>NC_045429.1:150019303-150731803 GCF_902635505.1 Sarcophilus harrisii
TTTTTTGTCTTCCCTTGAAATTTCTATTGACAGTTCACTTAAAAGTAAATAACATTTCACTAGTTTTCATTTTTTAGGCAATTTGTCTTCACTATCTAGCCCCAGGCTTGTGTTTAAGCAAGTGTCTCTTGATTTTTTGTTCTGTGCAGGAGACTGCATGACATCATGACATCAGATGCAATGTAGAACTGTTCTCATTATAACAAATTAAACTTCTTGATGACTTGTGCTCAGAAAATTCAACCCATTCTGTTAATACTTTTGCAAATATTTAGAGTATAGTTTCATTTCTGAATTAATCTCACTAGAAAAATTCCTCCCTCCCCCCTCCCAAAAAATTGCTTAGTTGTCTCTTACAAGGCCCAAAGCAGGAAAGCTTCCCCACCTGATCTGTTTGTCCTGATTAGGATGACAAGCCTGCCAAATGTTCAGAACAAGTGTCTTCAAGAGAAACAGAAAAATCTAGGACAAACATTATATTTTGTAAAGAAAAATAGCTTATAAAAATAAGAAGGCAAAAATCAAAATTATTTTTAAAAAAGGAAACTCAACAAAACCAGAGGCTTTCTAAGGAAATAGCTGAGAACATAAATTGATGACATATATTAACTGATTGAGCTTTTGTATACAGGAATCAAAAGCAGGATCAGACTAGAAAGATCTCTCTATTGATATTGATTAACAAACTTGGGCTATATCCCAAAAATTTGTTTATAAGTTTATTGTCTGGAACTTGGAACACATTTTCCCAAACTTAGGCACAGATCCACATCATACAGTGCAATAAATTCCAGATGAGTCAAAGAATTAAAAATTAACAAAATCTATTTTTTAAAACCAAAAGAAAATCAAATAAGATTTATCCTACCGGGGAGGAGAAATGAATTTCTGACTATTCAAAGAATTGGAAGATACTATCAGAAACAAGAAAAATATATTTTTGCATGTAAAAATAAATTTTTATACTGTAGTGGCAGAGGGAGAGAAGAAGGAAAGACAGAGAGGTCTCTAAGCCTAGTTGATGAAATCACTGAAAGGGATTAATGTGTCAAAAGAAGCACAAAGAATCCCAGTACCCTTTAAAAGTGTAAAGAATAGAATTGGAGATTGGTTGATCATACTTCTATTTT
The DNA here is from genome assembly GCF_902635505.1 of Sarcophilus harrisii. Taxonomy (NCBI): domain Eukaryota; kingdom Metazoa; phylum Chordata; class Mammalia; order Dasyuromorphia; family Dasyuridae; genus Sarcophilus; species Sarcophilus harrisii. The sequence continues at coordinate 150,020,434 of NC_045429.1, forward strand.
CCAAAAACCCCAAAAAACCCAAAAACAAACAAACAAACTAACAAACCCTAAAAAACACCAGACACTGAGAGTTAGGTAGAAAAGGAATGTGACCTCTGGTAGCAGAGAAGAGAAGAAAGGGATTGAGATTACTCTTAGTAGCCAAGAGTAGAATTCTTGGGAACACATAAGGAACACAACTGAATGATCTGCCTAGGGAAAAAAAATAAATAAAAAAGTCTGCTAGGGAAAAGCATATAAGATCACAATGAGAAGAGGAAAATGGCATAAATTTGGATTACCCAAGGTGTGAATTGTTTTTGTGTGGGTGCCTCATTATCAAAGTAGTCTGGTCCAACTATTCTCTATAACACTGTGCATGTTTCTGGGATATTGTACTTCAGAAGATAATTGTACTTTATAATTGTACTTGTACATTGTACTTGTACTTGTACATTGTACTTGTAAATTGTACTTGTACATTGTAATTTGTACAGATAATTGTACTTTATAGCAGAGAAGGTTGTATAACCCTTGTTCTTATTATGCTATCTTAGTAAATGTCCGTCCTGGGGGTTAATTGTAGATGGCTATTAAAAGGGCTTGTGAACTCTAGTTTTTGAAGTTCAGGCCCATAGACTGTCTATAAACTCAAGGTAGCACACTTGGTCACCTTTCCATGAATTAACATGCTAAGAAATTCCATAGGTCAAGTCAGTAAGCATTTATTACATACTATGTACCTGAGGGTAACTAGGTGGTACAGTGAAACCAGGAAGATTCATCTTTATGAGTTCAAATCTGACCTTAGATACTTACTAGCTGTGTGACTGAGCAAGTCACTTAATTCTGTTTCCTTGATGGCAAACAGTCAAACAGTCATGTTTGTTTGTTTGTTTGTTTGTTTTTTTGCATTTTATTCCTAATCATACAGCACATAGTAACTCTTTGATATGAATTTATTAATTGACTGCTTATTGTTCTCAAGGAGTTCATTCTCTATTTGGAGTGGATAATGAGCAAATAATTGTGTACCAGAAAGATATATATAGGATACAATGGATATAATCTTAGAAAGAAGGGACTAGCACTATAGGAAGGCCCTAGAAAAAAAGATAGAGGCACATTTACATTAAAAAAATCTGGGGAATCCTTATAAAGTAGCCATAGTTTTCCTGAGTTTCAGAGGCTTATTTGTGTCTGAATCTTTGTCCACAAACAAATGAATCTTTAAAAATGCTCGATAATTTTGGTTAGTGTAACAGTATTAGCAATGGGCAACATTCTTTTTTCTAAATTAGCTAGCTACCTACACTTTCTACATAAAAAGATAAGGAAATGGCAGCAAAATGTAGTCCAATTGCCCAATGATTTCCAAATTCATAAGTACTAATTAAGCTAGATATTCCCAGCTGCACTGACAACTATAGGCGTGATGTTGAGATGAAGCCTAAAAGATGAGACTGCATTTTGAAGTATGGCTGACTGAGTGAGATAATAGTGTTGACAGAAAAAAAAAAAAGCCAGAAAGGAGAGCTAGTTTGTTGAGAAAAGATAAATTTGGTTTTGGATATTTTCGTAATGAGGTACTAGTACATATCCCAAGTGATGATGTCTAGTGGATAGCTTGAAAAATGAAGGTGGTCTTCAACTCCTCACCCTCGCTTATCCTATATATTCAAACAATTGCCAAAATTTGTCATTTTTCTACACCATCTCTTGTTGCATCTCATTCTCTCCATCTACACAATTAAAAGAATTTAGGCCCTCGTCATCTCTCACCTGGATTACTTCAAATAGATTCTAATTGGTCTCTCTAACCTCTAATCTGTCTTTTCTCCATTTCATCCTTCCCTCAGAAACCATTTTGATTTTCCTAAAGCATAATTCTGCCCATGTTGCACTCAGTAAATTTCAGTGGCTTCCTATTGGCTCTATGATTCTTTAACATTTACATCTCTTCATCACATATCCTCAACCTTATTGTAGATCATACTCTCTTATCCACAGTGAGTTCCACAAAATTGGTCTTGCTATTCTTCATAGAGAACATTTGTCTCCTATCTCCATACCTTTGCAGTGATTATTTTATTTTATAAATTTATAAACATTAGTCTGAGAAGAGAACAGCCTGTGTCAGACTTCCATAGGGATCCATGAAACACTCAAAAAAGGTAAGAACCTCTGAAATAATGAGCTCTAAGGTCACTTCCAGTTCTAAATATATGGTTCCATGACTATCAGCTCTGCTCAAACATCTTGCATACTTCCCTTTTGCCTTCATAATAACACATGAATTCCTCAACCTGGTACTTTTAAAGCATTCCACAGTCTTGTCTCCATTCTACTTTTCCAGGCATTTCATATTACTCCCTTTTGCGCAGCCTGCATTCCAGTCAAACTGGCTATTAGTTGTCTTCTAAAATTCTATCTCTCGCCTGGCTTGGTGCTTTTGTTCATGCTATGATTACAATGTACTCCTTCCTTCTTTCTTGCCTTCTTTCAAGGTTCAGCTCAGGTGCCATTTCCCATGAGGGGAAAAAGCTTTCCCAATTCCCACCAGCTGTTAGCCTTCTATGAGTCTTTATTTCCAGAAACTTAAGCCTACCTAGGAATTAATCTCTCATGCAGTGCCAATACAGCAGAAGGCTTAGGAGAGAGAATGGTGCATCAGCTGGTGTCCTTGATTATACTAGGGCAACAGTTTCTGAACAATGAGTCACAATGACAGAATAACTTAAATGCCATCAACAATTTAGTTCAATGAAAGTAACAAAATATAGTTGACATAATTACAAATAGCTCGTTTCCCAATATGGAAGAAATACTCAATCTTCCAAAAATAGAATCAATCAATATCAGTAGGAGCAAGATGAAAGTTTGGTGAACAAATTGAATTTGCTAGGTAACAATGGAATTGCATACTTCATATCAAGAAATGAGATAGGAAGACCCAAGTTGAATTGCCTTGTAGATAGATACTAACAAACTGGGATCCTGAACAAGTTAATAAAATCTCTTTCAGATTTTTTCATCAAGGAGATCCTCATGGGATGGTTGTGAGGATCAAATGAGTTAATAAAAGTAAAAAGTACTTTGCAATCCTTAAAGCATTATATAAAAATGATAGATAGATATGGTTATGCTATTATTTCCTACTATCATCCCTACATTGTGCCCTAGTTGTGAAATGAAAATGAGAACCTTTAGAGGTACTCTGTCCCAAATTTGGCATATTACTGAAAATAGAACTACTTAGCCTATTGGCATATGAAAGGGTATGAGAAAAATGGATATATTATGAAGAGGGTATATCAAAATTTAGGCAACTGTCACAACACCAAGAACTCAAGAAATAGCCCCAAAGCATTTCAAATTAGAAGATGTAGATTCAACTTCTCTCTTTTATATTTATTATATATATTATATTTATTCTCTCTTTTATATTTATAAATATATAGTTATATTTATATATATATGTGGCAATGGATAAACCACTTAAACTCCTGATGTCTCAGTTTCATCATAAGTAAATTGAAAGCAATAATAACTATAACCAGAATCATAAGTAGGGCAGAATGCTTGGGAATTTGCCCAAGGAAACCCAAGGAAAAATTTTAAAAATACATTCATTCAACAACACTCCTAAAACTTGGTTTCTTCATCTACAAAATTAGGGTTTTAAATTGATATTCTAATGGTCCTCTGACCAATACAGAAATGCCAGCATCTAGCATGAAGTTAGCAAAAATAATTATTTAAAATTTGAAGCTAGACAATCATAGAATATCAGAATTGTATGGCCTTAAATGCTACCTGATTCAACTTATATTTGGGAAATTTTTTTTCTACAATATACAATATATGGCCATCTAATCTCTTCCAAAAATATCTATCATTGGGTGATCTGCTATCTCATGAAGATGTTTTATTTCTAAAAATCTATAGCATTTTGGAAATTTTCACTTACATCAAAACTAAATTTACCTCTTTGTAACCTTCATCCATTTATTCTTAGTCCACCCTCTGCTTTTGGAAGTTGTATTCAAAGACAACAAATGGGAGGCTCTTGCAGGGGTTCAAATGTAAGATGAAGAAGACTTGAACTAGGGTGTCAGAATATAAGAGGAAAGAGAATAAGTATAAACAAAAATTATGGAGGTTGAATTGATCAGACATTTTTGAGTGAAAGAAAAGGACAAATTGGGAATAACTCTGAGGTTAAGATTATGGATAACTAGTAGGATGATGGTATCTATAATAGAAATAGGGAAATTGGAAGAACCTTGTATTTAGTAAGAGATAATGAACTTAGCTTTGGAAATGTAGGGTTTGAGCACCTTTGGGATAACTATTTCAAAATATCCAGAAAATAGGTGATAAAGAATAAGAGTTCAGGAGCTAGATGCAGACTAAAAGTGTAGATTAGAAGTCATCTCTGCATAGACATGGTAATTAAGCCCACAGGGAATTGATAATTTTATGAAGGAAATGTGGAGAGAAAAAAGGAATTGAGACTACCATTTGGTATATCTTGATGCAGAAGGTGAGACATGGATGATGATTTGACACAAGAAAGATAAGTGTGATATGAAAACCCAGAGAAAAAACAGAAGAGGGAAAGAAAGGAGTTGGAAGAATAGAAAAACATATAGAAATAACAAGAACCCAGATATCTTGACTCATTCTACTATCCCACTCAGATCAAATCCTTCTTTTTCTGACTACTTCTTCCTACACTAATTTCTCCATTCCCTTAACTCATGATTGTAAGAATTTTCTGGTTTAACATTTAAATAGATCTTTACTATTTAATTTGTGCTGGTTTTATCTCTCCAACTAAACTTTTAAACTCCCTTGAGGACAGTGATTATGGTAACCTCAGCCATCCAAAACATATCCACAAACCTAAAAGCATATTTAAAAAAAAAAAAAGCTTCTGGGCAGCAGAATTAAATGCTACAAAACCCATGCTCATTTGTGAAATAGTCTCTTAGGCTTTTACTCATAGTAAGCACTCTCGCTTTAGTTAAAACCCCAAGTACTTAATAAATGCATGTTGATTTGACTTAACTTGACCTAGAAGAAATGTCCTAGAGAACTAGAACACATTAAACAGTCAGAGCTGACAGCAAACTAGTGAAAGGAAAGACAAAAATAAAAAAACAAAAACCCTATCTGAAGCAAATACAAGAAGTCTTAAGGCTCTGAATCATAATAACTCATTTCCCCTTATCTGTTTAACATCCCTTTTTCCACAGTATGTATCCTTTGCTCCAGTCAAGCTGGTTTCCTCATGATCCATACATAACCTAGTAATTCCTACCTTCTTACCTATCTCCTCACCCTAAAAATTGACTTCTCTCCACTTGACCATATTGTGTCCCACTTTCAAGGCCATAAAACAAAGAAATATGGAGATAAGGGAAATTGAGTATCAGTCAAGGCAGCAGCAAAGTGCAGCATGAATTGGGGTAGCTGTCTTAATCTATAGTAATCAATAAGAATGATATATAATGCTTTATTGAGCAACAATTATTGGAATTATACATAAAGCAGCACAAATAAGCCAATCAGTACAGGCAGATATACCTTAGATATATTGCTGGTTTACTCCTAGACCACCTCCATAAAGTGAATATTGCAATAATCACATGAACTTTTTGATTTCTCGGTATATATAAAAGTTATATTTACACTAAAAAATAGTCTATTAAGTATGCAATAGTATTACATCTAAAAAGTATACATACCTGAATTAAAATACTATTTTGCTTAAAAAATGTTAAATACCATCTTAATCATCAGCAAATCATTATCTTTTTTATGGTGGAGGGTCTTGCCTTCAACTTGATGGCTGCTAACTTATCTGTATAGTGGTTGTTGAAGATTAGGGTGGCTATACTCAATTTCTTAAAATAAGAAAACAATTAAGTTTGCAACATGGTTTGATTCTTCCTTTCACTTGAACATGTAAAAGCCATTGTAAGGTTATTGATTAGTTTATTTTCAATATTGTTGCATCTCTGAGAATAGAGAAGTCCAAGGAGAGAGAGAGAGAGAGATGATCAACACTAGTTGGTTGAGTAGTCAGTCAGAACAATACATTTATCAATTAAGTTCACCATCTTAATATAGACTTTATTATGCTGGATTTCCACAAACCTTCATTTTGTAAAACAAACAAAAACCCTGCAATATCTTTGAAGAATAGTAAAGTGAAATACAATAAGACTGATATGCTTTTACTGGTAAGTAATGAGACTAGCCACTGGTAGGATACTATGTGCAAGATTTAATATTTTAATGGACTTCAAGATCCCTGTTGCTTGATGAAAGTCAATCTGTTTTATTTTCTTGTTTTTTTTAATAACTTTTTATTGACAGAACCCATGCCAGGGTAATTTTTTACAATATTATCCCTTGCACTCACTTTTGTTCCGATTTTTCCCCTCTCCCTCCACCCCCTCCCCTAGATGGCAAGCAGTCCTATACGTGTTAAATAGGTCACGGTATATCCTAGATAAAATATATGTGTAGAAAACCAAACAGTTCTCTTGTTGCACAGGGAGAATTGGATTCAGAAAGTAGAAATAACCCAGGAAGAAAAACAAAAATGCAAACAGTTTATATTCATTTCCCAGTGTTCTTTCTTTGGGTATAGCTGCTTCTGTCCATCATTGATCCCTTGAAACTGTGTTAAATCTTCTCTTTGTTAAAGAAATCCACTTCCATCAGAAAGTCAATCTCTGTTGAGCCCAAACTAAGTAAAGGACTCAGAATTGAGATTTCTTCCTGCTGCTTAAAAGAAACCCCAAAGATGACTCATAGAAAAGCAGACAAATGGAGAATTTTAAGAGAAAAGCTTAAAGCCTGCACTGCCATTCTACTAAGATTACTGGAAGGAGTCAGGTCTTGTATCTTGCTACTGATTGCGGAACTGATTAGAGAAAAAGCACTGCTGCTGGGAGTTGAATGAAGGAAAAGTGCTGCTGTTGGGAGCTGATTAGAGGGGAAGAATCTGTTGCAGACTGAGCTGACTGGAAAGAAGATTCTTGTCAGACTAAGTCTTTATTGCCATTCTAGATTTGAGAGAGGGAAAACCCTTTGGAGTCCAGCTACTAACACAACACTGAATATTTCTGAATATCTCTGCAGATCTTAGGACTTAAGGGAACTGTTTTTGCTATAAAGAGCACAAAATACTTTCTTAAAGCTCAAACAAGGAGTAGTTTGAATAGGTCAGTTAACAGAAAAGAGGCCCTACCCAGCCACTGACTTTTGAAACAGAATGTTCCCTAAGGAAATTGAAGACATTAAGGTTCACAATTGATTCAAAAGTTGCTCAAGATAACAAGCATTTCTTCCATGTGCCTCATGTTCTCTCTACCTCCACTAGGTTTCTGTAAGCTTATAACCATTATGTATGCATCAGTGGGAGAATGTGATCCAGATTTGTTGCTAAACTGTAATGTTACAATTAGTCTTGTTTTTCACTTTGTGTAATAAATGTTTCATGACTAACAACTAATAGTGTCTTAGCTGATTTGTTTAAAGAGTAACACACAAGAGGAGTTATAGTGGTAAGTAGTAGATATATGACTTCCTCATTGTGATAGGATCAATAACTCCTAGTCTTCTCCTTTCCTCCCTACCTACACATTGCATGAATTAGCAAAACACAACAGAATTAAGACTCGATTAGCACAGATATAATATGATTCAAGTTGTGATTCTTTTGATCTAGTTTCTTGGTAGCCTCTGGTTGATTGAGTTAACAGATCTTCCTAGTTATCTAGGGGTATAAAACATCTCATCCACATGAGGCAGGGGAATTTTACAACTTTATGGATATCTGAAGATGATGACTCAGTACATACTGTGTATGTGTCCTCAATATCTCCTATATAGATTTTCATTTGGTGATAAGGAAAGCCACATCTATAGAAGCTAAGGGTCACTGTATTTTTTTATTTAAAAAGTATTTTAAACTTAAATAGAAAAAATTGCTATGTGCACAGCAGAACATAAGAGAGAATTCAAAATATAAATATATTTCCATTTCAAGAAAGCCTATATAATAAATACTACATATTGTGTTCAGAGCTGTCCATCTTTTCTTTTCTTTCTTGGAGGTTTTCTTTTGTTCTCTCCTGTGCAATTTGTATTTTTTCATTTTTGTTCCCTTCTTCCTCCCCCCAAGCTCAAGAAGGCTACAATTAAGTGCAGAGATGTATGTGTGTATATCCCCCACATACACAGATGTGTAAGTGCATACTCATATACACACAAATGTATACGTACATATGCATAAATATCTATAATCATACACATATATACAGAAGTATATTCATATGTATCTATGTAAGACCATATTATGTTTGTTTGTCCTCTGTTTCTCTGAAAGTGTATAACATTATAACATCTTCCCTCATTAGTCCAAGTCTTTCCACATTTTTTTAACTTCAACTCATCATATCTTACACCACAGCAATATTCCAACTTATACTGTCTAATTATTTTAAACAATCTAAAACAATTTTGATTAATATTGCTGACATATGGTATAATTCTCCTACTTTTCTCTTTTGATAAATCTATTTTAGTTTTAACTTTGTCTGAGATCATGATTACTACCGCTGCTTTTTTACATAATTAATTATATTCCTGATCTTTATTTTACTTGTGTGTTTCTCTTATGTCTCATACCTTCTGATTCCTCTACTTTATTTTCACTTGCTACCTTGTCCTCCTTTTATTTAACCTATCTGCCCATCTAAAGATTCCTTCCCTTATCCTCCTTAACCTACCCACCCATTCAAGGATCTCTCCCTTATCCTCTCCCCCGAAGTCTATCTCTTTTTATCCCATTCCCATTAATCTATATAGACTTTTTTATATATCATCCCCCTCATTCTATTCTCTCTTCTCTTATTTCTTTATAAATTTAGAAGACTTTTATTATTCAAGTAATATGTTTTTTCTTCTTGATATGTTCTATACACCAGTTATTTTTATTATGAAATATCTCACATTCTCTTCTACTTTTTAAGGTTACTTCTTGGTCTCTTACAATTTGGTGCCTTTCATTTGCCCAATTCTAGTTTTCGATGAATCATTTTATTCCTTAAGATTCTAGATCCCCTTTCCTAGTTGGTTGACTTTCTTTATATAATCTTCTTGTTTTTCTTGGACTAATCTGATTTTTCAATTTTTTCCTCAATCTCTTTCATTTCTCCCCATCTGACTTAGAATGGACACCAACCTGTTACAGAAGGTAAAAATTCTGGGAGGCTGGGGCTGAGATTATCTCCCAATTTAGCTTGCTCCAGGGTTTTCAACTTGCTGTTTCAGCAGAACTAGTCTGAAGGTTTGACCACTTCACAGAGGCTAAATCTCACTACTGATATCTTTTTTTTGGATCTTCTCCAGTTATCCCAAGAGGATCACAGTTCTGCCCCAACTCTAGTTTGTTTTTATCACTCTAACTTTACCCTGGGGTGCTATTATGTCTTGTTTGTAGGAGAGATCTGGAAAGTTTGAAACTTTCTGACACACTCTTCCATCTTTCCCCAATACTCTCCTGTCACTATATCTTGCATATCTTTGCTATATTAGGTGCAAGCAAATGTTCTTTTATTAATTGTCCAATGACTTAAAAGTAGCTCATTTCATGACAATTACTAATGCCGTGCCAACATCAGGCCCAATCCTAACATTCATATCACAATTACCCTTAGGACCTACAGAATGAGTTGTTGCAGTTTGACAACTCCCTCTGGGAAAAACCTTCACTTACTAGAGTGGATGTAGGGAGGGCTGGGGGAGTCTAGAACCCAAGTGCCTCAGCTATACTCAATGTATCATACTGCGAGGGCCATGGCTCTACTACAGAACTTTACATATATGTCAAATATATGAATATGTATACGGTAGGAAACTCTCTCTTCCAATACGGACCAAGAAATATATTGAAATTTATAATCAGAAATGCTTGGCTCCTTAAGACATTAAGGGTCATATAGCCAATATATGTCAGAGTGGGACATTTGATCCCTTCCTAGATCCAAAGTCAAGTCTCTCACTACTAAACTAAGCTTCCTCTCATACTGACCCACATTCAGATCAATTCATTTATCATTGAAAGTGTTTTTAAGAGAAGAATTTGCAACCACTTTTATCACATCTTATTATGGTCAATAATAAAAAGGCAGCCTTGAAGCCAGAAAGAGACTTCAGTTCCCACCTGTAACAAATACTGGCTGGAAGGGGCCAACAGGCCAATTAATACCTATGAAATCACAGTGCCTAGCGCATAATAGACACTACATAAATGCTTATTTTCTCATTCCTCCTTTGTTAGGGCCCATACTTGAAAGATAATTTCTTTGGCTACACTACAGCCTGGCCACTGCATGAAGAGAAGATCATCTCCCTCACAGACATTCTCTAGGCTTCCTAAAGAATCAGGAGAGCCCTTTATTTCCTCTGAAAGTGGGTAGCACAGCATTTGTGAGCCCAAAGGTTACCACACTGCTGAAACTAGAGCCATATTTCTACAAAGACCTAGCTACTGATATACAATGTAGGAAATAAATTACCCAGCAAGAGCTGAGAGTCAGCTCCAAGGACCACCAGCTGTGGCTTGGGCATCACATGAAGCCATCGTTGAGCAGATCCAAACATAGAGCAGTTGTGGAATGGCTGATGCATTATATATCAGGATCCTCCATACTTTGCCAGTGCTCATCTCTACAAATCTGGGCAACCAGCTACAATGACATTAATTTAGGCTTAGAAATTTTCCTGTTCTCAGCAGTCTGGAATCTCAGATTTGGAGAGTCAGACCTTATCGAATACAATTTACCCCTAAAGGAGGAATCCTCTCTGTCCTCAATAAACAGTTATCCAGAAAATCTCCAGACTTCAGGAACTTATTACCATTTGAGACTATCCATTTGATCCTTGGAATTCTTGTACCTAGATTGACGAGGAAATTATACTGCTAATCCATAAGTACTGATACCTCCCCATTCCCCAGTATTCATAGATTTACATAGGATTGAAGAGGACTATAGAGAGTGAATAAGAAAAAATTGCTTCTAATTTTGATTTAAAGTGTAATTTTTTGAGAACTCCACTTCATTTGATTAGATCTTGCACTCAATTTGTTAATTGCTTTTCCCTGCAGCTGACACAGCCATATCACCTATATACACTATTCTCATATCAACATAATTCTTAGTATTGATACTCTTCCTATGATGGTGAAGTTAATTCTAAATAATGAAACTCATTATGCTCTTCACCAGAATTAAAAACGGTGGGAGAAGAAGCCACAGAAATTAGTTGCCTGCTGGCTTACCTACATAACTGAATTGACTCACTCCAAAACACAGCAAGAAAAATCCCACAGAAACCTCTTACTGTTCCAGATTAGAAAGCACAGTGACGTGAAGACTTGTGCACAAGACTCCATATTTCTTTTTACTGCTGGTCCCTCAGAGGAGATGCAGGCACAAAACAGGACAAAAAGTAGTCCTGGAATTTTAGAACATGTCCTCCAGCTTCATTCTCCTCCACCCCTACATAGTCATTACCATTTGCAGAGTGATTAACATAGTATTACTCTACGGGGAGAAGTTAACCTCTTAATTTTCCACAGTCCTTCAGGCACCTGCTGACAGATGAATCACAGAGTTAAGAGACACTGATGAAAAAAAAAAAAGGGCCAATAGTCATCCCAATAAATGGAAATATTTCCCTCATTTTTAGGGAGAAATCTATTTGCTATTGGAAGAGATTCAAAAAAATCTCTGTATGACATAGGGATATAATTCTCAGTTATGTTAATATGAATTATGTATGTATGCCAGGAGAGATAGCATATATCCCATGTTGTGCAATTTGGACTATTTTTAACCAGCATCCCCAGCACACCTAATGCCTGACTGTAACAGGAATCTGCAACAGCACATTGAGGATACTTTTAAAATTTAACATATTTCAATATAATTAGCTATGAGTATGGATGAGGCTCAATCTGACAGGCCAGTATTTTCTTATACATGACTTTTTGCATCTTGGTGAACTGGAAAGGAATCTCCATTTGAAGTTACAAGACATCACTCCAAATCCTGACCTAGCTCCTCATCAATCTATTGCACATGTTTAAGATTTCTTATTTATAGAACAAGGAACTTAGACTTTCTAAGGATTCTTTCAACTATCTATGATCCCATCTGCATGAGATCAAATTACAAAAGAATGGGTCCTTGCTATTTTGTATTTTTTCAAAACATTTTATTTATTTTTTACATTGTAATCATTTCTTGATATATCTTACTCATCCCCATTAAATGCTCCCTTACACTAAAGAAAAAGACAAGCAATATTAAGCAATACAGTAATCATATCTTTCCAAATATATCATATGCCATCAGCTGTCATAGTACCAGATTCTAGTCTTGTCTATTGAGAGAAGGAAAGAATGTTTCATCACTTCTTTTTTTGGAATCCATTTTTGTAGATTTTAAAGAAAAGTCCATATTTTTATTTCCTGGATGATAGATATGTACTTTTATTCCAGGGGCAAAAGGAGTCTCTTACCCCAATAATATAGCTCAGATATGAAAAAGTAACATATAAATTTGACTTAGTATTATTATAGGAGAGAGCAAATCCTTGATTGATTGAATTGGGGTGGGAGTAGAGGTATAGAAAAAGACCCTTTCTGGTGCATTCTGACTATAGTAAAACTTTATTGATACACCATTCTGGGAAGATCTAACAGTTTACATGATTTGCCTAGGATCATAGAGCTTGTAGGCATATGAAAGAGGAATCAAACCCAGAAGTCCTGACTCCAGACAAGTCCAGTAGTCTTTCTTATATACTTTGATGCTTCTTGGATATTTCTCAGCCCTTTTCTTTTCTTTTTAAATAATCATAACTTTTTATTGATAGTACATATGCATGGGTAATTTTTACAACATTATCCCTTGCAGTCACTTCTGTTCTGATTTTTCCCTTCCCTCCCTTCATTCCCTCCCCAAGATGGCAAACAGTCTAATACATGTTAAATATAGTATATCCTAGATACAATATATGTATGCAGAACTGAACAGTTCTCTTGTTGCACAGGAAGAATTGGATTCAGAAGGTAAAAATAACCTGGGAAGAAAAACAAAAATGCAAATCGTTTACATTCATTTCCCAGTGTTCCTTCTCTGGGTGTAGATGCTTCTGTCCATCAATGATCAATTGGAACTGAATTAGATCTTCTCTTTGTCAAAATTATCCATTTCTATCAGAATACATCCTCATACAGTATTGTTTTTGAAGTGTATAATGATCTGGTTTTGCTCATTTCACTCAGCATCAGTTCATGTAAGTCTCTCCAAGCCTCTCTGTATTCATCCTGCTGGTCATTTCTTACAGAACAATAATATTCCATAACATTCATATACCACAATTTACCCAACCATTCTCCAATTGATGGACATCTATTCATTTTCCAGTTTCTAGCCACTACAAACAAGGCTGCCGCAAACATTTTGGCACATACAGGTCCCTTTCCCTTCTTTAGTATCTCTTTGGGATATAAGCCCAGTAGTAGCATTGCTGGGTCAAAGGGTATGCACAATTTGATAACTTTTTGGGCATAATTCCAGATTGCTCTCCAGAATGATTGGATTCGTTCACAACTCCACCAATAATGCATCAATGTTCCAGTTTTCCCGTATCCCTTCCAACATTCATCATTATTTTTTCCTGTCATCTTAGCCAATCTGACAGGTGTGTAGTGGTATCTCAGAGTTGTCTTAATTTGCATTTCTCTGATCAATAGTGATTTGGAACACACTTTCATATGAGTGGAAATAATTTCAATTTCATCATCTGAAAATTGTTCATATCCTTTGACCATTTATCAATTGGAGAATGTCTCAGCCCTTTTCTAAAGAGCCTCCTAAGAAGTGCAATATGAGATCCTGTTCAACTTAAGATCTTGCAACTAGCACATTGTGCTGATTGCTTTATCATATGGTTAGACTCAGAACAAACCATTGTGAACAACATCTAAGTCAGCTGTGACCCTAATCATTCATGACAAAACAGAGTAATCTTAGGAAATAGCAAGACACTAGCAATTGACTCTGAAGTGATACAAAAAAGGTTCCTATGAGATAGATTTAAAAGTAGTGACCATCTGAAAATTAAAGAGACTCTTGCAGTTTGAATGAATATGGTGAGAAAAAGAAGCTAAATCAAAGGAGTTGAGTAAATGTAGAAAAAATCTTTAGAGACTTGCAGTAAATGAATCACCAAGCAGTTATGAGGCACTTACTATGTGACAGGCATCATACTAAGTGTTGGAGATAAGAAAGGCAAAAATGACCCCTCCTTTTAAGAGCATATGATAGTGGAGAAATTTATGTAAATAATTAAGTAATATTCAAGATACTTAATAATATGTAACATATATAGCACTTTAAGATATGCAATGCACTTTACAAATATCATCTGTCTCCTTTTATTGTCACAACCACCTCTGGAAGTAGATACTGTTATTTCCCCCTTTTACAGATGAGAAAATGGAGGCAGGCAAAGGGTTAAATGATTTTTTTAAGATCACAGAGTTGATCACATGTGGTTTTTGGTTTTGACCTCATGTCTTTTTAACTCCAGATCCAAGGCTTTCTCCACAGTGGCAAATAATTGCCTATAGAGCTACAGACTAACCTTAGAGGAAAAGGCTCTAGAAGGTGGTCAATTAGTTTCCTGGACATCCATACACATATAAAGATCACTTTCCTTTTTCCTCATCAAAAATATTTCTCTGTTTTTGAATTTGATCCTTGAAAACTTCCCATTCCTCCTGAGTTGATTCCTTCATGTAACTTTAAGCCATGAGATCCTATCTATCTCTTTTCTGTTCTCTTTGAAATCTTTCAAAACTATCAAGGGTTCATGTCAAACTAGACCCAGTTTTCTATCTCTAACACAAGTTCTCCTATGGACTAATAATTTCTGTCCACAATTGACACTATTTCTACTTCAGTCATCAGTGAGATTCAGATACAGAAGAGAAATTCTCATTGCTTCTGCTATTCTTTGAAGAAGAATTCAAGAAGTTCAAGAAATGATTACCTTTGAGAGTGTGAGTCTAAGATGTCCAAATAATTGAGTTCCCTCATCACTATTATATTTCTGTGTTTTGAAATTTCTTTGCCAATCCAAACCACAAAAACGAATAAAAAACATCCTAGATCTTTCTCAGATGCAGTACATAAACAGCTAAATATAACATGATGATTTCAGGAGGAGGGAGAGAACCCTTATATATAGGGGGATCTGGGAAGGCTGCCCTTGCTAAATAGAGGTGAGAGAGATATATTCCAAGCATAAGGAAGAGTCCATGTTATCTATTTCCCTTTTCTTTCTCAGTGGTCTGTTATATAATTTTATGATAATATCATTTGTTTTTCCCTTCACACATATATTCTGCATATTTTACACCCACTTCTAGATTTCTTCAAATGAATATATTATCTTAATATACAATGCTCCTATCCCACAAAAGTGTCAGTGATACTTATGAGATCAAATTTACATTCTCATATTATTTCTAGTTCACTTTTCTGGTTACTCATACTTTGTGCATTTGTATATAGATATCTGAGTCATTTCATTAAAAATCTTTTTAATAGATTTTGCCTACTAAGAAACTGGTATCTCTCTGTTTATTTTTCTTCTTATATTGTAGCTACTCTTTATGGTATCCAATTTGGTGACTATACTTATGTGTGTGTATATATATATGTATATATACATAAATATACTTCTACATATACACACACACATATATATTTCACATTTACATGTGTGTACTTTTCTCCCTCCCCCTTATTTTCCATTTCAAGTTTTTCTTGTTAGGTTTACAACACTCCAGAACATTACATTTTTACCAGTTCTTGTTAGATATGCCATTCTTGGCCAAGAACATTTAATTTTTAAATTTTAAGATATGCCAAATCCATTCTCAGACACTATCTTTTAATTCAGTTGTTCACTTCTATAATCTGCCTTTGTCATTTGAAACCATTCCCTTTAATCACTAACACTGAAGAAAATATCTCTTACACTCCTAAAATCTCTAGTTTCTTTTCTGAAGACTTCTTAATTCTCAGCAGTCTTTTTTAGATTCCATCTCATAGCTGACCACATGAATCACCATAAGTAAGTGACTAATAAGAGTCCAAAATAGGGAGAAAGGCATAGTAAAAAAAAAGGAAGAAATGAATTTAAGAGATCATTGAAAAAATTTAACAACAGATTGCAGAAGTTAGAATAGAAAAAGAGTCCCAGGCTACTAATCTTAGTAACCTAGTGCTTATAATAACAGAAATAAGAAAATTGGTAAGGGGTGGGAGGATGATGAGAAGTTAAGATGATGATGAATTCACTTTTGGAAGTATTGAGTTTCCATTAAAGGTGGGGCAGTCAGGCAAAGATATCACAAGAATAATTAAAAGTTTGTGAGAAGTCAATGCTGTTGACATACCTTTGAAAATCATAGCAAATGAGCTCATTCAAAGAGAAAATGAAGAGAGAAAAGAGCTGCATCCAATAAAGTCTTAGAAAAGATCCACTGTTCAGGGCTGTAAGGAAGAGGGAGGGCAGGAGCAAGCATTTATTAAACACCTACTATTTTTTCAGGCAATATGCTATGCACTTCACAAATAATATCTCATTTCCCTCCCTCCCTCCCCATAACAAACCTAGGAGCTAGGTGCTTGTTCTTGAGCCAACTAAGGTAGATATTAGTTAATTGACTTGCACACCTAAGGACAGATTTTAACTCAGTTCTGCTTAGCTTCAAAGAAAACAATATTAAATGAAACATCCTGTTAACTTTCTTAAATACAAATAGTAAGTCCCTCCCCTTTAACCTTCATGAAATGTGCAAAAATTAATATAGTACTCTGTTCTTTTTTAAATTTGCAAAGGATTTAAAATATATGTTCAAGAAATGAAGGGTATTAAAACTTATTACCAAAAATGTCCAGCTTATATTATAATGATTCTTTTTGATATTTGCTTCCTTTATCTTTTCTGAAAGTTTGATCTACTGTGGGTCCCATTAAACATATTAACTAGCACAGGAAGAATATGAGTCTGGAAGCATTTAATGAACTAAGTCCAAAATTCATTCAAGCTTATTGCCTTACTGACTCCAATATTTCTCTTCATACATCTTCCTTCTGTAGAAAGTATACAGAACCCTGTTCTATTTTAATTGATTTAATCTTTTCCCGTGGAACAAGTTTGCTCCTGGTTTGGCACACCAGATTTGTAAAAAAAAAAAAAAAAATCTATCTAAATTAAAAGGGATAACCTTCATTTTAGTTTAGGAAATATAAAAAGTCTAATTTCAGCATTGATTTTTGGCCTAATATATCAGAATTCTATCATCTCAATTATATATTTTATCTAATTATCTCTGTATGCCAAAAAATAGGTTTACTTTGGCCAATGCCTGTTCAGTAACTACTATTTATTTATCAGCTAATATTGTTTGTTTGGCTATTTCCATTTTGCTAACAAGTCTTGACACTTTATGAAAGCTATCTAGTTTTGAATCATCTATTTCTATTTTCACTACCTAAGACATTCTTTGTAATGGATGTTGTATTGTTTTTGTTTTTGTTTTTGATTAAAAGAAGAGGACTACTGTTAGGAAGATATATTTTGTATAAATTCAAAATAAAATATTCTGATACGACTTCTCATTAAACTATTTTGAAGTAACTGCCAAAAAAATTAAAAAGAGTCAAAAGGCATATTGCCAGAAATAAATAATTATTACTAATAAGAATTTGAAAAATCTGAAGTTCAGCCCACCACCAATGACCAGCAATTTTGCCCTGGCTATTGAGAGTGAAGCCAAACTGACTTTCAGCACTACTTGAAAAGAATGTGAGCTGGGAGCCAAAAAAACACCAATTATATGCATGATATACTTTTTAAATTAAATCTGCTTTATCAATATTTTCTCCATCATTTTAAGTCTAGACAATCAACAAAACAATAAACCAAGCCCTAATTTATAGAATTTGCCAATTATCAGGATGTAAATGCTCAAACTAAAACTTTAATAATTAGGTCCTGCAAGCTCCAGCCACACTCTTGAATGAGTAATTAAAATTAAGAGAGGTTGTGACTCTCCCAAGTCCACCTAGATAGGAAGTAGAAGAGGCAGGATTAAAAAAATAGATCTCTGGCTCCAAAGCGAGTCTAAAACACAGACTCCATCCTTGTAGAATTTGTAATCTATTGGGGAAATGCAATTTATAAATGTGAAAAAAACTGGAGGATATTACACCAGAGCACAATAAGGCAATACATATAATATCTATAATAATTCAAAGAAAGAACACATCAATGTGGTCTAGTTTCATAGAAAATATGGGCACGTGGGCTTTACAGAAAGAAAGTGGGATGTGAGCTGGTTTTGAGGAACAAGTTTTATTTGTATAGGTGGAGTTGAATAGAAAGTATTCCAGAAAAGGGAAACAGCCTTAACAAGATGTTAAATATGGAAATCCTAGTGGTTTGTATTTGGGGCAATAATGACACATCATTAATGGAAAAGAGAAAGTTCTAGTTGGGAAGTAATAAAAAAGGATATAACATTGAGCAGTCAGAATAGGATATGATTAAATTATAGAGAGTCTTAAATGCTAAATTGAGGAGTCTGGCTATTATCCTGTAGTCACTAAGTATTATTGTAGAGAAGAATGACATGATGAAAACCAACATTTTGGTATTCATCAAGAAGATGAATAGCTATTTATCACATGGTCACTGTAAACTTTCATATGTGTATTTCTCACCCTTCAATCTACTCTAAAAAAAATTAATGTCTCTTGTTATATCACACTCATTTCTAAACATAGCCCTTCTTTCCCTTATCTATTGAGTCATACTTTATAACAAAAATTAAAAATGAAAAAGAAAAAAAGCAGTTTAGCCAAATCCATAAGCTATATCTTCCAGTATAAACAATATTTCACATAAATAGAACCCCATCTCTGGAATAAAAGAAAAGAGCTATATTTTCTCAACTCTTCTTCAAGTACAAGCTTGGTGATTATAATATCAAAACATTCAATTTTTTAAAAAAGGAATATATCATTGATAAGTCATATTGACAGGAGTGTGAAACTGTGTTCCCTTTTGATCTGTAAAATCAACACTGAAATTCTGTCCCCTTTGATTCCTGATCTCTTAGACTCCAGAGAGTCTATGAGAGATAAGAGAGCATAGACTCCTGTCTGGCCATTTCTAAGGCAAATCACCCCCATTGATAGCAGAACTCCATTCAAATTCAGGCTGAAAAAGTCTTCAAAGTAATTTCAATTGGGAGATCCTGGTCTGATCAGCTCAAAGTGCCCTCAGTGCTGTTGAGGCACTGCGCTCCCCTCCATCCCCCCCCAAGATCTGCTCATAAAATAGGTTTCTGCTCTCTCATTTCTTTGCAAAATGTCCAAAGTAGGATGCTTTGCCCCTTTGGCGTAACTGCCAGGACCCTGCCCGCTGTGAAGACGTTCTCTTCTCAGTGAAAAAGCTTTTGTTGTTTCTCTGCCTCCTGAGGAAGTCAATCTCCTAGTAAAGCTGACCTCTGCAGTGCCAATAAAATTTCCTTTTTGCCATTAATATTTAGGGTTCATGAATTCTTTCACAAGGGACCTGTGCCTCCGACCAAAAGGGGATTTCCACAACTCTCTGACTGCCACTAGAATCCCATCAATATTACTGATTTAAATGGTTCATTAGACCAGTGAACCAAAATGAGTCTCCTTTTAAATTTGTATATGCTATTTAACTGAAAGACAATAAGGAAATGCTGTAGACATGATATATCTGGATTTTAGCAAGATATTTGACAAAAATCTGTCTTTTGAACAAGACAGAGAGACATAAATTAGACAACAGGCAAGAGTTGGATGACAAATTCAATAACCATATCCAAAGAGCTTTATTATAAATGAATTTGAAGGAAATGTTCAAGGTAATTGTATGAGGTATCTTCAGCCCTGTGCTGTAGCAATTTTATCAAAAATATATAGGAATAATAGAAAATATATATATATATATTCATACATACATATATGAATAATCTTAAGTTGTGGATAAAAAAGCTAACAGAAAATTAATACTCTAAAGATGTAATGAGGATCACTGGCATGACGCCATTACAGTTGTCGTGTTGGGCTACACATCCCAGTTTGAGTATAAACTAATGGCTTCTGGCATTGCACCACACACTGTCTCTGGATTTATAAGCCTTTGGTGATTAGTATGTGAACAAGTTTTGTTGCCACAAAGGTGCTGGCCAGGAGAAGAACTATATTTCTTAGTTGAGTAGGAATGCCATTTCCACAGTCATATCTAATGTGAAATTTTAGTCAAGAGGGCAAGTCAATTTAGCTGAAACAAGACACCTTGAAGAAAAGACAAGAAGCAGCATATGCTAGGCAAGTCAAACCATTATCACCTTCATCACCCCATATCTTCAGGCCCAGTAGAAACAACCCAGGATTCTGAACCCAAGAAACTTGGGAAGAGCAATGCTTTCAGCAGAGTGCCCTCAATCATCACTTTAGGAAGCAAATCCCTAAGGAAATGTGGCCTAGAAACATTATTTCTAAGGGGTGGGACAGTCACTGAAGACATAGGAAAGAAAGTTCTTCCCACCTAAGTCCTTGGCACTGTCAAATAGTTCTACATTAGAAATGGACATCTTTTAATCAGTGGAAATGACATTAAAGAAAAGGTAGTAACATCTGCTTTGACACTGCACCTTAAGAACCATGAGACCTTTCTATTTAACTTATAGTTGAAATCTTCCATATGTGTTAGAATGTGAGCCCCTTGAGATCAGGGACTGTCTTTCTTTTTTATTTTTGTCTTCAATATAAGCACCTAATTCCATTAATTAATTTATTTATTCATCTGTTCAAGGTAAGTGCATGCTAAGCAATAGAAATGGCATAAGATTAATATTGATTAATTGAAAAACACTTAGGAATTTTAATTGGCTATAAGTTCAGCAGAAAGGCATAATATAATATACCTAGTCAAAAAAAAAAAAAAAAAAGGCAAGTGCAAACTTGGCTTTTATTAGTGGGAGTATGTCCCTCCAGAATAAGGAAGGTATATCTCCCATTGTACTCTGGACAAATCAGATCACGCCTGGAGTACAGACATAGCCCATCATACTAGATGGAATCAACAGTTGATTCTATGAAAATACAGTGTTGAATGAAACAATGTGATAACATCATTAAAGATGGGAATAGTTAATTCCAGAATAATATTCTAAATGGATAATCAAAAAGCATTACTTTAATTTTGCATTAATGATAGTATTGCAAAATTATGTCAGTTAAGGCAATCTGACGGTAGATATGACTACATTGTGTCTAAGATAAGAAAATCTTTTTTTAAAAGGGATGATAAAGAGCAGATATGTTCAGAAGAGAGTATGGGGGTGAGTGGCAAAGAGGTATTTAGAAATCACTGCTATGGGTAAAGAAGCAGTAGATATTTAACCTGGAACACTGAAGGCTTATGGGAGAAGGTCTAAAAATTATCTTAAAATGATGTGAAAGAATTGAACATATTCTGTTTTACTCCAAAGAACAGATTCAAGTAGGCTAAAGTTATTGTGAAGTAGCTTAAAGCTCAAAATAAAGAAGAATTTTCTAGCAATTCAAATCAATGAAACCCAAATTAGCACAATTTCTCTTTCTGGTGTGGTTATGGAACAGGCATATTAGAAGAATTCTATAAACAAACATATTGTCTGGATTAGCCCTCTAGCACAAGTTTCAAGTTACATTCTTATTACTGGCGAGAAAAATCCAACAATAAGGAACTTTACCACTGGTACCACAGTTCCTTTAGTCTTCAAATGACATGATTTTAACATCTTTCATCATCCTGGAAGCCCAATTTTGAAACTCTTTAGTTTATCAATATTCTTTTTAAAATGTGGAATTCATATATGAATATAGTATCTTACAGATGGAGGGGTTTTTTATCATCTATAAATAAATCATTTGTGACTTACCAGTAAATTATGAACTTAAACATTTTTAACGTACTGGGGATCAATGTGGGTTAGTCAGTTTACATTTACTTGCCTTGCTTCCATATAGTTATTTGCAAGGTAACTTGCTCAGATAATTATAAAGTTTTTCTTATCCTTTTGAGTTTTTTAGTACCTTTCCAGTTACCATGGATATGAACTGCAATTCTTTATAGGATACTTTTTGCAGTAATAATGTTCAGTTAGGCTGTCATTTGGACCATTCCTTTTCTTGCCAGTATAGAGACTGAATTTGTGATTTCACTGACATCTACAAGAACTCCCAGATGAGGAAATTTCTTCTACTAATGCAGATCAGTACTTTCTCTAAAATTTAAAGTATTAGAATGTTACTTAGAGCACTTAAAAGTACTCAAGGTCGCCTAATCCTTATGCATCAGAGGCAGGAAAACCCAAATCTTTCTGACTCTAAGATCAAATTTCTATCCCTGCCTTCCATGTATAATTCTCTGGCATAAGGACAGAGTTCCTAGCAATTCTAAAAGTCCAAAAATAAAACAGACAGCCCTGCAAGATGGAGAGTTTGCCATAAAGGGAGATGTTCAAATGGAAGTTTGATGGCAGCCTGTTAGGGGTATTGTAAAGGACCTTTGTTCAATTCACTAGGTAGGAGTTGAACTATAGGGATGGGGGAGAGGAGATATCTTTAAATTCTCTTCTTGTTCTAGCACATTATGATTCTCAGTTAGTGATAGGAACAGAATGCAAGTAACCAGCTCACATAAAGTATGAACCCTTGGTGTTGACTTAGCATGGTACCCAAAACAGCTGGGCTTATCAGCCTATCCTTTCTTAAATACCCATTCTTAGCATATCACATCATGTAATTTATTCATGTGATATAGAATAAGTCACTGTTGTACTCCTGGGGTGATAATCAAATATATAAAGTGTGCTGAGTGTCACTTGTATGGCAATAGGCTTTCTCTATCCTCTCTACAATAGCACCCACTTGCAGTTGCAAATGTCTACTTGGCATGCAATCCAGGAGACTGTAATTAACTTCCTAACACACAATTTTATATGGAGGCACAAATAAAGCGAGGGAGGTAAAATTATCTGATCTTCTTCATTAGCTTCTAAAAATAACAAATTTCTGCTGCAGCACACTGATTGACATTTGCCCTAATAACATGTTTAAATCCAGGGACAGGCGTGCTTTTCTGCACAATTCAGCCAAAAGCTCATTAGGACCTGTGTGAAAAGCTATTAGGCACTTTTCTACATCTGGCACCTCAACTGTTTCATGATGATGAGTTCCTGAAAGGTATCTGCTACACATGCAACCTTTTAATGAAAAATAATAAGAGAAAATGCCAAAAGAAAAAATATTATTATAACATGACTTCTTGACTCCATTATTAATGTTAGCATACTATCAAAATTCTAACGTGTATGTAAATTGTTTTCAATTTGCAATACTTAGGTTTTTTTCAAATAAAATAGTCAAATTAACCTATTTGCATCAAGTTCTCTCATTGTAAATTTTAATTCTCAAACATGGAGTTTTAGTAGTTTGACTTTTCAATGCTATTTATATCCTCCAAACTTTTTTCTACAGAAAATATACAGTTGTGAAACAGTTGAAAGACAATGTTCTTTAGTAAAGAAGGAAAGGAAGAAGCAGTAGAAAGGATTCAAAAAATAGTAGCAGGGTGACTTTGGGCATATCTGTCTTGAACCTCTAAGTGCTCATCTGTAAAATCAAATAATCCAGCTCTAAAGTAAAATTGATGTCTTTTATAACAATTGGTTTTTAGAAAGAAGAAATTAAATTGAAATTACTCTTTTAATATTATAGAATGATCATCAAACATCTCTTCCATTGAACACCCAAATAATTGTATTTGAGATTTCCTAATTGTGTCACATTGTGTCACATTGAGAGACAAACACTTCAGTTCTTATGTTAAAGGACCCATCATGCACATTAATAGACCACTCTGGTAGTAGCACATAATACATGCATAAAAAATCAGAATCCCAGCTGTGGTACCCTTTAACAATTTCCCAAACTTAGCAATATAAGATCACAAATTAATTCAGGGGATGTATTCCTTTTTTTATTCTTCTAAAAATATGAGTCTAAGCCAAGGTGAGTGACATTTTAATTATTAGGACCGAGAAAAGTAATGTAAGAAGCCTGCTTACTCAAAGATATTCAGCAGCTAATACTATGAATGAATTTGTGGTTTAATTAGACATCCTTTTCTGGCAACGTAATTTACATTTTAATTAGTTCAGCTAAAAAGCTGTCTTGGTATGGATCTAGGAAAGCAAAAAGTACAAGCCACTGGGCAAAGGCAAGCAATGTCTGACTATAAGAACAAATATGCGGGTTGTGTTTAACACAATCCCCAGGAACTATAAGACCAAACACTCAAATTTCCTTTAAATAATCTCATAATTTCATGGTACAATGATGGTCAGGGTGATGATAATTTTGTAAAATTAACAGATTATTCTAGTAACATGAATATCTATAACATCAATTAATTTTATTCCTGAACAATTCTTAGGACAGCTAGGTGGCACGGTGGATAGAGTGTTGGGTCTAAAGTCAGGAAGATTCCTCTTCATGAGTACAAACTTCATTCGTACTTCAGACATTTAGTAGTTGTGTGATCCTGGGCAAATCACTTAACCCTATTTATATCAGTAACTCATTTGTAAAATGAGCTGAAAGAAACAGCAAAAATCTGTGGTACTTTTGCCAGGAAAACCCCAAATGGGGTCAGAAAGAGTTGGACACAACTGAAAAGACTGAACAACAATTTTATAACTATCCTGTAGGTTATAAGGGACCATTCCTTTTATCCAGGCTGGCCTATACACATTTTAAATGGGAGGCAGAAACTATAGTACAAGGAACCAATATTGGGTTTGGTATCAGAATTGGATTCAAGTTTGCCTCTCACTTAATGAGTCACCTGACTCATTAAAGTCTTAATGACCAAAGATATGAACAGACAATTTTCGGATGATGAAATTGAAACTATTTCTACACATATCACAGGCAGGAACTCTGAAAAGGTATACTTAAGACTCAGTATGATTGATGTAATCTTACAAGAAGATATTAACTCAATGGAGTTGATGAGATAATGGTTTCCTTGTGATATAGTGATTGGCTTATACTCAGTATGATGAATTGATATTAATTGTAATAGAGTATTTAAGAGGTCAGAGTCAGACCAAAGTCAGAGACTGAGATGTGCAGACTGGTGACTGGCTGACTGGCTGACTAAAAGAGATGTGACTATAGACCAGCTGACTGACTGAGACTGCTGATGCAGACTGGGAGACTGAAGGAGACAATAAAGACTGTGGACTTTATTCCTGACTATTCTCATAGTGATTATTCTGCTGAGACCAAGGCCCATTTTGGAGGACCTCCAGAAAGCTAGCCAGAACATTACAGTTGTGTGTTCTTTCTTTTCCTGTTTCTAGCCACTACAAAGAGGGCTGCCACAAACATTTTGGCATATACAGGTCCCTTTCCCTTCTTTAGTATCTCTTTGGGATATAAGCCCAGTAGTAGCACTGCTAGATCAAACGGTATGCACAGTTTGATAACTTTTTGGGCATAATTCCAGATTAGAGCTAATCACTTTTAAAAGAATCTATCACCTCCTGAAAGGAATCCAAAAAGGCTAGAATATCATAGCCAAAATCCAGAATTGCCATTTTCAAAGAAAAAAATATTTCCAGTAGTCAGAAGGAAGCTGTTCAAATACTGAAAATATAGGTTTGAGATCATACAAAACTTAATATCTTACTTAAAATAAGAAGTCCATAACACAAAAAAGGATTAAGAACTTCTGATCTACACAGAAAACTAATGTTTATATATGACAATAAGAAGTTAATTCAGCACTTTAAAGCTGGTCTTTTTAAAAGAAAGAACACTACCCTTTGGTCCAGCACTGCTTTTTTGTGTTAAGGACCAGCCCTTTGACAGTCTGGTGAAACCCATGGAACCTGCCCCAGAATCATGTTTTTACATGCATAAAAATAAAACACAGGGTGTCCCAAAAGTCTTAGTGCTGTTTTAAGCTTTAAATATTATCAGAAGTACAAATGATATAAACTCACAAAAATTTTCAGAAAGATTATTTAAATTTAAATTTCTTTTCTTTTCTTTTCTTTTTCTTTTTTTTTAACGTTTAATGAATGGACATGACCCCATACACAAAACTAGTCTAGTGACGACAAATCAGTTGACTGAGTTGGCCAAGCAGGAGAACCTCCTCTACCAATCTACTTGTCTGAGAAAGTATATATTATGCAGAAACTGTTGCTCATACAATGTGATATGAAAGGATATCCTGTCCTGATAAAATTAAATTTTTTAAAATTCAAAATTAGTTCAAAATTCAAAAATTAATTCAAATAATTAAACTTTCAAGTTATGTTTTTATAATATTTATACTTCTCAATAAATGCTGAAAAAATTCTGAAGCTAAAAACTGCACTAAGATATTTAAGATACCCTTTACATAGGATTTCAAAAGAAAAACTATACTGATATACAAATAGCAAAATATTAAAAAAAAAAAAAAAAAAAAAAAAAGCAAAATCTCCAACCTAATTAAGTTAAAAAAACTCCAAACCTAGTTAAGAACCTATGGTGTAGTAGACTATGACTTTGATGTATTTTTTTTCCCTCAGTATTGTGGTATATATTACACTTTTGTCTACAACCATATTTACACTGGATTTTAGAATGTATATTATATATAAAGTATATTTTTAATTTGGAGACCTTGTGGAGTCTGATATATAATTTCTCTACCTTTACATTCTCTACAATGCTCATGCATTATATTAATAGGTAAAAAATGTTTTGATAACCAGAACACAGCTTTTTACTATTGAGAAAATTGTCTTCTAGGTAGCCAAATATGGGGAGATAGACCCAAGGGACAAAAGAAAGAACCATTTTTGTTTTTGCTACTGAAGCATTCCAGAGATCATTAGAAAGAATAAAAACATCTCTAGCACTAGATAATGTACGTTCTGGCAATTACAGTTTGAATGGCTATATACAGCAACATTAAAGAACAGAAGTGGAAATGAAGACTAAAGCATTTTATCAAATGAGAAGTGCAGAGGGAATTTAGGCAGATAGTTCATTTTTAACAACCTATTCATTTAGTTTATTCTCACGCCATAATTCGAAGCTATTTTACCAAAGCTATGACTCCTATCCTACATATGATTATCAGTGTTTTATAACTGAATTTTATTACTGAATTTCTTCCAGGAATTCTAATTGAATTAGAATACAAGCTGTGCTTTTCTTTTAGGCTTTACTTATATATAAATTAAAATTATGTTTTCCCTTTGAGTTCTTGAGCATCCCTGTTATTATAATAGTTCTTTCAAGTAGGATTTGTTTTTTATTTATTCATTCCTCCAGTCCTACTTTTCAATTTGAGATGTTATATTAGAGCCAGATTGAGGAAGTCATTCAGTAGTCAACTGTTAAAGATTTAGTAGTGTTTTGTATGTGCAGCCTCTTTGGTCCAAACCAGAGAACTTCAAGAGGAAAGGAGAGGATTTTCTTTCTCTCTTTTCTACCTTTCTGCCCTACCATCAACCATGTCAAATAAACCATTAGACCAGTAAAAGAAGGCATTCAGTCAGGCATAGAGATACACATTCATGGATGGACACAGAAACAGAAGAAGCTTCAAGATGTAGAGATCCCTTGAAGTAGAGAAGTGAAATAATAGACACTGTGCAATGTGGAAGAGTACATCCCATGTTTTTAGGGGGATATTTTATACCAATTATTCTTACTATATCTGGATATGTATCTGCTAAAAGCTAATTAAGACTACTGACTAATTGTTAATAAGAAGTACATGGGGGAGGGGACAGAGCCA
Source organism: Sarcophilus harrisii (assembly GCF_902635505.1). NCBI lineage: Eukaryota > Metazoa > Chordata > Mammalia > Dasyuromorphia > Dasyuridae > Sarcophilus > Sarcophilus harrisii. The sequence continues at coordinate 150,048,481 of NC_045429.1, forward strand.
AGATGGTGGAGAGAATACATGCTTCTATCTAAGCTCTTTCTTGCCCTCAGATTACTTCTTTCATGATACAGCCTCAGAATTAGTGCTTGACTGAAAAAACCCATGAATAATGGGAGTACAATACATTACCCACAGAAGATATACTCGAAATTTGCCAGAAAAGGTCTGTTTTTGCTCATGGGCAGGGATGATTAGACCAGGCACAGACCTCAGGCAGACAGTGAGAGCACGAAAGGCAGCTAAGTTGAACAGACCAGAGGGGGTGGGGGTGTGATCTCAGCCTGTGGAAAATTTGCAGGGAGAACTTTACCACAGTGTGAGCTACTTTTCCCTTAGACCAGCAAGCCAGTAGATCAGCAAAGAAGCTACAAACACCAGGGGTAAAGACTATAACTCCAAAAGGCTAGGGGCTCTCAGGACCTGGCCACACCCACCCAGTATTGGGAGTGACTCAGAACCTTCTCAGAGTCTCAGAGCGCAGTGTAGCCATTGTTATCCTGTTGCTGCTTCACTGCTATTTCTAGTTGTCTGTAGAGCAAGCTTGGTAATACCATACTGCCCAAAAAGCAGAGCTCACTTGGTTTTTTGTTGTGTTTTGTTTGTTTCTTTTTTGTCAAAATGAGTAAAAAGTTAAAGCGATCACTAACTATAGATAGCTTCTAAATGGATAGAGGGCAAACTTCAAACCCTGAGGGGACTAAAAACAGATTGTCTCTAGATGAAACCCCAAAGAGGAATATGATCTGATCCCCACCAAAGGAGGCTCTCATAGAAGAAATTAAAAAGGCTCTTACAAGAGAGCTAGAAGAAAAATGGGGAAAGGAAAGGGAAACTTGGCAAGAGGATCTGGATAAGTCATCCCACTCATTAAAAGATAGAGTGGATAAAGAAATCAAATCCCTGAAAAACAGAATTAGTGAATTGGAAAAGGTAAACAATTCCAAGGAAAACAGAATTAGTGAATTGGAAAAAGAAAATAGTTCTCTAAAAAATAAAATTGGCAAAATGGAAAAAAATTCTGTGGAACAAAAACAACCCATTTAAAAACTCAGTTGCACAATTACAAAAAGAAATTTTAAAAGTAAATGAAGAAAATAATTCATTAAAAATCAGAATTGAACAAATGGAAATGAATTATTTGAAGAGATACCAAAAATCAGTCAAGCAAAACCAAAAAAAATGAAAAAATTGAAAAAAATTTCAATGCCTACTTGGGAAAACACAGACCTGGAAAATAGATCTAGGAGAGATAAATCTGAGAATTATTGGCCTTCCTGAAAATTATGATAAAAAAAGAGTTTAAACACTATTTTCCAGGAAATCATCAAAGAGAACTGCCCAGATATTACAGAAACAGAGGGTAAAATAGGCATTGAAAGAATTCATCAATCACTTACTGAAAGAGATCCCCAAATCAAAACTCCAAGAAATATTGTGGCTAAATTTCAGAACTATCAGACCAAGGAAAAAACAGACAAGCAGCTAGAAAAAAAAATTCAAATACAGAGGAGCCACAATAAGAATTACTCAGGATCTAGAAGTGTCCACATTAAAGGATCGAAGGCCTTGAATCTGACATTCCGAAAGGCTAAGGAACTTGGTATGCAGCCAAGAAAAACTTACCCAGACAAAATGAACATTTTTTTTTCCCTAGGGAAGAAGATGGACATTCAATGAAATAGGTGAATTTCATCTATTTCTGACAAAAAAAAATCTGGAACTAAACAAAGAGTTTGATCTACAAATACCTATATACTCAAGAGAAACTTATATTTCTGGTATGAGTATTCATAAAGAATACATGTATAATTTGGCTTTACTGTTATAATGTAAAAAAGAAACTAGAGGTGGAAAGGAAATTGTAACAGAAAAAGAGTAAATTGGGAGTATTACATCTCACGAAGAGGCAAAGGAAACCTATTATATCTGAGGGAATGAAGGGAGGGGGGATGAACATAGTGTGTATCTTACTCTCATTAGAATTGGCTTAAAGGGAAAAATATTAGACATATTCAATTTACAGAGAAACTTCTCCCACCTCATTGAAAAGTGGGAGGGGAAAAGTGAAAAAAGAAAGAGTAAGCTAAGTAGAAGGGAATACAGAAATTTTGAGGAAAGGGGGTAAGAAAAGGGGAGGAAATCTAAGGTGGGGGGAAGTATCCTAAAAAGGGAGGATGAGTGAGGCAAGTGGTGCTTATAAGTTTAATACTGGGAAGGGGAGTAAGGAGGAAGGAAAGGAGAAAAACATAATCTAGGGTTAACAGAAAATACAGAGTTAGCAATTTTAACCATAAATGTGAATGAGGTAAATTCCCCCATAAAGCAACGTCATATAACAGACTAAATTAAAAGCCAGAATCCTACAATATGTTGTCTACAAGAAATACACTTGAAGCAGGGTGACACATACAGAGTAAAGGTAAAAGGCTGGAGCAGAATCTACTATGCTTCAGGTGAAGTCAAAAAAAGCAGGGTAGCCATCCTGATCTCAGATCAAGCAAAAGCAAAAACTGATCTAATTAAAAGATATAAGAAAGGGCACTATATCTTGCTAAAGAGTAGCATAGATAATGAAGCAATATCAATATTAAACATATATGCATGAAGTGGTACAGCATCTAAATTCTTAAAGAAGAAATTAAGAGAGCTGCAAGAAGAAATAGACAGCAAAACTATAATAGTGGGAGATCTCAACCTTGCACTCTCAGAATTAGATAAATCAAAGCACAAAATAAATAAGAAAGAAATCAAAGAGGTAAATAGAATACTAAAAAAGTTAAATATGATAGATCTTTGGAGAAAACTAAATGGAGACAGAAAGGAGTATACTTTCTCTCAGCAGTTCATGGAACCTATACAAAAATTGACCATATATTAGGATATAAAAACCTCAAATTCAAATGCATAAAGAAAGAAATAGTAAATGCATCCTTTTCAGATCATGATGCAATGAAAATTACATTCAATAAAAAGCCAGGGGAAAATAGATCAAAAAATAATTGGAAACTAAATAATCTCATGTTAAAGAATGATTGGGTGAAACAGCAAATCATAGACACAATTAATAATTTCAAGCAAGAAAATGACAATAATGAGATGTCATACCAAAATGTATGGGATGCAGCCAAAGCAGTAATAAGGGGAAATTTTATATCTCTAGAAGCCTACTTGCATAAAATAGAGAAAGAGAAGGTCAATGAATTGGGCTTGCAACTAAAAAAGCTAGCAAAGGAGCAAATTAAAAACCCCCAATCAAACACTAAATTTGAAATTCTAAATATAAAAGGAGAGATTAATAAAATTGAAAGTAAAAAAAAAACTATTGAATTAATAAATAAAACTAAGAGTTGGTTCTCTGAAAAAACCAACAAAATAGATACACCCTTAGTAAATTTGATTAGAAAAAGGAAAGAGGAAAATCAAATTAGTAGTCTTAAAAAATGAAAAGGGAGAACTTTCCACAAATGAAGAGGAAATTAGAGCAATAATTAGGAATTACTTTGCCCAACTTTATGCCAATAAATTCTATAACTTAAATGAAATGGAAGAATACCTTCAAAAATATAGCTTGCCCAGATTAACAGAGGAAGAAGTAAATTGGTTAAACAGTCCCATTTTAGAAAAAGAAATAGAACAAGCTATTAATCAACTTCCTAAGAAAAAATCCCCAGGACCAGATGGATTTACATGTGAATTCTACCAAACATTTAAAGAACAATTAACTCCAATGCTATATAAATTATTTGAAAAACATAGAGATTGAAGGAGTGCTACCAAATTCCTTTTACGAAGCAGACATGGTACTGATACCTAAACCAGGTAGGTTGAAAACAGAGAAAGAAAATTATAGACCAATCTACCCAATAAATATTGATGCAAAAATCTTAAATGAAGTATTAGCAAAAAAGATTACATAAAATCATCCCCATGATAATACACGATGACCAAATAGGATTTATACTAGGAATGCAGGGCTGGTTCAATATTAGGAAAACTTAGCATAATTGACTATATCAATAACCAAATTAACAAAAACCATATGATCATCTCAATAGATGCAGAAAAAGCATTTGATAAAATCCAACATCCATTCCTATTAAAAAAAACATTTGAGAGTATAGGAATAAATGGACTTTTCCTTAAAATAGTCAGGAGCATCTATTTAAAATCATCAGTAAGTATCATATGTAATGGGGATAAACTGGAACTATTTGCAATGAAATCAGAAGTGAAACAAGGTTGCCTACTATCATCATTACTATTCAATATTATGTTAGAAATTCTAGCTTTGGCAATGAGAGATGAAAAAGAGATTAAAGGAATTAGAATAGGTAATGAGGAAACCAAATTATCACTCTTTGTAGATGATATGATGGTATACTTAGAGAACCCCAGAGATTCTACTAAAAAGCTATTAGAAATAATCCACAACTTTAGCAAAGTTGCAGGATACAAAATAAATCCACATAAATCCTCAGCATTTTTATACATCACCAACAAAATCCAACAGCAAGAGATACAAAGAAAAATTCCATTCAAAATAACTGTTGATAGCATAAAATATTGGGGAATCTATCTGCCAAAGTAAAGTCAGGAATTATGTAAGCAAAACTACAAAACACTTTCCACACAAATAAGTCAGATCTAAACAATTGGAAAAATATTAAGTGCTCTTGGATAGGCTGAGAAAATATAATAAAGATGACAATACTATCTAAACTAGTCTATTTATTTAGTGCTATACCAATCAGACTCCCAAGAAACTATTTTAATAACCTAGAAAAAATAACAACAAAATTCATATGGAAGAACAAAAGGTCAAGAATTTCAAGGGAACTAATGAAAAAAATCAAATGAAAGTGGCCTAGCTGTACCTGATCTACAACTATATTACAAAGCAGTGGTCACCAAAACCATTTGGTATTGGCTAAGAAATAGACTAGTTGAGCAGTGGAATATCATAGGACAAAATAGTCAATAACTATAGCAATCTAGTGTTTGACAAACCCAAAGATCCCAACTTTTGGGGTAAGAATTCACTATTTAGAAAAAACTGCTGGAAAAATTGGAAATTAGTATGGCAGAAATTAGGCATGGACCCATACTTAACACCATATACCAAGATAAGATCAAAATGGGTCCATGATTTAGGCATAAAGAATGAGATTATAAATAAATTAGAAGAACATAGGAGAGTTTGCCTCTCAGACTTGTGGAGGAGGAAGGAATTTGTGACCAAAGAAGAACTAGAGATCATTATTGATCACAAAATATAAAATTTTGATTATATCAAGTTAAAAAGATTTTGTACAAACAAAACTAATGCAAATAAGAATAGAAGGGAAGCAATAACCTGGGAAAACATTTTTACAATGAAAGGTTCTGATAAAGGCTTCATTTCCAAAATATGTAGAGAATTGACTCTAAATTTATAAGGAATCAAGCCATTCTCCAATTGATAAATGGTCAAAGGATATGGACAGACAATTTTCAGATGAAGAAACTGAAACTATTTTAGTCATATGAAAGGGTGTTCCAAATCACTATTGATCAGAGAAATGCAAATTAAGACAACTCTGATATACCACTACACCTGTCAGATTGGCTAAGATGACAGGAAAAAATAATGATGAATGTTGGAGGGGATGTGGGAAAACTGAGACACTGATGCATTGTTGGTAGAGTTGTGAATGGATCCAACCATTCTAGAGAGCAATCTGGAGTTATGTCTAAAAAGTTATCAAACTGTGCATATCCTTTGATCCAGCAGTATTACTACTGGGCGTATATCCCAAAGAGATATTAAAGAAGGGAAAGAGACCTATATGTGCAAAAATATTTGTGGCAGCCCTTTTTGTAGTGGCTAGAAACTGGAAATTGAATGGATGCCCATCAATTGGAGAATGGTTTGGATAAATTGTGGTATATGAATGTTATGGAATATTATTGTTCTGTAAGAAATGACCAGCAGAATGAATACAGAGATGCTTGGAGAGACTTACATAAACTGATGCTAAGTGAAATGAGCAGAACCAGGAGATCATTGTATACTTCAACAACAATACTATATGAGCATATATTCTTATGGAAGTGGATATCTTTGACAATGAGAAGATCCAATTCAGTTCCATTTGATCAATGATAGAATCAGCTACACTCAGAGAAAGAACACTGGGAAATCAATGTGGACTACTTGTATTTTTGTTTTTCTTCCCAGGTTATTTTTACCTTTCTGAATCTGATTTTTCTTGTGCAACAAAAGAGCTGTACAGATCTGTACACATATATTATATTTAAGATGTAGTTTAACATGTTTAACATGTATGAGACTTCCTGCCATCTAGGTGAGGGGATGGATGAAGGGAAGGGAAAAGTTGGAACAGAAATGAGTGCAAGGGACAATGTTGAAAAATTACCCATGCATATGTGCTGTCAATAAAATGCTATAATTTTTTTTTTAAAAAGTGCATCGGTGAGAGTTTGTGAATTAGAGTAACAGGAGCAGCACCCCAGTGTTACCCCTAGAATCTTGAGGTAGCAACCATATTTTTAAGTTTCAATTGATGATTCTGAGTGGGATTTGGGGCAGGAATGCTCCAGTTGGGGCATCATACTTACTATGTTACAGGTTCTATAATGAGCATTGGAATACAAATAAAAAGCAAACATAGTACCTGCCCTCAAGAAGCATAGATTCTAATGGGAAGATGACCCATATCAAAAGATACATACAGAATACATGGAAAAGAATCACAGAAAAGAAGGGAAAGCAGCCAAGGGAAAAGTCTCCTACAGAAAGTGCAATTTCACTCGAGTATTGAAAGAGAGCATGGTAGGTAGAGGGGAAACCAGCAGGACAAAAGCATGTAGACAGAAGATGGAGCACTATTTACATGGAATAGCAAATAGGCCAATGTAGCTGAAACCTAGAGTACATGGAGGAGAAGAAGGCAAATACAAGGAGGAAAGATGAGAAAAAAAGGAGATTTTACATGAAACTTCATATCTTTAATTATGCATAGGTGGATTTTCTTTTGAAACTTACAGCTTCTAGAGCTGTATCCTATGTTTCTTTCTGGCTTCCCTTCCCACAGATACTTTAACTATGATATTTAAAGTTAGTTGTATTGATAGATCTATTTAGGAAGCAGAGAACACCTTACCAAGCAAAAGATAATCAATATTACTGAGAACATTAGCTTTCCCTAACACAATTCAGGGCTTATAACTCTGTTTATACTACTAACAGATAATAAGACTCATTTATAATTATTTCTAAAAACCATTGAGACATTTGCTGGCAGACTAGGAGATAGAATATAAACCCATCCTTTATCAATTCAGAACAAATGTCCATTTTTAAAACTTGGAAGTATTTAAAAATCAATTGTTGTTTGAATCAATTTGCATCCAAATTAGAGATGAAATTGTATAGAATAATACAAATAACAGTGATATAAATTAAATATAAATATATCAATGTAAATATTTAGAAGTAAAAACTGAATAAAGTTCTTAAAAATTGTTTACCTGGAGTAAACAAATAATTGTGAATTCAAAGCAACTAAGTGGTACAATGATTGGAGGGCTGGACTAGAGCCAGAAGACCTATCTTCAAATTCCATTTTAGTCACACATGAGTCATGTGACCCTTTTTTGCCTCTATTCCCCATCCCTAAAATGGGAATTATGATAGTTTTTACTTCCAGGGTTGTGAGGATAAAATGAGATAATAGAGAGTATTTTGTGAAATTTAAAGTGTCACCTAAATCTCAGCTGTTATCTATCTTTTCAAATGAGCAATTAAATCCAATTTTTTAAAAAAGTAATTTGTAGGTCTTAAAGGGCAAGGGGTATCTTTATTTTTTTTTCCCCTTTGTAACCTTTTACATAATATCTTCACAAAACAGCCTCTTAAATATCTGTTATTCAAATGAATCATGTGTTCATCAAAGAATACTCTTGCAGGATCACATAACCATTTCTCCCTCTAGTGTGCTACTGGTAAATAGCAGCAAAGGAATCAGCACCAAATGCTAACTGATTTGCCCCAGAGTTCTTTCTACAAATGATTTTGTAATTTAGTCATGGTGGTTATTTAACACATTAAAAGAACAAATAGTTTATTAAGTAACAATACTTTTTAATGCTATAGCAAATAAAACATTCCTTAGACTATAAATATTAAAATCTGGGAGCTTCTACAATGGAAAAATAAATCAATACACATTAATAACAACCTATTATATGTCTACTATATTAAGCACTAGGGATATTACAAAACAAAGAAGCAAAAGATAGTCCCCACTCTTAAGGAGCTCACAATGGGGGAGACAACATGTAAACAGATTTTTTTCCTTATCTTATTTTCTATTCCCAGGGCTTAGCACAATTTGTATTGTATTGTATTGAAACAACTACATACTAGTAAGCTATACTCAGGATACATTGGAAATAATCAATAGAGGAGGAACTTGTATTAAATAAGAAACCATCTAAAGGGAAGTGATATTAATTATAGGGATGCCCTTCAATTGGGAAATGGCTAAACAAGTTGTGGTATATGATTGGGCAGAAAGTAATGTGCTGTAAGAAACGATGAGCTGGTTGGTTTTAGAAAAAACATGAAAAGACTTGCATGAAATAATGAAAAATGAAATGAGGAGAACCAAGAGGATGTTGTATACAGTAACAATAATATTGTTCAAAGACTAATTGTGAACAAATGGGTTATTCTGAGTATTATAAATACTCAAATCAAGAAATAGAGACTTATGAAGAAATAGAAGTACTCATAGTATAGTTTTACATGTCTGTGTGTGTGTGTGTGTGTGTGTGTGTGTGAAATGATGGCCTTCTCTAGTGTGGGAAAAGGAGACCGTTTCATCCTTAAAATATAGTAAAAAATTAATTTAATCAAAAAAAATAAAAAGTGAGGGGAAATATGGTGCAATATAGATATATTTATCACTGTATAGAAATGTCTATTAGAAAGGGCAAGAACAGTTTGAAACAAAGAATTTTTCACAATGCAATTGAGCAAGGCATTTTTATGCAAGCTGTACATTTAGCCCAATTATACTTGGGAATGTATAGCAAAAAAACACAAAGTTTTTAAAATTAGTTCATGAAAAATCAAGCCACTAAGAGGAAAGAAGGAAAATGTATATAAATATACATTCTATATATATTCTATACACATTATATATAGAATATAAATTCTATATAAATATAGAATTGAATATAGTCAGAATCACATTAATAGCAATATTTATAGTATTGTTGAGAATGATTTTACTAAAAATATCCCAGAATTCAGAGTTGTGCTCCAAATGGAATTTTTGTAGCAGTTAAACAGTTGAATTCTAGAAAATCCTGTCAGACTCATCCAGCAATTCTGCATAGCCCAAGGAAAAATCTGTCTAGATTTTACTGCACTGTCACAAAACTGATCATTTTTGTCTTGCAAAAGAGCTGAAATTTTGGATCTACCTGTAAAGGGAAGGAAGAGTTTGAGGGAAAAGAGGCAACAGGCAAGTCTACTGACAAGCTGTTCAGAACTAGAACTAAAATGTATATAATGTTCTGGGGTTCTGTATCTTAATTTTGGGGATAGATTAGAATAGTTTGAAAGAATTTCCAGATCAGACTTGTACAATGCAAGGCACCCTTTACAAATTTCTCATTTTCTGAAGTCATAAATTATAGTTTAAAGTTTTTTTTTTTAAAGGAATTACTTCAGTAGTTCAAACCAAGGAATATGAAGACTAATTTCTAACAATTCCAAGTGAGCTTCTAGATGGGAAAAAAGTGCCCAAGTTCTAGTTAATGCTATGTCTCTAATTTCAAAACCTTATCTATATCTATGTACCTATCACCTATCTATCTATGCATCTATGTATCTATGTATGTATGTATCTATCTACTCATTTATCCATCTATCCTATCTATCCATCTACAATCAATCCTCAACTTCTGCAAAAGTAATATTTTTAGAAAATGGTGTGAAAATTCAAAAACACAAATGTTGACACATTGATCCTATAGGATATAGGAGGTTAGATTCTTATGACCACAAAAGCTATAATCTTTCACTGGAGATTTCTGAGAATACACTTTTCTCCATATAACGATAATAAAACATTAATTCTTATACTATGCACTTTTCCTAACATAGTAACTATGAAATAGCCCTTAAAATTCAGTACACAAAATAAAATTGGTAACGTGTAAAATATTTTTCTCACTAAAAACTCCTTAGAATTCTGTGACCTTTTGTGTGAACAACTCAATTAAAAAAAACAAACACTGATTTCCAAATTATATTCATTTTTCATAATACATGAAATCTATAGTTCCATAAATACTATATAACAAATACAATTCTTAAAATTAAAACATTTTTTAAACCTGAGTCTTACCTTCTACTGTATCAGATAGCAATATGAGGGTATTGTACCATATATTATAGTAATCCCTCCCACATCATAGGGCATAAGGACATGGCATTTCTGTTATCTGGAAACTTTGTAAAGTTTCTTGACCCTCTCTTTATACCAGGGAAGTCTAAATTATTATGCTGTAAGTTCAAATACATATATTTTATGCATTTCTGAGTTTCCAAACTTTTTCTGTGTCATCTGCTGGCCTTTATGTGTCATCTGCAGTTTCTGCAAAGCTCCCTGAAAATTCCCATTTAATTTCTTATGCTGATCCATGAAAAATTGAAACCAAGATGGAAAAAGTTACAATGCATAAGAGTATTACTATAAACCTCCCTATTTTGGCTACCTTTCTGAAAACCAAGGGAGAGGCTGTTTGGACTTTAGTTGCTGCTGTCCAAAGATACTGAGACTGAAGATGTCTTGACATCACTTACAACTTTCTGTCCTTCATGGCTAGTGAATGGCACTGGAGCTCTGGAAAGATGTACCCACTTGATCAGATAAGAGAGGGCATAATTGCAAACTACAAAAACATACAATGAATGCACAGGGAGCTCTTTATAACTAGAGGGTAAACAAGACCAGTGTAGTTTCTAATATCATACTAGCAGCTTTACAAACTTGTACACTTTGTACCTGTCATTTTTTTCCTCTATCACATATCGTCATGAATGGAAAAGTGAAAGAGGTTACTAATAAAATCACACAAATGCCTGAAGTCACAAAAATTAAATGTGCAAATGCTGATGATTGATTGTATCTTATCATTTATTCTGTTATTTCATCCATCTAGCTATAATCTACAGCTATCCATCCAACATCCATCATCTATCTGTCTATTTATTCTGTCCATCCATGCATCTATCTATCTACTATTTAGGATTGAGGGAGGATAGTAGACAGCACAATATAGGGAAAAGAACATTGCTATTTACCAACTGTGTGACCCTGAGCAAGTCATTTAAACTCTGTGAGCCTCAGTGTTTTCATATGTCAAAAAAGTGATAAGAATTCTTGCACTGCCTATAATTCTTAATACAGAATCTGGCATATAGCAAGTGTTTAACATACTTTTTTCACTCTCTCCTTTTGTTCATTCATACCTATCTCAAAGGGATATTACAAGGAAAGAGCTTTGAAAATTTAAAGATACTTTACAAATGGTAGTTATTATCATCATCAATATCATCAGGAGGAGGACAGAAATGTAAGGCGAAAGTACCAGCTCCAGTCTTCCCCCTCCAGTGATGCTATTTGCCACAGTGAGGCTTAATGACACTTCAAAGAAATTTGCATGGCCAAGAACTACTTAACTGGGCCTTGAAGTAAGGAAGTTGAAAAGAATTTGATTTGCCCTTATCCAACTAAGAACAGAGAACAAATCTTATTTTAAAAAAGGTTTTAACAGCCTTGTGAGTAACCCCCCTTCTATCAACTAAGTATAGTGAATCCTCATTAACTAGACAGCTGAAAAATTCTCTCATCCTTCCTTTTTTTATTCCCACAAGCTTAACAGAATGCCAGGAACAGAGTGTGTATTTTAAAAGATGCTTGTTGATTGTCTGACTAATTAGCTCCATTCCCCTTCCTCCATATTTATCCTGGGAAGAAAAAGCCATAATAACAGAGTTTGGCAAAGAAACATCCAAAAGCAATTTGGTGGTGAAATAAAATGCCAGTAAAGTAATAAAGACATAACTGTAAGAGGTGTCACAATCCTCTCTAAGATTTCTTTCCAGCCCTAAACTTGATCATGCAAGGTAAGGAGATAACTTTACCATTAACACTTTATCTTCTCTGCTTCAAAACTTTGTAGTACAAAGACACTGATTAAATATGATTGGAATAAGACTATATAAGGGGAAAAACCTTTCTAACAACCAAAGGTGTTGAAAAGTATAATGAACCTCTTAAGAAGGCAATGGGTTCTTCCTCACTTAGTGAAGTCCTAAGGTTCTATGGCAACTTATTAGATAGCTACAGAGAGAATTCTTGTTCTCGTACATATTGAGCAAAATGAACTGTAAGGTCTCTTTTAGGTCTGAAATTCTATAAATCTGTGATCATAAGATAAAACTGGGCATTCAGATGAAGTGAAAGCTCAAAGTTGAGGAGACAAAAAAGATAAAAATGCAGAGCTAAAACCACATGTTTCTTTGTTCTGCTCAAAAGAGGTCATTTGAGTTGAATGCCTCATGGGTTATAGGGAATTTCTACATTTATACTAAGGATTTAAGCAAATCAACCAATTGATGCTAATGTCATAGTCATAGAATCTGTTCCTGGGAGAAATGTTGTTATTAACACTAACTGGGCTTTAAGACAGTCTATATTTTAAAAAGTGAAACCCTTGGTAAAACTTATTTGAATGTTGCCTGTATTGTTTTTAATGTTTTATTTAATAATACACTTTTACCATGTGATTCATCAAGATTTTGCATCTAGAGGAACTGAAGTTTCAGATGTCTGCTTGAATTTATAGAGGATGTGGTGCAGTAAAGACTTTAACTGATGCAATCATTAATTTATTTAAGCAAAATAAGATCATTTATGTGCTTGGATATGGAAAGATAATAGGCAAAAATCAGGTCACAATCTGATTTCATCTCTCAAGTTATCAATACAAGGAACAGGTTCAAAGATATTTTCCTTCCCTATACTTGTGACTGGTGAAGATAAACATTGCATTATCTAGAAGGTGCTTTATCCTTTAAAAAATGTTACAGAAAAGATTTTATTATTGGTGTGGGAATATGTTCATTTTGTCAGTGACAGTACAGATGCAATTACAGATAAATTCTTGGGTCATGTCAATAGTATGTGAATTGATAGGGATATTTCTAAAAGTTTTCAGCAAATCCTTCAAAAACATGAATGTAAGTTTTTAAAAAGTTAGTGGAGCTTCCAAAAACTTAAAAGGAAAATTGAAAAGGCAAGTGAAAGTGTTTCTAGTAGAAAATGGAAGTTACCATTTGTTATTCACTTTTGGTTTGCTTTGCTTTATAACCATTCACCAAAATTTGGGACTGAAAGAACTTGGAATAAGATGCAGAAGTGTCCTAGTTAATGCTAAATTCTAACCCTCTGTTATCTACTCTCTTGGAGATTGTAATTGCTGGTCCCAACCTGGTTCCCAAACTAGAAGATTATTTATTTATTTATTTATGTTAAAGGAGCAGCCAGCCAATGGTATTATAAACACTGAATACAATCATGTGCTATATACATATCCTGAAGTTGTGTAGGTTGGCAAATCAGATGAACAACTGAAAGATGGAGTATTAAGTACAAAGTTGGATATTTCCTTTTGGTACCAATAACAGAGCTAAGATTAATGCTGCACAAGTGGCATGGTAAAGATCTGGGGTCAGAAGTCAACAGTCAGAATATCTGAAGCACATATTCTAGAGACAGAGCCTGGAGAAATGGTCAATGAAGCTATACTTGCTTTGGAGTATAGATCATCCTGTGAAGATGTTTTTGGAATCAGTCATGTTCATCCAACTGTATCAAAAGCTTTCATTGAAGCAAACCTAACTGCATCATTTGGCAAAGCAATAAACATTTAAAGTGAAATGTCATCTGTTTATGCATTTATATCTACTGCCTGAAAGCTTTTGTGGAGAACATTTAATGTAAAAGGCTTCTAAGGTAGAAGGCTTATAGCTTGGAGAATATATAGGACTGAATTAAGTAATGTTTTAATTCAGATGGTAAATATTTTAAAAATAAGTATAAAAATAAAATTGGGGGATTATATTAAAGTTTCCATTTTTAAATCTATTTGAAATGTCACTACTTTTTTGTTTGTTTAAGGTACAAGTTTTGTTTTTCCTTTGTAAAGACTCTCTTATGGTAATACAACAAAGAACTAAAAGAGATTCCTATTTATTGTTTCCTTTATACATACATAATCACAAAATTTTCTATGAAGTTATGAAAAAATACTTCTGAAGTATGTATGACATAAAATTTCTATGGATTCTACAACAAAGTATTGTCTAGATAATACTGGTGATGTAGATTACAAAACCATAAAATGAAAGCTTTTTAGCTTTCATGTGAGACAGAAGTTATTTGCTCAGTTAATCACTGATCCGTAAGTTGTCATAAGGTTCAGAGAAACAGAAAAAAATATATCAGAAACAGAATAAAAATGACATCATTACCAGAAATGAAAATAATTTTGTCCAACAAAGAGTTAAGAACAAAGTGAAATACAAGAGAAAAGGTATAGGATTGAGAGAAGAATTCTGCAAAAACAATAAAAAGTCACAAAGGAAAGTCTAAAAACAACACTAGAGACTGGGGTCAGGTGCTGAAGATACATAAATCTATGGAACAGGAATGAAAACTATTGGTGAATACTTTGACTTTGAGAATGAATTTATAATAAAATGTTTATTAAACACTGACTAAATTGGGCATTATGCTTGATAAGAGAGAGATAAACGTGAAAAGCAAGACAGTCTCTGCCCTCATGGAGTTTACACTCTACTGAAGAAGGGAGAGTAACATGCACTTTAGATAAGTCATTAAAAGAGATATAAGTAGTACACACAAAGTAAACACAAAGCAATTTTGGGAGTGGGATGTGCTTACACTAAAAGGAGGCTGATTAGGAAAAGAATCAGGTAGGAAGCTAAACTGAACTATGAAGGGAACTAGGAATCTAAGAGGCAATGAGAATAATGAAAAACCTGGAAGACACAATTCCTGGATAATTAATAATCAACTTATTAATTAGACTAGCTGATAATCAATGAAGTGATAATCAGTGGTTTCTCATTAGTTACCTCGAACAGATCAGGGTAGCAGTGTGAAACAGGAAGGTGAAAAGAGATACATTCCTTTCCGTGTTTCTCATCACCCTCAAATAAATATAATCTCCAAAGATACCAAAGGATAGTCAAATCAAGTCAACAAGCATTTATTAAGTACCTATTATGTGTCAAGCATTGCATCTACAAGTACTGTGCATGTATCACCCACCAGGTGTTAGGCATTGGGGATACAAAACATGGTGTCAGTATTCAATCATAATAGCACTAACTAGGAAAAGCCAACGGATAAAGAATGTCCAAGAGAAGGATGTGGTCAAATGCTTCAGAGAGAACAAAAAGGATGAAGTCTTCAAAAAAATAGACTAGTAGATTTAGCAATTTAGTAATCACTGATAATTCTGAAGGGAAAACTCAAGTGGTGAGATTGGAATCAAGATCGCAAGGAGTTTAGAAGTGATAGGATATGAAAAAGAGAGAAATTTGATCATGATATAGAAAAGAGATATAAACAATAAGATGATAGCTTAAGATAGGTAATGGTTGAATTAAAGATAGAAAAGATACAGGCAGGAACCTTAATGGTAGGAAGGAAGAAGTTAGTAGATAAAGAGAGAGATTGAATATTAGTTATTTTTATATTAGTTAATTCTTGTTAACTAATTCTGAGTCAATATTATTAAAATATAATTATTAGTTGTTATTAGCTAAGTATAGCGAAAATTATTTAGTTGGACATTAATATAAGTAGATAAAGAAATAAAGTATAAGTTTTGATCAAAGATTGGAAAGACAAAGGACTCATAATGAAAAATGCTATACTCATCCAGACAAAGAAATAAAGGAGTACGAATACAGATAGATCAAACAAACTATTTGTCACTTTATTTTTAAGTGATTTTGGGGATCTGCATTTTCTTTTCAACTAATATGGAAATATGATTTGCAAGATTGCAAATGTATAACTATATCGAATTGTTTACTATCTCAAGCAGGGGAGAGGGAAGAAAGGGAGGGGGAGAATTTGGAATTAAAAATAAAAAAATAAAACAATATTAAAATCATTTTATATGTAATTGAAAAAAAAACAATTATTTAAAAAAAAAAGATAGAGGAGAAATGAGTATGTGTGTAGGTAGAAAGGAAGGAACCAGACAGCTTGAACATTAGCACTTCTGAAGAAATGTTGAAAAGCTGAAGCTCCAGAAAGATATGAGAGTAGATGAGATCAAAGACACAGAGAAATTGACTTGGGCAAGGAAAAGAGCCTCTTCTTTTGTGAATGGACCAATGGAGGAGAGAAAATATTCAAGGAATTCAAAATATAGAATAAGGAACAGACAAAACTCAAGAAGAATGGCTTCAAAATTCTTGGTAAAGTATGAAACAAATTCTTAACTAAGTACTTGGTGGCAGGGAATGGTGCAGGAACTATGTGAAGTGAAGAAAAGGTTTGGAACAAAAGTCATGGATAAAGAGATAATCAGTGAAGGAAAAATAGAAAGATTAGTGTAGAACTCTTAAGAGAGCCAAGGTGAAATTGGAAGTAATTTGTGGTAGGGCCCTGTGGAGGCAACTATGTGGTACAGCAAATAGAACCCAGTCCTGGAGTCAGGAAGACTCATCTTCAGGAATTCAAATTTTGCCTCATATATTTACTAGCTGTGTGACTCTGGGGAAATCACTTAATACTTTTTGTCTCAACTTCCCCATCTATAAAATAACTAGAGAAGGAAATGGCAAAACATTCCAGTATCTTTGCCAAGAAAACCCTAAATTGGGTTAAAAAAAAGTCGGTCATGATTGAACAAACAAAACAGCAGTAATGAGCCCAGGCAGCTATGGTTGTATGATGTCGCTGAATAGTATCAGAAAAGACACATGGTATGAATAATATAGCTTTGGGGATTGAAAATGTATGAGTAGAGACATGACAAGAAATTAAAAAAAGATAGAAAGAGGAAGAAAGCTTATGCAAGTAACAAGAAGGTGGTGTTTACATTAAAAATTTCTTAATTTTCTAGTTCAAGTTTTAGGATTCAAATCCCTTTCATCCATAATGCAGCTTCTCATACCACATTTTACTATTTAACATCCCCATAAATTTGAAGAATTAGGGATCAAAAAACCCAGTATTTTCAGTCTAAAGACAGTAAGAAGAACATGAAAATGGCTATTTAATTTGATCATTTGTCGGTCATATGGAGCTGTTTGTCAATAAAAGAGCTTCTGCTATGGTCACTGTCTTTTACACATTTATAAGTAGGGTAAAGATTATGAATAGTAATTATTTTTATTCATTTTCTTTCAAAATGGAGATTGAGGGAATACAAATATGGAAAATAAATAAATATTGTAGGTCAAATCTGGATTTTTTGGTGGTTTCAAAAGAAAACAACAACCGTTAAAAATAAACTTTCATTTTCTTAAAAAACCACATCCTAAGTCTTCCTGTGTTGCCTTCAAAATGACTTCAACTCTCTTTGCTACAATTAAGTCTATAATGTTACTTATAAATAACTAATTAAAAGAACTCTGAAAATTGTTAACTAAGAAAAAAAAGGCAATGGTAAGCAGTACTCAAGATCCTTTGAAGCTTAACACAGGGCTGAAAATACATAAGATCACTGAAATAATAGGTTGTTGGCTCTCTTTCCCTCCCTTCCTCCTTTCCTCACTCTCTCTCTTCCTCTCTCTCTCTCTCTCTCTCTCTCTCTCTCTCTCTCTCTTTAAAGAAATTTATATACTGAAGTATTTGTATTGGACTTATGGAAATTAAAATTCTCCCAAATATTACAGCCACTGGCCCCATTTCAAACAACTGTTTCTTTTATTCAATGTGCATTGATCTTGAATTTTTATAAAACTGCAGTTTCTAATCTTTTAAAAGTAAATTTGTATTGTTATTGCTTGTTTCTATATTACCTGAATTTCCCCCTGGATCCCTTTCACTCTTCCCACATATAACAAAAAATATTGTTTCTTTCTAATATGTATCACCATCATGTATGTGAATGAAAATACCAATCATACTTTCCATAGAGCATATCAATCATTCAAAAATGCATTTATTATATACTTATATGCCAAGCACTTTTTACAGAGTACACCAAGAACAAAGAAGTTTACTCCAACCTGTCCCTGAAAAAAAAATCTCCCCTATAATATCCTTAACAAGGACTGAACCATTTGTCCTTTTCTTATGGCAAAAGGTGGGAGTACCAGGACTCCATTTGTGACTTTGCCTTTTGGATTCATATCTACTCAAAGCCCCAACTTAAAAATTATCTCCCCTTTTCTGAGACCATTGGAGAGATTGTACTACTGTTTCCCATCCTTCTCTGCTCTATATTTATTGAGAACGTACTCATTCTCAATATTCACAGAACTTTGTTTGAACCTAGGTATCACCACCAAAGGGCAGAAACCCAAAAGCAAGGCAAGCAACTGTGTCATCTGGAAGCTTAAATAGTGAAGCTTTGAGGGTCACATCAAGCATCTGACCAAACTGAAAGTCTACGGAATCACAGAATCTCAGAGCTATTATCTGAATATTCCCACTTCATTCACTTGATCTTCAAATGGCAATAATCAGTAAATTTCTATTATTTTTAACAGTTATATCTACCATTCAGGGAACTAGGTGGCAAAAGAGATAAAGTACTGGCTTAGAGGTCATTAAGGCTCATTTTCCTGAATTCAAATTTGGCTTCAGATTCTTATAAGTTATGTGACCATAGATAAGTCACTTAACCCAGTTTGTCTCGGTTTCTTTTTCTGTAAAATAAGCTAAAGAAGGAAATGGCAAACCACTCCAGTATCTTTGTCAAGAAAACTCTAAACGGGGCCGTGAAGAATCTGGCATGAAAAAACAAAAACATCTATTACTACGCACAGTGGCTAGCAACTAATAGATACTTAATAAATATTTATTGACTACTCTATCTTATGCCATAGAGGATATAAAAGAAATAAGAAATATGACTTAGATTATCAATGAATTTATAATATTGTTGAAAAAACACAGAACATTTCTTTTTAGGTCATGTATTCTCAATAATAATAAAATTTAAAAAATTTTTTGTTTTTAATTTTTAAAATTTCTTTTAAAAAAAATCTTTGTTATGGTCCATACCTGATATAACAACCTTGAACAAAAGTCCTCCTCAAAATATGTTAAAAATGAATATCCAAAAATAAATGTCCAATTGCATTTACCATTTGTACCACAGTTTAGCATATTATATGCTTTTTCTCTGAATTATTTCCTGTGTGATAGTCATGTTTTCCTGATGAGATATTATTAACATTCTTGAAGAGTTTATAATTCTTTATTGTTCCTCACAGTTCTAGGCATATGAGTGGGTTCATTGCAAATATTTAACTATTTAATAAATTAACTGGAAAACAGAAGAAATGTTTAGATGAAAAAGCTATATACACAAATAAAATTTAAAGCAAGTAAAAACCAATACAGAGGGTCCCAAAAATCTTATTGAAGATTTAAACTACTAAAATTTTAAACTAAAGACTTAGATCCCAAAGTCTTTTTTCTATATGAGTGTCCCAAAAATTTGTGACATTATTAGCTTAAAATTGCACTAAAATTTTGGGACACCCTATATAAAAGAAAGGTTTCTTGAATCTAAGAATTTACATAGACTTTAAAGAAAAGGATGATCATGGATTATTGAGAAAGAGGAAGGTAAGCAGTCTTGACAGGGAATAGCATGAATGCATTTTTAATTTAGTAAACTTTGAATGACATACCTTTCTCTAAATCCATAGTCATTAAATGTATTGATATAAACAAGTATGATGAAAGTAGATTGAGACTTCTAACTTCTGATAATATGACATTCTGTGATTCACAATTCAGGTATATTACTAGAAGAATATTGTTACTGGTTTGGGGTTTGTTTTATTTTATTTTTTAGAAAATAGCTAGGATTCATTGAAAGCTATTTCATAATTTCACAAAAGAAACCCCACCTTCCTCAGTCTCCTCTTACTTTTCTACTCTAGAATCATCTCAATGTTCATCTTCATTACTTGTCTTTACATATAATAGACCAATTGAATGGCTATTGATAAAATTTCATGCTACAATTCAATTCACATCAACAATCAATTAATAAGCATATAGTTGCATTAGACTGTGAACTTCTTGAGGCGAGGCACTGTCTTTTGCTTCTCTCTAGTACTTACACACATGCCTGGCACATGGCAGGTGCTTAACAAATATTTATTGAGTGATATTAAGCACTAAACTGTGTTAGTCATTGTGCTATACAAACACAAAAATGAAAAAGATTTCTGACTTCAAGGAACTTAAATTCTGTCATGGAAGATAAAAAGTGTATGTGAATAAATATAGCCAAAATAGATACAAGTTGATTTGGGATGAACAATCAGCACCAGGAACAAAGAGAAAGAACCTCATGTGAAAGAGAGGTGACACCTAAACTGTGATTTGAAAGAAACTAAGACTTTAAAGAGGTTAAGGTGAGGATACCAGTCCTGGAACATAGAGAAATAGAGATGGAATGTCTTATATAAGACTAGTTATATAAAAAAAAAAGGTTATTTTGGCTGGATAATACAATCTATAAAGGGTAGTAAACATAAAACAAACCCAGAAATGAGCAGATGTGTGCATAAGGAATAATTAACTGGAAGTAGTTTTAAGTGTAGATTTAAGGGGATAGCAATTTGGAGGAAGGGAAACGTTAGAAGCTACTGCAGTCCTTTCTTGTTGTTTTTGTTATTATTTAGCCATTTTTAAGTCATCTAAGTCCTTGTGACCTCATCTGATGTTTTCTTGTCAAAGATACTGGAGTAGTTTCAGTGGTTTGCCATTCCTTCAACTCATTTTACAGATGAGGAAATGGAAGCAAACAGGATTAAGTACTTGTCCAGGGTCAAGTAGCTAATAAGTATCTGAGGTCATATTTGAACTCAGGTCTTCTTGAATCCAGACATGGCACTCCACTGTGCCACCTACCTGTGCTATTGAAATTATTTAGACAAGGGGTAATAAAGGTCTATTTTGGATAGTACTAGTACTAGTACTAGTAGCAGCTATACAAAAAGGGAAGGACAAATAAAAAAGGTACTATATAGGTAGAATCAATAAGATTTGGCCACTAATTAGATGTATGAAGTGAGGGAAAACACAATGGTCAAAGATAAAATCAAATGGAATAAGTAAATAGTTAAAAGGGAAAAAAGACAGAAGAGAAGGGAATCCAGACAGAGAAATAGGTATATAATTGTGCTGGGAATGGGGGAGATGATATAGTTCTGAATATGTTCCATATGTAGCACTGAATATGTCTGCTGGTGGAATATATAAAGCACTTTGGAGATGACTAATGATGAAAGAACAAGACATGGTGCAGGAAAGTTTTTGATTGTTTTGTTTTGCTTTTACAATAGCATGGAGATTCAAAAGAGTACAATGGAAAGAATTTGGAGAATTTATAGTCATTTTCATAGAGGTGATAGCTGAAACTGTAATGTGAGATCACCAAAGGAAAAAACAGAAGGAAGTTGAAGATTTCACCTTGAAAAATAGTCATTTTTAATTGTGGAAAGGTTCAAACTGAAGGTGAGGAATGGAGAACTGCTTTTAGAGAAACTATATAGGGAGTTGATAAGAGATGGATAAATGGATTACTAGAAAGAATGAGGAGTAGGTACGGTTAGATTCTACAGATCTGTAGTTGAGATGCTTGATACCATCATCTCATGACTTTCTATGGTATTGTTTAGTATTCTAATAGCAATTAAAGTAGTATGAGTGACCCAAAATCAGAGCTAGTAGGGCAGGAATGGCAAATTGATCACCAAGGTGAACAATTTTAGTATGAAAGCAAAGTATAATTGAAATGATTGACCATAGTGATCCAGACAAGATAAAGAAGAAAGTAAAACCAAAATGGAGGTAGAGAGATAGGAACAAGAAGTCAAAATGAGGATGAGGAACAAGTTTAGTTGGGGTGAAAAAGAAAATGACATGGTAGAACAAATTACTGTGTTAAAAAAAAAAAAAGAATTTTCATGTAATGCCGGAGAAACTGAGCAAGATAGAGATTAGAGAGTATTTAATAATTTATTAAATGGAGAGATTTACTGGGACCAAATGGATCCATGTTTGGTCCCAGGGCTGAATGGGACTATTGTCTCAAAGAATTCAGCCCTGAATGTCTGATACAAGATTGTTTTATAGGGTAACAAAAACAATGACATAATGGGGGAGGTATCTGGATGGGGATGACCTAATGAGGGGAGGAACCTAGGATGAGGATGATATAATGGAGGCAGGCATAATGGAGGGAGGTACTGGAGAGGCTCCTGATATTCAAATAATGTCTAAAAATGGATAAAGACCTTTATCCCATTAAACATTAAGAGGGAATAAGTATAGCCTAAGGTCTAAGATATAAGACCTTTATCCTATCAAACATTAAGAGAGAATGGTTATAACCTGAGGCAGAGTAACTAAATAGGACATTTAGGGAAACTGGGTCAGGACTTTAAAAGAGAACTGTGGCACAACATTCAGAGCTCAAGAACTTAGGAATTTGACTCGTTTCAAGTAAGGGTGAAATCTTGATTGTGGTTGGAGACCATGGAGTTGAAAAAACTGACAAATGTGAAGCCAGTTTATTAGAAGCGGCTTCAACATTAATGAGTCAAGGGACAGAGTGGGCAAAAAGTCTGTCAGGCAGGAGCCTGTCTTTAAACAAAGACTGTTTACCAGAAAGGAAAGGACAACATAAATTATTGCAAAGGGAGGGGAGCTGCCTTCTACATAATGACACTTAATCTATGTTCATTTAGATTTAATTGGACTGTTGACTAATGATGAAAGAACAAGATATGATGCAGGGAAGTTTTTTTTTTCCTTGTTTTGTTTTGTTTTTACAATAGAATAAAGATTCAAAAAAGCACAATGGAACAAACTGGTAGGAAGCAAAAAGAAGTGAGTTAAGTCTTGGAAGGAATCATGGCTGAGGCAGTTAAAAATGAGAATAATTGGAGTAAGGGAAAAGGTTGTAAATCAGCATAACAGGAATTATAAAAGCAGAAAGTAGGTTGGAGAAATATATTAGCCAAAGAGAGGAAAGGCACATGAAAACAATAAGTTAACCAACTACCTCCGATGTTCCAATGTTAAGGTTGATAAAATAGCTGTTTATGTGAGTATATATGCCTTCTCAAGTGAATTTTTCTTGAATTCATGACTGATATGTAGTTTCTGGTGGAGGAGGGCAGAACTGGCCTCCAATAATTTGTTGTGCCACAGTTCCCTTTGGATGTCCTGACCTAGTTTCCCCATTGTCCTATTTAGTTACTCTGCCTCAGGTTATAACCTTTCCCTCTTAATGTTTGATGAGATAAAGGTCTACCTCAGGTGCTCTGCCCCCAAACCCCAGGCTATAATCATTCCCTCTTAAATATTTGACAGGATAAAGGTCTATTCATTTTAGACATCATTAGAATATCAGTAACCTCTCCAGTACCTCCCTCCATTGTGTCATCATAGGGGCTTTCCCCCATTACATTATCCCCATCCAGGTACCTCCCCCATTATATCATTGTTCTTGTTCCAATAAAAATCTTGCTGTCCCGATATTCAGTGCTGGATTCTGTGAGATGATAGTCTCGTTCAACCCCGGGACCAACCATGGATCCAGTTGGTCCCAGTATATCTCTCCATTTAATAAACTATTAAATTGATCTCTAATCTCTGTCTTGCTCAGTTTCTCCGACATTACAAATTGACTCTCCAGGTCAGAGACTGACTCTCCAGTGTAAAAGCATCTGAATTTTAAAATATCAGTGTCTATCTGCAAATGAGTAATTTTTAAAAGTGACAAAGAATTATCCCTTTGCAAAATAATATCATCTACTTTTGCCCAATCATGTGTCTTGTAGGCCAAATACAGGCTACTTTTCAATTAGTTGCCATATATTGGGGGAAAATAATGGATGGATAGCCAGCCAGCTAGCTAGCTAGATAGGTAGATAGGTAGGTAGGTAGATAGGTAGACAGGGAAACAGACAGATTTGTTTTATGTTTTGTCTCATGGAAGAGGTCAAGCTCTTTGAAAAATATGGACAATATTTTCCGTAATTACAAGGCAAATACTTTTTAAAATAATCAATGGTAAACTGTATTTAAATGGGGCTTCAGATGTTTGAACACTGAAAAAGCCTCAATTTAAGGTCTGTGATTTTCATAGAACAACATGTTTCCTTGTTTGTTTGTTTTCCTGGCAATTAGTTTATCATAAGCAAATACAGTAAACAAAATAAATAAAATTCAACTCAATGCCTAAGACTTACGATATGCTTTGGAACCACAAGAACCCTTCCTTCCACATGATTTTCCTTCTGTGTTGGCCTAAATGATATCTTAGGTTATTTCTAGCTCTAAATCCTACGAATTCTCTTCCATGGATCTTAAGGCTTGGTCTATAAGGTCCTGATCCACTTCCAATGTCAGCTTTTCCTTCTGGGTTCCTCTTCTTTGCCCCCTAAAGAAAGGATGCATTATTTCTACTTTGATTCTACCTTACTCTCTTGAAATAATTATAAACTTTTTTTTTAAAAGAAAAGTATTGTGTTTTTTTTTTCCCCCTGGGGGCATGGGGAAGAGGAGTGGTGATTATGATTTAGAGCTATAGCAAAGCCAGTTTTAGGGACTTAAAAGGGTTAGAGAAAATCTTAACAAACTTAGATCACAGCTGAATTTCCCAAACTGTGCTTTCATAAATCCTGTACCATCATCCATAGCTAACCCCTCTATTAGGGATGGGGTTATTTTGTTTCTTGCACCTAGATAACTGGTCACAGAATTATAATACAGAACTTTAAAGATAATCTAATTCAATCCTTTCATTTTATAAATGATGAAGCAAAGGCTAAAACCCATAACATTCCCACAGTCACATAGGTATTAAGTAGTTCTACTCAATAGCAGCTAGTTAAGTTTTCAAAGGTCCATGTGATAATCATCTACATTTCCAGACTGCCCTTTGAAATTTACTATTTTCTAATGATGAATGTTGGAGTGAATGCGGGAAAACTGGGACACTGATGCATTGTTGGTGGAGTTGTGAATGAATCCAGCCATTCTGGAGAACAATCTGGAATTATGCCTCAAAAGTTATCAATCTGTGCATACCCTTTGACCCAGCAGTGTTACTACTGGGCTTATACCCCAAAGAGATCCTAAAGAAGGGAAAGGGACTTGTATGTGCCAAAATGTTTGTGGCAGCTCTTTTTGTGGTGATTAGAAACTGGAAAATGAATGGATGCCCATCAATTGGAGAATGGTTGGGTAAATTGTGGTATATGAATGTTATGGAATATTATTGTTTTGTAAGAAATGACCAGTAAGATGAATATAGAGAGACTTGGAGAGACTTACATGAGCTGATGCTAAGTGAAATGAGCAGAATCAGGAGATCATTATATACTACAACAACGATGCTGTCTGAGGATGTATTCTGATGGAAGTGGATATCTTCAACAAAAAGATCTAATTCAGTTCCAATTCATCAATGATGGATAGAAGCAGCTACACCAGAGAAGGAACACTGGGAAGGAGTGTAAACTGTTTGCATTTTTGTTTTTCTTCTCAGGTTATTTTTACCTTCTGAATCCAATTCTTCCTGTGCAACAAGAGAACTGTTTGGTTCTGCACACATATATTGTATCTAGGATATACCATAACATATTTAACATGTATAGGACTGCTTGCCATCTAGGGGAGGGGGTGGAGGGAGGGAAGGGAAAAGTTGGAACAGAAGTGAGTGCAAGTGTAAAAAATTACCCATGGATATGTACTGTTAATAAAAAGTTATTAAAAAAAAGAAATTTATTATTTTCATGCATCACATAGTCACTACAAGTTTCTCACCCAAATCAGACTGAGCAGGACGATTTCAGAAAAACCTGGAAAGACTTAAATGAAAAGATACAGAGTGAAATGAACAGAACCAGAAGAACATTTTACATAGTAATAACAATTTTGTACAATGAACAACTGTGAATGAGTTAGCTATTCTCAGTAATACAATGATCCAATACACTCCCAAAGGACTCATGATTAAAAATACTATATGCACTGAGGTATTTTCTTTCCCTCTCCCTCTCCCCCTCCCTTTCCTTCTCCCTCTCTTCCTTCCCCTCCCCCCTCCTCCTTTCCCTCCCTCCCTCCCTCTCTCTCTCTTTTCTTTTTCCTCCTCCTCCTCCTCCTTCTTCTCTTCCTCCTCCCTCTCCTCCTCTTCCTACTTCTTCTTCTCCTTCCCCTCTCCTTCTCTCTTTTCTCTCTCCTTTTCTTCTCTTTATTTTTCCTTCCTTTCCACCCTCCCTTCTTCCTTCCTTCCTTCCTGCCTTCCTTCCTTCCTTCCTTCCTTCCTTCCTTCCTTCCTTCCTTTCCTCCCTCCCTCTCTCCTTCCTTCCTTCCCTTTTTTTTCGTTTTCTAGTTTTCTTTCAAAATGATTAATATGGAAATGCAATATGGAATTACATGTTTACACTTTTTTAACTTATATCAGATTGCTTACCATCTTAAGGAGGAGGGAGGGAAGGAAAGAAAGGATAGAATTTGGAGCTTAATTTTTTTTTAAAGAATGTCTAAATTTGTTTTTTTTACAAGCAATTGGAGGCAATAAAATATTATTTAAAAAAAAACAAATAAAATCAGGTCATTAAAAAATTCTCATTTAAATCATAAATCAAAAGTCATTCAATATCTTTAACAATTCTATGAGAGGATTTCTGAAAACAATGTTGGCAGATCCATGGATAGGTCTAAAATCTAAGCTGAGTTCTTATAAGAACTACATCCATTTCTGTTGTTTGGTATTAAAAGGTCCTTATAGTGTTCATACATGGCAGGTTTTATTATCTATCTAAAGAATGAACTATTGTCCCTATACCCAAACAACAGTTAGGTATTCTTTTTACAAAAGCCAACCAATATCTTCTCCTTCATGTATCAGTATACCCTGGAATTCTGCTCTAAAGCATCTATAACCTTGAAAGAATCTTTTGTTATAATATGAAATAGTCAGAAAATTTCCCCCTCAGAAGCAAGCTTCGAATTTATCAAAAGTCACTTATGTGTCCATACTATTTCAGCTGACTTTTTTCTAAGTTGAAAACAATAAATGGAAAAAGCCAAGGTGCAGACATGGACTACAAATCTAAAATCATTATCAGGTATGCCCAGATTAAAACTCATCTTTTTTGGCTTTTTAGATCCTCACATTTGAAAACAACACCAATTTTATCCCAAAAGGGAGTTTGCTTTTTCACTCCCCGATTATAGCCCACACATACCCCCATCAAGCAATCCAAAATAGACTTTTACTGGTTTTCACAGTTAAGTCAGTTCTCTGAATTGTCTGGAAAACAAGCCTAGATAAATTTACACAATTGAGCCCAAAACAGCTATTTTCTTCATGTTGTTTAAAAAAAAAAAAAAAAAGATCCTATTCCAAAAAACAAATTATTGACCAGCAAATGAAAGATAACTGAAACATGCCTTAACCCAAAAGATTTTTAGTTAAATTGCTACAAAATTTCTGAAGTAACAAAGCTATCTTTTTCTTTTGCTCCCCATAAAATAAATTCTCCTTGAGGGCATATAATATTTCCTTGTTGCCTTTGTATCCCCAGTCCTTAACATTAGTGTTTGCCACATAGCAGAATTTAATAAATGCTTGATAAATTGAATTTCATTAAATTCTTGACTCCTGAGGCTACTTCAACCGACCAATACCTCTTCAACAAGTCTAGCATGTAAATCATTTTACAAGATCCCCAAAAGACTATCAAGTAGGCATGAGGTGACTATCTTATTTAGTAATAATATTAATTTTACTATTAATATGAAATCCTTTTCCCCATGTGCCTCGGCAATTAAACTACTGCTGAAGTCCAAGCAAGGGCTTCAGATGTGGAAATAATTCCCAACTTCACTATTTCATCTATTTTTTTCAGTGTTTGCTAAACTTTTGCTATTCATTAAAAATTGAAGGGCTTCATATGGGGCTTGTTTTCCCATCAGTCACAAGGAAGTTCAAGAGTGTGTTCTAACTTTCCAAATATATATATATACGTGTGTGTATGTGTGTGTGTGTGTGTCTATAAATATATACGTATATTTATATGTTAGAAGACTCAGGGTTTTGGGTTTTTGTTTTTGTTTTTTTTGTATTTCTTAAATCCTATACCATCAGCCATAGCTAACCCCTCTATTAGAAATGGGGCTATTCTGTTTTTCCATCTAGATAACTGTCACAGAATTATAATAAAGAACTTTAATGATCATCAAATTCAACCCTTTCATTTTATATATGATGAAGCAAAGGTTAAAAACCCTAAGTTTGGTCATGTACATATATGCATGTATATGTATGTATATGTATACACACACACACTGGTCCTGGAGTCAAGAGGACCTGAGTTCAAATTCAGCCTCAAATACTAACTAGCTGTGTGACCCTGGACAAGTCCTTAGCCCAGATAGATAGAAGAAGATGAAGACAAAGACAAAGAAGAAGATAGAGAGGAGAGAAAGGACGAGGGGAAAGAAGGGGAAGAGGGTAAGGAGGAGGAAGAAGAGGAGAAGACAATGACAACATTTTCAAGGATAACCTTATTTAATTTGGTTCAAGTCATTTTCTTTTCTATATTCTTAAATCAAGTCTAACTCTTCTAGACCTTCCTATTTTAACCTACATGTTGTCAAGACAGATTTTTTTTTTATCTCTCTGGACTAGAACACCATCTTATTTGAAATAGGATTTGTTTTAATTTGTGTCTTTGTATTCTCAGCACCTACCCGAATGCCTGGTACTTAATACTTGCTTAACAATTTGTGTCCAAAGGTGGGAAAACCACCTATACAATACATAGCTACTCAAGCTTTGACAATGAGTTATTGAAACCATATCTCTGGTAGTATGACTTTGGGGGAAGAGAAAAGAAAATAAACATTTATATAGAGCAAGGCACTCTATTAAGCAGGTGACAAATATCTATCTTATTTGACCCTCACAACAACATTGGGAGGAAGTTGCTATTATGATCCCCATTATACAGATGAGGAAATTAAGGCAAACAGAATAAAAGTTTTGCCTTTGGAAACATAGCCAATAAGTATCTGAGGTTGGATTTGACTCCTTCTGACTCCAAGCCCAGCATTATATCTACTGCACCACCCACCAAAATAGTTCCTACAATTATCCAACCTTGACCTGAAAGATTTGAAATAACATACCAACATCCCTTCTCTTTCCAATAAAGGAAACCTTTGTTTCCTCTGGAACCTCCTATGCCTTTAGTACATAATCACTCTTGCCCATCTGCTAGCAAACCTCACATATATATTTGGCAACATTCAGTCATATTTGGGGCCAAATCTGGCCTACAAAAAGTGAACCAACAGCCTTTGATGAGTCTTTTCTCCAAAAATATCAAATGATGAGAAAGTCATGAGATGAATTTAGAAGCCTCAATGGATTTCTAAGACAATAATTAGCTGCTTTAGAGGCTTCCTTATGGTAACTGGTCTAGTTATCATAATTAGGGCCCTAAGCAAAACTGTAAGTAAGCCAGGTTTGGTTTAGGGATCTTTTTCTCTTCTTTTCTGTGTTCCTGTGCTATCCTCTGGCATTCTGTACTCTCTGACTACACAAACAACCCTACCATATCACTTCTCTCAAGCCAATTCTCTTTTGAACTGTCCAAATTTTCAAAATTGCTTGCTATCCTATCTTTCCTCCTGTCAATTAAATCTTTTATTCCCATGAACAGCAATCTAAATATATGAATATTGATATTGCTATTATATTGTCAATTTGTCAAGGATCTGTCATTTCATCATTGTGGATGAAAATGTCAACTAACAGATCAGTATGTACTAGATGATCTTTGTGTTAAGGCAAAAAATAAAATAAAATCATCATCTTATGGTCACATTGCTTGTTATAAGCCTCTCTGAACTTAGCTAGGTTTATTCTTGTATAATAAACAAATGTATATATAATTTTGTTATGTAGGAAATAGTGCAGATTATTTAACTAGAGTATAACATTGAGTGTACTAGATTCTGAGTCAGGTAGATCTAAGTTCAAATCCCATTCAAGACACTAATCATTTGTTTTACTTTGGGAAAGTTCCTAAACCTCTATCTGCCTCAATTTTCTCACAAGTTAATGGGGGTAATAAGAGTACTTGTTGGCCAGAGTTGTTGCAAGGACAAAATGAGATCAAATTTTTAAAGCACTTTTTAAACCTTAATATATTCTGTAAATGCCACCTAGTGTTGTTGCTGCTATTATCATTATTACTGAGAAGGACACTCCAGTGCAAATTATTATTTTAAATAATAGCAACAACAACATAAAAGATAAACTTATAAACAAATAATTTTAGTTGATTACAAAAGCAATTATTATATCCAATATATACAATAGATTTTTTTGCAATAGTCTGCCATATATTAAGCATAAAAGGCCAAAGGTAGGAAAGCTTCCTACCTCAGAAGACTGTTACATCAAATATCAATGAGAATTAGATAAAGACAATAATTATTATTATGACATATTGTATCAATAGGATGGTCCAAATAATCATGAGTCTTATCCCTGAGGGAATTATTTTGAATTTAAGAGAGGAGGTTTATTAATCCAAATGATTTTTATTGGGCAATAAGTGGAAGACAGTTTTGAATAGAAAAGCTTCCTGATGATCTTTTCCCACTAGGACTAGATGACTAGAAGCTAGAGGAATATGTGGTTCTTTATTCTCTTGCCTTAGTTTCTTTTAATTTAATTATATCTTTTGTTCTTATTTCACCACTTCCCCCTCATTCTTCTTTCCATACCCAGCAAGCTATTTCTTGCAGTAAATAATTTTTCAAAAAGGAAAAAAAGAAAACCACTTCATTGAAACCAATCAACCTCTGGCAATCCATGCAATAGTCCCTGCCCACAGACCTCCATTGCAGCAAAGAAAGAAAGGAGATTGCTTTTCTCCTCTCTTCTTCAGGGACAACTTTCTTGGTCATTATAATTCCACAGTATTTAGCTTTATTCTGCTTCCCCTTTCATATTGTTGTGCTCACTCCATCTCTTAACTTGAGGTATTTTCTCTGGCTGTCTCTGATGTATAGAGCTATCCTAGATGTCTAAAACTCTCTCCCTCATCTCTACTTCAGGAACATATCACAACTGTTTAATCATTCCCTAATCAATGACTTTGTCCCATGTTCCAAAAGGAGAAGCTGTTTCCTATCTGCTCTTTCAAAAGAGGCTGGGGTATTATACAGCCTCCTTTTTATGAACCTTTTTTTTTTTTTTTTTTTTTTTAATAACTGATATCCTCTCTTCTTATACAGGTGCCTAACAACATTGATGCTGTCTGCAATCAGTTAAGGTCCTAAATATAATGCTTTTAGTTAGATAATTTCAAGTTTCACAAGGCTTTTGTAGTAGACTTGCAACTTTCATATCCTGTGTTGGATAAGTGGTTTCTTAAGAAACTAACACAGACAAGGCAGTTAACCCCACCAAGACAGGTACACTCCCTGGAGGATAATTCTTCCCTGTTACCTGACACCTGAATGAATTACATTTTTCTTTTGTCCATACCCTCTCTCTTTATAATTCCATTTATTTCTAACTACTCGACTTTATTTTGTATTTAACTTGCCTTTCAAATTCCACAGACATGTCTTGTGGCTGAACTAACTTTAGTAGCACTAGACTAATCTTGTGTTTTTGTCCCTCAATTCCTTTGTTGAGCTGGAATGGTCATTTTGCTCTGTGGCAAGGATATCAATATTTTAAAAAATTGGACCAAGAAAAACATGTTGTGCAGGGTGCTTTAATTATCTTGCTTTTAAATTACAGTTACCATTACTAGCTAGCATGATAGCTAACCGCAGTCATCTTCACAACTCTGAGGACAAACAGTGAATGAATCTCACTGGTGAACTAGTTAATGAGAGTGGATATTGTTGTTGCGTTTTGTTTTGGTTTTGCTAAATAATGCAGATAGACTACACTGGGACCAGGTGGGTCACATTTGGCTGACAAGTCACAAACAATACTAGGATGTATGACATTCACTTTACCTGCAGATATCTACCTAAGAGCCAAAAATGTATATCTGCTACAAATCCAGGCTGATGCTGCCCTCTTCTGGCCCTGGTGAAGTTTGCATGCCCAAAGAACTGGCGATCAGTGAGAATGAATCGCTTGGGCTAAGAAAGCATACATTCTAGACTGTGAAGTATTTGCTAATATAGCACTCTTTCTGCTTCAAGCCAAGTTAAAAAAAAAATATTTATTAAGACCTACTATCTGCCAAAGCACTGTGCTAAAAATTAGGGATACAAAGAAATGCAAAAACAACCCCTGCCCTCTAGGAGTTCACAACAGAATGGCAAAAGACACCATGTAAACAACTACATACAAACAAGCTTTTTGGACAGTACTATAACCAAAGAATGGATGCTGGCGATTATTTAAGAGGCCATTAGTCCCCAGTTCTGCACTTGAAGTATGGAGGCTCAGAATTGTAATCCTGTCTTAAGACAAGTATTAGCTGTGAGAAGCTGTTGAACTCAGTTTCTTCATATATCAAGTAAGGAAAAAAACAGCACCGACCTCATGGTGTTGTTGTGGAGAACAATGAGATAATATAGGTAAAGTGCTCTGCAACCTTGACGCACTATGTAAACTTTAGCTATTATAATTACCTACACAAATGGAGCTCTTGTCTAAGAACACTAGTGTTTCCTGCTTCTTTCAGACATACCATTTTCATGGTGACAGGACAAATGAAACAGTTATGAAAAGGGTGATCTCAAGGCCTGATTTTTCTTTTTTACTTTTTTGAATAAGTTTTGAAACTTGAGGATCTCTTTTTAAAAATTAAACATAAAGCAACGACTTATTTTAATTAACATTTTAATGAAGAAAAATCTTATAACTTTCCCCCCTTGTTTTCCATGTATATTACTTCCTACCAACTCCTCTCCCTTTCCAGCCACAGGTTATTTCAACTATTTTTTTTACCTATCCACTCCCCCCATTCCTTTCAATCCCTCCCCCTGTATATAGTCAGGCAAAAAATAAATTGGTCACATTAGCTGAGAGTGTGTCTAGTTTTGTTCTTCTATACCACAATTTCTTAGGTCCATGCCATTGAATATGTGTGTGTGTGTGTGTGTGTGTGTAATTTTATAATGCATTGCATTATAATTGGTTTCTTTATAATAATATGAATTTTCTTTTTGCATTTATGTTTTCAAAATTCAATGTTTTCTGAATTTAGATAGAAAAGGTGATGCTAAGAAAACTGTTGCTTGAAGCAGAGTTGTTTTTTTTATTATGAAATTAATAATTTAATTATGATTTTTTTTGAGGGGACAGATTTTAGAATTCTGAAATTCTGAAGAACTCATAAACTTTACCAGTCAAAGTCAAAAGAGCTAATGAAACAACCCCTCTTTGCCAAGGGGAGTAAGGTATGTTTCATCATCAGACTTTCAAAGTCATGATTGGTTTTTATTTTGATTAGTGCTGAGGTATTTCAGAGATTTCCTCTTATATAATCATTGAAGTCACTGTAAATTGCTCTCTTGTTTCTGCTAAATTCATTCTATATTAGTTAATACATGTCCTCCATATTTATCCGAATCTATCATATTCCTTATTTCTTATGACACTCATATATCACACTTTGTTCAACCATTATACCATTGTTGAATAATTATTTTTGTTTCCAATAAAAATAAAGTTGTTATATATACATACGTGTGTGTATGTGTGTGTGTGTATGTGTGTATTCTTTACCTCTGTTCACCTTCTTGGAATACATGCCTAAAAGTAGTATTGCTAAATCAAAAAGGTATGTGATTGAATCAAAAGTTTAGTGAAACTTTTGGGGTTTAAAAATAATTTATATTTTCAAATCCAAACTTACTCTCTTCCTCCACTCCGTCTTCCATCCATTGAGAAAAAATACAATACACATTATACATAGGTAGTCATGAAAACATTTCTATATTGGTCATGAAGTGGAGGAGGAAGTAAGAAAAAGAAAGAAAGAAAGAAAAATATTTCAATCACTCAGATTAAATCACTTCGTATGCACTCAGAGTCCATCAGTTCCCTCTCTGAAGGTAGATGGCATTTTTTAAAATCATTAGTCCTTTAGAAATGTTGTGGATCATTGTATCGAATCCATGTAACTAAGTCTTTTACAATTGACTATTGTTACAATATTGCTGTTACAATCAAATGGCTAAAAAAATTTTTTTTAAAGAATTCCCAAAGTATTTCAGCTTTTTTTTTTTTTAAATTTCTATGAGCAAAACAGAATGATAAAAAAAAAAAATTCATTGCAGGGAAGTCTTGAGGTTTTTTTCTTTGTATTATGCCCTCATGAAGAGGGGATATAATTAACAATGGACAAACAACAAATCAACTCAATCCTTCACACAGGTTACTTAGTGCTAAGGCACGGAAGAGAGCCAAAGGAGGTACAACGGAGGGTGTGTTAAGTTTAGAGTTATGAAGATCAGGTTCATATGTTGCTTCAGGAAACTAACGGGGTTTGTGAACAAGTCATTTAATCTTTATGAGCTTACTTTAGTCAACTCTAAAAGGTACATAATAAGAGCATTTATGTCAGAGGACAGTTGAAAAATCAAATGAGAGAAGTTTGCAAAGTTCTTTGAAAAACCTTGACAGGCTATATAAATGTGAGCTACTAAAATAGCTTAAACTTTTTACTCAAAATTCTAAAATCTGTCCCCTCAAGAAATCATAATTAAAAAAAAAAAAAAGACTTCAAGCAACAGTTTTCTTCGCATCACCTTTTCTATCTAAATCACATGATTTCAACTCAATTCAAATAAACATTTCATATTTTCACCTTTTTGAAAACATTGTTCTTTACTTTTACCTTGGTTTTTAACTAGAGATACAGAGTACAGACAGAAGCATAGCAGGAAACCTCCCACACTAAGGAAGAAAAGATAAGAATCTCAGAAATGTGAATAGTTTCACTGTGGGCTATTCAAGAGTCAAATAGACACATACATGGAATGATGAAATATGCTAGTCCCAGCCCTCAGTTCAAGAAAACACCAGTTTATGAAAGTAAAGCACTAAACAATAGTAGTACCTAAGACTGCTCGACTCTACAATCACCAATCTTTTGATACCGTAGCCTTTTTGTGTCTTTGTTGGCTTGTAACTTTTTATCTTCATCCTGATTTAATACAAACCCTTTTCATATGGCCTCCAATTACCTAAAACACTAGCTCACCAACTGCATCTATTTAAAAACTTTTACTGCTATTTTCCTGGTACTTTCCCCAGGCCCTCACAAAGTCCCTGCCTAATATGTAAGGCAATTGAATCTTTGCCTATTAGGTCATTTTCCCCAATCCACCTTCTGGGTTATGTTGAGTGGGACAAGACTCAAACTCTTTTAATATAAATATCCTCTATAAAATAAAGAACACAAAGTGCTTCACTAATAAAGAGATTATTCTGTCAAAGTTACAATGTAAGAATATTTGCTTCATAGAGAAAACCCAATAATCCTATAAAGTATTTTTTTCTGGGGCAAGTATCCCATATCCTTTTAAAAATTTATTTAGCTATTTAGTAGTATGTATACAAAGCATGATACCTAACATGGCACCATACCTTCTTTTTTCCCCTAGGTATTGGCTCACTCATTCCATCCTACACTGACATTGACATGTCTTGGGGATTTTCCTGTTAGGTTATGGAAGAAAAATAGTCACGAATGGCCAAATTGCTACAATTTATAATCAAAGTTGTAGAGCACTAAGGGGTAGTCTTGGTGTAGGGAACATACCAAAACTTTTCCTCCCAAATGATCATGTGGATCCTTTGTGACTGACCTGTGGTAGAACCCTCCAAGCTTGTATTGGGATGATCAGCCACAGCTAGATATGTAGTCCATTCACCCCAACACTGAGGAGTCATTTTAGCACTCTGAGCATGAAGAACAGACAATAACTACCTGCTGTAGCAATTTCTGAGCACCCACTAGTATGCCTCCTCTTACTAACTAAAGTCTTTTTCTGCTCCTTTCAGCAAATAAAATGCCCACCTAAAAAGGGGTATTTTACACAAATATGACACTTTCACTTTCATTTTCTTTTTTTTCTTTCTTTTTTTAACCAACTTCCTAATTGAATTCTGGCTATCTGAAATATCCTTGCCAGCCCCACAGAATCTGTTATGGATATGGTTACCAGTGACTTCATTTAGGTTAAATCTCCGAGCTACTTCTTTTTTTTAAAATTAGTATTTAAATTTATTTCAGGTAAGTAGTCTACAAATGGATATTATTGAGTAAAATTGGTTTGCAAACAAATATATATAATACAAGCATTATCAAATAATATAACTGGTACTAGTATGATAAGCTTATTAATGGAACTGGGATGGAAGAATCATGGAAGAAAGAGGACTGCAACCCATGGCATTTTTCTTTTTAACCAAATCCAAACTCTCAGTAGTACCATAATAGTAATACTCACAAGAAACATAGAAGATAGAACATTTTTACTACTATTTTTTCAGAATGACTTGCTTTGCATTTTAGTGAATTAAGCCCAAAATACTAATACATTTTGGCCAATGTCAACTTCTTTTGTTGGACTTTTTTGCTGATCTTGGCACAATTACAGTATTTCTTCCTATTTTACCATTTTTTCAGTTATCCTTGTTTAAAAAACCTTTTTTAAGGAGAAATTTCTGGACAAACTCAAATACCTGGACCTAAAAGAGAAGTTCTAGGGCTAAATAGGAGCCAGAGCCCAAAAACATCAAAAGAAATAGTCCTAGCATAGAAAAACCAATCTAGATTTTGCCTTTATTGATACTGTGACTTGGATTGAGGGAAAGAAGATCAATTCTCTTAAGTTTTTTTTCTCTTTTAGGAGGCCCAACCAAGGTAGTAATAAAAATATGGAAGACTGTCTAAGTCCCTTGATAGAAAAGGGAAGGAGAATTACCCTATTTATAAGTTTGGGTGCAAGGGAAAAAGTAATTCATTTTTCCCTTGACCATAAGTCCTTTCCCTTCTTGGAAGGGTTTTAATCTTAGGATGTTTTTCATCCTTCATTCTTGAGGAAGATCAATGACAGACACCAGAAGGGTAGATGACTTGCAACTGAATTGGATTTGAGCGAGCTAGAGCTGTGCATAGTCATCAGCCTCACTCTCTCCTCCAGAGTGAGTAGGACTATATGAAAATTTAGAGGATTTTGGCAGAAGATAGAGGCTAAAATAAGAAGCACAGAAAGATGTTTTGACTGTTGTGGCCTTAGGTAGAAACTTTTTGTGTTTTTTCATTTTCTGTCAGCTAAGATAAATTCTGTTTTGTGTATATATATATATACAACATGTAATTTATTTTATTTTTTGCTGAGGAAATTGGGGTTAAGTGACTTGCCCAGGGTCACATAGCTAGATATTGTTAAGTGTCTAAAGCTGGATTTGAACTCAGCTCCTCCTGACTTCAGTGTGCCATCTAGTTGCCCCATATTTGATATGTTGTTAACCTGCATGATTATGTGTGAGAGAAACATATTTTTATTTTTTCTGAGACTTAAACTATATTCTGATGTTCCTAAGAGAGACTCTGACTTGGGATACGAACCAAAGAAAATAATTTGTGAGATGTGCTCAAGATTAAACCCACCCATGAAAACTCAAAAGTTTCCTTTCTAGTATACAGTAGAGAACAAAAGAAAGCAAAAGGAAGCATGGAAAAGCTGTGTAGTTTTGAAAACAATAGATAGCATTTATTACATAGTTAAAAAAAAAACAAAAAAAAACCCTGCCTGATATGTAAAACAATTTAATTTGGCCCGATAGGCCTTATTAGAGAAGGAAATGGCAACAATACGAAATGGAAAATTTTGGTTTTATATTGAATATTCTCTTTATTTTCTGCTGTGCACAAGAAAATCTTTTCTCTCTCTCTTTCTCTTTCTTGTTTTGTATTTAAATTTAAAATGAAAAAAATTTTTTTAAGAGTTTCCAATTCTGGATCATGAGTTATTAGAAAATAAGTCATAATTCTACATTTATAAAACCTTAACCTCTCCTTAACATTGAATGTCATTGTATCTGCAGAATATTCACTTTTGGATACTCTGCCACCTAAAACTAAGTGTTCTAAAAATAGTTTATCATGTTTACACTTGAACCTCCTTCCCTTACAGTGTTGCCATTATTGTCAGAGGCTCTCCTAGCTTTCGTAGCTCTGAAAGCATTTAAACTTACAGCCACAGAATCAAAGGGATTGAAGGAACCTTTGAACCCATCTAATCCAACCTATATCAAGCAAGAATCCTTTTTATAGTATGCCCAATAAGCAGTCTATCCACTTCTTGAAAGCTTCAGATAAGGAAGAACCTACTATGTTCTGAGGTAGTCTTTTTTTTTTTCTTTCCCTTCCTTCCTTCCTTCCTTCCTTCCTTCCTTCCTTCCTTCCTTCCTTCCTTCCTTCCTTCCTTCCTTCCTTCCTTCCTCTCTTCCTTCCTCCCTCCCTCCCTCCTCTTTCTTTCTTTCTTTTTCTTTCTCTTTTATTTTTTTTGCAAAGCTTTGATAATTAGAACATTTTTCCTTACAAGACTCTTTGCAACTCCACACATTACTCCTAGTTTTGTCTTTTCCGATTAGAACATGTCAATCTGCTACAAGACTAACTGCCACAAGACAACCCTTTAAATATTCAAATGCAGCTATCAAAACCTTCATTCCCTCTTTACCTAAATACCCCC
This sequence comes from Sarcophilus harrisii, assembly GCF_902635505.1. Taxonomy (NCBI): domain Eukaryota; kingdom Metazoa; phylum Chordata; class Mammalia; order Dasyuromorphia; family Dasyuridae; genus Sarcophilus; species Sarcophilus harrisii. The sequence continues at coordinate 150,087,582 of NC_045429.1, forward strand.
AGTTGCTTCAACCAATCCCATATGGCATAAACTCAAGCTGGTTCACCATCTTGGTTAGCTTTCTTTGTACATAATCCAGCTTCAGTTTTGAGTTATCTTTAACCTTTTATCTTCACATATTTCTTTTTTTCCTCCATATTAATGCTAACAGTAGCTAACATTTATGTAATTCTGTAAAGGTTTACAAAGAACTTGAGTTCTTTTTATTGTAATAACTAGCTGGTGAATTCTGGATGCCTCTAGTTTCTTTCAACTCCATTTGTCCTCCATTCAGCTATTAGAGTGATTTTCCTAAAATGCAAGTCAGATCATGTTTCCCCCAATTCAATAAATTCTAATGGTTCCCCGTTGCCTCTAGGAACAAAGGGCAATTAGTTTGACATACAAAGACCTTCATAACCTAGCCCCCTCCTATTTTTCCTGTCTTCTTACACCTTATTCCTCCACATGTACTCTTCAATACAATGGCCTTCTGAATGTTTCAAGAATAAGACACTCCATCTCTTGGCTATGGAAATTCTCTCTAGTTGTCCCCAATTCTGGATTCTCTCCTTTACTCCAACTACTAAGCTCCCTAGCGTCTTTTAAGGTCCAACTAAAATCCCATATTCTTTAAGAAGCCTTTTCCAAGTATTCTTAATTCTAGTGACTTCCCTATGTTAATTATTTCCTATTTATCCTGTATATCCTGATTGATGTGTGTGTGTGTGTGTGTGTGTGTGTGTGTGTGTGTGTGTTGTCTCTTCCTCTCCATTACATTCCTGAAGAATAAGGACTGTCTTTTGCTTCTTTTTGTATGCCCAGAAATTAGCATGATGTTTAATAAATGTTTATTGATTGATTGATTGAGACAACACAGTCCAAATCCTCCTGTTTTCATAGGCTAGGTCCTAGTCCAATCCCTGATGCTTCACAACAGAATTGCAGCTATGGAATAGTGGAAAAAGAAAGATATCTGATTTAATCACTTAGTCCAAAGATTGGATACTAAACCAGCAATATGCATTACTTAGTTTCCCTTGAAATAGAATTGCATAATTTCTGTTGTAAAGAGGCTTTGGTAGCCACCTGGTCCTACTGGTACCTGCAAAATAATTTCTTCAAGGGAACAATGATGATCAGTGCTACTCACTTACTGAGTACTTACTGAGAGAAAGATGATGGTGTCAAAAAATAGAATGAAACACTTTTAAACATGGCCAATGCCTATACATATTTCTTTTAAAAAGTATTTTGTTTTTCCTTTTTTTTTTTTTTTAATGGGGAAGAGGGAGGGTGGGAAGGATTTCATAAAAACGATTAAACCAATTAATTTTTTAAAGAAAAAATTCCCTTTATCATATGCCTAATAAGTGGTTAGTCAAAGATTGTTTCATGAACTCATGTGAGGGGATAAGCATTACTTCCTGAGGCAGCACATTCTCCTTTTGACTCACTCTAATTGTTCTATAGCTTTTCATCTTTCTTAATTTGATTCTAGGTCTGTTTTCTGGAGGAAAGCAGAAAAAAATTCCATTTTCCCCCAGAAGATCTTCAAATATTTAGGCATCAGGGGCAGCTAGATAATGTAGTAGCTAGAGCACTAGCCCTGGAGACAGGAGGACTTGAGTTTAAATTTGGCCGCAGACACTTCACATTCACTAGCTATGGAACCCTGGGCAAGTTACTTAATCCTAATTGCCTTGCCAAAAAATTACTTAAGGTATCATGTTGCCCCGAAGTCATCTTTACGTGGGTAAAACATCTATAATCATTTTAATTTCCAAATAAGATGACCTCTTCTTGGTCCTCATTCTTTTTTCTATAGTTTTCTATAAACTATTGAAACCTTCTTTCAGTTTTCTTGGCCATTATTTCAAAAATTCTATTATTTTTCTGTTGTATTCAAAGCCTTCTACATAGTTTAAAATATTTATCCATTGAGGAGAAATTCCATCTTTGAAAAAAATGCTAATTCCATATGATAACAAGCTTAGTGAAGAAATAGGTATTTAAAGCAGTAAAGATTGCTTTTGTTTTAATGGAGTAGAGTTTAACAAAAACCCAACCAAACCAAGGTATGACTATGGATTAGTGAATTTCATGAAATCATCTTGTGATTTAGAATTAGTCCTGGAGGCAAATGCAGAGGAGGAACCAAGAATATATTTGGAGCTTCAGCAGCACTGCTGGAATTAGAACAGAGATTCCCAAAGATGATTTCTATGGAGAATGTCAATTATAGCTAATAACTAACATTTATATATCACTTATTCAGTGCCAGGCACAATGCTAAGCACTATCTCATTTGAACATCACAATAAGCATGGGAGTTAGGTGTTATTATTATCTCCCATTTCACAACTGATGAAACTAAGGCAGACAGAGAGTAAGTGATTTGCCTATGGTTATGCAAAAAGTGTCTGAAGCCAAATGTGAATCCAGGTCCTCTTGACTACAGACCAACAAAGGATTCATTGTGCTACCTAGCTACATTATTGGATACATAAGCTATGACAATGATAGAAACACTGAATCTGTAACATTATTGATATAAGGAACTCCCAAATTAGGAAATTTCACCTACTAATAAAGCACTTTCTCCACAACTTGCAGCCTGAGAGAATTGTCTAGAGCACTGACTTGTCCAGGATCACATTGTCAGTATGTGTTAAGAGGAAAGCTCTTTCCTACTTTCAAAGCCAAATCCTCATTCACTAAGCCACCATGATGTTTCTCTATCATATGTTTATCAAAAACTGGTTTCATTAGTTTGCAATTATACCTGATATCTTTTCAAGTACTCTTTAAAGGTAGGAACTAAAGCATATACTGATCAACAATCAATCAACAAATATTTATTAAGCACCTACTATATGTCTGGCTAGGAATATAAATACAAAGAATGAAAAATCTTTATTTACTTTGTACTCAATAGTCTCATTGTTTGATAAATATTTATAGTGATAATGAGGATAAAGGTAATGAATATCATCATAATAAATATATACATATATAAATATGCATATATTCTATATATAGTCAATAATTATCTAAGAACTTGTACAGGTAAAATAGCAAGCATCTAAATGAACAAAAATATACATAAGAATCCAGAAACAGATTTCTTGATTCATGACCATAAACTTCATGTCACATGATCCAAACAACTAATCTTTCATCTAATGTAGTTGCTTAGGTTGGCTTTTTTCTAAGTCTGTAAACAATTAAAAATGCATTTTTAAGTGTCTTGAAATTTTTATTTTTAAACATTATGAACACATTTTCACTTTTGGCCTCCACTTCCTAAGACACAGGGTTCATATTGTTATTAGAGACAAGTCAGAAATATATCTTTTTTCAAGGCTATATGTAGGTAGCTAAAAGCTGCTAAATAAAATAAGCAAACATCAGAGATTTAGCCTATAGGTCACAGATTGATTCCACATACTGGTAACAGTTAATGCAACCTACTTCTTTTGTAAATTTCATCTAGTGTGATCAAAGATAATGAGTCATGCAACAACATGGTACTTTTGAAATGTTTTTAGCTTTACTTTAACTGAAACTACTATTTAACTCTAAGCCAAGTGATTGTTATGCAGCAAATTTAAGATGAATCTAAGTAATTGTGCTATTATTAATAAACAGATAAAATTGTTATATTAATTAAAATAGAAAAAAATCCTTTCATTGTACTGGAATTTTCTTGTATTAGCTACTGATTGAAATGAATGGGCCAAGAGCTAATGCTTGGAAATCTTGTTGCAATGTAGAGATTTCTAGTCTGATGGTGTTATAATGAGACCTGTATTAAGCAAAGAATTTTATATACCCTTTATCAGCTGGAGAGATGCTATTTTGCTGGGGATAATTTCCTTGTTTCAAGCTAGATAGTCTCTCACTCAACACTCACTCTGATCAATAGTATGCACAATACATTAGGGTTAACATGAATTCCCAAGCCATGCAGGTCAGATCATTCCAAAGAACCTAAGTTCAAATACAAACCTAAAAATTCAACAGAAAATTGATTAAACAGCTTGGTTAGAGAATTTATTTTAAACAACAATTAATCATTTGATCTTGAATTCACTGATTAAATTTACTTATTTTAGGAATTTATAATTTATTGAGGTGGATATTCCTCCCACCTACTACAAGTAACATTCCCCACTTTAACAGATAATTTCTGTGAGTTGCTGTGGTAAGAAGGAAAAGGAAAAGGAGGAGAAGGAAGAGGAGGAAAAAGAGGAAGAAGAAAGAAGAAAGAAGAAGAAGGAGGAGGAAGAAGAGGAAGGGAAGGAAGAGGAGGAAGGAGAGGAGGAGGATGATAACAACGACAATGACAATTATCACCTGTTGATAGGCCTTGCTATACTTAGCTGGGCTGACCCTTGAACATCCTATCATTTCCATACTTAATCTTTCCAATTTGCTAGAATCTGTGAAAGTTTGCATCCCCCTGACATATCTTTTGGGAACTCAGAGTCACTTTGCCATAATGAGGTATTGGAGTAGGACTTCATCCTCTATTAGAGGATGAAATTAAACCTAAAAAAATGGCATTAGTTGAATTAGCTAAAGATTAAGTATCATGCTGCTCAAAAAAGAGCTATTATACATTTAAATACATTAAATCCAATTAAACACATTTAAATGTTTTGATAACATATATAGGTATAATAGACACATGTATGTATGGTATACATATATGTATACATATATGTGTGTATATATGTATGTATGTTATATGCAGATTGTTAAAGGGCAATGGAGAGATGCAGAGTGGGTGTGAGTAACCTGAAATATATTGCTATTGTGAACTGTGCAAAAAAAAAAAAAATACATATATACTTTGGAGGGATGTAGGACCAGGAAAGGAAGTGGGATGATCATATAGTACAAGGGAAGGAAAACCAGTGGATGGATTTGTCCTCCATTAGTATCCATGCAATGATAAAGAACTTTAAGATAGGTTCCCCCTTCTGGATGATTTACAGGACATAATAGATAAGAATAGTTTAGAATAAGAAGCTTTGAATTGATTGTAATCTGGAGCATTAGAGGGAGTAACTATGCTCACACTATCATACATTTAGAGCTAAAGTGGTCCTTAAAAGTCATCTGGTCCCTGTATGTGCACGAATGTTTGTGGCAGCCCTTTTTGTAGTGGCTAGAAACTGGAAACTGAATGGATGTCCATCAGTTGGAGAATGGCTGAATAAATTGTGGTATATGAAAATTATGGAATATTACTGTTCTGTAAGAAATGACCAACAGGATGATTTCAGAAAGGCCTGGAGAGACTTACACGAACTGATGCTAAGTGAAATGAGCAGGACCAGGAGATCATTATATACTTCAACAACAATACTAGATGATGACCAGTTCTGATGGATCAGGCCATCCTCAGCAACGAGATCAACCAAATCATTTCTAATGGAGCAGTAATGAACTGAACTAGCTATACCCAGAAAAAGAACTCTGGGAGATGACTAAAAACCATTACATTGAATTCCCAATCCCTATATTTATGCACACCTGCATCTTTGATTTCCTTCACAAGCTAATTGTACAATAATTCAGAGTCTGATTCTTTTTGTACAGCAAAATAATGTTTTGGTCATGTATACTTATTGTGTATCTAAGTTATATTTTAATATATTTAACATCCACTGGTCATCCTGCCATTTAGGGGAGGGGGTGGAGGGGGGTAAGAGGTGAAAAATTGGAACAAGAGGTTTGGCAATTGTTGGTGCTGTGAGGTTGCCCATGTATATATCCTGTGGATAAAAGGCTATTAAATTAAAAAAAAAAAAGTCATCTGGTCCAACTTTCTCTTCTAACAGACTGTGACACCCATGGATAATATATGACTTGCCTAAGATCACATAATTAAGTAGCAGATTTAGGAGTTGAATCTAGATTACCCAATGCCAAATCCAGTCTGAAATGTGATTATGAGTTTCGATCATTGAAAAATGTCTTCTGTAGTCTTGGGATGGAAAATGCCATCAGCATTCAGAGAAAAAACTATGAAAAATGAATGTGGATCAAAACATAGTATTTTCATCTTTTTTGGTTGTTATGTGCTTGATTTTTCTCATTTTTTTCCCTTTTTGATCTTATTTTTCTTATACAGCATGACAAATATGAAAATATGTTTTAAAAATTGCACATGTTTAATCTATATTGGATTACTTTCTGTCTAGTAAGAAAGGATGAGGGAAGAAGAAAGAAAAATTTGGAATGCAATTTTTTTGCATAGATGAATATTGAAAACTATCTTTGCATGTATTTGGAAAAATAAAAATATTATTGAAAAAAGAAAAATGTCTATTGCAACAAAACATTCCTTATTAGTAAAATGAGTTGAAGATGAAAATGTTAAGCTATCCAGGATTTTTGCTAAGAAAATCCCACATGGAGTCACAAAGAATAGGACACAACTGAAAGGACTGAATAACAACAGCAACAACTTGCAAGCTCCAAGATCAGAGCTCTATGCACTCCACCATTTAGCTGTTTAAGATCACTTGAAGATGACATGCCAGGTTTTCATTTATTCACTCCCTCAAAAGGAAGAAGAGAAAGAAGAGGAAAAATGGAATATAGGAAAGGGTGGTGTTGCCTAGGTCCTCAATTTCAAGATCACAAATACAACAACAATAAAAGGCATTTATATAGCATTTTAAGATTTACTAAGAATTTTGTACTCCTTACCTCCTCTGAGCCCCCCAACACCCTTGTGTGGTATGAGTACCATCATAAAAATTAGGGAACTACAGGAGTCATCTGACTTTGACTTGTGCCCAATGTCACAAAGCTCATAGGCATAAAAGATGGGAATTAATACCAGGTGTTCTTGACCCCAATGTTAGCACTCTAATCACTCTACTACTAATAGAATGTGCTGTTATCTAGAAATTTTAACCACTTGCATCTGAGATTCAGAGAATATCAGCAATAGATGGAAAGAAGTTGTCTGCAGTTTTATGTGATATGTCTCTTAGCAAGGAATAATGTAAAAGACTACTGGACATGAAGGCTGTCAGTTACAGACAATGATTCTACTCCTAAATTAAGCAAAAGCCTAGTTCTGAAATAGCACATAATAGCATAAGAAAAAAAGCTGCCTGTCCTTCCTTGTTGGGGGTGGGTGAGGTTAAGATGAGTATTTCCTGGGGTATAGGGTGATAAAAAGATAAATAGCCACAAAACATCATAAATGTATTCCAGATTTTTCTAAAGCATACATGAGTCATTAAAAGAACTCTGAGGTTTCATGTCTGGGATTTGTGCAACCTGCACTTTATAGGAAAGAACAAATTTGGCATCTTTAATCAGTCATAATGTCTAATTTGATTTTTTTAAAGTTCATTTAAAAATATTTTATAACTGCTTATGTTTTTCAATGTAAATTCAAATTGTTATATATAACTCTTGAAGCATTTACTATATATCATGTTTTGACTGTACAGTTATCCATTTGTTTTGTTTAGGTAAGTGTATCAAACATTTTGAACTATAAATATATGGTTTTATTTTTTTTTAAATCATGTAAAATTAAAAAAAAAGAACTCTGAGGTTTCACCCCATACTGAGCAAATTGGCAAAAATGACAGAAGATAGAAATAGTCAATATTGGAGGGTTTGCATTGTTTAGTTATGAATTGGTCCAATCATTCTGGAAAGCAATTTTGTATTATGCAAAGAAAGAAAGTGATTAAAATGCCTATACACGATGACCTAAAGTTCTCACTGTTAGTCATATACCACAAGAAGGTTAAAAGCAAAAAGAAAGGTCCAATGTACATCAAAGTATTTATAACTGCACTCTATGTGATAAAAAAGAACGCTGAACAAAGTAGATGCCTATTGATTAGGCAAATGGCTAAACAAACTGTGGTATATGACTGTGATAGAATTTTACTATGCCCTAAGAAATGATTAATATGAAGAATTCTGAGAAGCATGGGAACACTTCAAAGTGAAATAAGCAGAAACAGGAAAATACTATGTACAATGATGTTAACAAATAGAAATTAAAAGAACACTAAAAGTCAAAAGTAAATGTTGTGTCATTATAAAGACCAAATTTTACTTCATTGAAAAGATATGATAAGGTGCCTCTCTCCCTTGTTTGTGAAGAGAGGCCTATGGAGATGGAACATTGCATGTACTTTCAGACTTGGCCAATGCACTAATTAAATTTACTGGTTTGCTGTTTTCCTTTTTTTTATATACATCATTATAAAGGGAAAGTTCTCTGGAAGAAGCAGGAAATGAGATACATTGGAAATGGAGGTGATGTTAAAAAAATTTTTTTAAATATTTTAAAAAGTAAACTTCTGGGAAAAAAAAAGACCTGCAACTTATATTGATGCACATTTTATGTATTTAAATTTTCTAGATCCTTATTGTTCTTTCTTTGTGTAGGGAAGTTAGAATCATAGAATATAAGAACTGGAAATGATCTTAGGTCATGCCCAAAGAGAGAAAATAATTGGTCATATTGTGACTAGAAACCAGTCTCAATAGGCTTGAGTCACATGACTTTATTCTACATGACACCAATTTCTTTTAAGATTATAAGGCCTTTAGTAGAGGATGATGGGGTGCAGTTTTATATTCTTGAAAAACAGATTATCATGCAGTTAATTAGATGTGGGCAAAATCCCCTTAATTATTTGATGAGTCCTTTTTTATTTCCTGTTTTTTTGCCAGAGTTTTTTCTAGAAATTCTCTTGTTGTTTTCATTATGTAAACATAACCACTTAATAATAATCAAGCTTGCCCCTAAGAAGATAGAGAAGGCAGCCCTCTTAATTGCAGAGTGAAGGACTATAATGATAGATTGCTACATATAACACCAGACTTTTTCAATATATATTGGTTATTTTTGCTGATTTTACTCTTTTTAATTGTCAAATTAAATGGCAAATTAGATGGCAAGTAGTCCAATATATGTTAAACATGGTAGAAATACATGTTGAGTCCAATACATGCATATATATTTATACAATTATCTTGCTGCACAAGAAAAAAGCAACTCAAACCAGAAAAAAAAGATGAGGAGCAAAATAAAATGCAAGCAAACAACAACAAAAAGAGTGGAAATGGGTTGGGTTTTTTAGGATGATTTTTATTTCAACTTTTTCCTTTCAAATAGTTTCATTGTAGGTAACTAGAAAAAAAAAAAAAAGACTAGTCCTGCCATTAAGCATTAAAGAAAACACCATAGTATTTAGGATAATGCTTTATTCAAAGGGAGTTAACAATCATTAATTATTTAATCCACTTCACCTCCTCATTAAAGTAGATCCATGTTGTCATCTTCATTTTAAACACGGAGAGACAATGTACAAGGAAGGTTAAGTGATTTGTCTAAGGTTAAGCAACATGCCATAGGGCAAGTCAGTCTGCTTAGCACTCAGCTCCCAATTCAACTTCTGATAATGTCAAGGAAGAACACAAACAGAAAATCTGGCATGGTTCCTTCAGGAGCCTTAGATGCTGTTCCAAAATTCACCTCAAAACTCTTAAGTCCTTCCCAAAAATCTTTTACAGGTGGATAGATCCCTACAATTGACAGCAAATTAGATGTGGACTCCAGCAAACATAAAGCAATGCTCAGGACAAGGCAATCTAAATGCTGACTATCTGCTTGGCATTGGAAGGGAAACTCCTTCACATTTTCTTCAAGCCTCTCAAAAAACAAAACAAAACAAAACAAAAACAAAAACACACAACACCCTAAATGAGCAATTTATCTAAGAAATACTAAAGGAGAAAGTTACCTAACTTTCATCCGATTATGATGACCGGCTTTGGAAAAAGACTGATTAATGCATCACTTCTGTTGCAGATTAATTTCAAACTTGAACTAAAGGAAAGCCTTTCTTGCTGACATAGAGAAGCTTCCTCTTCCTGACAGAGAAACCCTAGCGCTCCAAAGTAATGAAGCTTCCTGGATGCAATGAAGGGGTTACCACAAACAAAAGATCCAAGTCACTTTGCTTTAAGATTGTTTTCATCAAAAGGATAGTTAGAGCAGAAATACATAATACCTTGCTTTAACAATGTCTAACAATTGACGGCGATAACACAAGGGTATCATAGCAATCCGAAGACTCCTGGGGCCAATCCAAAGAGCTTTTCCTGGTCCCCAGTTCTCCACTCTGCCCAGGATCGGGGCGGGAGTGACACGCCGTACGTGGGTGAGTTAGTTGACCGGCCCCCAGGAAGAGGGGTTTGGTTGCCTGCAGCCCCGGACACTCGGCCACCTGCAGCCAAGTGCGCCGCCGTCACCCCTGCTCCCCTGAAGTCTGGGGCAAGCTCAGTACCCCAGAAGACCGCCTTGGAGCTGCTGTTTGACCAGGGCATGGGCACGTGTGGGGCATGGATTGTGCCCATGCACAATCATGGACATCACACGTTCTCCGTTACACACGAGAGCCAGAAAAGACAGACACACCTGCTGCCCCTTTCCCTCTATTCTAGCCCTTATTCTTGAAGCCTCTGGGTCCCCAGTCTCCGAGTCTTCCTCCACCCCACCAGCCTCGGGGACGTGACTTACCTGAGCCCGTAAGGTGGAGCAGGAGCGGGCGGCCCCTGCTGGAGAACGAGGAGAGGTCGCTCTGAGAGCGGCCTCGGGGGCTGGGGTCGCCGGGCAGCCAGCGGGGACCGCAGGGAGGCTGAGGAACCGGGGCCGGCGTGGTCGCTTCGCCAGCCCCTGGAGCTGCGGCCCCCGCCCGCCCTTCCTTGTTCTCCGCTGCCTCTCCGGCAGTCTCCTCGCCCTTCCTATGAGGGTGCGGGTGCTCCGGGGTCTGTCGTTTACCCTCCTCTGCCATTCCCACCCGGACGGAGGCGGCTGGGGCTTCTGGAGAGCCCGAGCCGACGTCTGGGCTCAAGGCTACCAGGGCAGGGTGGGGCAGCAGGCACAGCGAGGGGGCTGTGCCCTCGGGCGCGAGCGGCAGGAGCGAAGCGGGGAAAGACAGGCTCTTCAGCTCCCGGTGGCAGAGATGGTCCTCGGGGGAAGGGGAGAAAAGGGGCAGGGAGGGTAGGGTGAACACGGAGAGGGGAGATGCCAATGAGAAGGGCAGAAGGAGAGGAAGAAGAAAAAAAAAAGAGAGAGAGAAAAAAGTTTATACAGGAAGGAGCCGCCTACAGCTGGCCCTTGTTAGCACCAGCATTTGTGGCATGGACAGTGGTGCCACCAGAGATGCTTGCCACAACTGACTTGGCCAACCCTATTCTCTGTCTTTGTCTCTGTCTGTCTGTCTCTATCTCTGTCTCTCCCCCCGCCCCTTTCCTCTCTTCCCCCTCTTTTCCCTCTTCTTTCTTTTCCCTCTTCTTTCCCTCATCTCTTTCTGTGGCTTTCTCTGTCTCTCCTCTCTTTTCCCTTCTTTGCTCTGTCTGCTTTTTCCTACTCTTCCTCCTCTCTATCTTTCTCTTTCCCTCCCTCTCTGTTTCTGTCTTTGTTTCTCATTCCTGTCTTACCCCTCTCCCCTCTTCCTGTCTTTCTCCCTTTCCCCTTCCCTCTCTCTCCCTTTTCTCTCTTCCCTTATGTGTTTCATGTGTTTCTCTGTCTCTCTTCACTTTCTTTCCTTACTTTTTCTCTCTGTCTGTCTGTCTTTCTGTCTATCACACACACTCCTCCCAAATTATTGGATGTTAGGAGTTGGTTTTCTTCTGGGGAGGGGGCAGGAACCACTTTGTTACCCCTCAGTTGATGTTCAGAAGCTGAGTTCTTGCTTCATGATAAGAAAACGTAGAGGGCTGAAACTATTGGGTTGCTGCACTGAGTTCGGGACTGTTGAGGGCTTGAGGCTAACTACTGATTGGAGAATATTCTACAGGCAGATGCTTGGAAAATGGTCCTTTCCACTATCAATGCTGGCTCAATGATTGGTGTATAGAGGATTGTAGGAGGGACTAGTGAAATGGAGAAGACTAGCGAGGCACACACTCTTGGTGGTAGAGGAGGGGAGAAAGCGGTCTAGAAGATTCTGCTTCCATCCTGTTGAATCCTGCATCTAAGACCGATAATAAAGGCTAAGGACTTTTGCTTATCCTGACTCTGGCTGATTCTGTGGTGTCCTGGGTGCTAGCACGATCATCACAGGAAAGACTTGTTGAGGATTAGACAATTCCAGCTCAGAATCATAAAATTTTAGAGATGGAAGGAATCTTAGAATGCTTCCAAACCACCCTCCTTATTTTATATGATGAGGCCCAGAGAAACTTACTTGACTAAGGTCAACTATATAATTAGTATCAATGGAAAGTCTGAAATTCTTCTCCTGATTCCTGATCCAGTGTTGTTTTCCATGATATCATAGCTGCTTCTTGTTAAAATTCCATTAATTAGAGTGGTAACAGAAAAATCTGAGAAAAATAATGATGAATATTGAGTATTGAAAGGTCTTTCTAAAGTATTTTTGGGGAGACAGAGTGAAGGGGAAGTGAACAAGGATTGGAGGGGATATTGTTTTGGCCTCCATTTACTCATCTCTTCAATGAAAGGTTGTACGTATTTTTAAGGTCATTTTCATCTCTGAAGGTCTACCAATTTGTTGTCTGAGATTTTAGTGGAAAGTTAGGACTATCAAGTAAACACTGATAAAGATGATACTTACATGTCGATAATTCAAAAACTTGTGCTTTCTTATGTAAACCTCTCAATCATTCACAAAAATCACAACCCCATTTTATCCTATTTCAAGTTAAAAAGTAAATCCTAGAAATGTATTTTTCATGAGTACCTTGGATGCCACCATTAGGCAAATCCTAGATGGATTATTCTACAGATTGTCTAGACTTGCTATATGTTCCATCTATCTATCTATCTATCTCCATCTTTATCTCTATCTATATATTCTATATATGTCTATGCCTATATATTTCTGTCTGGGATACTAATATACTATTGGTAGATCTGTGAATTGGTCCAATCATTCTGTAAGAATTTTGAATTAATCTGAGAAACTGACTAAAATGTTCATTTCTTTTTTAATCCAGATATCCCACTGCTAGGCCTCAAGGAGCTAAAGGAAAAAAGGATCCCATGTGAAATACTTTGGGAGCACTTCTGTAATAGCAAAGAACTATAGATATGAATCAATTAAGTAATGATGACATACATGAACCAAATGGAATATTATAAAGAAATATTAAACATGAAAAAATACAATGGAAGACATATGAACTGATGCACTGTGAAGTAAACAGAACCCCCCCCAAATAAAAACAGTATAGACAATGATTACAATAATGTAAATGGAAAAATAAAAACAATGAAATGAAATGGTATGTAATCACAAAAGAAAAGATGAGAAAATACACATCCCTCTTTTGTAGAAGTAGAAGATAATGGAAATGGAACATTGCATATATTGTCACCCTGATGATGCCTTAGTTAATTTTGTTGAATTTCTTTTTTCTTTGTTACAGTGATGACTGGATAGAGGAAGGAAGTAGCTGTTAAAGCTTAAATTAAAGTTTGCACTAAAACTTTGGAGACATCTGACATATGGAAATAAAAGTGATGCAAATACAAAAAGTATCAATAAAAATATAAGAATAATTTCTATCCTCAGATACAATTAAAGTAGCATCTGAAAAAAATTTTCAGCTAACCTTTAATAACCTATATCAGATTAAAATTCATATTTTAGCTTTAATATTGACTAGATAATTATGCTACACCCACTGAGTTTTGCTTACTATTTTTCTTCACTATCACCATCTGACCTTCATTTTCACCATGCATCTCTTCCTCTTCCATCTTTCTAAAATGTTCATACCTTTTCACCTAGAGATTCCACTGCTAGGCTTATACTTCAAGAAGTTAACCGAAGAAAGGGTCCCATATGAAATACTTTGGCAGCACTTTTTGTAGGAGCAAAGAACTATAAATATTCATCATTTAAGGAATGATAGCACATGAGGCTCTTCCCTATATGACCATTCTTCTCCTCTTAAATTTTTTTGTTTAAGACTCCCCACATAAAGCTTTCTCTTATTGTATTACTTTATTAGTCCTGGTGTACCTCAATCAGTCAGGGAATACACAATTATTAAGCACCTGATGTGTACTAGTCACTGAACTAAGTATACAAAAAAAGATAAAAGACAGTCTCTGACCTCAACATGGGAGAGAATGTGCAAACAATTACAAATAAAAAAAGTTATATGTAGGGTAAATTGAAAATAATTAGCAAAAGAAATATGCTAAGATTAAGGAGGGATGAAAAAGGCTTCTTGCAGAAGGTAGGGCTTTATTTGAGACCTAAAGGAAGCTAGGAAAGTCAGGAGGCAGAGGTGAAGGAGAGAGATCCAGGTAAAGGAGACATGAACACCAAAGAAAGGAATTTATATTTGATTCTAGAGGTGATAAGAAGTCACTGGAGTTGATTAAGTAGAAGGGGTGAAATAATCAGACCTGCATTGTAAAATGATCACTTTGATAGTTAAATGAAGGATAGACTGGAATGAGAAGAGACTTGTGGCAAGCAGATGGACCAGCAGATTATTGTAATGTTCTAGGTGCATGAAAGTCTGCATTATAATGGTAGAAATGATGTTATGAAGATAAAATGAACAGGTCTTGACAACAGATTAGATTCTAAGCAAGAGAGAGTGAGGAGTTAAATTATATCTCTGTGTATATGTAGTTGAAATGGTGTAACCAGGAAGATCTGAGATCAAATATGATCTCAGAGGCATACTAACTATATGCCTCTGGGCAAATCACTTAACTCTATTTGCCTTAATCCTCTGGAGAAAAAAATAGCAAACCATTCTAGTATATTTGCCAAGAAAACCCCATAATGGGGTCACTAAAAATTAAACAAAACTGAACAACAATGTTATACAGTTGAAATGGTTAAGCCTCACTACAAAATCATGGGATATTAGAGCTAAAGAGACCTTTAAAAAATTCACTTCTCCAACCCCTTTATTTTACAAATGAAAAACGAGACAATACAGTAGAAAGTGTGCTGACTTTGGAGTCAAAGATCCGGGTTCAAATACTGCCTTTGTCATTTGTTACTTGTATGACCTAGGCCCAAAGGAACTAAATTTTCCTCTTCTGTAAAATGAGAATGTTGGACCATGGTAAGCCTTCTACATCTACATTTGAGAACTTCTGGGTTCATTTTTGCTTTCCTTAAATTATAAGATTCTTCAAGAGGAGACGATGAATTCTATCTTCTTATCAATTTCTCATAATATCTAGTATAGAGATGACCATAATATTCCCAGTGGGTATTTAATACATGTTAACTGATTAGCAAACTGATAACAAAAAAAGCCCAGCCATTTAATCCAATTCAATTCTAAATAAACGTATTTAAATGTCATATATTTATTCTCACTCAAATATTTTTGTAGAAGCCAGTATGTCAGTAACTGAAAATAAAAACCATCATATTACTAAATCCATCTCCCAGATCAAAGATATATATATAGCCATTGATCTTAGTCACATGGTGAAGTTAAGATGACATACAAAGCATCTAATGAAACTACTTTCATTGGGTTTCTCTTTCAATTATATGGCCAATTCAACATTCTTTTCTTGTCATTTTGTGAAAAACATCAAAGAAAATCTGCATTCTGTTCTGGACCATCTTTTGGCATCTTAAACTATCTCGTGTTAGACATGGAAAGGAGATTTTTATTTAAGACTTAAAAGAAAAAAAAGGCAATGAAGCCTATTAATATATTGTATTTCAAAGGAGTCTGATATTTGAGGGAGATACTCACAGTAATAAAAGCATATAAACATAAATAAATATAACTCATAATATTTGACTCATAATGGATTTCTGAATAATATGATTTTCTTAGGAAATACCAAGTTTTTGTCCTATGTTGCATATTTTGTTTGCATAATACATATAGGTTTAAAAAAAACCCACAAGTCTCCAAAGGAGAAAAAAAAATGGTATCAAAAATGAAAAAACAGAATTCAAATGAGGTGATCAGAGGTCAATATAGAGTCATAGAACCAACGAATGTTCGAATTAGAAGGAACTCGAAGGTCAACCTTCTAGTCTGGTCCAAACTCTTAATTTTTTTTTGAGGAGGGGTGTTGTTTGTTTTTAGATGAGGAAATGAAAAAAGTTGAAGCTATTTGTCTAATGTATCATAGCAAAGAGTGGTAAAGTCAGTATTAGAATTCAAGTACTGAGTCAATGAAGCTAAGAACTTGATAAAACTTTCCAATAACAGTTAAAATGAAAGTAAGTGAAAATTTTTAGAAAAAGTAGAGCAACATTGGAAATCTCAAATACATATGCCAATTCCCACCTACCCAGGGCTCCCCAAAGAAGCAAACAATAACAACAGCAACAATTACTGTAACAGCCTTCATTGTATTCTTTCTCCATAAGCACTAGATCTCTGGATAGGATAAAAGTAAAAGAGACAGTCTCTGACTCTAAGGAGTTTATTATAATCTAACTGGAGAGAAAATACTTATTACACATGACACAAAGTTATGTAGCATGTAGTTAATTCCTTTACTTAGTAGGTATTTAATAACTTTTTTGTTGTTGGTTTTTTTAAATTAAATTGAGCAATATAAAATGAGTACTGTTAGAATCCTTACAAGGTGTTAAGTCACTAGAGTTGATAGAAACAATGCTTATGTAATTGGTTCACTTTTAGAGTTCACACCTTTAGAGAGTTTATATAAGCTAGAAGCCTCCAGGAAGAGTGAAGAGACTTGAAGAAACTGAGAAGTGAGAAGAGAGTTGAAGAGATTGAAAGCCAGAAGTCAGTCAGTTGAGGGGATTGAGAAGCCAGGAGTCGGAGTTGAGCTAGAGGCAGAAGCTGGCAGAGGCAAAAGACTAGCAATGAGAGCTCTCAGAATCAAAGAAAGCTAACTGGGCTATTTTTGGAAGAGACAATAAAAAACTACTTTAACAACTGCCTGCATTTGAGGTGATTATCGATCTGAACTGAAACTAAGGTTGCCTCCAGAACCTCCCCAAGAAAGTTGCTCCCAGAGAACCATCATATTTTAGAAAAAGAAGAGAACACCACAGAGTACATATAATTAAATACTAAATTTTGGAGTATAAATTTTAAGTGACATAGTAACTGGGAAAAGGAAAATATTGATATTGGGGGGGGCAATCAGGAAAGAGAAATGGTGACATGAGCAAATCCTTGAAAGATGGAATAGAGTTTGTTTAGTTGGAGGAGAATAGGGAAGACATTCTTGAAGGGAAAGAATTAGGAGAGAACATAGTATGAACAAAGGTATGTGTGAAGAAATGATTATGATTATGGGAGAGAGAGAGAGAGAGAGAGAACAAAAAGATAAAGAAGGAGGAGGAGGAGGAAGAGGAAGAGGATATGGAGAAGGAGTAGAAGGAAAGAAGGAAGATGAAGATGAAGGCTTATGGATCCAGACATAAACACATACCCAGAAGAGGTCATAGTTATAAATATGTGGATACACTCATATGATACACTTCATATGATGAAAGTTGTGGCTTAAGAATTCAATCTGTGACAGACCTTCTCCCACTTCTTGAACTTTGTCTTTGCACAAACTATTTCTCCTGCTTGAAATGTTCTACCTTCTCACCTAATGCTCCAGAAATCACTATCAGTTAATCAATGAATCAACAAACTTGTGTAATCACCTACTCTACTAAGTGTTGGGGATATAAAAAGAAAACAGTCTTGGTCCTTAAGGAGATTACAGTATAATGGGGGAGATAGTAAGCAAACTAATATGTGCTAACAAGTATTATACAGAATGATTAGGAAATAATTACCAAAGGGAAGTCACTGGAATTAACAGTAATTGAGGAAGGCTGACGGTTGAAAGGAGGATGGGATGGATTTTAGATTAGATTTATAAGGGAAGCTAGGGAAGTCAATAGTCAGAGAGCCAGAGAAAATGCCTGTATCCAAGAGATGGCATGTCTTGTTCATGGAACAGCCAGCTTCCTTCCAGGCTCAGCTTGATTCAGTTCATATAATGAGATTTCAGCTGAGTCTTCTCATGCTCCCAAATTATTAGAGCACTTTCTACTGAAATCTTTTTTTGTTTGTTTGTTTAGTTATATCTGTACACATTTTATTCTCTAGCCCCCATCCTCACCTGCCACCTCATATCTTTGAGGGTAGGACCTTTTTTCTCTTTTTATGTTTTTTCTCAGGGATAAAATATAGTGCCTTGCACATAATCGGGGTATAATAAATACTTATTGAATGAATGAAAATAAATATGACAAGAGGTATGTTGAGTTATAGAGAAAATACTCTAGAAATCTAGACCTAGACTGGGAAAGGCAGACTGGTTAGTCAGGCTTTTACTCCAGCAAAGTGAAATATTCAAATTATCATTATAAACTATGACAATAGCAGTGATTCACAAATTTATAGGGCTTAGCAGTTTATCTATAGCTAAAGTTGTACAGAAAGAGTTCTAAACTACTTTATTTGGGTAAATATGGATCTTTGCCCTAAAGAAAACTCTGAACCAAAGTTTCCAAGAACATTCCTCTACCACTACATCTGTGAGTTTCAATCTGAAGCTACAGAGAAAGGATATGAGGCTCCATGGTTCTCTATCTTAAGCATAAACTACAACCTAAATATAGCTTGAGAGACATAATGGTATTGGATAAAGAGATTTGAATTATAGGCAGAAAAACAATCATTTGAATTCTGCTTACAACACTATGATTATGGGCAAATCACTCAATCCCTCTGTGCCTCAGTTCTTATTTATAAATCAACAAGCATTTATTAATTATGTGCCAAGCACTGTGCTAAATGTTGAGGATGCAAAGAAAGAAAATGGTACCTGTGAGTACCTACTTTAGAAAGATCAAATGAGATAATATATAAAGTACATTATAAACCTTAAAGTGCTATACAAATATCAGCTATTATGAATACAATATCAGTAGATACAAAATAGGAAATGTTCCACATGTCTCTCCTAGCTTCACTTTGTATTTCAGTTCAATTCCATGTTTTATTGATATTATTGATTTCCTATTATTTTCAAGATTCTATGAAAGGAGTAATACAACTTATCATCATGGGTTTTTATCCTTCAATTTCTGCCTATAAATACTTGTCTAGAAGACTTTAATTTGGTGAGGTGCTAGGTTTCCTTCTCCTGTCTCTTCCTTTTTCCTTCTCTTCCTTCTCCTCTTTCTCCTTTTTCATCCCCACAATACATGTATCTACATCTTTCTCTCCATTCTCTCACTACTTCAAACCTTGTCATCACTCAACTGCATTAATAAAATTTCCTCCTTACAAGGAAGAAGAGAAGGAGAGGTTTTGGAACTCAGAATTATTAAAAAACAAACAAATAAACAAATGTTAAAAAATAATTCTAGATGTAATTGAGAAAAAAGAAAATAAAAACATTATTTAAAAAAAGAAATTTTCTCCTTACTATATTCTAACTTAATTTTATATTTCTAATGATATGTTTATTCCTTTAGTCTTATTGATTATACTACCTGTTCCCCATAAATGTTTTTCTGCCTTTAGAGATTTGTAACAGTTTTTCATTACTCTATGAATTAATGAAATATCCTAATATTCTCATTCTTGCCACTGAAAATCTTTATTAAAGTTTCTCAGACTACCTTACTCGCCTCTATTTTTTATCTTCAGCCAGATTTCCTCAGTTATAATTCCACTTTCAAGCCATTTCCCCATGCCCTCCACCAGCCTGAGAAGCTGTCATTCCTCCATTATTTAAAGTTCCCCTTAAATCCACTTTACCCTAAATAATAACTAGAGAAAGGTGAGGTGATTCCTCTTTATACAACCTGACTTTATCTGAACATGAGATTGTCATGACCATCACTCTCAATGTCTGGCCTACAAAAGCACTTACCCCTGGCTTGTGTACAACATAAATATTTAATTGAATCTATTTATAAATTTGTTCAATGCTTATTATTTAGTTGCTTCTAAGTTCTCAGCATATAAAACTGTAACAATACTGAATGTCTTCACTTCTAAATATTATAGCACTGATTTCTAATCCTGGTTTCCCAATATTCCAAAATATAAACCTTTATCTTATAGAATATCAATTCAGGACAAGAAAGAAGATAGTATATTATGTGACACAATTAGAATATTGTCTCTAGAAGGCAGGGACAATGCCTAATTTAATGTTTCTAAATTTGATAAGCATATCAAGAGAGATCTCTCTCTACAAATATCTAAAACAATGTCAGGGCCAGAGGACATTTTTTTTCTCCTGAGATAATTGGGGTTAAGTGACTTGCCCAAGATCACACAGCTAGGAAGAGTTAAGTGACTGAGACCACATTTGAACTCAGGTCCTCCTGACTTCAGGGCTGGTGCTCTATCCACTGTACTACCTAGTTGCCCCATCAAAGGACATTTAACAAATGTTTTTGGAAAAGCTGATTGTAAGATAAGATTTAAAGGCTTTACAGTTGGAGGGGACCTCAAGAATCCTAATTCAATCCCATCATTTTACAAATAAGGAAACTGATGCCCAAAGAAGGGACAAAAATAGACATTATGATTTCAATGATATTCCACAAATATATTATGAGATTCATTGATGTATTGAAATATAATTATCCAAAGTATTACAGTAAATTTCCAAGATGGCATCTTGGTGAGTTGTGTACTGTTATGGGCCAGAACTCTGAATTTGAAACAAAGGATTCTTACAAGGTACTAAGTCACTGGAATTGATAGAGACAATAGTTATCTAATTTAGCATGATTCAGTATGATTGATTTAATCCTAAAAGGAGATGTTATGAGCTAGAACTTGAAACAAGGTACTAAGTGGAATTGAGGAGACAATGATTAAATCTAGTTTAGCATTGATTTAATCCTACAACAAATAATGATTTCCTAGTGATATGATTGGTATATACTCAGTGTGGAACATATAAGTGAGAAGCTCTCAGGGCCAGAAAAGACAAGTACACTAGAAGTTCTCGAAGGCTGAGACAGATTCATTCCATCGTCCACCTTTGTGGTGGCTGGAGGCTGAAGCACAAACCTTTGGAGTCGGGGAGATTCAGAAGCCAGAGAAGGCAAGCTCTTGGAACCAAGGAGAAAGATAGGCCTCCAGAAAAACTAGCCAAGCCCCAAGTGAAGGAGACAAAAATTTGAAGGAGACAATAAAGGATTTGGACTTTTTAACCCTTGGTTACTCGTATGGTGATTACTGAACTGAAATGAAGGTTGCTCCCAGAGACCCCAAGAAAACTGAAAAAAGGGAGAATTTAGAGAGAATATTACAGTGTACTTTTTATCATGGCAGTGATAATGTCTTGCTCTAAAATGAATGCTGATGATGGAAAAAAAAAGACTGGAGTATTAAAGATTGGATAAAAGTAAATTTTAAGAATGAAACTATTTTTTGTTTTTTATTCAAGTATATAATGAAGCCGTTGTCAGAAGAAGCCTTTACGATCTGGGTATCTTCAGCAAAGTGCAAAGTATCTACCCCAAAATGTTTAGGAGATTTTTGTTTAACTTCTCATTGGGCCAGGAAGCCTTATAACAATTGAGGGGATTGGGAACTATGATAAACATAATAATGTGCTGAGAAACAATAGTTCCCAAAACATAGAAATTCCTAAATAAGAGTTCACCTTGTGTCACATATCATGGAAGATAAAGAAAAATATCCAAGAAGTGGAAAGAAACATGTTTTAATGTCCTGGAAATTTGGCTAATTTTAACTCCATTGATAATCTATGGGCTGTGGTCAAAATGAGACTGGGAAAATGGGACTGTTGATCAAAGATATTCTTAATATCTAGTATCATGTGGCTTCATGGTGAAGGATTAAAAATGTGCCTAAGTTTTGTGAATTTTATACTAAATCATAAAAAAGAGATGTTAACAAAGGAAGAATATAATATTTATTGAGTTTTTTAAGATGAAAAAAGTTGTAAGATTTATGTATAAGTAAATTATTTTACTTTGTCCCAATTAAAAAAAAAAAAGAATGCTATCATATGTCATGACTTTTCCCCAATCCTTAGTATCTTCTTGTGTCTTCAAAGCACTTTGCAAACTATAAAGGACTATGTCTTTTATATGTCCCAGATTATAGTCATAAAATCTCATATTTAAAGATATATAGACTATTCATACATTAATAGTCTCTAGAAGAAACTGCCATTGACAGGGAACTCATTACATTATTGAGATAGCTTATGCCATTTTTGGAAAGCTCTAATAATTAGAAAATACTTCCATATATTGAACATAAGTTCATCACTTTATAACCTACATCACTGCTCTTAATTATGTGCTCTGGATTGTTGCAGACCAGTGAGCCACAACATTCCCAAGTGTGGCCTGAACCAAATTAAAATGTAGT
This sequence comes from Sarcophilus harrisii, assembly GCF_902635505.1. NCBI lineage: Eukaryota > Metazoa > Chordata > Mammalia > Dasyuromorphia > Dasyuridae > Sarcophilus > Sarcophilus harrisii. The sequence goes on from NC_045429.1 coordinate 150,109,950, forward strand.
TCTTAATCTGTTTTTAATGTGCTGATGTATTAATAATAAAAAAAGAAATAGATATCTATATCTATATCTATATACACATATGGGGTTTTCTAAGTCAATATGTGACCCATTGGGATATAGGTCTGCTGGTCCCAGTTCTTTTTGAGTCTGACATCACTGTTACAGACTACAGATTGTAGAACTATCCACTGACATGATTCATTTCAGTGTCTAGTTTGTGGTTTCTATGACCTTTCTCATGATATTTGCTTCTTAGAATTTTGTAACTGCAAATGCCTTCCTTTCACAGGAGAATATAAATGAATTTATATTGTTTTCTATAGAAAATATACATTAACCTACCCATTTATACATGCCAGACTTGCCAGAACTTGTGGTCTGCAGATCTAGCCTCGGAGAATCCAGTTAATTTCATGATCCAATGAGGCCTGTGAACAAGACTTTCGAGTCACCATAAAAAGAACTAAGTGGATTCCAATGAAATTTCATTTGATTTTTTCCTAAATAAAAAATACACATTTGTGCGGGAATGTGTGAATATTGATGTTGTAGCTAGATTAGAACATCCTAGCTGTGTGAGCCTGGGCAAATCACTTAACTCTTGTTTGCCTCAGTTTTCTCGTCTGCTTCAGTTTTCTCATCTTATCAATTTCTCAAACTGTTCTAGTATCTTTGCCCAGAAGACTGAGAAGAAGTGAGATCAAACAGATCGAAACAACAGAATAAATAACAATAGAATTTGAATTGACATTTATATGAAGATTCCCAAGGGAAAAATTACAAATATCTTAAACCAGGGTCTCTGATGACCAATTGAGAGAAAATCTTTTGAACATCAAAAGTCTCATCTCAGACTTGTGTTTCCTTATTCTTCAGGAGGTTCCAGAGTGGGAAATGCTTCATATCTCCCCCCAATAGAATGTAAGATCCTTGAGATTACTTTATTTTTGTATTTGTAGGAAAAAATGTATAACATTGAGTGTTCATTCCCCCTATCAAATGTAATGGACTATCTTAGAAGAGAGTAGATTTAGATTATCTCTTGTTCTAGGTATTTAAGCAAAAATTAGACGATCATTGTAACAGGTATATTGTACAAGGGATTTTCACACAGGTAAATGCTGGACTTATTGAGTTCTGAAGTTCTTTCCAATTCTAAGGTTCTGTTATCAACTAAAAGCATTATGTAAAGAATACCCACAAATCTCCACTTACTCTCCACCCATTTCCTATTCCCTCCCACTTGTCTGTCAGCCCACATATTTTACTTGCCCTTAATCACATTTTCCAACCATTCACCTACTCATTCAGTTTCTCCTACTTATCAAATATCTACCACTTTCCCACACTATACCTGCCCATTTTTATCCACCCACTCCTATTATATACCCACTTTCTTTCTATAGAATTAATCTTTCTTTTTCTTCACTCCTTTTAAACTCACCATATGTCTTTTGTTGATTTTTTTTTGTTATCTGTCTTGAACTCTTACTTATCTCTCTATATATCTATCTAATTTTTTATGTGCCTCCTTCATCTTTGTTCTTCCTAGTTCTTCTTTTCTATTCCAACTTATTATGTTTTTTCTTGTGATTTTTTTCCTTCAGTCGTTTCTCTTTTGGAGAGAGGAAAGTTTCTCTTTTCTATTTTTCTTTCTTCACTCTCTTTTGAAATCTCTTTTCTATTATCATTTTCTTCTGTTTTTGGTTTTGGTTTTTTGTTTTTATCTTTTCTTCTTCTGTCATGTCAGGATCTGAAACCTTCTGCCTTCTTTCCTCCATCATGCTAAAGCAGGAATTCTAAACATGTTTGGTATCAGGGAACCCTTGGATGGTCTGAAAAAGCCTATCAATCCCTTCTCAGAATAATGTTTTACACGCATAGAATAAAATACATAGGATTACAAAGGAAATCAATTATGTTGAAATACAACTATCAAACTATCTTTTTTTTTTTAAATGGGCCTGAAGTCTAAGAATACCTGCTATAGAAAGAAGCTCTTTTTCTCACTTAATAGAGAATATATAGCATCCAGAGAGAAGGGACTGCTGATGGCAAAAGGGATAGTACTTCCCTGGCTATCCTTCCACCCATCCTTAGGCACTATTATTTATTACTTAGGCTAATTATTATTATTATTTTTAGAGATGGGAAAAAAATGAAAGAGCTAGTGTGGCACTATGGAAAGAGCACTGAGTTTAGAAGCAGAAGACCTAGGTTCAATGATTTTGGTGAGTCATTTACTCTAACTAAGCCTCAGTTTCCTCAACAGTAAATGAAGAGATTAAACCAGTTAATTTTTAAATCTCTTCCAGCATCACATATATGATCTTATGATTAACATTCAACAAATATAGGAAAAGGTCAGAACACTTTATAACTTAGAAAATGTTCTCTGAGAGTTGTCACGACTAAAAAAATTATTGTAATCAATATGGGAATGAGATTTTCTGAACTTTACAAGAGTCATCCTCAGACTACAGACATACTGACAACCACTGGGCTGGTAGTCTAAATCCTTGCAGTTTAGCAGGACCTGCCAGAATTTATGGTCTCCTAGCCATAGGTGCCTCTAGGATTTTCATGGACACTAAATTAACATAAAAAGAGCTAAGTGTGTTCCAATTCAATTTCATTTGAATCTTTTTTTCAAAATCAAAAAATACACATGTATTTGTGAATATGTGTATATTGATATCAATTATGATGTGAATGTTTTATTTCTTTCCCAGCCCACTTCAGGGAACTTCTGGGAATTGCCCCAGGCTGACAAGTGGCAGTCATCCAATTCTCCTATTTGAAACTCAAAATGTGTCCTACAGTGTTCCTCAGATATCAGCTCCACTCTAAACAGCTAAAGATATCCCTGAGGACACCCGAAGTAAGTGTGACTGCTTCCTCTGGCAGAACCAAAGAAACCTGGTAAAGCTAGTAGAAACTGGACCTAACCTCTCTCATAAGGTGGGAATGGGATTAAAGGGAAGCTTTTCATAAGGGGTTAACTCTAATGATAAGCAACAAGTTAGACTGTCTGACATTTTTTGGTGAGGGACAGAGCTATAATTGAGAATTCTGGCAGAAAGGGTTAACATTGGGATTTTACTTCTGGAAACAGGCTGGCCATACTCTTCCATATCATTGTTTCACAAGAGAGTTTTCTGTGAGACAGTTATAATTAGGAGCATCTACTCTCATTCTCCCAAAGGGGAATCAATGATTCCTTTCCCTATAAAGTCCCAAGAAAGGGGAGAGATTTTCATGGCAGTAGCCTCCTTCAGCCTTGCAATGTGGAGCAGGCAGTGGGCCATGGGCCATGGGCCATGTGCTTTGGATCAACGTAGCAATTGAAACTGGGAGGGAATTGGTATTGGGGCATATGGTTAAGGAATATGATCTGGATTCTGCTAGTGGCTCAGAATAGCCATAGAGTTTAGGTAATTGAGGCAATATTCTTTTCCTGTACTCCAGGCTTATTTGACCATTCTTTTCCTCCCCCCCCCCCCCCCACTAAGGTTTCTATAACTCCCCTCTGCTGAGTTATTTTGGACAGATACTCAATACTGAAGTTTTTGAAGTTTTTCTAGAACTCTTTCCTTTTGTACATTTTGGATTTTGAGAGTTCAGTGGTTCAAAGTAACTGATCTTTTAAAAGTTTATGCCCTACCAGTGGTTTGTTAGAAGCTAAGTTTGTTGTTATTGTTGTTATGCAGTCTTCTGACTCTTCATGACCCCTTTTGGGGTTTTCTAGGCACTGGAGTGCTTTGTGTTCTCTACTTCCTTTTACAGATGAGAAAACTGAAGCAAAAAAGATAAAGTGACTTGGCCAGGGTCATACAGCTAGTAATTATCTGAGGCCAGATTGGAACTAGGGAAGATAAGTCCCTGGCCTTTCCATCTACTGTATCACCTAGTTGTCCATACAAGTGCTGAATATGTTGCTGATAATGTTTTTCACACAGAAAACTGATCTTTTTGGGCAAGTTGATTTGCTGATGATATGAATGGGTATATAAACTTTGGAGCAGGATCTTTAGGGAAATTACCTGCAAAGATCTATAATCCTACTGTAGAAATCTCCAATATAATATCCTTTAAGAAATTATCATGTCTGGCGTATGGCCATAATATGACAGGTGTGTGATAGCATATACCTAGAATTCCTGCTTTTAGGGAGGCTGAGCTGATGGATCACTTGAAATAGGAGGTTCTGACTGGCAGCCATTGCTTGATGTTTAGTCTGTTCTTTTCATCACTTTCTCTTCTCAATATTTGTTCTTCTTTCAATTTTTTCCTCAAGAGTTTTAATTAAATTTTTTTTATCTATTGCTTCATTATTTCCAGATATTTTTGTAATCCTTATAGAAAATACTTTTTCTCCCTTCCCTCCCCCCCACCTTTTCCTTGTAGCTGTTACAGATCTATTTGTTTTTTTCAGGGAATCTCTAACTATAAAATAATTTTTATACTGGACAGAATTGTCTTCAATTTACTCACATCTCCAACTTTGGTTCCTTAATTCAATTCTGCCTGATGCCCTTTTCAAGAAGTGTGGTTAATCCTGCTTGATCTTGCCCTCAATTCTTATGCCTCCTACTACTTTCTGGGGTTTGGATCCCTGTTGATATTCAGAACTCAAATATCCCAGTTGATATTAAGTATTCAAACAGTGTTTGCTTACACTGGCACTGATTTTACTAGTAATACCTTTTCCTATTGCTTGAAAACTTCTGGTTGACTCTGTGTGTGTTTGTGTATGTGTGTATCTGTAGTTCCAGGTGAGAGAAATAATTCACTGTAGTTTCTCATTGTATTTATTAATCATTATTAGGTCATGGGCAAATTTCAGGTTTTTGCTGAAGTAGTCTGGGAGCTGGACAGTCTGCTTCTCTTTGGGGAGCCATCTTGTTAAAAAATATAAAGATTAAATATAGATATAGACAAAAAAGATTCATATATATATATGTATAAAATAAATTTTTATTGATGTTTGGTTTTTACATCACTGTAATTTCTCCCAGTATTCTTTTTCTTTTCTTTCCTCTTCTCAAAGCACCATTCCATGTAGCAAATTATATTTTTAAAGAAAAAAGAAAGAAAATAAATCTGCAGACCAATTGATAACTCAAAAAAGTCTGTACTTCAGTCCTTTACAAAGAAATGGAATCCTATTATTTATAATTTTTCAACATTCACTTTTAATTATTTTTAATTTTAATTATCAGTTTGTCATTCTTTCCACTTACATTGTTGTATTCATCACATATTTTGTTTTCTTAACTTTGTCTGCTTCATTCTACAACAGAACATGTCAATCATTTAATGTTTTTCTCTTTATCATATTCTTTACTATAACACAGTAATATTCAATTACATATATGCATCACAATTTGTTAAGGCATCTACCTTATTTCTAGTTCTTTATTACCATAAAGTGTTGTAATAAATACTATGCTGTAGTAAGGGACCTTTTTTCTTATCAATGACCTTGCTGAGGTAAAAGTTCAATAGTTGGACCTCTGGGTCAAAGGGTATGGATATTTAGTGACTACTTGTGTAGTTCTAAACTGCTTTTCCAAAATGGTTGTGCCAATTCACAAATTCACCAATAATGCATTAGTGTTCATATCTTCCATCATCTTTTGTTATCTTTTCCAATTTGCTTGGTATGAAGTGAAATCTCAGGGTTGTTTTATCCCCATTTTTCTTATTATTAATGATTGGAAACATTCTTTCATATGGTTGATAACAATTTTTAATTCTTCTTTTGAGATGTTAGTTTATATCCTTTGCTTATCTATTGGAGAGGGATTAAGTATTAATCAGACTTTATGTATTTTCAGTGCCTAACACATTAGATGTTTAATTATAGTTACACTACCACTTTAAGCATATCATCAAATTCAGGAGAGCAGGACAAAGGAATTTAAAACTAGAAAGAATGGTAAAGATCATTTAATTAAGAAAACCGAGACCCAGACATATTAAACAACTTGCTCAAGATAGCAAAGGTATTGATTAACCAACCTAGAATTGGAACCCAATTCTTTTTTGCTCTGAAATCAAAAGGTCTTTCTTTAAATAATAAGCCAAAAAAGTGTTTTGATGCTTCCCTTTTTTTTTTTTTTTTTTAACATTGTCACTTGCACTGAACCTCTTCCCCAAAAGAACCCTTCTTTACAATAAAGAAACTGTATTTTATTTTCTCACACCACAGTTATTTGGTTTTTTTTTTTTTTTTTTTTGCTTGACTGTATTTATGTTTAAAGAAGTTTTATTTCCCCCAAAGGACATCTGTGAAAGGAAAGGAGGGGGGGGGGGGAGTAATAGTGATGCAAAAACAAAAACAAAACAAAAAAAGAATAGAGCAAAGAGCACCCATGAAACATTTTTAATAGTACATAGAAGCATGCAAAAATAAGTTCAGAAGGGAATATAGAAAAGCAGGGATGAATTAATGCTACTGATTAAATGGAATGAGTCTTAAAAAGTCCCAATTCTTCATGAAGGTCATATTCAAAAAGGGATATGAGAAAGGGAATAATTGGCAAACAACCCTGCAGAAAGAGGACAGTACAGATTGTAGAGTAAGTAAGGTTTTTCAACCCAAAGGATGGGAAAAAAATCTTGGAGCTCTATCTACAAGGCAGAAAAGATTGCTGAAGGACAAACCTTTTCCTATATTCTGTAAAAAGAGTCTGGAGTCAGGTGACTCCTTTCTGGGAGAAGTGTTTTTGATCTTTTGGCCATTTATCTATAGAAATGGTGAGATTAAGTCTTAAATAGACCTATGTCTTCAGTGTCTTACTCCATGCTCTTAAATATTTATGAATGGGAGGGCCTATATACCAGATATAGAAAAAAGATTCCAAAATTTTTGAGTAGAATATGACCACAAAGAGGAACAATTTCTTAGATAGGAAGCTAAATTCAGATTAAATGTAATGATTGATATTTCCAGAAAAGATATGATGAAATACTTCTCTCTTCTTCTTTTTATTTTATTTTATTTTTTATTTTTTTTAGAGCTGTGTGCCACAGTAAGAGGAGGGAACAACTATAATGGTAAAACAAACAAACAAACTACATATGCTTTCACACCCCATTGCCATGTTTGATAATTTTGCTTGCCTGACTTTTTTCCTTCCTTTCTTTGCCTCCTCTTTTTTTTGAAATTCTCAGGGGCTGCACTTGATATAAAAACACAGGAAAGAAATAATATTTCCGGCATCAAATATAATTTATAATTATTTCACCATTTTAAGCACATCAAATTCAGTAGGAAGGGACTTTAGAGATCATTTAATCAAGAAAAGTGAGACCCAGATATATTAAACAGCTTCCACAAAATAATACAGGTTATTCAGTAGCCAAGCTAGAATTGGAATTCAATCTCAAGTAATTTCTTTACAAAAAACAAAACAAAACAACAACAAAAGTATTGTTCCCCCCCCTTTTTTTTTTAAACATTTTCACTCCATTGAACTCCTTGCCCAATAAAAATCTCTCTTTTTTTAACAAAGAAATATATTTGACAAATTTCAAACTGTTATATTTCCATTCCCATATTGGATTTGCTTTTTCTCAGCTGTTTCTGTTAGAAATGAGGGCTTTAAGGTTTTGTTTTGTTTTTTTTGGTAGGGAGAGATATAAGAGAATGTGTAAGGAGTGATAATGATACAAAAAAAAAAAGAATAAAAAAGAGCACCAATAAAATATTTCAAAAGTACCTAAAAGAAAATAAAAGGAAGTTCAGAAGGGATGCAGAAAAACTGTTGATTGGATTGGTGGTACTGATAAAATTTAAGATATTTAAACAGCTCATAAGCTCATAACAGCTCATAAGGGATCTCTTTTTCTGTTCTTTCGATATGGAAAGATGGAGTTGGCTATCATTTGTCAAATTGATAATAAAATATGAAGAAAATTTAAAAAAATAAGTGTATATCTCATTTTCTACTTCTAATCCATCTGTGTATTTTCCTTTTCTTCCTTCCTTCCTTCTTTTCTTCCTCTTTCTTTCTCTCTCTCTCTCTTTCTTTCTTTCTTCCTTTTTCTTTCTTTCTTTCTTCCTTCTTCTTTCTTTCTTTCTTTCTTTCTTTCTTTCTTTCTTTCTTTCTTTCTTTCTTTCTTTCTTTCTTTCTTTCTTCCTTCCTTCCTTCCTTCCTTCCTTTTTCTTTCTTCCTTTTTCTTTCTTTCTTCCTTCCTTTCTTTCTTTCTTTTTCTTTCTTTCTTTCTTTCTTTCTTTCTTTCTTTCTTTCTTTCTTTCTTTCTTTCTTTCTTTCTTTCTTTCTCCAACTTCATTTTTTAATTAAGCGCAATATAAATGTGATACATTTTTTTTTTTTTTAAACAAGCTTAGACAACTGTCGGGCTGACCAGTATTATTTCTACGCTTAAAAGTCCGGAACTATCGCCACCTACAGGTTCTTTGTTTTAAGTCACTTGTCTCGGAGACACCCTGTCTCTTTACATCAGAATTGTCTGCAGTGCTGGGCCATATCGCCACCTTCAGGAGATTTAAACAAATGTCATACTGTTTTGAGCAGAACCTTTAAAATTTTTTTTTAGTAGGGAGAGAAAAGTGATAAAGGATGTTGGAGGAAAGTAGCACTTTTGCAAAGCTTCTTAAGGTCTGGTGCCCAGGGCTTCCTGCCGCAGCGGATGCTTTTCTTTTCTTTTCTCTTCTCTTCTTCTCTCTTCTCCTCTCCTCTCCTTTCCTCCCCTTCCCTCCTTTCCTCTCCTCTCCCCTTCCTTCCTTCCTTCCTTCCTTCCTTCCTTCCTTCCTTCCTTCCTTCCCTTCCTTCCTTCCTTCCTTCTTCCTTTCTTCCTCTTTCTTTCTCTTTCTTTCTTTCTTTCTTTCTTTCTTTTTCTTTCTTTCTTTTTTCTTTCTTCCTTCCTTTCTCTTTCTTCCTCTTTCTTTCTTTCTTTCTTTCTTTCTTTCTTTCTTTCTTTCTTTCTTTCTTTCTTCCTTCCTTCCTTCCTTCCTTCCTTTTCTTTTTTCTTTTTTCTTTCTTTCTTTCTTTCTTTCTTTCTTTCTTTCTTTCTTTTTTCTTTCTTTCTTTCTTTCTTTCTTTTTTCTTTCTTTCTTTCTTCCTTCCTTCCTTCCTTCCTTTTTCTTTTTCTTTCTTTCTTTCTTTCTTTCTTTCTTTCTTTCTTTCTTTCTTTCTTTCTTTCTTTCTTTCTTTCTTTCTTTCTTTCTTTCCTACTCCAACTTCATTTTTTAATTAAGCGCAATATAAATGTAATACTTTTTTTTTTTTTTAAACAAGCTTAGACAACTGTCGGGCTGACCAGTATTATTTCTATGCTTAAAAGTCCGGAACTATCGCCACCTACAGGTTCTTTGTTTTAAGTCACTTGTCTCGGAGACACCTTATCTCTTTACATCAGAATTGTCTGCAGTGCTGGGCCATATCGCCACCTTCAGGAGATTTAAACAAATGTCATACTGTTTTGAGCAGAGCCTTTAAAATTTTTTTTTAGTAGGGAGAGAAAAGTGATAAAGGATGTTGGAGGAAAGTAGCACTTTTGCAAAGCTTCTTAAGGTCTGGTGCCCAGGGCTTCCTGCCGCAGCGGATGCTTTTCTTTTCTTTTCTCTTCTCTTCTTCTCTCTTCTCCTCTCCTCTCCTTTCTTCCCCTCCCCTTCCCTCCTTTCCTCTCCTCCTTCCTTCCTTCCTTCCTTCCTTCCTTCCTCCCTCCCTCCCTCCCTCCCTCCCTCCCTTCCTTCCTTCCTTCCTTCCTTCCTTCCTTCCTTCCTCCCTCTCCCTTCCTTCCTTCCTTCCTTCCTTCTTTCCTTCCTTCCTTCCTTCCTCCCTCCCTTCCTTCCTCCCTTCCTTCCCTTTTCTAATAATGTAGCATCCCCTCTTCTCCCCCTCCCCAGTGTTTCAGCAATATTTCTGCCTTGCAAATCCTCCTGCTCTCAAAGTCAACCCCACTTCATAGTACAGGATGGAGAATGCTGGATTTGGAGTCAGAGGACCTATTCCTAATTCTGCTGTGTGAGCCAGGGCAAGCACTTAACCTCTATAGGTCTTAGTTTCTGAGGACCTGACCTGGTCCTAATATTAGGAAGCATCTATTTACTGTTTTATAAATTCTATCTCATTTGATCCTCACAAGTGCCTTGGGTATAGGTGTTACTATCATTCTCATTTTACAGATAAACAAACAGGCTGACAGCAATTAAGTGACTTACTCATGATCATACAACCAAAGTCTAAAGACAATATTCGAACCCAAGTTTTAATTCCGGCACTTCCCTACCACCGGAACTGCATCCAAAGTGACGTTCCTCTCAAAACTTACAGTCCTTACGGTCTGAGATCTTCAAGTCAAGCCAAGTCGATATTAAAAGCATCTACTATATATCAGGCTCTGAGCTGAGTCCTGGTGATACTAAGGTCAAAAAGAATTGTGATTTCCCCAAGAAGGTCACATTCTAAAGGGAGGGGAGGAGATAAGTGGCAGACAAGCTCGGAGATATACGGAAAAAAAAAAAAAAAAACAAATTTCTCAAGCCAAAGGATAAAATCAGCTTAGCGTGCAGGGAAGCTTGCTCTGGGGAGAGTTTTCCCCTGGGCTCTCAGAAAAGAGTCCTGCCCTCTTGAGTCAGGTGACTGGCTATTGGTTTAAGGCGGAAGGGGGAACGTGGGGTTGAGCTGCCGGTTTTGTCCTATCCGGGTGCTGAAAGCCCGGCTTCTGATTGCTGAGGTTCCTCTCCGGTGGAGTGAGCATGGGAAGGCGCGCGAGCTCTGCCCGACCGTGGGCCGCGTCGTCGGCCGGCCGGACTCTGCTGCTGTTCCTGTTGCTCCCGCTCCTCCTGCCAGGATGCTCCGCTGAAGCCAAGCGCTACGAGCCCACCTGGGCGTCTCTGGACGCCCGCGAGCTCCCCGCTTGGTTCGATGAGGCGAAATTCGGCATCTTCATTCACTGGGGAGTATATACTGTACCCAGCTTCGGAAGCGAGTGGTTCTGGTGAGTGCGCTTTTGTTTGTTTGCTTTTCTCTCGTTCCTCTTCCTGAGTCCTGCTTCTCCTTCTCTCCCTCCCGCTCCTAACCACTTCCTCTTGCCTCCAACCTCCTCCCCCCAGTCACCTGTCCACTTTCTACCTTCGATGACTCTTGGGTTGTACCCCTCTGCCTCTCACTCCCTTAACTCACTGTGTCTTTCCATGCTGTTCTTACTATAGTCTTCCTTTCACTCTGGTATACAGATAGTTAAGAATGCAATGATTTTTACTGAAAATGTTTAAAATTTTTATACTTATTTCTCCCCAAGAGTTCCAAGGCATTTGTCAAAAAGTATTCCTATTGGTCTTTACATAATTCCTTTTAGGGAGCAGCAGTTAGTCAGCATCTAAGCGACTACTATATGCCAGACACTGCCAAACAGTGGGGACACTTAAGAAATAAAATAAAAAGAAACAAAACTGCAATCCACTCCCTATTGGAAAGTGAGACAACAAAAATGGCCTTGCAACAAATGTAAAGGTTCTGGAGTTAATCCCTGAGGGAAGGTGGGGTGGGGTTTTAAAGAAAGACTTTATGCAGAAAACTGGGATTTGATCTCATTAATGAAGGAAGCCAGGAAACTAGAGATGTAGAGAGCAGTAATATTCCTGGTGGAGTTTGGTATGGGCAGGGAGGAGAGAGGTGGACAATTTGGGTAAAGAGCCCCCCACATAGTAGGCAAGTAATTAATTTACAGGCTCAATATTTTGGCAATGTTTATATGTATAAAGACCAGCAAATGTAGTTTGGATTGTCCAATAAAGATGTAAGAAGACTGGCTATAAAGGAATTTATATGCCAAAGGATTTTATAGTATTTGAACTAGGTAATAGTGAGCTATTGGAGTTTAAGTGGAAGTGTTACCTGGTTTAACTCATAGTCTTGGAAGGTCATTTTGACCACTGAATGGAGGATAACTTGATGGGTTTAGTATTCTCTTGTCTAAGTTAGACAATGAAAGAACTAATTTGGGAGTTAAATATTTCTTTTTTTTTTAATTAAAGATTTTTATTTACAAAACATATGCATGGGTAATTTTTCAACATTGACCCATGCAAAACCTTCTGTTCCAAATTTTTCCCTCCTTTGCCCCACCCCCTACCCTAGTAGGGTAGTCCAGTAATTTGGACAGATAGTCCAAGACATGTTGACTATGTTACAATATATGTTAAATCCAATATATGTATACATAGCTATACAATTACCTTCACACCATAATTAGCAGGACTGCAGGCTGGGAGAGAGAAAAAAGAAAAAGAGATTTAATACATACCATCATTCACTTGTTAACCATGAGTACTTCAGACTTTTCTTTTCTCATTTTAGGTGGTATTGGAGAGGGTTAAAATTACCAAAGTTTGTAGACTTTATGAATGCTAATTATCCTCCTGGATTCACATATGAAGAATTTGCACCAGAATTTAAAGGAACATTTTTTAATGCCAGTGAGTGGGCAGATATTTTTGTGTCCTCTGGTGCCAAGTACATTGTCTTAACTACCAAACATCATGAAGGTGAGTGTAATACTGAAATAAGGCATTTGTTAAGTGCCTATTTGTAATGATCTTGGTTGGATTTCGGGAGGTCTCTGCAGCAGCCTTGATTAAATGAAGTGACTGCATTAGTATCCTGGGTACCTTAGAATCAGCCGGAGTCAGGATAAGCAAAAGCCCTTGGTCTTTATTCTTGGTCTTTAGGGGTAGAACTGAACAGGATAGAAGCACAATCTCCGCGACTGCCTTCTTCCTCGCTACCACAAAAAAGTGACTCTGATTCATCTTACTCCACCCCCTAGTCCCTCCTACAATTCTCTGTATACACCAATCATCAAACCAGCACAGGATAGTGAAAGGAACATTTTCCAAGCATATTCCCATAGAGTATTATCCAATCAGTAGTTAGCCTCAAGTGCTTGGCTGTCCTGACCTCAGTGCATCGACTCAAGAGCTTCAGCCCTCTACATCTCCCACTTTCTTTTATTTTAGAATACCAGTGGTCATGCCCTCCCTGACTCCTCAGGGAGGTGAGAGCCCCCAAGGGGAGATGATCACACCTTCTCTGACTTCTCAGGAAAGGAGGTGAAAGCACCAAAAAGGAGGTGATCATGCCCTCCCTGACTTCTCAGGAAGGGAGGTGAAAGCACTAAAAAGGAGATGATCACACCCTCCCCAACATCTCAGGAAGGGAGATGAAAAGCACCAAAGGGAAGTGGGGATTGCTAGTGGGTTTCTGGGCTGAAGGGTCTTATTAGAAACAGGTATGCACAAACCCATCAGCATGGCAGATATTACACAAGCACATAGCAATAACACACAGCCTATTAGTGATGACTCTCCCCACAGTTAGTGCAGGCTCGATGTGGTATAACAAACATGAATTGTACATGCAAGTAGTGATATAACAAACAATATGAATCAACATGGTATTGTAAAAGATTTCCAGAAGTCCTAGAAAGAGGTTATGTAAACAACAGTCACACATACGCCTTCTTCAGCAGCCAAGAGATAGTCCAAAACCAATCTATTGTCTATTGCTTCACATGTCAGGGAATCCAATGATTCCCCACAAGTTTTTGAAGTCCTGCAACAGTCTTTTTATGTGTTAGGGGATCCAATGATTCCAGCAGATTTTGAAGTCCTGCAAGAGTCTTATGATTTCTCAGAAAATCCAATGATTTCTGAGTGTTTTGAAGTCCTACAACAGTCTTATTATGTCTCAGAAAATCCAATGATTCCTGTGGGTTTTGAAGTCCTACAACAATCTTATCATGTCTCAGAGAATCCAATGATTCCTGAGGGTTTCTAAGTCCTACAAAAATCTTATCATGTCTCAGGGATTCCAATGATTCCTGAGAGTTTTGAAGTCCAACAATTTTTTATGTCCATGAGTCAAATGCCATAACTGTCAGGCTCTTTTAGTGGTGGGCACAGTCAGCAATGGAACCCCCTGATGTTTCTTGGGTCTTCTCCTTTGTTTCAAGGGTCTCTCTCTCTGATGGACCAGGCAATTATGGCTTGATGTATGGTATGAATGTTGATACAACCTAATTTCTGCCAGACTGCTGTTACTTTTCAGTTTTTGACAAATAGTGAATCCTTACCATACTAGGTGGGGACTTTAGGTTTATCAAACACTAGGCTACGTGGTTCATTTGATTTTGTATGTTGTGCCTCTAATCTGTTTCATTGGTCAGCCTCTATTTTTAAATTTAAACCAAATCATTTAGATGATTACTGCTTTGTATTATAGTTTAAGATTTTGTACTACTAGACCCTTAACTTCTTACTTTTCTTCCCATTATTTCCTTTGAGATTCTTAATCTTTTGTTTCTCCAGTTAAATTTATTCTTTTTTTCTTTTTATTTCTATAAAAGATTCCTTTGGTAGTTTCATCGGTATTATATTGAATAGAGTAATTTATGTAGTATTGTTATTTTTGTCATATTAGCTCTGATCACTATATAGATTTATATTTTTGTAAAGAGTGTTTGTAGCCTACTAGACAACTACAAGAGTTGTCTTCCTTATGCTTCCTTCCTTTTTTTCCCTTCCCTCTATACCTTCCTCATTAGTCTCCCTTTGCCAGCAAAGACACCAGGAGTTGTCTCCCAGGCATCCACTGTGCTCCCTTCTTTAGCTAGCTGTAGAACCCATCCTAGTTGCGTGACTGTTCATCTCTTCCAATTACTTAAATGAGATGGGAGCCTCCAATTCTTTTCCTTCTTGAAGAGGAAAGAGGAAGATGAGGAGCATCAATAAGCCTCACCATCCATTCAACCAGTGTCTTCTACGTCCTTCAGGCCTTGGCATATGCTCTACATATCCCCAAGCAGATGCTTGCTGATAAAACCTCAGTAACCCTGGGCTTTGCCATCTGATTGAACACTACACTGTTAGGACAGCCATTGTTTTTTTTTTGTTCTCTTTATTACTGAATTATCTTTTGTATGATGTCTCTCTCAATTAAAGTGAGGTCTTTGGGATCAGAGATTGTCTAGCTTTTTTTTGTTTACAACTCCATCATTTAGCACAGTGATTGGAACATAGTAAGTGTATGATAAATACTTTTCTCATTCATAATCCCACCAATGGCTTAGTTCTGTACTGACCAGAATGCTTGCCAAAAATTTCTTTAGTCTACAGCCCTACCAATAGTTGGACATATTGCCAACAATGAATTTTATAATTTGTTATTTTTGCTAATTCTGTGGGTGCTATTCTAAAGCTATCTAGACTTTTTTATTTTTCTGATTATGTGAAAAGCTAGGGTCATTAATTAGTATTTTGCATTTCCTCCAAAAATGATCAGTTCATGTCATTATAATTATGCAATTATAACTATATAATTGCAAGTGTATCTATCTTTATAACATTGAATGTTATTTTTTATCTGATTTATTTACCACAAATATTTTCCCAGTTCTATTTCATATTTTAACAGTGTTACTTTTTATCATATAAAATCTTTATATAAAATCCATGATATCGTTAGGAAGTATGAATATAACTCATCTTTTATGAGCAAATTCTTTATGAAGAAGGAACTTTTTTTCAATTGAGAAAAGAAGTGAGAGACTATATATTATTATTATTCATGTTAGGGAGTCAGTCTTTCTATATTCTGTCCACACTGAACCTGAAAGTATGATGAATCCAAAAATGTTATGCCCTCAAAAAAAGAGTTGGGAGAAATAATTTCATCTTGTTAGTAAGCATATACATACATACATACATACATATTTATACACACACACACACACACACACAAAATTATGGGACTTGTAATGAAGATATTTAGTAGGCTGTCAGGAAGCCCCAGTAGAAGAGTTCTATAAGGGGAAAGGACTATTTCTTTTTTCTTTGTGGGCTCATCTATATTTTAGGTGCCACACTGAATTTCATTTTCACAGGTTTTTTTCTAAAGGAACTATTGTTCCCACAGAAATTTATTTTTGAGATGTCTTTGGATTGTGAATATCTTGATTTCTTGGTTCCTGGTTATCTCCCCAAACTGCAAAATATGTTCACGGTGAGATAGTCTTTTTTTTGTTGTTGTTGTTGTTGTTTGTCTTTCATTATCCAAGAGGACTAATGATATCAAGAGGGTGATGTCTTAACTTTCAAGTTAATTGTATTTGAGCAAGGCATAAAAATTATCAGCCTTATTTTCTCCTTTAGAGCTACCAGTGGCAAGACATTGGTCAAAAAGAATAGTCCCCACTAGGTTTTTAGCCTTATGGACTGACTAGTGACATATAGATCCTTTGTGACCCATACTGTCACAGACAGGGGATATACATGCTGAACTCTATTAGAAGGATATACCACAGTGCTTGATGTTGTTAAGCTGAAGATCCATACAGTTTTTTAACCTAGGCAGACATTTTAGGTAGATTAGATTTTAGTAGATTTAGTAGATTTTAGGTAGAATTTTATAAAAATCAGTACTACACTAAAACTCACTATAATTCTGTGATCTTTAGAACAAGAAGATATTTACAAATTTTCCTTGTTACAAATAAAAGTGAATCAATCTTCCCAATGCTCTTTATATTCCTCTGGTACCAAAAAAAGTAAGTATCTTTCCTTTGGATCTAAGTGAATACCAATAAATCTGATTCTCTCTTCAGGAGACTTGGAAATTTCCAAATCTTCCTTATTGTTTTACAGAAGTTTTGGGAGAATTTATTTTTTATGTTTCTTTTTGTATAAAAACCAAGTTTAGTTTAGTAAACCCTTTTCAGGTATGAATTATTCAAAAGGGCTAGAAAAATGTCATACAAAATTATTTTTTCATCTCTCTCTTTTATAGTAAAATTAAAATCACTAGCTCCAGAGCACTGCTCATAGTTTGAGGATATTACAAAATTAAATATGTCTTCATTTCAGAATAGAGTAGGTGATAATGCTGATTTATTGGGGAGTGGTGTTTTTAATTAAGTTTTGATTTGACTGAGATTTACTGTACATAGCCTATCAAATTTCTTTTTTTTTTAATTATTTATTTATTTAATAGCCTTTTATTTACAGGTTATATGCATGGATAACTTTACAGCGTTAACAATTGCCAAACCTCTTGTTCCAATTTTTCACCTCTTACCCCCCACCCCCTCCCCTAGATGGCAGGATGACCAGTAGATACATTAGATACATAATAAGTATACATGACCAAAACATTATTTTGCTGTATAAAAAGAGTCAGACTCTGAAATATTGTACAATTAGCTTGTGAAGGAAATAAAAAATGCAGGTGGGCATAAATATAGGGATTGGGAATTCAATGTAATGGTTTTTAGTTATCTCCCAAAGTTCTTTCTCTGGGCATAGTTGGTTCAGTTCATTACTGCTCCATTGGAAATGATTTGGTTGATCTTGTTGCTGAGGATGGCCAGGTCCATCAGAACTGGTCATCATCTAGTATTGTTGTTGAAGTATATAATGATCTCCTGGTCCTGCTCATTTCACTCAGCATCAGTTCGTGTAAGTCTCTCCAGGCCTTTCTGAAATCATCCTGTTGGTCATTTCTTACAGAACAGTAATATTCCATAATATTCATATACCACAATTTATTCAGCCATTCTCCAACTGATGGACATCCATTCAGTTTCCAGTTTCTAGCCACTACAAAAAGGGCTGCCACAAACATTCGTGCACATACAGGTCCCTTTCCCTTCTTTATAATCTCTTTGGGATATAAGCCCAGTAGTAACACTGCTGGATCAAAGGGTATGCACAGTTTGATAACTTTTTGAGCATAGTTCCAAACTACTCTCCAAAATGGTTGGATTTGTTCACAACTCCACCAACAATGCATCAATGTCCCAGTTTTCCCGCATCCCCTCCAACAATCATCATTATTTTTTCCTGTCATCTTAGCCAATCTGACAGGTGTGTAGTGGTATCTTAGAGTTGTCTTAATTTGCATTTCTCTGATTAATAATGACTTGGAGCATCTTTTCATATGACTAGAAATAGTTTCAATTTCTTCATCTGAGAATTGTCTGTTCATATCCTTTGACCATTTTTCAATTGGAGAATGGCTTGATTTTTTATAAATTAGAGTTAATTCTCTATATATTTTGGAAATGAGGCCTTTATCAGAACCTTTGACTGTAAAAATATTTTCCCAGTTTATTGCTTCCCTTCTAATCTTGTCTGCATTAGTTTTGTTTGTACAAAAACTTTTCAGTTTGATATAATCGAAATTTTCTATTTTGTGATCAGTAATGATCTCTAGTTCTGCTTTGGTCATAAAGTCCTTCCCCTTCCACAGGTCTGAGAGGTAAACTATCCTGTGTTCCTCTAATTTATTAATAATTTTATTCTTTATGCCTAGGTCATGAACCCTAGCTTATCAAATTTCAGGAAATTGTAATACATGACACTGAATGTTTCAGTGTCTCAAGCAGCACAATGGAGGGGGCTAAAGAAGGAGCTGAGGTGGGAGTGCTGAGGTCCTGGGAAACCTGGTTCACGGACACTTTTGATTTTATTTAAGTCTTTTGTTCTTAAGTAGGTCTTTTGTTCATATGGACTTTTGATTACAGTCTCATCCCTGGTGGAAGTCTCTAGAAACCTCACCTTTATTATAGCCATCAGAAAGCCAAATTGTGATGTCAAATCCGGAGGTTATAGTTTCCCTATAAAAGATGTACTCATACTATAGATTCTCTCTAACTTCTCTTATGAACTTAGCCTGCCTGTCTATCGTGTACTTCTTATTCTGGCTAACTCTTTCTACTTGTTACAGCCAACTCCTTTTTGGTGTTAGTCTGCTTGCCAAGTATCACAATAGCTAACACCTATTAGAACCCTAAATTCCTTTTAGAGTTAGCCCCTTAATACCCTACTTGCCAAGCTTTAATGGCATCTTCTTCCCAGTTAATTATGAGTTCTACTAGAGAACTTGTTTTTCCCTTTGTTAACTGCCAAAACCCCTTTCCTTGCTAACTTCTCTTCGAATTTTGTCTGCTCTTAGCAGTGTAATAAAATCTTTGCCCCTTGATTTGGAGGATGTTGAAGCCTATAAATTCTTTTGAGATGACTTGTGATACCAGCCCATAACTCCAATATACTTTGGGGTACCTCATACCCCATCATTTTGGTGGCCTGGTGTAGGAAGAGTCTGACTGTATCCTGTAACCTCAACAGAAGGATTCCAACAAGTTGATCAAAATCTGTTGGTTGATTCAGAAGCTGTAACTCATTTACCTCTAATCTGGATCTGTAACTCATTTACCTCTAAATCAACTGCTAAATTCATGTTCTCATTTCCTGGCAATAACCAAACATTCAGCAGTAGTATCTTCTAGAAAAGATTATAAGACAGAGAATATTAAAAATAGTTCTTTATCAGGCAATAGGCAGCTATGTGGCACAGTAGATAGTGTGCTGGACCTGAAGTCATGAAGACCCGAGTTCAAATGTGGACTCAAGACATTTACTAGCTATGTGATTGTGGGCAACTCACTCAACCTTTTTGCCTAAGTTTTCCCATCAATAAAATGGGGATAATAGTAGTACTTAATTTCTGAGGCTTGTTGTGAGGATCAAATAAGATATTTGAAAAGTACTTTGCAATATTAATGAGTTATATGTGTCAGCTATGATGATGATAAGTCAAAAAAGCTATATTAAATACCTATTTTGTACCAAACACTGTTAAATGCTGGTAATACAACATCTAAAAAACTAGTTACAAATAAGATGTATCCAAGATATAGGATACATTGGAGATAAATAGTAGGGAGAGGGCACTAAGATTAAGAAATAGCAGGATTTTATCTGGGATTTAAAAGAAGATAGAAGGGAGGATAAGAATGAAAAGAATAGATTCTATCTATATTTCTGATAGAAACTTGTCATTTGTCCTTTTGTATAAAAAGTTGAGAGTAGGGGGAAAGTAAAGTCTAAATTTTTAAAAAGCTGGATTCTATACAAATAAGAGTTACTAAAAACAAATTATGCATTTATTTACCTCGTGAGAGGCAGCATAGAGTTGTGGATAGCATCAGGAAAACTTGGATTTAAGTACTTCTTCAAACTCTACTGCAGAGAGGGCAACTCTGTTAGGCTGGCTACATAGTTCAAATGTCAAATGAATGCTTATCAAAAAAGACTCATTCCCATAAGGGGAACTCAAACTTGGTAAATGTTTACAAGGTGGTCAGAAAAAGCAATACAACACATTCTCAGGGTTTCTCTTAAGAACTTTAGAATTGATTGTATGACACTGCCCAGCATGGCATGCTTTCATCAGAGAAAGTGCTATCCTCCGTAAAAAAAAAAAAAAAAAAAAGGCAGAATTGAATTAACTCAGAAGAAATGCAAGATGCACAGTTAGAGAATCAACCCCAAATGTTTATAGGGACTATTTGTGACAGAGCTCATATTGTTCTGATCCGCCACAGTTGGAGACACTGACTTGACTTTAACAGAGATGTCATTTTGGTTCTCTTTGAGAATAAAAGACAATGATCAACCAACCAACCTACAGTTTGAGTAACCTTGGGTAAAGTCTTTGATAGCTTAGAGCCTCAGGCCAATTTATAATGTGGCAAATAACCACGAAGTGGATAATTTGTCTTGGTAGAAGGAATTTCAGTAATACTTTGCTAGATAAAATCACACTGATACATATCAAAAACAAAACAATAAACACTGTCCAACCCAGAGGTATTTATAAAGATTTTTTGTTTCTTATACTGTTTTTCAGGTTTCAACCTTTGGAAATCTAATAATTCATGGAATTGGAATTCTGTTGATAGAGGGCCAAGAAGGGACATTGTGAAAGAAATAGAAGTAGCCATTAGAAGTAAGACCAAGTTGCACTTTGGCCTATACTACTCCCTATTTGAATGGTTCAACCCCCTTTTCCTTGAGGATCAAGCTAATTTCTTCCAGACAAGATATTACCCACCCTCTAAGTCCCTGCCTGATCTCTATGACTTAGTGAACACATACAAACCTGAGATTCTCTGGGCAGATGGTGATGGAAATGCACCAGATACCTATTGGAACAGCACTGGCTTCTTGGCCTGGTTATATAATGACAGGTATGAACTCTATCATTATTATTATCTTTATTTTTAAATTGGTGATATTTTAAGTTCCTAAATTCCTGTTTTATTGGTTTGTTGGTGACAAGAGTCACTGTATATAATGTTTCTGCATGATTCCTGTGTCAAAAAATCTTTATCTTTTTTCTGGATCTTTTGTCCATTACCTTTCGCAGAAGGTTATTAACATGGTTTGTTACAGATCCACTGAATACGATGGATTACACCCTTCATTAATCACCGTTTTTAAATCTCTCAGAATTATATTCCTTTACAATGCTATTGTTAAATGTTCTTGTGATATTGCTCATTTGTCTGCATCAGTTCACATTACCCAGAGCTCCTTGAAATTGTCTCCTTTGTCATTTCTTAAACATTTCTTCTTTAGGATCAGGAAGTTTCTTTTGCTTGCAATGTAAGCTTAAATTCTCTGTATTGTCCACTGCCTTATCACCATCTTCTCTCCCCAAATCCATCTCTATTTCCGACTTTAGTGTTTCTATACCAAATGTATGTGTGTATGTGTGTTCAGTTTTTTTTTTCTGTTTGGAGAAGAAGTTTATCTGAAGCATACTCCCTCCTTTCTCATGTATCTCGCTTATGAGAAATAGCAAGTTCTACCTCCTCCTTTTGCTGTATGCCTTTTGCCTTCCCTTCTCATTTTTTTGAACCATTTTACCCTTTGGTAGAAAGAATTATAGTTTTTTTAAGAGTCAGGAGAACTCTGAGCTTGATACTTCTACCACTGTAGCTATGAGCATGCTACTTACATCTCTGATTATGTTTCTTTATGTGTAAAATGAGAACAAAAATAATACTGTTTTCAAGGCTATTTTGAATGTTAAATGAGCTGATGTATGTAAAGTACTTTGCAAATCTTCAAGCCATATATAGATGCCACTTATTGAGGGGTTGAATTTTGGGGAGCATTAAAAAACAAATGCTCCAAATCACTTGCTCAGGGTAGATTACAACTAGAAAAATTAAGAGCATTGGATAATTCAGACTTAGAGAAATAAGTTTCTAAACTAAAATTTCCCATGATCTTTATTGTTAAAACATGAGTTTCTAAATCAAAATTTCTTGTTATTTTTCTTGGTATCAAAAGAGATTTTAATTTTCCTTTTTAGCCCAGTTCGGGATACTGTTGTAACCAATGATCGCTGGGGCCTCAATAACATCTGCAAACATGGTGGCTTCTATACCTGTGCTGACCGTTATAACCCTGGACACCTCTTGCCTCACAAGTGGGAAAATTGTTTAACAATAGATAAGCAATCTTGGAGTTACAGAAGGAATGCTCCATTATCTGATTATCTCACAATTGAAGAAATAGTGGAGGTATAGTATACATACCAATTACTGCTATGGTAACTGTGCAGGACAGTAGCCTCCAGTCAGGAGGTCTGGATTGTGGTTATTGGCTTTTTAACTGAGGGATGTGGGGCCATGGCCAAGTCACCACCTATTCGGACTCAGTGTGTTACACTAGATGATCACTAAGGATTCTCCAAACTTTACAGTTTTAGCCTTAATATTTTCCTGCAATACAGCTCAAAATGGAAAATGCATTGATCCATTACTACAAAGTAAAATTTACTTATTAGCATCTATTTATATTTGCTGTAGTGGAAGGGCACCTAGTGTGGGAGTCAGAAGAAAAATGGGGGTTCGCAGCCTGGCTTTGCTATTTGCTAGTAAAGTAAAGTGACAAATGACAATTGCTTTGAACCTCAATTTTTATCATTAAAAAGGGGGGATAATAATATTTGCATAACCTACCTCAATGGATTATTGTGAAGATTAATGAACTTATGTATGTAAAGCATTGTATAAACCTTAAATTGCGCTATGAATTGCAGTTAGTTGATGGATTAATACATACATGCATGTGTTATGGAAGGAATTAAAAAAAACAAGAAGGAACCAAGTACAAAATTATTTTAAAGTCAAATGAGGTAATATTTGTAAAGCACTTAGCATGGTTTCTAGAACATGATGTACATTTAAATGCTAGTTCCCATTCCATCCCTTCTCATAACAACAAGAATAACAGTAGTACTACAATTGCACCCTTTAATTCTTTAGCAACTTATGCAAACAGTTTCATGTGGAGGAAACTTTTTGATGAATATTAGTCCCACAAAAGATGGCATTATTTCTCCAATATATGAAGAACGTTTGAGGCAAATAGGAAGCTGGATGCAAGTCAATGGGGAATCCATTTATGGAAGCAAACCTTGGCGAGCACAGAATGACACTATCACACCTAGAGTCTGGTGAGTAATTAAAAAAAAAATACAATGTCTTCCTTTACTGGGCCATTTCCTGGTGAAGGACGTCCTTCACCAAGGCAGATGGACATCTTCTCTGCAACTTATAAGCTTAGGGGGTTGCCTGGAACCCCAGGAGTTTAAGTCACTTGCCTATCATCAGAGGAAGAATTTGAACCCAAGTTTTCCTGACTAGTAAGGCCCTTTCTCTAGCTACTATTCTATGGGTTAACTAATATAAAATACTGGGTGGAAAGGACTGCTTGATTCCTTATGTCTGTGAAGTAAGAGGAAAGAGAGAATTCTTGATTCTGTGTACATAAGAGGGTAGAAGTCTTTCTTCAGAACAGATGTACTTTTAAAATCACACAATAAACAACTAAGTGGGTTATAAGATCATTGCTCTTTATTTTGGGAGAAAAATAGTCTTAAATACTCAAGAAATCTAGTTGGATGAAGGCTGATAGAAGAATTTTCGTGATGAAATACACACACACACACATTTACATCTGGTTGTCATTACATTCCATGACTTCCCTGATTATCAGAATTCTGAAATTTTTCAGATGTATTTTATACAATAAGAGCGTGTGTGTGTTTGTGTGTGTGTGTGTGTGTGTGTGAGAGAGAGAGACAGAATAGGGGGGAAGGAGGGAGAGAAGTCTCTGTGTGTTTGTGTATATCTGTGTATGTCTATGTTGGGAACAGGGAGATGCAAGGTCCAGATAGTATCATCTTGGCCTTAGGATAATGTCAAGTATTTATTTGAAGGACAGCCTGTAAAAGAGATTAGTTTATTTTTCTTGACTATAAAGGTATAAACTAGGAGAAATGAATAGAAATTGCAGAGAGACAGACTGGCTCAAATGCAAACTGGAAGATTAAAATTTGTCTGCATATAGAGAAAATATATTTTGAATCAGGTTAAAATTTAAAAAATAACACTTTTGAGTTAAAATATGATTTTCAGAGAATTAAAAATATTTTTTAAAATTGCTGGTTTCTCTTTATTATCTTTTTTAAAAAGTTCAAAATCACGTACGTCTCTACAATGGGCATTTGCCAGTCTATAGTGAAATCTGCTCATCTTAAAAGGCCATTAAAATAGATTGGGTTTCTATATATGCCTGTATTAAAAAAGATAAAGAAGCACAATAGTTATAGAGAATATGGTAAATTCAGTATGTCTGATCTCAACAGGAATAACTGGAACATAAAGTAGAGTGTGAGTCATTACATTAGCCTAATGTTTGATCTCTATTCTTATTTGTTGTGTGGCTAATACATAATTTTCCATAATAATGGAGAGAAGCCAAAATAAGGAAAGCATACAATTAAAGATAATTTTAAAAATCATTTGGAATATTTTTTCCTTTATTTGCATTTGAACACAGCAAATAAGATGCTCTGAAAATTAATCTTTGAATAAGGATCAAGATCTACCATGAAAATTTGTCTCAGGAGACAGTGGCAAGCTTTCAGTGTACTATATTCAGCTACCCTTTTTCCTGCTATCCACTTAAAGTTTATGAAAAGCATAAATTTAGGCAAAGATTAATTATGTAAGGATAATTGTTTTTAAATTTAATTTTTTTTTAAATTTCAAAGAGAAGTAAAAGTACAGATCTACCCTACTATTACATATCTAATATAATTGATATGGTATTCTATAATTAATATAGCCAATTGTATGAAAAACACATTCAGGAGAAAGCAGTATTATAGGGAATAGTGAGTAACAGGAACAAGCTGGGATGTGAAGGGATGTGGGGATGTAGCTATTTGTGTGTGTGTGTGTGCTGAAGCAGTTGGGGTTAAGTGACTTGCCTAGGGTCACACAGCTAGGGAGAGTTAAGTGTCTGAGGCCAGATTTGAACTCAGGTCCTCTTGACTTCAGGACTGGTACTCTATCTAGTGTGCCATGTAGCTGCCCTGATGTAGCTAATTCTTAAGACTGCAGTAAACTATTCATGTCTTTAAAAACAGTGTTTTCATAAAATATGTCTAGACTCAATACATAACTAGGATGAAGGAATTATTTTTAGATGTTTAAACTTTTAATGGTTTCTTCTTGTGCTTCCTGCTTGTTTTTTTTTCGATTTTAAAATAGGTATACATCGAAGCCTAAAGAAAATCTTGTCTATGCTATGTTCCTTCAGTGGCCATCATCAAGGATTCTGGTACTTGGCCAGCCCGTAGCAACTTTTGGGGCAACAGAAGTAAGAAAGAATTTCATTAACCTTTCTGTTTCTGGAAATTTACTGCCTGGCATGTTCTGAAATGTATATATATATATACACACAGACACACACAATTTCTCATTTTAATTTAATTTTATACAAGAGAAATGTCTAATAATTTTTATAGTGACTATGTATTAGCATTTATTAAATACTTTGTGTCAGACATTTTGCTAAGTGTTGTGGAGATATGAAAAAAAGGCAGAAACACAGTCCTCAGTTCTAGAGGGGGAGAAAAACATGCACAAAATGGTACATAAAAAATTATACAATCTAAATGGAAGTTATTCTAAGGAAAAAGAACCTAGCAAATGAGGGTTGGGGGAAGATGGGCATGTGAGAATTTGGAAATGCCTATTAGAAGAAGAATCTGAGTCTGGGAAACTGTGAAACCCGAAACAGAGGCTGGGGAGTGGTATTGTAGGCATGGGGAACAAGTGGGAAAAGGCACAGCATCAGAAGATGGAGTACAATCTTCAAGGAAAAGCAAAGCTCAGTGTAGCTGGATTGCTGAAAAAGTAGAGGGTACTAAAGTATACAAGACAGGAAAGGTTGGAAGAAACCAGATTGTAAATAGCTTTAAAGAGCAAACAGAAGATTTTATATGGAATCTTGATAAAGAATGATATGATCAGACTGAGTTGTTTTTTTTTGGAAGAATATTTTGGCAGTTGAGTGCAATGGAACAGGGAGAGACTTGAGGTAGGAAGATGTACCAGAAGACTGTTATAATAGTCCAGAAGTTAAGTAATGAGGGCCTGCATTAGAGTGGCAGTTGTATGAATAGTGAAATAAGGATAAGTATAAGATAAAAACAATAAGACTTAGCAACAGATTGGCTTTGTTAACTAAGTTTATGTAAGGATATAGCAACTGAGTAATCTTTATGAGTAGGAAGCCTGTAAAAATTTGAGCTAAAAAATTGAGTTCAATTTTTAAAAAAAGCTAAAATTTTAAAAACAACCACATTCACATGAATTTAATAAAATGTCTAGATGCTGCTTTTGCTTTGCAATATAATTAACCATTAAGATTCCTTTAGATATTTTCTCATTTTTTTCTAATTTTGTGGGTATGTGGTGACTACCGAAATTTATTTTAATTTTCATTTCTTCTTACCTCATATCTTTTTGACCGTTTATTTATGAGAAATTGTTCTTGGTCATACACGTGTGGAAGAATTCCCTAGATATCTTCGATGTATTTTTATCATATGATTGATAGAAATTATTTTTGGCTTTATGCTGTATGCCGATAGCTGTGGGTTGAAACTATTATTTAAACCAAGATAGATGAATTATTATTTAAAGAGGATTAATGATTCCTCCATCCTGCTTAATACCGACATAAAAGATTGCTCTTTTTTGTCTTCTCTGATTAGTACACACCTCATTTAATGAACTTAGGATACTATATAAAACCACTAATATGAATTTACTAGATGCTATCACTAGCTACATAGTGCTTACCTCAGATGGGATGGGAGAATTGTCATTTTTTGTCAGTAACTGATTTTTTTTTTTAAAGAAAAAAGTAACATAAAAATAACAAAACAAAAAATGGATGAATTAAAGCGATGCATTTTGGTGATTTTTTTTTTTTCAAATTTAATTGCAGGTGAAATTACTGGGTTATGAACATCCACTTAAATGGACTTCTTTGCCGAATCATGGAATAGTGGTTGAACTTCCACAGCTAACTCTTGATGAACTGCCATGTAAATGGGGCTGGTCTCTAAAAATGAAAAATATAAAATGAAGGATTCATTTTCAAGTTACAGATTTACTTATATTCTGCTATTTTGCAGAAGAAAAACATGCTACAAAGGAGCCTGAGACAGAATCCTTTCACATTCAGTACATAAAGAAAACCAAAGAGTAGAAGTAATTATCTGGTTGATAAAGGTTTGTTTTGAACCTGAATTGCCCCACTAATTGCTTCAGTTTTCTAACATGCTGATCATAAGAGATGTGTGTGTGTGTGTGTGTGTGTGTGATCACTTTAAATGTGGCATTTGTTTCCTCATGATCAGGCAGCTGATATTCTGTAATCAGGTAATTGTAATTATATACAGGTAACTTATTTTGCTTTTCATTATTTTTTTTCTGTTCTAGGGTTAATTTAAGGACCATTTTCTGACCTAAGCAGAAAGGTTATTTTTTTTTTCTGATTCTGTGATCAAGGAAAAAATGTACTTAAATCTAACATAGATTCATATTGAGTCAAGAAGAAGGTTAAGGACTTTACTGTTCTCTGAGTGGAGTAAATAGTTTTTTTTTTTTTGTAGTTCAAAAATATTCAAAAGTAGTTTTAAATAGTTACAGATAAAACTTTTATTTAAGAATATTAGATATTTTCACTTTGCTCCTATCAATCAAATCAGCTACTGGCAACTTTACAATTTATAACTGTAATAATAATAAAAAAAAACCCCATCTCATTGTTTTGTACCATTGTTTTTATGGAATTTCTTTTCCTTAAATAAATTTATGAATTAAGACATTCTAGTATAATATGCTGCTATTTTTTAGTTTAAGAATAAAAATATATTCAGGGGTTGGTCACAACCAACTAGTAATTATAAGTCCATATCAAAAAAAAAAGCAGCCAAGAATTAGAAGTACATTTTGGCATATGCTTTAAAAATACTAATTTGTTTTCCGTCAAATTCTTATAACAGTATTTTCCTTATAGTAAACACTACACAAATATAGGTCATTATACAAATGCTTTGCCAGGGAAGAAACTAATGCTGACAGGGGGTCCACTTATAAAAAGTTGCTGATTTTTTATTTGACAGGGAATCTTCTAGACAAAAACCTACTAGTAAGAGAAATGATGATCTTTATTCTTAGTTTCTTTTTGGGGTATATAAGACAATAAGAAGCTTAAATTTTTTTAGATATTTACAAATGCTTGTCTTTTGGCCAGACATTTTTTTTGGTGAATAACCCAGAAAAAAACAATAAAAAAACATATTAACTGTTCAGTATCTATGAAGACCTTTTAAATACCTGAAAGATAAATGCAAACTGGGAAATATTATTGAAAAACAAAATTTTATTGTAATAACTATACATAGCACTTATATTCAGAAAAGTTACATGAAACTTTTATATTAAGTTATTGTCTCATTTCCCCTCAAATAGTCCTGAGTTTCTTTGTTGTGAAGTTAGGAGAGACAGACATATTGAAGGAAATAGTCAATTAAGATTTATTAAGCACTGACTATATGCCAGGCACTGTGCTAAGTACTGGAGATATAAAAGGAGAATAAATGACTCTATTCTTAAGAAGCTCAGAATTTAATGGAGATAATATACACACAATTATATATTAACAAACCATATACAGGATAAGTCACAATAATCAATAGAGAGAAGACTCTAGAATTGAGGGGAAGTCTTTTATATTTGATCCTAGAGGTGATAGGAAGCTTTGGAGTTTACTGACAGCACAGTCAGACTTGTAAGCAGCTGAGTGGATGATGGACTGCAGTGGGGAGAGAATGAGGGTGAGGAGATCAATACTACAATAGTCAAGGTATGAGGTTATGAGAATCTGCAATGGGATGGTAGCAGTATCAAAGGAGAAAAGGAGACCCTTATGAAGATTTGAAAGGTGTTACATAAGTAACATTGACAAGCATCAGATTAGATTTGGTGGGAGGAGGGTTAGGAGCTGAAGATAACACCTAACCTGTAAGCCTCTGAACGGTGGCTGTCTCCGCAGTAACAGGGAAGTTAGGAAGGAAGGGAAGTTTTGGAGGCAAGCAAGTTCTGTTCTGGACTTGTTGACTTCAAGGTGACTACAGGAAATCCCAGTTTGAGATGTCCAATAGGCAGCCAGAGATGTGAATCTGGAGTTTAGCAGAGGTAGGAGCTGGATATGTAAATCTGTAAATTGTCGAGTGTCACAGTGGGGGGATTCTGGATGAGGTAGCCCTTCAGCCCAGAGATGTCTGGCTTGGCTCCCAACCTGTGTTGTGATTGAAGCAGAGTGATATCAGGTGGCAAACTACATATAATAGCAAGTTGTTTGTGTTTCTATACTTGGCTCATGCCCAGTATTTGGTTACATCAGGGTAATGAAAAAGGGGAAAGAACCAGGAATAAATGGACTCCATTTTTCTACCATACTCCTGAGTCTCGCCTCATCACTTCCCCACTAAGATGGTATATTTTAATCACCCTGGCATGGAGACTCCAGAAAGCATAGTACGTTTTGCCACCCTAACTTGGGGACTCTAGAAAGCAGGACACAATATCTGGCGCCTAAACGTGGGGCTCTAGGTGAGCCCCATATCAGCTTGACTGATGCAATTGGCCAAGTTCAGTGGAGAAGTGCCCATGACCTGAAGAGGGGACCCCCAAACTAAAAATCCTTTAAGGAGAAAATCTTCAAATCTGCCTCAGGGACAAAGTTTCATCCTTGTTATCTAGCTGGGGTTGGCTCAGTCCTGAAAGTCATTGAATTCAAATCAAATTCCAGTTTAAGCTGAAACCCAGACATGAACCAACTTGGGACTCCACCCAAGAATTCCCTTCAGCTAAAGCTCCCATTATAAAAGAGCCAAATTAAAACCCTCTCTTTGCAGAGATTCCAAACATGCCATGCTATGCCAAGGAAACTTCTGCCCGCTGGAATAATATTTTTTCCAGTGTTATCCTCTCTTTATCCTCATCTATTTCCCTAACCAGGCTTTATGCCTCTCTGTCAGGATTTCTAACCTTACTTCCACTCCCCATAATAAACCCTTTTATC
The DNA here is from genome assembly GCF_902635505.1 of Sarcophilus harrisii. Lineage (NCBI taxonomy): Eukaryota > Metazoa > Chordata > Mammalia > Dasyuromorphia > Dasyuridae > Sarcophilus > Sarcophilus harrisii. Next base: position 150,140,293 of record NC_045429.1, read on the forward strand.
AATCTAGGTTTTCAGGTCTGTAAATTCTTTTACAGAGAACCTCTGCGAGTCCAGAAGGGAGTCCCCAAAACTCCCTATCCTTATGCCAAATCCCAAGGGGTTGCAGGGAACCAAACCTCCACATTTGGTTCCCTGAACCCCAAACCTGCCACTAGACCTTATCATTTAACTCCCTGACCACCAGAAACCCTAATCTCATTTTGGTTCCCTAAATCTAAACCTTATCAGACCCAGTTTAGGGTAAGTATAAAAATAGGCAAGCTGGAAGAATTGGTAAGGGTTAATCTAGTCACTTTTGTTTTTCAACTGAAATGGGGCAAATACTAAGAAAAGAGCCTCCCTCCTAGGGAAGTATGAAGCATGCTTACTTAGGTTAACGGAGAAGCAAGGTTTGTTGGTAACTCAGAAGCAGATCACTGGGTTCTCAGATGCTCTGGAGTGCCTATCTCCCTGGATTTGTAAGAAGAAGAGTTTGGAGCTAGAGATGTGGAAGTTAGTGGGAGAATAACTAACTGAGACAATGGAATAAAATCATTTTAAGGAATCCCACAAGTTTTAAAACAAGGAAAGATTTTAACTTGGGTGGTCAAAACAGGAAGTATGAGGAGAAAAACAATCCGAGGTTTGGTACCCGTAGCCCTGGAGGGTACAGCTTGTGGGGTAGAGCTAAAGAAGTCTTTTTTAGTATTTTACTGCTTTATATAGCTTGCTACTGCTCTAGGAGGTTTGCAGGGCATGGCCAATTAGTCTAGAAAAGACTTAAGTATTTTAAGTATCATGGACTGTTGGGCAGGAAAGAAATTAAGTACCTTAAATACCTTGCTGATGAGCTTGCTTTAAACCTTCAAAGTTCATTTTCAATTCTGCTTACACCTGAGCATGCACCCTTAAGAGTATTCCCCATTTCTTGACCCTCCTTCCTCAACTCTGCCTTTATGGGTGGGAAGAGGAGGAGTGAGAGGGACAATAGACACCATCAAACAAAAGAAAAGGGGAGCCGCAGATAACCTTAGAGAACTTCTAAACTTAACTCTATATATTAAACATTTGATTTTTGATGGAGATTCACTGGCTTCAGCAGACAGGTTTCATAACGTGTCAGAAGGGCAATGTCCAGTGCAAGCAACTCCAATATCTTTAATTGCCAGGTGATATGGAGAGATCCAGAAAGTGGTGAATGGAAGGGACCTATAGATAAGTTAATTGCTTGGAGGAGAGGGTTTGCTTGTATATCAATAGAGGGAGAAGGAACCCAATGGGTGCCAACGAGCCATACCTGCCTTGTCCATCAGAGAGAGATGGAAAAGGAGAAGACCCTCAAAATGAGGGAGATTCAAGAAACAATCAGGTGGTTCCATCGCTGACTGTGCCCACCACTGAAAGAGCCTGGTAGTTAACCCTATGTATATGGCAACTAACTGATGAACATTGAAAATAATTCTCAATGAGACTGATGCAGGACTTCAAAACCTGCAGGAATCATTGAAATCTGTAACACATGAAATGATGGACAATAGATTGGCTTTGGACTATCTCTTGACTGCTGGAGGAAGTATATGTGTGGTTGTGAATTGATATTTTCTACGCTTTCCTTCTGGGATTCATGGAAATCTTTTATAGTATTTTGTTTTTTCATATTGCTTGTTGTATTACTACTTGCTTGTATGATATTACAACTTGCCTGTGTGATTCCTTCCATGGATTTAACCACTGATGTATACCTGCTTCAATTAAAACAAAAGAAAGAGCATAATGTAGAGGGTCACAGACAGTAGGGGAACTCTGGGTGAGTTATAAAGACCCTTCAGCCCAGAGGGCACCTGCTAACAATGTCTGGTTCGGCTCCTCGTCTCCCCTAAGGTCTCTTGCCCTTCCTGAGAAGTCAGGGGGAGGTAACAACCTGTGTTGAGATTGAAGCAGAGTGATACTAGGTGGCAAACTATGTACAATAGCAAGTTGTTTATGTGGTCCCACGTGCGCAATATATACTTGGTGCATGCCCAGTGTTATTTTGGTTACATAAGGGTATTAGGGCATATAAAAGGGAAAGAACTGGGAATAAATGGACTCCATTTTTCCACCATCCTCAGGAATCTAACCTCATCACTTCTCCACTAAGACAGTATATTTTAATCACCCCAAAATGGGGGCTCTAGAAAGCACACAACACCTTGGTATGGGGGCTCTAAAAAAGCCTGGTATGTTTTGTCATCCCAACTTGGGGTTCTAGAAAGCAGGACACAACAGGGAATCATCAGCATAAGGATGGTAATTGAATTTATGGGAGATGATAAGATCACCAAATGAGAAAATATATAGGCAGAAGAGAGCAGCCTAAGAAAGGTTTTTTTTTTTTTTTTTTTTTTTTTTTTTTTTTTAAATGAAAACAAAACAAAAAAGGCTAGGTTCTGGTTACATGGAGATAATTGGTGATTTTTATATAAGTTCAATTTTTTACAGCTTTTAAAAAATTTTAGTTTTTGTTCAATTTATTTTTGTAAGTGAAGATACTACTTGTCACAAGTTAGAAATTTACCTGACTTCCATTTTCATTGCATTTTCAGTCTTTTCACATTTAAGTGGATACTTTTGCAACATAGGTAGCATATTAGTATGATGGAATTTTAAATTGAGCTAGTAGAATCATTATAGAAGAATCAATGATCTTGGAAATCAGGGAGGCTTGGGTCAATTATACACTCATATGAATTAAATGTGTGTCCCTAATAGAGGACACACATTTTCTTAGAGTCTTAATTTCCTCATCTGTAAAAGATATAATAAAAATATTTTCTATTTTACAGAATGATGAGAATAGACCAGAATTCTGGGATCAGTAATACTTCTCATGCTGAGTTTAAATTTCACCTCAGACATTTAATAGCCTTGTGACCTTTGACTAGTCACTTAACTCTGTTTGCCTTACTTCCTCATTTGTAAAATGCACTGGAGAGGAGAATGGCAAACAACTCCAGTACCTTTACTAAGAAAATCCCAAACGGGGTCATGAAGAATCAGACACAAATGAAAAATGACTGAGCAAAATACTTAGCAGACACAGTGGCATGCATGTAGCCTCTGCTATTGAAGGATTCTGTGAATGGTGGATTACTTGGAATTTGGGATCTGAGTTACAGTAGGAGTAAAGCCAAGGATCTCTATACTAAGTCTGATACTAACATAGTGAGCTCCCAGGATTGGAGGGCCACTGATTGAGGGGCAAACTAGCATACATCAGAGAAATAGAGGTTAAAGATTCTATGCTGAATAATATTGAGAATGAGCTCATGAGTGGTTGCTATACTTAACAACCTAGATGATATAGGGAGATTTACTTCCACATAACTTTTTAAAAAATCATATTTTAAAACTAAAGCTAGTTAATTTGAAGCTTATCCCTTTTAAACTAGTTGGTTTCTCTATAGATGGCACTATTCCAGATGATTTTTGATCCAGTTATCAATCCTATATCCTTGTTGATCAAGACACCACTATTTAGTGTTTCATACGATCTCCAGATGCTAAATCATGAATGTACAACTTAGTTGTCCACAAAATATAGGAAGGGATTCATAGCCATTATATATATATATATATTTGGCTCTGCTCTAAAATAATTCTGTCTTCACTCTCAGAAACCCCTGAGGTCTGGGAGAGCTGAGTTTAAATCCCACTTCAGAAAAGTCATATAATCTCTTCAATTCCTCAGCCATTTTTCTAAAAATCTAAATTGCAGAGCAGTTGCAAATCTGTTGATAGAGGGAACTTTCTCATGGAAAGTACGCTCTATGAAAGAAATTACAGTTCAAGACACATACTGGTATACTTGTATGGGTCTTTGACAGCTGATAGAGGGTTATCTTCATCTCTGATGGTTCCTAGTTATTTTAAATTTCATTTTATATTCTTCAATTATCAAGCATTTTTTTCCCTTCCCAACATCTACCCCCCTTCAGAAAAATAAAACCTTTGTAAAAAATAAATATAGTTAAACAAAACAACTTTCCACATTGACTAAGACCACAATTACCACTGTCATAAAGTAGGTAATATTTTTCATTATCAGGGCATAACCTCTTAAATTTTATTTTTTTTCAATAAACAAAAATTTCTACTTCCCACCTTACCCCTACATTTTCCTCGCAACAAAGATGTATAGACCAGCCATGTTAAAAAAAAAAAGTTTAAATTTATATCGAGTCCATTACCTGTCAGGAGATCAGAAGCATGTTTCTTCATGAGTCCTCTGGTTATTGTATGGATCAGAGTTATTAAATTCCTTCAAAATTGTTTGTCTTTATAATGATGTTATATAAATTGTTCTCCAGGTTCTGCTCACTTCACTTTGCATCAGTTCATAACATGTCTTCCTGGGTTTCTATGAGAGTGTTCCCTTCTTAATTTCTCACAGAGCAATAGTATTCCATTCCAACACACACATATGATTCATTCAGTCATTTCTCAATTATTGGGGACCTCCTTAGTTTCCAAGGCTTTACCATCTCTAAAATATGTAAACTTTTGTATACATGGTTCTTTTCCCCTCTTTCTTTGATCTCAATCTTTTAATCTACTTAAGTCTCATAGTCTTCCCTAGTTAATTTTAGGATTCTGAAAAGAGCTTTCTTTCAAAGGTTCCTTACTCATCTTCTGGACTAGCCTGGGCTCAGGACATCACAGAATTTTGGAGACAAGATACTAATAAATACTAAATCTTAATATTTACTAAATTTGCTAAATACTAAAAATTAATATTTAATAAATTTGAGCCTTTAGGCTCAAATAGAAAATTCCCTTTTAAAGAATTTACTAACCTGGTCACTTCTGACCTTTCCAGTCTCCTTACATCTTACTCCCCTGTACATCTTTTATATTACATAAGTCTACCTCCCTTTCTGTTCCTCCAATAAGACATCTCCTATATCCTAGCTTTGGACTTTTTCACTGCTTATCTCCCTGCTTTGAAAGTTCTATCTCTCTACTCTCAGCCTCCTAACTTCTCTGATATTTTTAAAATCTCAGCTAAAATTCCATCTTTTTAAAGAAGGCCTTCTTTGAGTCTACATTCATTTTTATCCTATATGTAGCTTCTTTTCCTACAACTGTGTGCATGTTGTTTCTTATATCAGATTGTGAGTTCCTCCACAACAGTGACTATTTTTGGCCTTTCTTTTGTATTCCAAGTGCCTGATAAAGTATGAGCTTAATAAATACTCAATGACTGACTGAGCTTTTTCACTACTGCCCAAAATAGCACATCCTATTTTTAGATACCTCTAATTAGGAAGTGTTTTCCTTACAAAAAACCTAGATTTATTTATGTTTCATATTTCACCTGTTGCCCTTCAAACACCTGTAGACAGTTATGATGCTGTCCACCTTGAGCTTTCTACAAGGTAAACATCTGCCTTTATTTCATCCAGTTCTCCTTTGGTAAGAACTTAAGTCTCTTCACTGTTCTGGATGCCCTCTTCTGGATACTTTTCAGTTTATCAGTGTTCTTTTTAAAAGGATGGTACCCAATACTGGAAGGAAGGAAACAAGCATTTATTAAGTACTTGCTATGTGACAGGCAAAAATGAAACAGCCCCTGCTCTCAAGAAGCTTACAATTTTATTATAAGTGCATAGGAATGATGCTTATACACATGAGCAAAATATGTAATAATTTTATTCAAAGTAATTTTGTGGAAGGGCACTGGAAGCTGGGTGAGTTAAGGGTAGGTCTTATTTTTTTTTTATTTTTGAATGATATATATATATATATTTTAATAGCCTTTTATTTACAGGACATATGCATGGGTAACTTTACAGCATTAACAATTGCCAAACCTCTTGTTCCAATTTTTCACCTCTTACCCTCCCCCCCACCCCCTCCCCTAGATGGCAGGATGACCAGTAGATGTTAAATATATTAAAATATAAATTAGATACACAATAAGTATACATGACCAAAACGTTATTTTGCTGTACAAAAAGAATCAGACTCTGAAATATTGTACAATTAGCTTGTGAAGGAAATCAAAAATGCAGGTGTGCATAAATATAGGGATTGGGAATTCAATGTAATGGTTTTTAGTCATCTCCCAGAGTTCTTTTTCTGGGCATAGCTGGTTCAGTTCATTACTGCTCCTTTGGAAATGATTTGGTTGATCTCGTTGCTGAGGATGGCCTGGTCCATCAGAACTGGTCATCATATAGTATTGTTGTTGAAGTATATAATGATCTCCTGGTCCTGCTCATTTCACTCAGCATCAGTTCGTGTAAGTCTCTCCAGGCCTCTCTGAAATTATCCTGTTGGTCATTTCTTACAGAACAGTAATATTCCATAATATTCATATAAGGGGTAGGTCTTATAAAGGAGATGACATTTAAGTCGAGATCTGGTAATGTGGATTCTCTGAACGGGGGTGGGGTGGGGGGGGGCAGTGGATTACAAGAAAGGAGTGACTGGGAGCAATAACAGAAATAGAACACGTTTATATGGGGAATAGTGATGATTTTTACCCAAGTTATTTATTAACATTTTAAACAGCACAAGCCAAACACAGACTTCTGAAGCACTCCACAGTGTTAAAGTGATTTGAAATGATTTATTTATGACTATTCTAAGTCCAGATTTTCAAGTACTCCAGAACTGAATTTCTTCCTATGGCTAATCACCTATACTTCCTTAAAGAGATGGAAGGACATACTAATGACACCTTACAATTATATATTACTTCAAGGTTTGCAGAGCTCTTCCATCACAATAATCCTGTGAGACAAATAGTTCAAATAACAGAATCCCTTTTTAATGGATAAGAAAGCTAAGACTTTGAAAAGTTAAGTTTTGTAGCTTTGAAAACAAAGCTAGTAAGCTTTGGAAACAAGATAGGAACCTAGTTCTCCTAGTTTCAAGTTCATAGCTGCTTTCATGAAGCTGCCATCAACCAGAATAAGAATAATGAATACTATTAAGAGATTTCACTTTGCATCATGTTGTATAAAAACCATTCATTTATTGTTACTTTATCTCTAAATAAAGAACTATAGACATGCTTGAACAATCCATTTATTGAAAAGTTTGTTCTTTGAGCAATAGCTAAAATTGTCTAGCATTTATACCATTACAGCTTATTCACTTAATGGCTATTTAAAGTATTAAAGCTGTACTAACACTTCTGGAAGACAATATGTATGACATTTAAAAGTTTGTAAAGCATTATACATGTTATCTCATTTATCCTCTCAATAAACTTATGAGATAAGTTCTATTATCACCCCCAATTTACAGATAAGGAAATAGGCTGAGGTTAAGTGATTTGTCCAAGGTCATGCACAATTAATAAGTATTTGAAAGTGGGTATTTGAACTCAGATCTTTCTGATTCAAAATCCAGTACTTTCTCATTGTACCACCTATGAAGGAAAAGGTTAATCAAATTGCCAGTCAAAAGGAAGCTAAATTGAATTTATAAAATCTAGTCTCCAAAAGCAACTTTGCTTATACTACGGAATAAACAGATTAAAAATGGAAAAGATTAACTCAAAACAAAACACATTTTACATTAAAATACTTTATTGCAATACAGACATTCACAGGATTCAAAAATCAATACAAAGTAAATTAAGAAGAATGTTTACAAACAAGTTCACAATAATTGTGTAAAATGAGCTGTTAGTAAACAGCATCAACACAATTTTAATCTCTAATAATTCAATATAATTTTCTAAGGCTTGATAGACAGAGAAAACCTAACATTTTGGTCAGGTATATCTGATAAATAGCTAAAATTCACTGATTTTCATATAAAGGAGAAAAGTCCTCTACCAGTGCATTTTCTGAGACTGAGTAGTTTACCTTTTTTGAACATTAACTTGGGAAAAAAGGTTGACCCATTCCTGTTTATTATATAGCCTGCACAACTTTTTAAAAAAATTAAATAGCAAGTATTTCTAGACTCTACTATTTCCAACCCCACTGTTTATTTTCCAAACAAAAATTCCTTGGTATTAACATTAAAGTATACTGTATTTCACATATTATAAAAATAACTAAACTAATTGTTTAGTAGATTTGATACTAATAACTCAACTCTTAATAAGAGCAATTTTAAAAGGATATTAATGGTGAAAGGATACAAATGATATTTCCACTGTGTGTACAGTAAGCACACAGAAATGTCAACAACTGGTGCAGTTGGATGTTTTTTTTTTTCCAAATGAACACTTTTAACCAGCCAAATAGTCTATTATGAAATAATATTTTGATTAATAATTTTAATGGTAATTTCAGTAACAAATCATTGCACCATAAATACTTGATCTGTATGCAGTGTAGCTATGTGTTTCCCATTCAAGTGGACATCACTGGAATCTTGAAGAAGAGAATTACTTCTCTAGTTGCTGAGGAGTACTAAAAGCTTCATACACATTAGCAGCAAAGTCTTTCACTTGTTCCATCATCAATAGGTCCTAATAGAGATGACAATGAAGTGTTAAAATCTTACTCAATTTATTTATAGAGCTTAAGTTCTTAAGAAAATAAACTCACAAAATTTAAATGGATTTTTAGTAAACTGATTTTAAAATCACATCATAGGATTTTGAGCTGTCTGTAAAATTTGACTTCTTAAAACATATAAAATGATTTGAGAACAATGCTTTTTTGAAATTAAGTTATCAATACAAAGAAATGGGGCTTTCCCTTATTTCAATATATCTGCAGTTTTTAATGTTGATTTTTCCATGTCACTTTTTGCATCATAATAGTACAAAATATATTTCCTATCTTGTAATTTTTCTACATCTCTTTGATGTTGGATTAGCTGCTGTTATTCATAAGGCTTGATTTTTCAGTAAATGAATAAAGTTTTCTGAGTTAAAAAATCCCATAAAAATGATTCCATATTAACAAAGATTGTAAGTTATAAATACCAAACTTCTGAATTTATTTATAATAACTTATAATTACATTTTTAATAAATGATTTAGTATATTCATTTATAGAAATCACAACTGAAAAAAAACTTGGTTGCTTTGGATTTGGAATTCTTAACCGTTTTTGCGGGGGAGGTTAATCAGGGACTCCTTTTCAGAATGTTTTTATATGCATAAAATAAAATACACAAATCATAAAGGAAACAATTATGCTGAAATACAAGTATCAAAAACTTAAAAAAAATACACTAAGTTTATAGATTCAAAATAAAGGAGCCCTTTACAGGAATTTAATATAAATATAGGCAGTCAGGATTTTCCTTAAAAATGAACACTAATATTAATTTTGTTAGAGAGGGTATTGTGAGGAAAGACCTCTGAAAACAGTAAAAGTTACATATAAATTATTAATGATCTCTTCCAATGATGATATGAATTCCACTGACCATTATTATGATATTGAATTCAATCTGTATTCCAATAGGATGTTTTACGGAAACATAAGACTCATTCCCAAATTTCACAAGTTAGCTAGAATAATACCAACAGTTTACCTCTCAAGTGCTTTAAAGCTTTTCAAAAACATAAGAGAGAAATACAGTTCATATATATGAATCCAGTATTAACAACCCCAAGTTACTTGTACTCTCTTATTTTATGGTGTCAAGAAAATGTGCCTCTTACCTGAACAAAATGACTAGGGGTCTCACTGCAAACTGAATGGATCTGTCCATTTATTATTGGAATTATTTTAGCTAATGGCAGGCTGACACTGGAGAGACTGTGGAAAACCACAAGGAGAATTAGTTGATGTGGTCATCTTTCAAATCAGGCAAAAACAGAATATAATGTTCTCCTCATTAAAAACATTGTGCTAGGTGCTGGGAATATAAAAAAGTTATTATAGGTACATTATTTTCAAGAGATTCATAATGTCACTGGAGAAAAGGCATGGACATAAAAGAATGAACAAGGCAGCATACACTAAATTCCCAATTGATGGGTCAATAGACAATAGCTATTAAGTCCCTGCTCTAGGCAGGCTCTGGAGATACAAGAACAAAGAATGGCATATATTTTGAGTGCACAGGAGTTTATACCCTAAATGAGAGTGATAATATGTAAAAAATAGAAGTGATATAAAAATATACATTACTACTACTTAAATACAAATACAGACCAAATACAAATACAAAATTGGTTGGGAAAGAAGGCACTAGTAACTGAGGCCATTACGAAAGGTTTCATGTAGAAGATGGTACCTGAGCTGCATTTTAAAGGGAAAGTGGTAAAGACAGTGAATTTTAGGCATAGGGGAAAGCCAGTGCAAAGGCCAAAACATGGGAGAAAGAGAATTTGTAAGAAACATAGAGCAGGTTGGTTTTGTCAGATTTCAGAGTGCAAGAGGAAAAGGAATGTTTACCAATACTGCAACAAATTAAGGAAATACTATGCCTGCAGTAGTAGGATAAAATATACATTCAAAGAAAAGTATAATTTTAAAAAGCACAAAAGAAGAGAGAGGATATTAAAAAAAAAAAAAAAAAGAAGAAGAAGAAGCCTGTTCGGAACATCTGCATAATGTACAGAAGAACTTGGCTAAAACAAAATATAGGTTTGAATATGGGAGTAGTGTGTGATAAAGTAAAAGAGGGAGTTAGTAGGAGACTTGAGCACACATAAATAAGCTTGGAATCAGTTTATGAATTGGAACTTTACATATAATTACATTTTATCTGAATTTTCATAAAGGTAGTCAATTTGCATTTATGCAACAAAATCCCATAGTGAAATAGCATCATTATCATCATATTGAGGTTTGGATATTCTAAAATTATAAGTAACAAAAGAGTTTCATTCATACATTAGTTTTAAAAACTTTTCTGATGCTACATCTGATAATGAAAGATAAAAGATATTTCTCAGATAGCATTTATTCCTTTTGAATTCAATACTTATTTAGTGTCTACTATGTACAGATTGTTATTCTAGGTACTGGGGAGAATACAGAAGTGTAAAACAGTTCTTACTTTAAAGAATATAACAATGGCAAAACCCCCAGTTTTTCTGGAAAGAATACAACTAGATGATTTATAGGTAAATGAATGATATAAGTAAGCTCATTTAATTGTCATGGCTATAATGTGCAAGGCATTATGTGAGATATACAACATACAGAGATGTAAAACAATATAACCTTACCCTCAATGACTACAATCTAATGAAGACATGAGCCATCTATATATGTACAAAATCAGTAAAGTTTAAGGTAAAATATGATAAGGACAAAAAAATAGATCTATTCAAAGTACCTTAGGAAATTTTGAGGAAAGAGGAACAATGGAAAAAGTATTGGACTGGAAGTTTGAATCCTAGCTCTGCCAACTCACTACTTGTATGCTCCTGTGTTTATGTGCCTTTATTTAACCATTCTGTACTTTACTATATGAAAGGGGTGGACTAGATGATTTTTAAGGTCCTGTTCATTATTAACTTTATGATCTAAAATTCTGTAATCTGAGATATTGACTTTAAACAATCATTAATTTGTTGAAATAGATTTATAATGTCACCACCATCTTTACCTTACTATTGTCTTATAAGATCAAAGAATTTCTGAATTGTAAGAAATCTTAAAAATCTTTCCATTCAGTCTCTTACCCAATTCAGAAATCCCAATGGCACAAATTTCATTATGAATCTGGTCATAAGGAAAATATAATCAACAGCTTAGGTACTATAATAAAAGCACATTAATTAAAACTCCACTAAATTGGAAGTTATGATTTAACAGACTAATCTTCGTGTGTAGTTTTACATTACATTAAAGAAAAGGTCTGCTAAGTAAAATATGTAAATACAATTTTGGGGAAAATATTTAAAGTATTTAAGTTGTTTTGAAACACCATTAGAAATATTTCAAAAGCATTTTTACAACAAAATAATTACCAACTTAATTACATAATCACTCAGCAGTAGAGTAATAAGGGACTTCAGGGGCAATATAGGCTAATCTCACCATAAATAGGAACCATATCTATATTATCCTTCACATGTGGCTATTCATTAAAATACATCTCCCTAAGGAACTGTATTAGCCCACCTTTTATTAACCTAGTTTTATAAGTATATATTATATATATATATATCTTTTAAAATATCCAATTCAGAGAACTTTTCTTACATTTAATTGTAACTGATGAGTTTTTTTTTTTTTAAAGACAACTATGCTTTGAATTATATCAACACTGAGTCAATGATATTTACAATAGTTTCTATAGCATGGTACACACAAAAAATATATTATTAAAGATTTAAAATATTTCTTAGGATATCTTTAGTATTAGAGGGAGGATTCAAACACAAGACTCCAGAGTATTTTTTCCTCTGAACCATATGCTTCTCAAAGAGATCATTGAAAAGTAACTTATAGAAAGATAGCTCACTTTACTTCCTAACCATTTATTATGTTACAGAAAAACTTCTTTGGGGAAAATACTAATATCCTTAATCCATATAGAAATTTTTGCAAAAGAACTCTGGAATTTGGCTTAGCAGAATTCAATTCTGATGGAATACTTCTCCAATTTTATATATGAAGGTATTTAGTATATCCTTAATACCTTAAGATGGAATAAAACTTTTACATAACAAATTTATGTTCGAAGCATTTATCGTACGGTGATTATTAAACTCTTTTTTAAAATATATGATCTTACCTATTCATGGAATCACTGTGATTTAGATCTTGTTCAGTAGGTCTAAAAAACTCAGCCATATTGTCCAGAAGTCGACTGAAACCTCTGTCTAAGCAGGTATTCAAAACTGTACTAAAGTCTGGACTGTAAAATTAAAAAAAGGCAATATTTATTTATTTTATAGAAGAAAATTTTAAAAATTGGCCCCAAGAGGGTCATAATCAATAGTTAACATTAACAATTTCAAATTTATAGTGACTTCAGTTAAAACTGCATATTAATACCCATAGAAATCAATGTTATTTTAATAAACGCAAAATGAAAAAAAATTATGTATTAGGCACAGAAAAGAAACTTGCATATCTTTCTTTATGCTATATACTGATTTACAGAATTTAGTTTGACATCACAGTGTCAATGTTGTTTACCTCAGAAAATTCTTCTGCTTTATTAGATTCATTGTTAGATTAATGGTGAATAAAGACGTTTATATTACATAAACTGTAACTAGTAATGGTATTAAAATCTCAAGAAAAACAATGGTGAAATAGGCTATTATAAACAGTAAAAGATGCCTACTTAATTTGCTTTTATTTCTGATATCTCCATTTAAAAGAGAGAGAAATAAATTGAAACTAGAAAGATTTAAAAAAGCAGAATAATTTTTAAAAATGATAATTGGGACCTAGGGACAATGGTTAATGAAGTGGGTTTAAGTCTGGTAGTTAACTCTCTATTGTGGCATCATCATTCAACTTATCTCTCACATATGGAAACTGTGTTTTATCTGACTCTTCTTTCTCTAACCACCTTTTCACAGCCAATCAATTACCAAGTCCTGTCTTCTATCTTTGCTTTCATAATCTTAGATATCTTTGCTTTATGATCTTTAAGATTATAATTTTAGAAAGCACAGTGCATATAGTTTAGTTACAGAAAAGAGTACATGGAATACAGAAGGATTGCAAGACAAAGCCTTTGAATGCTAGGTGAAAGAGTATGAACTTTATTCAATTGACAGTAAAGAGATACTGGAAAAGTCTGAGTAGAAATAAATAATGACTAAATCGATATGTAAGGAGTTGAATTTGGTTGTGAAAAAAATGACAGATTGGACAGATGAGCAAATGAAAGCAGGATGATCTTTTGGGTGGCTGTTCAGATTTTTAAGAGTCAAGAAGACTTAGGTTTGGATTCCATCTCAAATACTAGCTATATAACCCTGAGCAAATTATTTAAGCTTCTTCAATTTTAGTTTCTATGTACAAAAAGGGATAATAATATAGACTGAATTCATCTCACAAAATTTCTATGAAGATAAAATGAGCTATTTAGTCAGACATGTAACTGCACAGGCTCCATAAGGCTCACAACACTCCTAAATGTGATCTAAATTAGATTAAGATATAATCGGGAAATATTTAACAAAACAAAGAAATACATAATAGAATAAAGATAATGTTAATATGTTAATAAAAGGAGGCCCTTAAACATCTTTATATATGGTTTAAAGGCCCTATTTCCATTTGAATTTAATAGATCAGACCTAAGTACTATATATAAATGTCAGTAGAGATAATTATTATTTTGCTAAATATGGAGATATTTATAATAAATGAAATCAGAAGATAAGAAGATTATGTGAGGGAAGAGCTTATAGATTGCCCAAGACAGGTAGAAAAAGAAGTTGGCCTTTTATACTAAGTAATACCACTAGTGGTGTATCCTAAAGAGATAAGAAACAAAAAAGGAAAAGGACCTATATGTACAGAAATATTTATAACAGGTCTTTCAGTAGTGGCAAAGAATCAGAAATTCAGGGGATGCCCAACACCTGAGAAATTGCTGACCAAGTTATGGCACATGATTTTGATGGAATATTATTGTGCTACCATAAGAAATGATGAGCAGGATGATCTCAGAGAAACTTGAAAAGACTTACATGAATACAAAGTGAACAGTGTACAGAATAGAACAGTATACAAGTAACAATACTTTATGATTATCAGGGGTGAATGACTTAGCTATTCTCAGCCATATAATGATCCAAGACAATTTTGAAGAACTTATGATGAAAAATACTATCCATCTCCAAAGAAATAATTGATGAAATCTGAATGCAGACTGATGCATACTTTTTGTTTAAATTTTCTTGGATTTAAAAAAATTTTAATCTGTGTTTTCTTTCACAATACAACTAATATGGAAATATGTTTTGCATGAATGCACATATATAACTCATAACAAATTTTTTGCTTTCTCAATGGGTCAGGAGGATAAGGAGACAGGGAGAGAGAATTTGGAACTCAAAATTTTAAAAAGTATTAAAAACTGTTTTTACATGTAACTGGGGAAACATATATACACATACACACATACATATATATGCATGTATGTATATATAACAAAAAACTGGCACAGTTGTTTATTATGTGTCCAAAGGCAATAAAAATGATCATTTCATGGAATTCTTGATCACTTCAAACTGCAGGGTTGATGATGAATGCAGCTTAAGTTTAATATCCACTGCAAAGAATACAGAAATCATGAACTTGGCATAAACTTTCAAAACAAGCCAGTACAAAACTGTTGCTTAGTAACTTCAGTGCAAAGGTGGGAACAGATCAAAGAATTATACAGACTACTCAGAAACCTCACATTTCTCTATTATGAATGTTTTCTTAAAGAAGAGTCAGAAGCTTCTAGATATGACAAGCAATGGACAGACAACATTACAAAAAGTAAATCTGATCATATACATCTTATGAGACAGGGAATAACTAGTTACTTATGTGGGAGTCAGAATTAACTGTTGGTGTATAACCATATCAGCCACAAGTTAAAACAAAGATCAAAATAAAAATCACATTTGAAAAAAAGACAAAATATAAGATGACACTGACAACTACAATAGCTTCAATCGATTTAAATGAGCCATCAATAAATAGATTTTAAAAAGAGATAGAAAAGTCCAACATTTTGAATTTGATTATCACCATTTCTTGTTCAAGTTTAATTTATGAAGTCTGAAAATTGTCTCAACTGGATCTCCCATGTTCAGAAGATAGATATGGCACCCAAGGCTGATTTAGAATATAAATGAATATGTAAAATACCATGGAGTAGTACAGAGGAAGGATACTAATATCACAAAATATTAATACTCATACTATCATAGAGCTCATAGAACATTGAAAAACAATGAAAGGAAAAGCAAAAGTCTCTAAAAAGTACCAAGTGATGGACATTCCAAGGACATTATCAGATTTTGGACATATATAGATACACACATACATATATATGTACATACATCCTCACAATCACATTAAGGAGATAGGCTTTTTGGGTGGGCTATTTGTGTTCTTTGCTCTTTAGCATGGAGCTCTGGAAGTCTCTTTCTGCCTTGTTCCTTATACTTCCTTATATATGTTTTACTTGTTCTTTGGACCAAGGTTCAGAAATTCTTTTGCTTTTTCTGCCTTTGCAGGGGCTTCACTACATATTAACAAGAAGAGTCTAATGGGGTCCTGAGAAAGGTATGAATCCTTTATTTCCTCTTTCCTAAGATATTTTCACTGTTTATATTTTAATTCTCAAAGTCTACTTTTATGTATGTCTTCTCTTCTCAATAACCTTGGCCTTGGGTATTCTCAGGCAGGTATGTAAAACTCATTATGAGAAATCAAAGTTAAATTCAAAATGCAAAATAATCAATTGAATGAACTAATTATGTATATGAGTAATTATTTATGTTCTTGTTTCTGTGCCAAAGTTTTCCCAATATGATCAAAATATGTAATCTTTTAACATCCTTATGATACAATTTTTGTTTTCCATTTTTATTTTCAGTTCCAAATTCTTCCCTTCCTTCCCCTTTGAGAAGGCAAGAAAAACAAATCTCATTGCAAACATGTTTAGTCATATGGAAGAAATACTCATACTAGCTATATAAAAAAGAAAGGAAAGAAGAACATATGCTTCAATTTGTACTTATCCTGAGTTCTTTGAAATCAGGGTTAATAACTGGGTTGCTTAGAACCTTTAATTCTTTCAGAGTTCAGTGACTTTATGATATTGTTGCTGTTGTATAAATTGTTTTGATTCTGCTCATTTTATTCTGTATCAGTTCATAGTATCTTTCCAGATTTTTCTGAAATCATCTGCTTTCATAATTTCTTATATATATGAGTTTTCAATCCCAATTATAATTTGTTCAGCCATTCCCCCATTGATGAACATTCTCTGTTTCTAATTCTTTGCGATTACAAAGAGAGCTGCTACAAATATTTTTGTATATATGTATTCTTTTCTTCTTTGATCTCTTTAGAATGTAATTCTAGTAGTGAAATGTATAGGACAAAAGGTATGGATTAATAGTTTAAAAGCTTTTTAGGCATAGTTCTGAATGGTTGAACTTGTTCACAACTTCATAAATAGTGTTTAGAAAACAATCTCTGTAACATTTGTCATTTTCCTTTTTTTTTCCCCCAACTTCGTCAATCTTATGGGTATGAGGTAGAATGTCAGAGTTGCTTTAGTATGCATTTCTCTAATTATTAGAGATTTAAAATATTTTTTCATATGGCTATTACTGATATCTTGATCTCCTCTTCTAAAAACTGCCAAGTCATATCCTTTGACCATTTATCAATTGGGGAATGACTCTTATTCTTAGAAATTTGACACAAGTCCCTATATATCTTAGAAATGAAATCTCTGTCAGAGAAACCTACTGCAAATATTTTTCCCAATTTCCTGCTTTTCTTCTAATTTTAGTTTCATTGGTTTGGTTTGAGCAACCCTTTTTTAATTTTATGTAATTCAAAGTTTCCATTTTACTTGTTGCAGAGCATTCTATTAATTTGATGATGGACTCTTCTCCAAAGATTTCACTGATAATTTCTTTCACATTCCTCTTGCTTATAATGTACAAGTCATGTGCCCTTTTGGAGTTTATCTTGGTATAAGATGCAAGATATTGATTTAAAACTAGTTTCTGCCAGGCTATTTTACAGTTATTCCAATTTTTTTGGTTAAATACTAAATTTCTGGGCCAATAAGCTAGGATTTTGGGGCTTATCAAATACTAGTTTATTGTAAAGGCTTACTTCTGCCTAATCTTTTCCACTGACCATCCTTCATTTCTTATTAAGTGTCAAGTTATTTTGACACTTAAAGAGATTTGTAGTCTAGTTTGAAATTAGGTACTGATAGGCCATTTTTTATATTTTCCAAAAACTGATTTCCCTGACATTTTTGACATTTTATCCCTTCAGTTAATTTTGTTTCCATTTATGCTACATCTATAAAGTAGTCCTTTGATAGTTTGATTAGCACGGCATTGAATAAATAAATTAATCTAAGCAGTATTGTCAGTTTCATTATGCTGGCTAAGTGTATCCATATGTAATTATTAAACTTCTAATTTTGTACATCTGCCTTTATGTAAAGAATGTTTTATGAGTATGTTAATAAAATTTTATGTATGTCTTTGCAAGTAGACCTCCAAGTATTTTATACTGTCTATGATTATTTTAAATAGAATCTCTCTATATTTTACTGCTATATTTTATTGATAATATAGAGAAAAGTGGAAGATTTCTGTGGATATCATTTGTATCCTGCAAGTTTGTTGAAATTGTTTCAGTTAAGTTATCTAGTTGATGTTCTCTAAATAAACGATCACATTAGCTATAAAAAGTGCTAGTTTTATTTTCTTTTTGCTTATGTTTAATCCTTTAGTTTCTTTTTCTCATTGCTATGATTAGCATTTCTAATATATTATTGAATAGTAAATGGTAATGGATATCCTTGATTTACCCCTGCTCATACTGGACAAGCTGCTAGAGTGTTTTTATTACAGATAATGCTATTGATTTTAAATATACTTATTAAAGGAAAGCTTCATTTATTCCTATGCTTTATTGTGTTTTCAACAAGAATTATTTGATTTTATCAAAAGCTTTTTTTCCCTCTAAAATAATGAGTGTTGTACATTTTAAAAATTCTTTTTATTAATATGGGCAATTAGGCTTACAATTTTCCTAATATTGCACTAGATTTGCATTCTTGGTATAAATCCAGTCTAGTTATAGTATATAATTTTTGTGACATATTGCAACAATGTTTATGAGAGAAACTGGTCTAAAGTTTCCTTTCTTTCTTTCTTCCCCTTCTGTTTTGACTCTCCCTAGTTTAGATATCAAGATCATATTTATGTCAAAGAAAGAAGATAGGAAGTCTTCTTTGGCTATTTTTCAAATAGTTTACATAATAATATAATTAATTGTTCTTTAAATGTTTCATTTTAAATGTTTATTATCAATGTGCTGAAAGAAAACAAGCTTATAACTTTAGATGACTTTAATGAAAGAGTAGCTACAGACTACCAGACATGGCAGGGAGTTCTTGGGAGGAAGAGATTTGGAAAAAAAGCAATGGGTACTTATTACTGAAGACTTCTAAATTTCATGAACTCATTAACAACAACTGTCTTCTGTTTCCCTAAACACAACAAAATTTCACAAATGCACCTTTGTAGCAAATGCTAGCATTTAATAGACCATATCATTATAAGAAGAAGAGACAAAGTAGAAGAGTGATAAAGGCTATATATGACAGGATCCTGGACTGATCACAGACATCCTCTCTAAGCTAAATATTTGCATTCAACAAAAGTGGTGGCCCGTACCAGAAGACTTAATGCCAACAGATTACAGTGCTTGCTTACTTGGAGGGAAAGCTGATCCAATACAAGGCTGACAATAATGGAACAGAAAAGGCAGCTTTCAGAGATGTGGTATACAGCACTACATTTATTTATTTGGGTCAGAACACTCATAAAACATTAAGACTAATTTGATAAAAATGACGGGAAAATTAAGAAACTGCTTAAATAAAAAATGAGATCTACATTGGATTTGCCAGCAGGATAGTTCATCTATCTTTAAGAAAGCAGAATTTAACTCCATCAAAGGTAAAGGGGAAGTAAAGTTAAGAGAGGTATAGAATTTTTGGCTCAGTAAAAAAGGCAGAGGAAATTCAATTTCACACTGACAATAACAATTCAAAGAGTTTTTATGATGCCCTGAAGGTTATTTATTAAGCCTAAGACCTATCATGCCTTTCAGCTAGTCAGTGCTAATAAAGCCTCATTGATCAGTGATAAGGATATGATCCTGAAGAGATGAATTGAATACTTCCATAGTGTTTTGAACAGTGTTATCAAACAATATTAAGGCCATTGACTGTTTACTCCAGGCTGAAGTCAATCACTCTCTAGCCAAATTTCCAATTGAAGAAGAGGCTTAACATGTCATTAGGTTCTTCTCATTTGGCAAAGTGCCTCATGCTGATTCTATTTAGCTGAGATGTATAAGGTAGGGAACCACTGCTCATACAAAGCTGACTGAATTTGAGTTATATGGCAAGAGGAGGTTATCCCCTTGGAGATAGAGGATGCCTCCATTGTCCATTTTCTATAATGGTAAAGTAAATATATTATCCTGTGATAATCACAGATCTATCACTTTGTCATTGTTGGCAAGATTCTAGCCAAAGTCCTCCTTAGTAGGCTGATTCTTTGCTTCAGAAAGAGTCAAGGAATAACTATTTATTGTCTGACAACCCCAGAAGAAATGCCAGAAGGAGAATGGAAATCTGTATACAATGTTCTTTGATATAACCAAGGCCTCTGATAATGTCAGTTATGAGAGCTTCTGAAAAAATATGGCAAAATTTTGTTGCCCAAAGTTGTATATTAATTCCATAATGGCATGCTTGAATAGGTTCTGGATAATGAACAATTCTGTCATGCTTTCCCAGCCACCAATGGAATGAAGCAGTGCTGTGTTCTTGCTCCCATGCTTTTTAGTATAATGTTTTCAGTGATGTTCTTGGATGCCTTCAATGAAGATGAAAACAGCATCAAGATTAGTTATCAGAGATGGTAAATTATTTACCTTGAAAGGGCTACAATCAATGACTTAAGTAGAAGGAGAGTTGGTGCAAGATTTTTTTTTTTTTGTTCACACTTTTTTGTGTGTGTGCACTTAATGCAGACTCTGAAGCTGACATAAAAAAATATGGATTGATTCTCGATTGTTTTTGCAAATTTTGAGCTTGTTTTTTGTGATAACAATTAACACCAAGAAAACAAAGATTTTCTATCAGCTAGTACTACACTAGTCATACATGGAAGCACTGGTTACAGCAAATGGAGAAATTCTGAATATTGTGAAGTTATTGGATAAGTTCACTTACCTTAACCTTATCTTTTTAAAGGATATACACACAGATGATGATATACACACAGCATAAGTTCTTTCTCAAGTTAAACTTTCATGTATCTAAACACTACTGCAGAGAACACAACTCTGATGGGATAGCTATGCTGTTCAGATTCCAAACTCAATTTGCTTAAAAAATTATTTTATAAAGAACTCAATACAAAGCAAGTACTTACATGGAGGTCAGAAGAAATGATACAATTTTGGTATTGATTGGGTGATGTGGGAGAAACTGGACCTACTAAAACAATATGCTCACCTTCAAAGAAGGCACCGTGCTCTATGAATGAAGCAGAACTGAAGTAGCTCAAAAGAAACATGAGATAAGCAAATTTAGAAGCATCTCTCCTCAGTGTCCATGTAGCCTATTTGTGCTGTAGTGCCTTCCCAATTTGTATTGGTCTGATCAGCCACAGTCAGACATACTGTAACTTAATTCCAATACAGTGATTTCATTTTGGTGGTTTTTCAGAATTGAAGGACAACTATGAAATGCTTATAAATTCATCCAGTCCTGGGTTTTGTTTCTGGGGATAGGAGGGGAAGGTAGGAAGATGTTCATTTGTGGCTTGTTTAATTCTTTGTCTAATATAGGTTAAGCATTTTATTACCTGTTCTGCTAATATGGGTAATTTATATTTTTCCAAATATTCATCAATTTCATTTAGATTGCCAGTTTTATTGATATTCAGTTGGGCAAAATTGTTCCTAATAAGTGCTTTTTTATTTTTTTTTTCTTCACTGGTAATAAATTCTTTTTTCATTTATAATACTGGTAATTTCTTTTTTTAAAATTTAATTTTTTATTTTTTTCTAAACTACATGTAGACTAAATTTTTAACATTTGTTTTTCTAAATTTTGAGTTTCAAATTTTCTCCACTCCTTGAAGAGTGTATATGTATGTGTATATATATATGCAATTATGCGAAACATTTTCATTTTAAAGAACATTGTTTCATTCTGCCATTCTGGTCTGTTTTATAGGTGAATTTATCACATTCACAGTTATTACTGCTTATTGTATATTTCCTTCCATGCTATTTTCTTTTTCTTATCTTTCTCTTTTTTACCCAGTCTCTTCAAGGGCCTATTTTGTTCCTGATCACTGTCTCCCTACCTTTCTTCTTATTCTATCCTTCTACTTCCTGTTAGCCATTTCCCTATTCGATTGTTAGGGTATAATTCTGTACTCAACTATGTATGTAGGTAGATATATATAGTCTTCCCCCTTTTAAGTAGTTCAGATGTGAGATTCAAGTGTTATCTGCTCCCGCCACTGCTCCTTCTATTATATAAACTTAGCCTTGAGTACCTCATTTTATAAGATAATTCCCCCCCCCCATTTTTCCTTGCTTCGGCTCCCCAATTTTATTGAGATTATCTAGGCATAATAGATTTACACTGAGATTCTCTGGTCTATATTTCCTCTAAAGCTTCTGTTGTTGACAATGTTCTAAAGAGTAACATGCATCATCTCCCCATTTAAGAATGTAAATAATTTAACCTTGTTCGATTCCTTATGATTCCTCATTCATGATTATCTTTTTTCTATACTTCTCCTGTATAGTGTTTGAGTTATTTCTTCTCAACTCTGGTCTTTTCGTGGAGAATACTTCAAAGTCCATTATTTCATTAAAGATCCATTTTCCCCTCAGTAAGATAATACCAAATTTTTCTGAGTTGGTTCTTCTTGATTGTTAAATCTAAATCTTTTGACTTTTGGAATATCATATTCTAAGCTCTCTAACCTATATAGTAGTGGCAACTAAATCTTATGTGATCTTGACTTATGTTTGACTTGAATTCTTTCTGGCTGTTTGCAGTATTTTCTTATCTTAATCTGGGAGCTATGCCTTTTGGCTATATTATTGAGTCTCATTTTGGGAGTTCTTTGGATGATCAGTGAATTCTTTTAATTTCTACCTAGACCTATGGTTCTAAGATATCTGGACAGTGTTCATTTATGGTTTTTTAAAATGCAATATTTATGCTCTTTTTATTCATAGCTTTCAGTTAGTTCAGTGTTTCTTAAAATATGTCTCCTTGATCTGTTTTCCAAGTGGAAAGTTGTTTTTCCTATGAGATATTTCACATTTTCCCCCTACTTTTTGGTCTTTGACTTTGTTTTGTCAGTTATTATATCTCATGAACTCATTAGCTTCAATTTGGCCAATTACAGTTTTCTTCTTCTTATTATTATTATTATTATAACTTTTTATTGACAGAACCCATGCCAGGGTAATTTTTTACATTATCCCTTGCACTCACTTCTGTTCCGATTATTCTCCTCTCTCCCTCCATCCCCTCTCCAAGATGGCAAGCAGTCCTATATATGTTAAATGTGTATCCTAGATACGATATATGTGTACAGAACCGAACAGTTCTTTTGTTGCACAGGGAGAATTGGATTCAGAAGGTAGAAATAACCCAGGAAGAAAAACAAAAATGCAGTTTACATTCATTTCCCAGTGTTCTTTCTTTGGGTGTAGCTGCTTCTGTCCATCATTGATCAATTGAAACTGAGTTAGGTCTCTTTGTCAAAGAAATCCACTTCCATCAGAATACATCTTCATACAGTATTGTTGTTGAAGTATATAATGATCTCCTGGTTCTGCTCATTTCATTCAGCATCAGTTCATGTAAGTCTCTCCAAGCCTCTCTGTATTCACCCTGCTGGTCATTTCTTACAGAACAATAATATTCTATAACATTCATATACCACAGTTTACCCAACCATTCTCCAATTGATGGGCATCCATTCATTTTCCAATTTCTAGCCACTACAAACAGGGCTGCCACAAACATTTTGGCACATACAGGTCCCTTTCCCTTCTTTAGTATCTCTTTGGGGTATAAGCCCAGTAGTAGCATTGCTGGATCAAAGGGTATGCACAATTTGATAACTTTTTGGGCATAATTCCAGATTGCTCTCCAAAATGGTTGGATTCATTCACAACTCCACCAACAATGCATCAGTGTCCCAGTTTTCCCATATCCCCTCCAACATTCATCATTATTTTTTCCTGTTATCTTAGCCAATCTGACAGGTGTGTAGTGGTATCTGAGTTGTCTTAATTTGCATTTCTTTGATCAATAGTGATTTGGAACACTCTTTCATATGAGTGGTAATAGTTTCAATTTTATCATCTGAAAATTGTCTGTTCATATCCTTTGACCATTTATCAATTGGAGAATGGCTTGATTTCTTATAAATTAGAGTCAATTCTCTATATATTTTGGAAATGAGGCCTTTATCAGAACCTTTAACTATGAAGATGTTTTCCCAGTTTGTTGCTTCCCTTCTAATCTTGTTAGCATTAGTTTTGTTTGTACAAAGGCTTTTTGATTTGATGTAATCAAAATTTTCTATTTTGTGATCAGTAATGGTCTCTAGTTCATCTTTGGTCACAAATTTCTTCCTCCTCCACAAGTCTGAGAGATAAACTATCCTATGTTCCTCTAACTTATTTATAATCTTGTTCTTTATTCCTAAATCATGGATCTATTTTGATCTTATCTTGGTATATAGTGTTAAGTGTGGGTCCATGCCTAATTTCTGCCATACTAATTTCCAGTTATCCCAGCAGTTTTTGTCAAATAATGAACTCTTATCCCAAAAGTTAGGATCTTTGGGTTTGTCAAACACTAGATTGCTATAGTTGACTATTCTGTCTTGTGAACCTAATCTATTCCACTAATCAACTAATCTATTTCTTAGCTAATACCAAATGGTTTTGGTGACTGCTGCTTTATAATATAATTTTAGATCAGGTACAGCTAGGCCACCTTCATTTGATTTTTTTTTCCATTAATTCCCTTGAGATTCTCAACCGTTTATTATTCCATATGAATTTTGTTGTTATTTTTTCTAGATCATTAAAATATTTTCTTGGAAGTCTGATTGCAGAATTTTTCCTTCGTCTGAGGGTTCTGGCATTTGGCCACTATATTTCTTGGTGTTTTGATTTTAGGATCCCTTCCAGTATGTGATTGATGAATTATTTCAATGTCTCTTTTACCCTCTGTTTCTATGACTTCTGGGCAGTTCTCTTTGATAATTTCCTGGAAAATAGTGTCCAGGGTCTTTTTTTCATCATATTTTTCTGGGAGTCCAATAATTCTTAGATTGTCTCTCCTAGATCTATTTTCCAGGTCTGTTGTTTTCCCAAGAAGGTATTTCACATTTTTTCCATTGTTTGATTTTTTTTTTGGTTTTGCTTGACTGATTCTTCTTGTCTCCTCGAGTCATTCAATTCCATTTGTTCGATTCTGATTTTCAATGAAGTATTTTCTTCACTCACTTTTTTCTTATCTTTTTTCTAATTGTCCAATTAAGTTGTTGTGTTCTATGGAATTTTTTTCCATTTCGCCAATTTTATTTTTTAGAGAGCTATTTTCTGGTTCTAGTTCACTAATCCTATTTTTCAAGGATTTGATTTCTTTATCCACTCTATCTTTAAATGAGTGGGATGACTTCTCCAGACTCTCTTGCTAAGCTTCCCTCTCCTTTTCCCATCTTTCTTCTAGCTCTCTTGTGAGAACCTTTTTAATTTCTTCTATGAGATTCATCTGTGCTGAGGAACAGATTATCTCCTCCTTTGGGGATTCACCTGGAGATAGTCTGTTTTTATTCTCCTCAGGGTTTATAGTCTGCTCTCTATCCATATAGAAGCTGTCAATGGTTAAGGTCCTTTTCAATTTTTTGCTCATTTTGTCAGAGAAGAATCAAAGACAAACTAGCAAAGAAAAAAAGAAAATACCCCAAAATGGAATCTGCTTTTTTTGGGGGAGGGGGTGGATGGTGTTACCGAGCTTCCTCTACAGGTTGAGGGGGGCAGCAGCGAGGCACTATCAGGACTGTGCTGTGCCTGCACTCTGAGAGTGTGCTGAGATGCTGTGGGGGAGGGGTGTCCAGGTTCCGAGAAATTCCAGTTGTTTGGAGTTGTATTCTTCACCCCCAAGTGTTTTTAGCTTCTCTGCTGGGCTACTGACTTGCTGTCAGGGCAAAATATCCAATCCTGTAGCAAAGCTCTCTCCACAGACAGCTGAGATCACACCCCCACCTCAGGTCTGCTCGGCTGTGAGCTCTGCCTGCTGGGCTTTCACTGCTGCTGCTGCCCTCAGCCTGCACCCGATCTAAAACTTTCCCCGCCCTCGAGCAAAAACAGACCTTTCCTGGCGAATTTCAAGGATGTCTTCTCTTGGTAACTATTTGTGTGTGTGTGTGTGTGTTTTTTCAGTCAAGCATTAATTCAGAGGCTTGTCATGAAATGAATTCTGAGAGAAAACGCAGAGCTTACACAGCTGTGTGCCTCCTCTCCACTATCTTGGCCGGAAGTGACCCAATTATAGTTTTCAAAGTAATATTTTCTTCAGTAAAGTTTTGTACATATCCTTCTAAGCTGTTATCTTTCTTTTTCTTTCTTCCACAGCTCTCATTTCTTTTTTCATTTTTTTCTTTGCCACTCTCATTTGGCTCTTAAATATTAAAAGATTTTTTTTTTTTTTTTTTTTTTTTGCATTAAACAACACTCATTAACTCTTCTAGGAATTCTTTTTGGAATATATTCTGCATTTTTTCTTTGAGGCTTTGCTTCAATAAATTTTCAAGTTATCTTCTGTGTTTATATATTTAGCTTCCCTATTACCATAGTAATTCTTTATAACCAGGTTGTTTTTTTTTTTTTTTTTTTTTTTTTGTTTTTTTTGTTTGCTCATTCTTCCAGACTGCTTTTTGATTTTAGACTTGATATTAGTGCTAAGTTCTGCATACTTTTGTGGGCAGGGGGGAAATATCTAGGCTCAGTCTGGAGACCTACAAGTTTTGAGTGTTTGCAAACTGGTTGACATAGAGAGAGGTTTGTTTACTACCCCCTTGATATAAGCCTGGCAAATTCCTGATAACACATTTAGCTGTTGGCTTGTAGATGGTTGGGTTTCAGAAGATTGTTGTTAGAGTCAATGAATGTTAGCCCCCTGGTAGGTTTTGCAGATTCATAATGACTGAACTGATGGCTCCCCTTTGATCTGGTACTTTTATCTTGTTATTCTACTACAGTCTGAGATAAAGACTAATCACCAATATTAAAGTCACTATTCATCAAGATAATGACTGAGTCAGCAATCTATTCCTTGGCTCAGAGCTACCGAGTTACATTTCTGGAACTTGTTCCTTGCCCAATAGACAGTTGGGACAAACTTATCTGTAACTATTCCCTTCCATCCTGGATCTGTGACCCTGAATAGGGTAATGGACCATTGAGTTCAGGGATGCCATGGAATCTTTTTCTACCTAGATGTTAACTGCACAAGTGTTTGTCTTTGTTCTCTTTCTATATTTAGACACTGGAATACCCCTGTGCTGCTCTCCTGATTAGCTCTTCATTCCCATATCTGCAGGTCTTCACTCTTTATCTCCTCATTCTACCCTGGGATGGAAAAATGACTCGCTTTTCTTAGCTTTCCCAATCAGAATTTGATTGGTGTATTTTCTAGGTCATTGTGGAGGAGGGATACTGGGGGAGCTAGGCAAAAATATTTCTTCTCGCTCCTCTAATTTGATTCTATCTTCCTCTCAAATTGCAGCTTAATTCTAAGTGTTTAAAATTTCTATATTCTTATTTCCTAAGGAGATTTTTGTGAGTGTATATCACTAAGTACAATTTGCCAAGATTTGCTGCTGCCAAAGCTAAAGAGCTCAAGTTTACCAAACTCTAAGATTACATATAAAACAAACAAACAAAAACCCTCCAAAAACATATCCTTGAGAGGTACCATCTGATAACTACAAAGGTAAAAGATACAGAGAAAGAGCTCAAGCATGTGGGGTGGACACTCTGTGGAAACTATGCTAGTACATAAATATGTACGAGCATAGGATGAGAAGGTAGATTGTGATTTGGTACTGATGGAGAAAATGCCTACAATGAAATATGAAGAGTCTACTGTTTGTAGACAACTACAAACAGACTTAAATGATGAGTGATTTAGATGAAAGAAGAATTTTCAGACATGAAGAATGACTAAGTATGAAACAAATTAGTTAAATATGGCATAGAATCTCTATGCCTGAAAACATTTAAGAACACATCCATCTCCAATGTTTAAGTGATATTATGTCTGGAGTTAGTAAACAGAATAGTTATATCTTTATACTTTTGGGATCCTACAATTCAATCTTGGAAATCAACTTGAAAATTCAATTCAATTTATACTATTTTTTGAAGCTTTAAAGTACCCAAAATTCAATAATTTACTTTTTAATATGCAGGATACACATACCTTTCCAACATATCTCTTGTTTCATTAAGTAGTTTAATAGTAGTAATATCTCCTGCTGTGAGACCACAAGCCTAAAAAAAGAAAGGCCATATTTTAGGTTATTTAAGAAGCTAATCAAATAAAATTATCAGATTTAAAAATTTAAAATTTTCAAAGAAAATTTGTCAATATCAAACCAATGTTTAGAGAAGAAATTATTTACATACACATTCAAGTCTAATGTATGCGTATTTACAAACCATAACTAAAAGATACAGAAGCATAGTTTTTAAAAGCTGGCTCATACCTTACAGATCTTCAATTTATTCTCTTATTCAAGATGGTTATACAAAAAAAAAAAAACATTTATTAGCTCATAACTTGAAGTATTCTTCATATTGCCTAGCAGCTTAGTTAACAATAAAAACACTGGATTTTCAATAAGTACAGTTTTTTTTTCATCACCTATATTTTTGGACATTGCCATCTTTGAGAAAGCTATTGGTAATAAAATCCAGAATTTGACATCATATGGATGGACTTATAAGCCTGGAAGATTTTTCTACATAATATAAACTTTATAGCCATATTTTTTTCTTTTTATTAATCTTAAGAAGGGCAACAAGAAGTAGAAGATAGAAAAGTAGATTAAAAACAAGGAAAACATGGATTCAAAATGTGACATAATGGCAGTGTGTGATTCTGGCCCAGTCACTTAATTTCTCCGAGTTTTAGGCAATTCTCTAATACTCTACGTTGAAAAGGAGCTAAATTGTTAAATGTTTGTTTCCTCACCTGAGAGTTACCTAAACCTGTGAAATCTTAGGTCAAATTCCTATCCTTATTCATCTTGCAAAACACAGACTCTGAAGCATAGGAATATAGCAGCAAATTACCAGGTTAAAACCCTATGAGGATCAAGACTGTCATAATATTTACACAAAGAAACTTACACAGAAAACTAGCTGAATGGGTGGTAGAGGATTTTCTCTATTACTTAAGAATTAAATTTGGTGTCCCAACAGCTGGAAGCACATTCTTTGCTATACATTTATCCCTAACTTCTACTAGTCCTTGGGGAAAGTTATAGTTCATAGGTACATTACTGGGTATGAAAGGTTAAGGCAGTAGGGCTCCTCCAAGGACTATTTGAATCATTAATGCCATCTGGAGGCAGGAATTAAAAGCCTCCCGATTAACAAGACCAGTTTGGGGAGAAGTAATTTCAGGTTAGGCAAAAAATTAACTCCTTGACTTCTTGCATTTTTGGTTCTCAAGCTTTGGCAGAATTCTTGGCCATGGAATCAGATTGGCATAAGTTTCTTATTAGTCTCAGACTAGAGAAAACATCTTTACTCTTTTGATTTTGCTTAGTCTGAGGCTATCTTTGTTTTTTTTTATCTAAATGCTTTGCCAATTCTGCCCTAGATTAAGCTAATTCTCCCACTCCTCCTGAGATTTTCCTAATTAACACTAATCTTGCCAATATATCTAGGAATATCCGTTAAGATTATACCACTAGGAAGTTGCATATTGTTCTATTTCTACATTCAGTCTTTTGATTGTATAATTTGGTCTCAAGCAGCTTTACCCAACTGGAAGGAATACCTTCTGCAAATAGTGCTTATTATACACTAGACATTGTGCTAATCACTTTACAATTATTATCTCATTTGATCCTTACAACAATCCTGTGAGGTAAGTACTATTATTATTATTATTCCTATTTTACAGTTAAGGAAAATTGAGGCACAAAGATTAAATGACTTGCTGAGATTTATACCACTAGTGTCTAAGATCAGATTTGAATATAAATTTTGACTCTAGGTCAGCATTCTATTCAGCTTCCCTTGACAATCCATGTACTCAAGAAGCTTACAATCTAATGAAGAAGTTTATAGTTTAATGTAGGGGTCCTTAAACTATGGCCACGGGCCAGATGCAGCAGCTAAGGACGTTTATCCCCCTCATCCAGGGCTATGAAGTTTTCTTTATTTAAAGGCCCACAAAACAAAATTTTTGTTTTTTACTATAGTCCGGCCCTCCAGCAGTCTGAGGGACAGTGAACTGGCCCCCTATTTAAAAAGTTTGAAGTCCTCTCGAATAGATGTTGTATCATTTTATTTTCATAACAGCTCTGCAAAGTAAATGTTTTTATTATCGCTATTTTGTAGTCGAGGGTCATAAAGCCAGTGTCTGAGGCTGGATTGAATTCTTCCTAACTTTAGGGTGAGTGCTCTAAGCTATATCACCACCTAATTGTCTAACTAATATTGGTTAGCATGTAAGTAATAGCATGTGTACCTTAGTAATGAATTAAGACCTCTGAATGGGGTTACTTACCTGAATGGCCTTATGCAGATATCTGATATCAATTCTTGTACTAAGCACATCATTAACATTTTGACTTGTGAAGTATTTTCTTGCAAATTTGCATGAGTTTTCCCCCCAGAGCCTGATCATTTCTAAAAAAGTCCATAAATGGAGATACTCTATGGGGTTCTGCCATTTCCTATGTCATAGGATTATAGATCTAGAGCTAGAAGTGATCACCTGATACCTAGCTCTCATACAGCAAGTCAGAAAAATAAGCCTTGAGAGTTAATCACTTAACATAAGTAATAAGCAACAGACAGGATTTGAACTCATGCCCTGAATCTCTATTTTACTGTTTTTTTTTTCCCCACTATTATCATGCTGCCTTCATTTATTCTCCACTTTTAATGGAAAGAAGCTGTATTTCATTTTCTACTTTGTCACAACACAATTCTTTTATTCAATTCAAAATACTTATAAAAGTTTTGTCACAGGGAGAGGAGGGGGGGAATATTTTTAAGACTAGTGACATATTCCTAAAATGCATATAAAGATGTTTTTGAAGAATCTCTCCCTAGAATGGTCTTTTATGGATATTTTCCCAGCAAAAATACTAAGAAAGGCAGTATATGATACCATCAATCAATAATCAATTAGACAACTAAGCACTATAGTGGATAAAATGCTGGACTTAAAGTTAGGAAGACTTGAAGCCAAATTCCTGCCTCAGATAAGTATCTTAGCTGTGTGAATCTAGGTATGTCACAATCTCTCTAACCCTCTCTAAAGCCTGTCTGAACCCTTACTTTAACTATAACATGTAACTAATAATAGCTTCAAAGGATTATTCTAAGGATTGAGATAATACATATAGCAAAATAAAATCAAGATAAATAATCTCCTGTCACACTCTTCTTATTAAAGTTCTACAAATGCTAGTTATTGCAATAAGACATGATAACAAAACTAAGGCAATAAGCATAGGTAAAGAAGAAAAACAAAATTATTATGATTTGCATACAAATTACTTATAGAATATTATAAATTCAGCTAAAAAGAAACTGAAACAATGAATCTACATTAATTATGTTGTAATATATAATAAAAAATAAACCCAAAGAAACGACTAGTTTTTCTGTATATCTTTATCAATTTTGTTGTTGTTTAGTCTTCCAGTTGTGTATGACTCTACATGATCCTATGGACAGCAAAGACATTGGAGTAGTTTGCCATTTCCTTCTCCAAACAAAACAACAGCTGATAAGTTCCATTAAAATAATTAAAAATATATAAAATACCTGAGAGTCAATTTACCAAAATGTACTCAGAATTTACATAAATAAAACTATAAAATATTCTTCAGGGAAATGAAGACATAAATAGTTGAAGAGATTAGGTAAAGCCATGCTAATATAAGAAAAATGCCATTTAAACTAATTTACAGATTTAGTACCAAACTATCAAAGATACCAGACAAAAATTTTTCAACATTCATTTTTGTAAAATTTTGTGTTCTAAATTTCTCTCTCTCCCTTACTTACCTACCTCCTCCCCAAGATATCAAGCAATCTGATATAGGTTAAACATGGGCAATTCTTTTAAATATATTTGCATACTTGCCATGCTGAACAAGAAAAATCAGGTCAAAAGGGAAAAAAACATGAGAAAAAAAAAACACAAGTAAACAACAACAACAACAAAGATAAAAATACAATGCTTTGATCCACATTCAGTTTTCATAGTTCTCTCACTGAATATAAATGACCTTTTTCATCCCAAGTCTATTGGATTTGCCTTGAATCAGCACATTGTTGAAAAGAGCCAAGTTCATCACAGTTGATCATCACATAATTTATTGTCACTGTGTACAATGTTCTCTTGGTTCTGCTCACTTCACTGAGTATCAATTCATGTAAGTCTTTCAAGGCCTTTATGAAATTGGCCTGCTCATCATTTCTTAAAGAATAATAATATTCTATGACATTCATATGTCATAACTTATTCAGTCATTTCCCAACTAATGGGCATCCAGTCAATTTCCAGTTCCTTGCCATCACAAAAAAGGCTAGTACAAACACTTTTGTGAACATGTGGATCCCTTTCCCTCTTTTATGATCTCTTTGGGATACAGACTCAATAGAGACACTCTGGATCAAAGGGTAATGCAGAGTTTTATAACCTATTGGGCACAGTTCAACACTGCTCTCCAGAATGTTGGATCATTTCACAACTATGCCAACAATGTATTAATATGCCAGTTTTCCCAAATCCCCTCCAATATTTATCATTATCCCTTCCTTTCATCTTAGTAAGTCTGAGAGATATGAAGTGGTAACTCAGAGTTGAAACAAAATTAAAAAAAACTTCATCTGAAGGAATAAAATTCAAGAATTTTAAGATAAATAATGGGAAAAAACATAGAAAAGAAGGAGGCCTGGTAGTAACAGATCTCACACTGCATTACAAAATAATAATTATCAAAATGATTTGGTAATGACTGACAAACATAAAAAAAAGAACAGATTAGGCAGAAATATTCCAGAAGTAAATGACCACAGTAGTATAATATTCAATAAGCCCAAGGATACACACAATTACAGTAAAGGCAAAACCTACCGAACAATCTGTAAAGCTGTTCCCCAGAAATTAGGTTTAGACCAATATATTATGTTATATAAAACAATAAACTCCAAATAGAATATGACTTAGATATACAAGAGAGAGAAGAAAAGGAAATACTTTTCCTATGTCCAGAAGGAGAGTACTTAAGTATATATAGAAATAATCACAGGTGATAAAGTAGATAATTTCAATCACATAACATTCAAAAGCTTTTGCACAAACAAATTCAGATCAGAATTAGCAGGAAAGTAATAAACTGAGGGGAAATCTTAATGGCAAATTTCTTTGCTAAGACATATATGAAACTGATGCAAATATATGAGACTAAAAGCCTTCTCCATTTAATAAGTGATCAAAGGATATGAACAGTTTCCAAATAAACTAATACAAACTATCAATAGTCATATGAAAAATACATCAAAATACTAAGAATAACAAAAATACACATTTAAACAACTTTTGAGTTTTACTTCACTTCAACGTGATTAGCAAAAATGATGAAAGATGAATGTGGAAGTTTGGGGATCAGATATGGGAAGATAGGCACATTAATTCACTGAGAATGACACTGTGAAATGGTCCAACTATTCTGAGAAAAATGTGTAAATACATCCTATAAGTTACTAAAAATTCTCCCTCAGATAGTTTACATGTCAGATCTCTGGAGAAGTGAAGAATTTATGACAACAAGAAATAGAGAAAATATTGAGATTGCAAAATCACTATTTTGGATTACATTAAGTTAAAAAGGTTTTGCACAAACACATTGCAGACAATATTAGAAGGGAAACAGAAAGCTGGGAAATAATTTTATAGCTAGGATTTCTGATAAAGGTCTCATTTCTGAGAACTATAGAGAACTGAGTCAAATTTATAAGAATACAGATCATTTTCCAGTTGATAAAATGATCAAAGGATATGAACAATTTTCAGATGAAGAAATTAAAGTCATCTATCATCATATATCACTATTGATTAGAGAAATGTAAATTAAAACAACTCTGAAGTATATTCTCACATCTATCAGATTGGCTAAGATTGGAAAAGGTAATGCTAAATGTTGGAGGGGATATGGGAAAACAGATACTAATGCATTGTTGGTGAATTGTAAACTGATCCAGCCATTCTGCAGAGAAATTTGGAACTATGTACAAAGGGCAATCAAATTACACATATTCTTTGATCCAGCAGTATCACTATTGGATCTGTATCCCAAAGAGATCTTTCAAGAGGGAAAGAACCCACATATGGAAAAATGTGTGTAGAGTTTTTTGTGGTGGCATGGAAATCAAATTGATGACCATCAATTGGAAAATGGCTAAATAAATTATGGTATATGAATGTAATGGATTATTACTATTCTATAAATGATGAGCAGGTTGATTTCAAAAAATTATGGACTTACATGAACTGATGCTGAGTAAAGTGAGCAGAACCAGGAGAATATTGCACAGTAAGAGCAAGATTATGTGATTATCAACTATGATAGACTTGGCTCTTCTCAGCAATATAGTGATCCAAAACAATTCCAATAGATTTCAAATGGAAAATGCTTTTGGAGAGAGAGAGAACTATGGAGACTGAATGCAGATTGAAGCATAATAATTTCACCTTTTGTTGGTTGTTTTTTCTTCCTCATGGTTTTTCCTTTGTGTTCTGATTTTTCTTCCACAACATGACTAATATGGTAATATATTTAAAATGATTATACATGTATAACTTTTATCAAATAGCTTGTTACTTTGGGGTGGGAGGACGTAAAAAAGGAAGGGGGAAAATTTGAAACTCAAAATCTTACAAAAATTAATATTAAAAACTACCTTTACACGTAATTGGAAAAATAAAATGCCAATAAAAAAAGAAAAAATTCTTTTTCTAGTTGTGAAAGATTTCTCTGACCCTTTCAAGGTCATGTATTCAATTGGAACTTATTGTGGTTATATGATGTAAGATATATGGGTTTACACCTAATTTGAATAGGACCCTAATTCCCAGTTGTCCCACAAAATTATGTGAAATAAAGAGTCCTTATTTTATTAAAAAATAAAAATTCCCCATCAAAACAATTTGTAACTATACTCTACATCTTACTAATTATGTTCCATGTTGTACTTAAATATTTATAGCACTACTTTTTTTGTTTTAACAAATAACCAGAAACAAACTGATGTTCATCAACTGAAGAAACACTAAAAAATGGCATATAAATATAGTGGAATATCATTCCACTGCATGAAATTATAAATAAGATGAATTCAGAGAAAGCTGGAAAAATTTGTATGAATTGATACAAATTGAAATGAACAGAAAAAGGAGAATAATTTACATGATAACAACAAAGATGTGAAGAAAGAATTCTGGATCAATGCAGGGACCAGTCATAACTTGAGAAAACAAGAAATGTGCCAGCTATCACTTGGCAGAAAGATGCATGAGAAATACAGAATGAAATACATATTTTTAGACTTGGTCAATGCTTTGAATTATTTTCCTTGACAAAAGAAGGCTTCTGTTTATGTATTAAGAAGAGTCAGTGGGCAATGATATAGATGTAAAAAAAAAAAAGAACCCAAAGAAAAAGAACATCAATAAAACATTTAATAAGAACACAGAAAGGGAAAGTAGGTGGCTAGAACACCGGCTCTGAAGTCAGGAGGGCCTGAGTTCAAAAGTGGTCTTAGATACTTGACATTTCCTAGATATATTATACTCTAGGGAAGTCATTTAAACCTGATTGCCTCAAAAAATTAAAAAAAAAAAAAAAGACAATACAGAAGGCAATAGAAAAATCTTTAAGAAAACACAAATGGCCAATTTTAGTAGTGAATTAAATTCAACATACTCTTAAAAGCAAAAGTAGCATGCACACAAAAAGTAGCATGTACAATCTCATAAACAATCTTATTTATTCAGCTTTATAAACTGAAATGTTCACATTTAATAACTATGTTCAAAATTAAATAAATGTAAAACAAAAAAATAAGTGTGAAGATATAAATAAACCAACATGAATATGCAGAAATCTTTTAAAGACTCATCGTTATTTAATAAATATTCTTCATGGATATATACACAATGCATAAATAGGATGGTATGTTCTCTATAAAGACATATTTAAAGAGATAGATAAAATAAAATATTATTTTTCTGATACTCATTTTTTCCTCAAAAGATAAAATATGCCATAATTGATATTTATTAACCAATTTGATACCTTATTATTCTCAAATGAGAACATGAAATGATTTCAATGTTAAGATCCTATATTTCAATTTTTCAAGGATCAGTGTTTTCATTTTTTCCTTCCACTGATGCATAGGACTTTTAAGTCCTCTAAATTTTAAGTTTCCAAAATTGAAAAAAATTCATCACCTTGCAGCCAATCTATATTAAAGTATCTCTCTAAATATAATGAGGATGGTGGCTCAAGAACAAATACATTTTGTTGTTGAGTTCATAATCAAAATGTTCCCAGCTTGATGGGCAGTCAAAATTTGTATTCCCTGGTATAGCTTTTGAAAACCCAAGATTATTTACATTCTATAATCAAGCATTAAAGTATTATTTTAGTAGAAGACAACTATAGTAATTATCAATCTACAATATTTTAAATTAGTCTGCTTTCTTTCCCTTCAGAGTTTTGAAACAGAAGCCTTCTTTTGTCAAGGAAAATAATTCAAAACATTGACCAAGTCTAAAAATATGTATTTCATTCTGTATTTCTCATGCATCTTTCTGCCAAGTGATAGCTGGCACATTTCTTGTTTTCTTAGAGATTTGATTGAAATCTAATAATACCATCTTTAAATGATTAAAAAATCCATACATTTGAATTTTAAGAGGTTGAAAAAAAACAAATTTGAATCAACATTTTATTTGAAAAAAATCAGGGCAAAAATCAGTACAGTTAAAAGGGCAATGAAACAAGCACCTGAATTGCTAATGGAGTTTCTTCATCTGGCATCATATACTGACATAGTAAAGATTTGGATCCAGTCTTATCAGTCCATGATGAAGATGCATGCTGTTCAGTTATTTTTCTGATTTCTTTTAGTTTCTGCTCCAACTCCAAAAGGGACAAAGAATGTTTAAGGGAAACACTGGGAATAAAGAAAAGGTATACATTTACATACTTTTCTTCACTACTTGCTAGCTGGGGGGGAAAAAAAAACTAAACAAAACACTTTAACAAACAGGATTAACAGTCAGGCCATGAATAGAGTAGAGATTTTAATAAAGTAGTGCTCTTAGGGATTTCACAATAGAAGTTCTGTGGTAATTATAGATATTGCTGGTATGTGAAATAATTCTGTTTGCTGGGCTTATATAAAAAATCCCTAGTGACACATTACCCTAAAAATGAAAAAGTTTTGAATATAATAAAACATTTACCTTAATAAGAAAGAGCTATAAGGAATAGGAAGGATTCACCTAAATATTATAGGTAATAGTTACCTGAATTACTATTTGTTAAGTTGACTCTCTCACCAAATTTATTTTCATTAATTTTTTTAATCTATCAGTATTCTAGAGATATAAAGGGAAAAAAAGTATAAGTTCATCAAGCTAGTCTTACCTTCCCAAAATTTTTTGTACAGCTTGTTTAACCACAGTGATCAATTCAGTCAGACCTATGGATAAGAAACAAAAACAAAAACTCAAGCAATTTCTTTAGTAATTTGTCATTACTACAAAATGAAATTAGTCAATTCTCAGATAAGCATCTTAACATCTTACCATCTCCTAGGAGGTGCTGAATACTTGATAAATACTGCTGTTGGACTTCAGGAGGAGCAAGAAGTGTCTACAAAAGTGAAAAATAGAGTTGAGTCAAAGTGATTCACAAATGTCTTCATTTTCTTATTATATTGCATTATATTTAGTAACATTTCTTAATATAATTTACCTGATCTACAAACTATTGACCCAATTCTCCAAAACGGGCAAATAACAATATCATTTAATATATAATAAAACTGGAAATGAAAATATTAAAGATCATAATCTTATACCTAAGTTCATCATCTGAAATACAGACACAGAGGTATGCTATAAGAACATTTTTTATGCCACATACAAATTTGCAGAGCTTCTTGAAAGACAGGGAGATAGATATATAGTTAATGTGATAAACTTACTGTGCCATTTTTGCCAACTGCTGCATTATCCAGATATATGTATCCGCCAATAATATTTAATTGGACCCGCAAAAGGACAACAAGCATGCAAGTACTATATACAGCAACAATACTTCTTGTGAAACCTTCAAAGGGAAAAGAAAATAAATTAAACTAAAATAGATGCATGTACAACAAAACTACATTATCCCAGGATTTTACCCATTCACAGGATTAATTACTTTTTAAAATATACCTAATACTGCCTTGCAATTATAATAAGTGCAGAAATTTGTAGTCCAAAATTTTTTTAACTTAATAATAAAGGGACAAAGAGTAGCAAAATTAAAAAACAATGGCCTTTTGTTTTCAATTGATATAAGTGCATATTTACTATATCAAATGATTAATTTTTCAAAGTTACCTATTTAAAGAAATCCAGTTTCTTAATTAAAATAACAAACAACAAAAATAGTCTTAATAATAGTTTTACAATAACATCTAACTGAATAAAGCCTCTAACTAGAATAAAATGAAATTTTTATTCACTTTAATTATAACAGTGGAGATATATAGAATCCAAACACCTATTGTGGGCTACTTTAAGTGTTCTAGGACCATATTTTATAAGAATTAACACAAAACAAAGTACTAAAACTGACAGTAAGAATATTAGCAACAAACATTTATGTTTTAGAATTTTAAATCATGTCAGTTACAGTTTAACATACACACACAAAATATGCAAGCTTACTTATTATCTTTAGATCCTCCCATATTTCTAATTTGTTTGAAGGCCTAAGAGGAAAAATAATTACAATATTTAAATTCAGAAAATGAGAAGTTAATTTATAGAATCTAAAACAAAAATGGTTTTTATAGAACATGCTATTAAAACCAACATATTAATTATTAAGAAACAGATTGTCTATCTTCATCACACAGATACTATGATACGCTGTCATGTGCAAAAATAACAAAAGTATAATGCAACACAGTATGTTTCTGAAATGGATCTTTCAAATAAATAGAAAGGAAAACCTAA
The DNA here is from genome assembly GCF_902635505.1 of Sarcophilus harrisii. Taxonomy (NCBI): domain Eukaryota; kingdom Metazoa; phylum Chordata; class Mammalia; order Dasyuromorphia; family Dasyuridae; genus Sarcophilus; species Sarcophilus harrisii. Next base: position 150,179,560 of record NC_045429.1, read on the forward strand.
ATCTAATGTTTGATTTTCTTGTTATAAAGAAAACCAGAAGAAGGAAATGCATGCAGTTAAATGGAAAGACAGATCATATTTTCCTTTTAAGACCAAAGAAAAGAATGAGTGATATTGATTTTATTGTATATCCAAAGACAAAAAAGAAGGATTATTGTATAGTATAGTTGGTCATCTTGTCATAGTAATAATGATAAGTATTTGCAAAAAGACCATTATGAAAATAATTGCAGACAATGCACCAATTTTAGCTGTTAAGGAAAAAGATAACCTCTATACACCATTTAATAAAATCCTCCATTTTAAATCAACATGCTCACTGATGACTTTAATTCAAGGGTAGGAAAAGATGAGGATAAGGAGAAATAATTGAAAAAACAGCTTGGGTGGGGGAAATAAGAGAGACTAAGAACAGATTAAACAGAAGCTTCATTTTGTTACATCACGAACATTTTCTCAAGAAAAGATTTTGTAGGATTTGAACATGGTAAGCACCTATTATATTACCAAAAATTAAAATAAATCATATTTTAACAAACATGAAAAGATATTAATGTGGAAATATTATAATACCATAGATTTAGAATTAGTAGAAGGAATATGAAATGTCATGTAGTATACTTTTCTCTTTTTCTACATGAGGAAAAAAAATTCCAGAGATGTAAAGAGGCTTGTCCAACATCCCACAAGTAATAAATGGCAGAAATGGAATCTGACTCCAAATCTCTTGATTTTTCCACTATCTCTTATCCCTATAAAGTTGCTTTTGTAAATCTGGATTACTGATTTGTTATGGTAAAGATCAAAACTCGTTAAAAGAACATGAGAAAAATATGGGTAGTAATTTTATCCTGAGTTTTTAACAATTAATTACATAAAATGAGAAAGTCAATAGATGACACCAATACTGATAATAACCACACAAAAATTTAAGCATTGAAAATCTATTGCCTCAACAAGAAGACCAAAAGATCCAAGAACTTGACATCATGATAAAAATGGAATGCTTTATTTAGATGACTTCTTTTCTAGTCTCAAGTTTCTAGCATTTATACTTTGTGATTTCTGTTGCCTCTGGGATAAAATACAAAATTCTTAGTCTATCATGTAAGGCATTTCATACTGTATCTTCAGTCTACCTTTTTTCAGTCTTAATCTTTTATGCACTCTATATTTCAGTCAAACTGGATAATAGATATTTTCCCATATTTCATATGCAATATGGCACATTTGCGTACATCATCTCCAGTTGCTCATGGTTACTCTGTTCTCTTCTTTAGCCTCTTGGAATTTTCATGTTCCTTCTTTTCTATCTATATCCTCTTCTAATTTCGTTAGGTAAAAATGGGTTTTTTCTTCTTTTGTAAATTACTCCAAGAGTATTTTGCCTTGATTCTTATTTCATGGTCTTACTCCCAACTTTGAATTATTCTTATCTGTATGTATATCTTATTAGTCTCAATAGAAGATAGGTTCTTTGAGAGCAAGGGTTTTTATCTCTAGTACATAGAACAACACTTTGCACTTAAATATTCAGCAATATGGATTTACTAAGCTCCTACTATGTGCCAGGAATTTGCAAAGCACTAGAAATACAAAGAAAGACAAAAGATAAAGAGTTTGCTTTTAAGGAGTTTATGATCTAATGGAGTTTAGAGTCTAAATATTTGCTGAACTTAATTTGTTTTATTATTTTAAAATAACATTTATTTGATATTGGTGAATTTTTACTTTATCTTAAATTAATTGTGATATATCTCAGATGTTTACCCTATTCCAAAAACAAGTTAGCAGACAAACTATGGTACATTCAATAGTTATCAAATAATAATCACAAAATATATTTGATCTTGGATGTTCTTTCTTCAATTACAAGAAACTGGAATATTTGTATATCTAATTATATTATCTAGAAATCTTTTCTATCTAGTAATCTATCTTTTCTATCTAGTAATCTTTTCTTTAATGTCATTTTCACTGATAAATTATACCACTTTTAACTATTATCTTTGATAATTCTAAGAATTTCAGTGGTAAGAATTTTATTTTTTGTCTTCAGTAGCTATTAACTGTAGAACCTATAGGAGCAGTTGCTAGATTGCATCTTTGCAAGGAGCTGCTTCCAAGGATGATAGTTGAAGACACTTCGGATCCTCATGGGAGGCTGTCGAGATCAGGATTATGGTCTGTCTCTATGGGGTTTGAGGGAAAATGGTGGACAAGGTGATAGTGGTGATGATGAGGGTGGTCAAGCCTGACATCTTATCTCGCCCCTGCTGCTTCAGTTAGGCTAGATAGCCTGCTTTGTAAGTGATAGATGACTGACTTAATTATATAATATATAGTTATAGATATTACCAGAGAATTGTGAAAGCTCAACATTATAGTATTACAGCATCATAAATTTGAAGCTGAAAGGACCAGAAAGGTCATTTAGGCCATAATTTTATAATGAAGAAAATTGAAGCCAAGAAAGGTTATGTGTCTTCTTTAAGGTCACTTGGAAAGTAAATGGCAGAACCAGTATTTGAACTTTACTCAGTACTCTGACTTCAAACCTATTGTTCTTTCCATTGTATCATGTAAATAATTCTTGTCTGTCATGGAAAACCCAAAGACAATAATACCCCATCCAACTCCCATCTTAAAAAAAAAAAAAACTGATTATTTTTAAAACATTCTTTTCTTTTCAAATTTTGAGTTCCACATTATGAAATACAAAATGAGTTATTTTGATTACTTTAAATTTAAATGGTTTTGCACAAAGTCAATGTAATGCAATTGATATTAGAAAGGAAACAAAGCTGGGAAACAATTTTTATAGATAGTATTTCTGATTAAGGCCTGATTTCTAAAACACATAGAGAATTGAATCAAACTTATAAGAATACAAATCATTCCCCAACTGATAAATGATCAAAAGATAGGAACAGGCAATTTTCAGACAAAAAAAATTAAAACCATTTATAGTCATATAAAAATGTTCTATATCACAAATGATTAGAGAAATATAAATTAAAACAACTCTGAGATACATCTCACACTTATCAGATTGGCTAAAATGACAGGAAAAGATAAAGATAAATGTTGGCTGTGGTAAACTGGAGACCTTAATGCACTGTGGGTGGAGCTGTGAATGGATTCAGCCATTCTGCAGAGAAATTTGGAACTATGTGTAAAGGGCAATCAAACTGTACATATTCTTTGATCCAGCAGTATCACTACTGGGTCTGGATCCCAAAGAGATCAAAGAAGAGGGAAAAGGATCCATATGTGCAAAAATGTTTATAGCAGCCCTTTTTTGTGGTGGCATGGAATTGGAAATCAAGTTGATGCCCATCAACTGAGGAATGACTAAACAAGTCATGGTATATAAATGTAATGGAATATTATTGTTCTGTGAGAAATGATGAATAGAGAGGCTTCAGAAAAACCTGGAAAGATTTATATGAACTGATGCTGAGTGAAGTGAGCAGAACTTGGAGAACATTGTACCCAGTAACAACAACATTCTACAATGATCAACTTTGATAGATTTAGCTCTTCTCAGAAATACAATTATCTAAAACAATTCCAAAAGATTTATGATAGAAAGCGTTATCCACATCCAGAGAAAGAACTATGGAGTCTGAATGTAGACTGAAGCATATTGTTTTCATATTAATTATATATGTAAAATCATGCAAAAATGCATATTAGCCATACTGCAAAAAAGTTTGAAAATTATATTTCTTATTCTCAGAGTTCATCAATTCACTCTGGAGCTAGATAGCAATTTTTTCTCCTAGGTCCTTCAGAATTGTCCCAGATTATCATATTCATCTGTGTACTTAAGTCTTTCAGAGATAACCATCTAATATTGCTATCACTGTGCACAATGATTTCCCTATTTTTCTCACTTCACTTTGTATCAATTCATATAGGTTCCAAAGACAATGTTTATTATTTTATTAAAGACTTTTTTTTTAAACAAACCAAGAACTAGATCAATGTAACTAAAAATAGAACTAGAGAGCTGCAAGGGGGGAAAGATGAGACAAATGCATGATTATAATATTACTCAAATGCAATAACATAGTTTATATTTATATAGCACTTTATAATATATAAATATATATGTGTGTATATACACATATGTATATACACACATACATGTAATTACAATTGATCTTTATGACAATCTTGTAAGCTGGGAAGGATAAATAGTATTATTTCCACTTTATAAATGGCTAAACAAATTGAGTAAATAGCTAAGCTGGGACGAACACCTATGACTGTTCTTTCCAGACAACATGCTTCTGTCTTCAAAAGAATGATTAGTAGATTAGCAGCCAAAGAATTTGGGTTTTGGAGCAATTAAGTTTAATGTTCAGATAGAGGGACTGGGATAAGTGGAAGGACAGGATATGACTAATGATCAAGAACATTTAAGCTATATTAATTAAAATAACCTCTGTGAAACTATTTACCAATCCTAACTAAAATTCTTAACCTCATAAATTTTCCCATATTAATGAATAAAGCTCTTATAAACTTCATAATCCTAAATTTAAAGTATTCCTGTGCACTAAAAAGATAATGTCTATCAATCTGTAAATTTGGGAGTATGTAGATTTATTAAATACATTTTTTCTTGTATTTACCTGTTCTTTAGCAGAGCTGTGAGGTTCTCAGAATTTAACTGCTGCATTAAGGCATCTCTTAATGTGGGAAGCATTGATAGCACTGTAATTCAAACAAAAAATATCTGTAAAAACACTAAAAGTTATCTAAGTATCTTAAGTGAACAATATGGAAGTCTTAAACTATTTGGTAATACAACAAATTTGATTGGTTGGCAAAGAAAGTGAAGAATGGCAATTCAAATTAATGTTTCTTTTTACTTACAAGTTCTGTGCTAATTTAATGGGAAAGGACTTATTAAAATACAAAAAGAGAAAAATAGTTACACATTTTGGTAAAAAGAACACTAGACTAGTCAGGAGAATCAGAGTCCTAGTTTTATTTCTTTGAGTGAATTAATGTACATGTCTGTGTGACTGCATTATCTTCATCCTTACTTCACAGTAATGCTATATGTAATGCAATTCTATGTGAAAAAATGCTTTGGAAACAATGCAGTAGATACTAGCAATTTACAAGTTATTATCTCACTTACTGATACTAAAAATAACCTAAGAAACTCCAAATAAATATACAAATATAAGTAAAAATTAATTTCTGATATTAGTTTATAACTTAAAATGACAAAATTAGGAAAAGTAAATACAAAACAAAGTTATTAAACATAAATCACTAATTCTACAATGTAAATATGAAAAATAAGTGTGTATTCATTTTCTTTGAATAAATATTTCTCTATTGTCTTTTAGATCAAGGACTCTTAAATTTTTCCTACTAGCAATCTTTTTTCATCTGAGAAAATTTTACAAGACTTTGGGCATATAGGTATACAAAATAGGTATGCAAAGCAAACATTTATAGATAATAAATCATAACTTCATGATCCCCATATTCAGTTATGAGACCCCATATGAAGTTGGGACCCACAGTTTAAAATCTTTTTTTTTTTTTTTTTTTTTTTTTTTGGGTAATCTGCAATATTAGTTTTTCAGAGAGTATGTTCATTTCCATTAATTACAGCTTGGTATCACTGGTAAAACTACTGATGTTAAAAAAAATGAAGCTTGGGATCACTGTTGGAGTCTACTAAGACCAAAAAGACTATATTAGAAACAGAAAGTACAGTCAATGAGGAAAGCAAAATAACCTTTGATTTAGATCATTTAAAAGAGATTCATCTAAAAGAACATGGTAGGATAGTAGGCTGGGACAATCCACCAATCCCTTCACATAGGATTAACCCTTAGCATCTACAAAGTTGCACAAATAAAATGATCTGTCTACATTCAAATACCTTATCAATTACTTTTCTCTCTTAAGGGTGTCTTATTTTTTCCAATTACATGTAAAGAAAAATTTATTAAACACCCATTATTGTGCCCAACATTGTGCTATATGTTAGGGAGATCCAAAGACAAAAATGAAACAATTCTTTTTTTTTTTTGGTGGTTGTTGTTTTTTTAATTCTTAAATTTTTTTTTTATTTTTCTCTTTTTCTTCTTCTTTTTTTTTTTTTTATTTTTCATTCATTTATTTATTTATTAACAATTCTTGTCCTTAAAGAGCTTACATTTCAAAGGGGGAAACTATATACATTTATCAGTTTATATAAAACAAATGTTTAAGGAACATGAAGGTCAAACAATAGTAATCTGATTGGAGGGGGTAGATAGAGGACAGGAAATAAACATTTATTAAGCACTATCATGTGCCGGGCATTATGCTAAGTACTTTTTACAAATATTGTCTCATTTGATACTTACAGTCAGCTAGTATCTGAGTTCAGATCTGAATTTAGGTTTTCCTCACTTTCAGCCCAGTATTTAATCCCTTACACTATCATCTCTTGGTGAAACAGGCTCTCACAATGAATGAGTTAAAGGATGAAGTTTAAGATCTATATTAAAGCAACACAAACATTTACTCTACCTGAAGCCAACTTTTTGCACACTATATGACTTGTTGGTATGCTTTTCCTGAATGGAGCCATACAGATTTCTGTGACTGTCACTTTCTTTTCTAATATACATTATACAATTTTGCCAGGAATTGAAGTCAAACTCACTGGTCTATGGTTTGCAAAATCCATTCTCTTTTTTCATTGCCCTCTTTGGGGAAGAGGGAGAAGTCTGAAGATTTCCTCTTCTACAATCATATTGTACAATCATTTTTTATTCTCCATAATCTTTCAAAGATCACAACTGATTCAGTAATCATATTTTAAAATTCTTTAAGTACCTAAGAATACACACACATACGTGTGTGCCTGAATATATATCCGCCCCCCTACCCCCATCTTGATTTAATAGTTATGGTTTGAAGAGCAGCTAGTATACTCCTCTCTTGAATCCCTAGCCTACTTTTCACTCACAGATTATGCCCAGGTAAGCCTCAATTGTAGATCACTCCTATCATTCATGACACTTTCAAGCCTATTTGAATGCTGTTGAATGCAGGTAGAAAAAATCATGCAACTGTTCTGACTGGCTCCACTACTAATTTAAGTTATATAACTTCAACTAGGCCCTCACTGCTCCTAGACAGTGCTACCATACGTCCCTTATTGACTCATTATCCCATTCTCTGCAGCAGTTCTTCTAAATCTTTTTCATTCCCCTTTATCCCTATTATGGTTCTTCCACCACCAACACCCTTGGCTGAAAACCTTGCCTCATACTTTATGGAAAAAATTGAGGCCATTCACCATAATAACACTCTTTTCCCCTCTTCTTCATCTCCTATCACTCAGATGTCTTCTGTCACTTTCTCTTCCTTCATCCACTTCACACAATAAAATGGTCTTATCAAGGCAAATGCTTCTATTTATTCAAGTGAGTCTATTCTATCCTGTCTCCTTCAACACTGTCCTCTCTATCCTCCCCACTCTCTTATTTTTAATCTCTTCCTCTCCATTGGCTCATTTCCTACTGCCTACAAGCATGCACATCTCTCTCCTATCCTGAAAAAAAAAATTGACTTCATTCTTCCATCCCTGCTATCATCTTAAGTCGTTTTTTACTCTTTGTAGTTAAACTCCTCAAAAAAAAAAATCACTTACAACAGGTGTCTTTACTTTCTTTCCTCTCACTTTATACATCTTATTATCTGATTTTTTTAAAAAAAGGTACACCATAAACAACTTTCATTTTATATTTGTGTGTAAGGTCATCTTTCACTAAAAAAGTAGATGTTAATGCTATTCTAAGGTGGGGGGAAATGTAAAAATTATGGGAAGGAAAAAATCAAGCAGAATAATATTCTAAAGGTAGGGTTCTTAAACGCCAAGTATCCTTTCTCAGCCTCAAACATTCATTGTGAAAATGACCTATCAAAAAAGGTTTAGAGGGAGCAGTTTGATTATTGGTCCTTTGACATATGTAATATATTTTCAGTAGGAAGCCCATACATTTAAAACCAAATGTTGTATAACAAAAATGTCTTCTGAGTATTTCTTTCTTCCATTTCTTTTCTTTCTTTCTCAGAGTGGTCTATACAGTCATTTTTTTTTCCTATAACAATGCCATTTCTGGAGATATTTTAAAAATGAACCTTAAATCATATTTTTCTGGAATATATAAACCTTCTTCTAAAAAGGGGAAGTAGGAGAAACAAGAGTTTAGCTTTCGTAAATAGTTTAATAAAAATCAACACTTACACAGTGCTTTAAAATTTGAAAAATAATTTACCTATATTATCTCATTTGATCTTGAGAATAGCCATGTAAAGTAGGTGCTCTAATTATTCCCTTTTTTTCAGTTAAAAAAAAAAAAAAACATTTCTATAGCTATCTTGCTGCACTAGAAAAATTAGATCAAAAGGAAAAAATAGAAAGAAAAAAACAAGCAAGCAAAAAACAAAGGTGAAAATATTATATTGTAATTCATATTCAGTCCCCATAATCTTTTCTGTGGAAGTAGAGAGCTCTCTCCATCACAAGCCTATTTGGAATTGATCTTAATTACCTCATTACTAAAAAGTGCCAATTACAATCTGATGTTCCATTTTACCATTCTATTGAAATCACTTTCTCCAAAGTTACTAATGGATCCTTAGTTGACAAATCCAATAACCTTTTCTCAATTCTTATTCTCCTTCACCTTTTCTGTAGCCTTTTGACACTTGATCATGCTTTTCTCCTTGGTATTCTCTTCTTTTTAGGTTTTCTTGATACCATTCTCTTCTGGTTTTCCTCTTATCAGACTGTTTCTTCTTTGTCTTCTTTGCTACATCCTCCTCTAGATCATGTCCCTTAACAATTCGTATCCCTCAGAATACTATCTACAGCTCTCTTCTATTCTCCCTCAATACTACTTCACTTCGTGATTTCTTCAGCTTTTATAGATTTAATAACTATTTCTAAGCTGATGACTCTTAAATCTAACTTTCCTGCCTCAATCTCTAAGTTGACCTCTAACCTCACATCTCCAACTGCCTTTGAGACATCCCACTGGATATTCAATAAATATGTCAAACTCAACATGTACAAAACAGAAGCCATATTATCTCTCCCTTTACCCCCCCCCCCCCCCACTCTCATTACTGTAAAGGACACCACCATTCTCTCAGTCCCTTAGGTTCACCCCTGGATTCCTAACTATTTGTTGTCCAAATTGTTGTCAGGGTCACTTGCTATTGTAGGAGAATTTGCTATTGTAACATCTCTGAAATCTATCCCTTTTCTTCTCTGACACTGTCACCACTCTAGTACAGATCCTCTTAACTTCATACTTTGATTAATACAATAACCTATAGGTGGGTCTGCCTGCCTCAACTCTCTCCACTAGGATATATTCTACATTCAGCCCTCCATAATGATTCCTCTTCTAAAAAAAAGATCTAATCCTTCACACTTTACTCCTCCTTCCCCAGAGCCATGAAATTCTAGTGGCTTTTTTATTGCTTCCAGCCAAGTCCCCTCCTACCTTTTCAGTCTTCTTACATCTTTCTCTCTACCAATTAGTCTTTGATCTAGTGAGGTTGGTTTCTCAATGATCGTGTGAACAAGATACCCCAAGTCTCAGCTTCAGGCATTTCCCCCAGCTATTTCTTATGCCTAGGATTCTATCCCATTTCCTCTCTGACTACAGACTCTCTGGCTTCCTTTAGGTAGTAATTAAAAATCTCACTTTGTATAGGATGTATTCCCTAACAACTCCTTGAAGCTCCTTGAGGTAGAAATGGTCTCTTGCCCTCTTTTTTTAATCCCCAATGTTTAGTCAGTGCCTGGCACATAGTAGGCACTTAATAAATGTTTATTAATTGATTATTTTGGGCATCAACAGAAAGATTATTTAGTATAGTGTTTAGAGAGCAGAATTTAGATTCAAGAAAATCTGGGCTTAAATACTGATGGTTGTGTGACCCCATGGGAATTCCATAACTAGACAATTCTCTACACCAGTGGTTCTCAAAGTATGATTCAGAGATTCCTGGGGGAGTGGAGGGAGGTTTCTGAAACCCTTTTAGAGGGTCTAAAGATTCAAAACTGGTTTTTATTTCTAATGTGCCAAAGATCTATAAACATAACCCATGTAAACAAAAACTCTTTGGAAAGATCCGCAATGATTTTAATAGTGCTGAGGTTCAAAAGGAAACGCCAAAAGATTGGGGTTTCAAAATGGTGTCACAAGGTATCTCAAAAGAATTTGCAGGCTGAACCCAAGGGCAAAGTTTATTATAACTGTAACACCAATTGAAGGTTAAGTTCTAAAAGAATTCAATAAAGAACTAGAATCAAGGAGATAATATTTATAGGAAAAAGTTAGACCCAGGAGCTTCATATTACTTATTGATAATTTTAAGGGTTATAAGTAGGTATGAGGAGTAGTCTATTCATAATTGTCTCAAGAATTTTGTTATTACTGACCAAAAGATTGTTTATCTGACAGTCAGCAATGTTTGTAAGACTGCAGTACTCCTAAAGTTAGGGGACCTCAGAATTGTCTATTCCACAGCCAGGAGACCTTAGGGTTATTAACAAACAGATTGTTAAAACAATGGCACTCATAAAGTCAGGGGGCCTCAAGATTACTGCTATATTTCCCCTAGAAGCTGCACCCCATCAATAGTATAAAAATACTGAGAATAAAAATTTGAGAACCACTACTCCACACTAAGAGGATACATAGCAGACAAGCTGTCAACCTGTAGTAAAGAAAGTTTCTTCACTGCAGAAATCTGAATATTCATGTAATCGAGATTCAAACAAAAACCAAATTATCTCCCTATTAGCCAGTTTTGCTTTATTCTTTCTAGTCCAAAGGTCATTCTCCACAGGACAGAAATAGGAACAATATATAATATAAACTTCATTTTCTATCTTTTCTAATAGTGATGAGCAGTCACCTTCCCTATTCCTTATTGAATCTTCCAATCTAGATAAAAACCTGACAGCCTTGGTCTGTCTACTGCCCTACTGCACTACTGACATGATTTTTATGGGTACCTTCTTTCTACCATATCATGCTGCCTCTTCTCTATTTGCAGATCATAATTAAATAAAATTTTCTATTGAGTAGTGACCCCAATTAGGATTGTCTTGGGAAAGAGAGTTTGCTATTTTTTTCTCCGGTTCATTTTACAGATGAAGAAATTGAGATAATAAGGTTGTCCCTTTTCCAGGGTCACACAGACAGTAAATGTCTGAGATTGGATTTGAACTCAGATCTTCCTGATTCCAGACCAGGAGTTTTGTCTACTGTGCCAATCTAACTGCTTTAAATAAAATGATAATTAACAGACTTAAATAATGTCTAATTGTCTCAAATACTAAATCATAGAAACCAATAATAATTATATTAAAGATAATGGCAATGAAAAAAGCATACTCATACTTTTTACAGTCAACTAAAAGCAGGTCTCAGAAAAACTTATCTCTGAAATATTTATTTTTAAAAAAGGGTAAGTGAACAACTGATCATGAACTTAAAAATACTAGAAAGTAGACAATTAAAAATGAGTCAAAAGGAGAAAATTTGAAAATTAGGGAAGGAAAATCTCAGAAAAGTCTATATAGAAGTGATTGAATTCAATGCTATTTTTTTCAAAAGACTAATAGAATCAACAAATCATTAACTATGATAAGGAAAGAAGAAATTTTGAAAACTAGGAAAGAAAATCTCAAAAAAATCTATAGAATTGATTGAATTCAATGCTATTTTTTCAAATAAATCATTAATAATGATCAGGAAAATCAAATTGCCAGGATTAAAAATGAACAAGATGAATATGCATATAGAGAAAGTGAAAAAAACTCACTATAAACAGTTATATGCCAGGAAAACTCAGAATCCTTTGGATGTCTATCTTTTTTTTTTTTTTTTCATTTTCCATTATACTAACAGGCTATCTCTAGATATGCTAGCTGTAGCAATAAGAGAACAAGAATCAAAGACAAACATTCACAGAATCAAGAAAATTAATCCTATCTGAAGATGACAGGATGGTATATTTGGAAAACTCCAGAGAATCCAGAAAAATCCAGAAATATTCTTAGCAAAGAAACTGAGACAATAATTAGTTATAATTCAAGTCCTCCACTTCTTTAACATGGATCAGGCACAGCATCAGGCACATAAGTTTATTGAGTAGCTAGAGTGATATGCACAGACTTGTACTTTAGGAAAATGAGACTGGTAATTTATGGAGAATGGGTTGGAGAATTGAGAAATCTGAGCTAGGGAGAAAATATAGTCCCAGGTGAAAGGGAATAGGCCTTGAACTAAATAATTTAACAAGTAGAGACAAGAGAACAAACGTAAGAATTATTGTAGGGAGAAGCAACTAGTTAATGTAGTAGATAGAGCACCAGCCCCAAAGTCAGGAGGACCCAAGTTCAAATCTGGCCTCAAACACTTAACACTTCTGTGTGTGTGTGTGCGCGTGCGCGCGAGCAAGCGTGTGCGTGTGACCTTGGGCAAGTCACTTAACTTCTTACCTCAGCAAAAGAAAGAGAGAAAAAAAATACTGTAGGGGTAGAAATAGCAAGATTATCAACTTGGTGGATGTGAGAGAAAATCAAAGATAATACAGTGAGGTTGGGATGTTCATGGGATATATCCAAACAGGCAACTGATAATGTAAGACCAGAATTCAGTAAAGATATTAAGACTAGGTATGTAGATTTGGGAGATATTTTCATATATATGCTATTTAAATACATGAAAACTGATGAGATCACTGTGAGTAAAGAAGGATAACAAGTAGAAACAGTAGTAGAGCTTTGGCTTACTCTCATTTAGGAAGTGTGATATGTGTACAATGGTGATCAAGCAAAAGAAAACTGAAAAAGAAAGGTCAGAGGGTGAAGAGGAGAACCAAGAAAAAGAATCATGAAAAATCTAGAGAGAAAGAATGGCACAGGAAGGAAGGGGGACCAATAGTTTTAAGTGATTCTAAAAGTTCAAGGATAAGGAATGAGAAAAGGACAAAAAGTCTGGCAATTATTAGTGATAATAACATTGAAGAATGCATTTTCATTTAAGGCTGAGATTGGAAGCAAGATTGCAATAGATTGACAATGAATAAGTGGTATAGGGCTTTTTAAAAAATAGGCTTTTTGGTTGATAAAGGAAGGGAGGATGTGAGAGTATTTTAAGGATGTGGTAATGGGTGTGTTTTCATTTTATTTTATTTTATTTTTTACATTTATAAAGTTTTTTTATTTTCAAAAAATATGCATGGATAATTTTTCAACATTGACTCTTTCATAGCCTTGTGTTTCAGATTTTCCCCTCCTTCCCCCCACTCCCTGCCCTAGATGACAATCTAATATATGTTATACATGTTAAAATGTATGTTAAATCCAATATGTGTAAACATATTTATACAATTCTTTTGCTGCACAAGAAAAATCAGATAAAAAAGGAAAGCAAATGAGTATGAAAACAAAATGCAAGTGAACAACAACAAAAAAATGAGAATGTTATGTTGTGATCCACATTCAGTTTGATAGGTATATTTTTAAAGAGAAAAGACCCAAAATCTACTGAAAGAGATGAGACCGATGCCTTGGCAAAAAGGGCTTACTTTTTTAATGGAGACTGGAAAAAAAAAAAGATAAGAATGGGTGAATATTCCAGTGCTTTAGGAAGACTTATGGTAAAACAGGGATGGTCAGGCATTTGACCTTTAGTGCAAGCCAATTTAATGCAGTTAAGATTAGAAGTGTTATGCCACAGTTCTCTTTAACCTGGCTCAGTTTCCCTTGTCTCAGTTTCTTTAACTGTTCTGTCTTAATTCCCCTAAATTGTAAAATTCCCACTCTGGCCCATTAAGACTGAGGACCATTTGCTCTGGGATTGTAAATTGTTAATGCAAGCAAGATAAACAAAAGAGTAGACCTCCTGAGTCTTTTCTGTCCTCAAGAATTTACACTATCCCTCTAAAATATTCCAAGATATATCACTGATATTTTTACCTCTGTGTATTCAGACATCCTGTCCCTGGGTTTTAGGATTTATGGCCTCCCCCCATCCTGACAGAAGTTTCCCCGCGCTTCTAACCCCTTCTTTGTTTCTAAAAGGTATTTAAGAAGTTGGGTTTCTCCCATTCATTGCTGGAGGCTGGTGGCTGGAGGCTGGATTCTTTGAATTGACAGTCTCCTCCAGCCCTGGGACCAATATGGATTCCTTGGTCCGGGTATATCTTTATCTCTGTCTGACTGGATAATTTGAAACATGAGTCCTGTCCAGTCAATTATGCTCTCCAATTAATAAAATATTTAAAAAGTTCTCTAATCTCCCTCCTGCCTCAGTTTCTCTGGCATTACAGAAGGGAAAGTTAATTGAAGGGAAAAAATCTTTTTTAGAAGGTTTATTTGATATAAGCCTCATTTCCAAAATATATAAAGAACTGGCTCATATTCGTGAAAATCTGAGCCATTCCCCAGTGGATAAATGATAAAAAGAAAAAAAAAGAGAAAAAAGATATGAGTAAAAGAAAAAAAACCCACAAACTATTAACAACCTTATAAAATAATGAATAGTAAAAGTAAATCAAAACAATCCTGAGGTTTCATTTCTCACTCAGCACCTATCTCAGATGACAAAAAATGACAATAGTTGATGTTGGAGGGAATTAGAAAGATAGTTATGAAAGAGAAAAACATTTTGGAAAGCAATATGAAATTATACAAATAAAGTGACTAAAATATTTGTACCTTTTAATTCATATTCCACTATAAGACATACTTCAAGTGAGTCACAATAATAAGAAAGTCCTTATATATACCATATGTATTTGCTACTATAAAAAGTACTGATAGACACTTAACCTTTCCAAGGTGTGTGACTCTGGGCAAGTCACTTAACTCCAATTGCCTCAGGAAAAAAAAAAGTACTGATAAACAATGATACACACACAGATGGTGATAGCAAATAACTAGGAACCAAGTAGATAGATGTACAGTGATGGAGAATGAATAAACAAATTATAGTTTATGAATGTCATGACATTTTACTTTACTATAATAGATGATGAATATAAGTACATGAAAAGCCTTTATATGAACTGATGCAGAGTTATGTAAGCAGCCATAAAAACAGTATATACAATGATTACAACAATGTAACTGGAAAGAACTACCACTTTAAAACAACTGAAAGTAAATGTTGCAAATGTTGCAAAATCACAAACATGGCTTCAAAAAAACTATTATGAGACTATATTCATCTCACTTCTTTGCAAGGAAGAGAAATTGATTTGTGCTATACATTTTGATGTAGATTTTTTTGGAATGTATTCATCAATTTTGCTTATTTTTTCTTTCCTTTTTTTTCTCGAAAAATATTTATTATAGGGGATGGCTTTCTATGAGGGGGAAGAGAAGAGATCTCTAAAGGAGAGAATTTGATAAAAGATGTCACTAAAATTTCATTGTTAATAAAGTGAATGTTGCAAAATTATAAATAAGCATGACCCCAAAGAAAAGATATGAGAAAAAACCTGACCCAAAACATTTGCAAAGGTGGGGAGAGAGAGAGTTAGTGAGTGTAAAACACTGCATATATTTTCAGATCATTTTTTTTTTTTTGATGTACTCATCGGTTTTGCTGAGTTTTACTCTTTCTCTTTTACTTTTAAAAAAATTCTATTATGTGGAATGGTTCTCTAATAGAGATAGGAATAAAGGGAGAAATTATAGTGAATAAAAAAATACAGAAGAAAGGTTACTGCGAAAGACAATATACTAAGGCCTCTCAGTAAATTTCAAAAATCAAGGATTAAGATCTTAGGAATGTACAGGGAATCCCTTGAATTATTGAGTAATCTTAGATCAGGTTTTGTGAGTTTCTTACTACCAAGAAATTGCAGTTGCCAATAAGATCTTACCAAGGTTTTGTCCACATTACCAATGTTCTTTTTGGAAAATAATTCAAAAATGGAATTTAAAATTTTGCATTTTTGTCCTTTCACTTCTAGAGAATTTTTTCATCTTTTGTTTCATGATTATCATAAAATATAAGTTGTAAATTGCTAGAATCTGAAAAGTCATTATCTAGAAAGAGAAATCCTTGGCCAAATCTTCCTCCAAACCACTGCTTATAATAAAAGTATTTCTAATAGACTTTTAATTAATCACAAAGCTACATTAATAGAATCCTTCTTAGATTACTAAGATATAGATCTGAAAATCTCAATTTCTAGTCAATTAAGAAAATAAATGCATTAGAAGTAATATGGCAAGGGCAGCTATCTGTAAAATAAAGGTATTGTACTATATGGCTTTTGAGATAGCCTGTAGCTGTTGACAGTTTTATTTTTTGGCTCCTAATAAGATAATTTTGGCAGAACTTGTTCTTCATAAAGATGGGCTTACAATAACCCATTGTAAGAGTCCCTATCAAGATGTTGACAAACTGATTTTGTAATAACATTTTTCTACTACTGATAGACCTGTATTGTGAACAGGTTATGTTCTTAAAGTTCATGTTACAGTTGGTTCTTTGGATCTCAATATGCACTTCCCTAAATATAACATTATGTAATCAGTGGGGCCATTTGTAAGAAGTCCAGAAAACCAATTTAACACGCATATGGAGTAGAGTACTGTATACAACTTTTCAATTCAACAGAACTTAACCACTGTGTGGAATGTGTTTTCATGGGAAAATACATTCAAAATTCCATCTTGTGATACAAAGAATCTTTTCCACCAGCTTTTTTTCATCTGCCTGGATAAGAAGGGCTTCACTTTGCCCAAAGAATGGGAACTTGCCCAGCTTCCATTTTGCATGATATTTGCTTATATGGCTCTTAAAATCTGGTGAAAAGAGTATTATGTTAAGAAGAAGAGGGACAGACATTTGTAGGAAGTGGCAGATTGGAATTTTGAGATTAGCATCATGGAGATGGGTCAAGGAAGAAAAATGAAAGGAATGAGTCAAACAACTCCTTGAGGATAAGAAAAATCAAACTCTGGGGGATGGGGAGAGAGAGGCTCCTGTCAATATTTGAGTCCCAAAATAAATACTCAGGAACATGTCTTATTCCCATTTCTGAGTCACCCTATTTTTTTCTTCCATTCCCATTGATTGCTACCACCTCTGGTTTCCAATTAGGAATGCTCTATCACAACCATATCATGGATATTTCAGCCTCTCCTGATTCCCAGATAGAAAGCAAGAATAAGAGAGGAGTCTAGGAATTGATAGTAAGAAAAGGAACAAAGGGTAAGGGCACCTCAAGGCAGAAAGTAATGTTATTGAAATTCTATATCTTCCCCATAGCCTATGGTAGTAGTGCACAAATAGGTGGTTAATAAATGTTTGACTGAATCAATGTATCTCTCTAGGGGTCCTCAAACTTTTTAAATAGGGGCCAGTTCACTGTCTCTCAGACTATTGGAGGGCCCGACTATAGTAAAAACAAAAACTTTGTTTTGTGGGCCTTTAAATAAAGAAATTTCATAGCCCTGCATGAGGGGGATAATCGTCCTCAGCTGTTGCATCTGGCCCGTGGGCTTCCGAAGTTTGAGGACCCCTGCCTAGACCATTCAAGTTGTTATTAGGAATCTAGATTTAGATTTAGATTTAGGAATTTGAATTTAGATAAAACCCTAGATTTAGAAGAGGTGAAAAAGATGAGAGCTATCTGACAAAGTAGGGGGGAGGGGGAATCCAAAGTGGTAAAAGCAGAGGGAAGACAAGTCCCTTTTGTAATCAACAACTTGACTGCTGAAGCATTTATTATCATTAAGGAAGTCATTTATCCAAATTTCTTTAATCATAGGTATTAAATTTATCTAACACATGTTGGTATCTACTCTATGAAAGACACTTTGCTAAACTAAGAGGTATGCAATTTTTTAAATTTAAAAAAATATATTCTTATATTATCAAATATTTATATTTTGATGTTGTTGATTTTTACATTAAATCCTTTTATCAGCTATGTGACCCTGGGCAAGTCACTTAACCCCAATTGCCTCAGCAACAACAAAAAAAATCCTTTTATCACCAACTAATATATAGTCTTAGCATATTTTGAGGGTGCCTTGGACTCAAGCAAGGAGACCAAACCAACTTAAAGAAATTAATTCAGGTTATACACTGAAGGGTTAAATGCAGAAGCTGGAGCTTAAATACTTTGTTCACATAATGAGAAAATGCAACTTATTGAAAAAGATTCTGATGAAGATTGAAGGCAAAAGGAAAAGGGGTTTGTAAAGAATGAGATGGTTATGTGGCATTGTGGAAACAATAAAAAGAACTTGAACAGACTTCAAAAGATAGAGGAGGGGGCTGCTAGGTGATGAAGTGTATAGAGCACCAGCTTTGAAGTCAGGAGGATCTGAATTCAAATGTGACCTCAAACATTTAATGATTAACACTTCCAAGCTGTGTGACCCTGGGCAAGTCACTTAAACCCAATTATCTCAGCCAAAAAAAAAAAAAAAAAATAGTGAAGGGAGGACAGAAGGGCCTACTCCATAGGGTAACGAGTCAGATATGACTTAATGAATGAACAACAAAAAAGCATATTTCAGTAAAACACTGATCTCTGAAATGATTTCAATACTTTAAAAGAACCATGATTTCTTCAGTGTAGGTAGATTACTACTCCTCTATGCCTTAGCAGAGGATCTCTATGAGAGCCCTGCCCAAAATAACTGATCAATTGATAGATAGCCAGTCATTTCAAATCAAAAGACATTTATATCAAACATTAAGTGAAAAGTAGAGTGTGCTAGATAACTTTAGGGACAAGAATAAGGATTGGAACTCTGATTTGACTGGTTTAAGAAACTCCCTACCCCAGTATAAGTTTAGCACTTTGTGAAAACTTTTGATCTTAGAAAACATGGTAGTGTAAGTCAACTAAAAGCTAATAATCCTTCTCCAAGCAGATTAAAACATAATTTGTAAATATCTAACAAAATAAATAAAAATACCACACAACAAAAATGTTAATTTATGGCTTTTAAATCAATAAGTGACTTGTAGGGATTCATTTCTATTTGAGTTTGACACCCCCAAGAGCACAGAGATTAGGTGACTTACTCAGGATCAGACAGCCAGTATGTGTCAAAAGTTGGACCTCAGAAGTTTTGGCTTCTGTGCTACTTCTTTATTCGATATCCCCCCAAAAAAATCCAAGGGGGAAAAAAACACACCAATCTTCAGCCTCAAAGTTTGTTTTTTACACATACATATATACACAAAGTTATGTACACACACATTTACATGTGTATGTATATATATATATGAATTATATACATCTGCATGCACATATAAACAATTATATACACGGAGAAATATTCTTTTGCCTTACCTGTCATATTGCATGTTCTCTGGTTACTTTCAAAATGATATTGTCGCCTTGCTTGGGCAATATATTCAGCAGCCTCCCTCTCTTGTATTTCTCTGATCTTTTTTTGTCCATATTTCCCAAGGATATATACTCCTAAAAGTTACAAAAATGAACAAATTATATCAGAATTTTTTAGCATGAAAATACTCAGATGTATCTATTTATTTATGTATGTTTAGAAATTTCTGTGAAAGATTAAAGATGAAATTAAATACTCTGGGGGGAGGTAATTGGGGATAAGTGACAGGGTCACACAGGTAGTAAGTAAATGTTCTTTTTATACAAGAGACAAAACCACTGTCTTGAATTTTACAAAAATAAATAACAAAGAGCACATGAAATGTTTACTTGCAAATATTAAAATTTTAAATAAAGTGCCTACTATATGCCTGGCACTGTAATAGGCACTAGAGATACAAAGATGAAAAAAAATAAACACTATTTGTCCTTAAGGAGTTTACTTTCCCAGTTGGAGGGGAAAGCAAAGGAATCAGAAAAGGCCTCATTAGTAGGTAGTGGTATAATGCCGGAGAAACTAAGGCAGGTGAGAGATTAGAGAGTTTTTCATATTTTATTAATTGGAGAGCATAATTGACTGGATAGGACTCTCGCCTCAAATTATCCAGTCAGAGAGAGATAGAGATATACTGGGACCAAGGGATCCATGTTGGTCCCAGGGCTAAAGGAGACTGTCATCTCAAAGAATCCAGCGTCCAGCATCCAGCATGAATGGGAGAATCTCAAACCCTTAAATACCTTTTAGAAACAAAGAAGAGGGGAAAGGCATGAAAACTTCTGTCAGGATGGGAGCGGCCATAAATCCTAAAAACCAGAGCCAGGATATCTGAATACACAGAAATAAAGATGTCAATGAGCTATCTTGGAATATTTTAGAGGGATAGTGTAAATTCTTGAGGACAGAAGAGTCAGGAGGTCTACTCTCTTGTTTATCTTGCTTGCATTAACAATTTATAACCTTAGAGCAAATTATCTTCAGTCTTAATGGACCAGAGGGGTAGTTTTACAGTTTAGGGGATTGAGACAGAAGAGTTAAGGAAACTAGACACGGGGAAACTAGTGCAGGGAAACTGAGTCAGGACAGTTAAAGAGAACTGTGGCAAAACAGTGGGCTAGTGCTGATCATAGAAATAAAGTTGCTGATTCTGAGAAACAGTAGAGCCCATTCCAGGAAAGAAAGTGTATAGTCTTTGCAAGAATGAGACAGAATGTGATATACAAGGAACAAATAAGCCAGTTTGGCTAAATGCCATAGCTTTTGAAAGGGAGTAATGTGGATATCAATTTGTATAAATTGGGAAAGTAGGAAGAAACCAGGTTGAGAAGAGTTTTAAGTATTCACAGAGCACGAATGTATTTAATCCTAGAGACACTTGAAACTTTATAAGCAAGAAAATATCTTGGAAACTGTGGGGAAAATGGATTGGAGAAGAATGGGATTTGTAGAAGGATATTACAATAATTAAAGTTATAGGTGTTGAGAGCTTAAGATAGAGTGGTAAACATCTGAATAGAGAGAAAGAAAAGATGGATATAAATTATAGAGGTAGCATCAACAACATGTGGAGACAACATGAATTCGAGGAAAAGGATGAGTAGAGGATAATTCTAAGTTTATGAACTCAGGTAAATAGAAGGATGGTGACATATAAACAGAAATAAAGAAGTTAAGAACAGTGTAGACTGCAGGGTCCTCAAATTATGGCCCGAGGGCCAGATGCGGGGCAGCTGAGGACGATTATCCCCCTCACTCAGGGCTATGAAGTTTCTTTATTTAAAGGCCCACAAAACAAAGTTTTTGTTTTTACTATAGTTTGACCCTCCAACAGTCTGAGGGACAGTGAACTGGCTCCCTATTTAAAAAGTGTGAAGACCCCTGCTTGATAATGAGATGTTAATGAATAATTGATGTGGAATCCATGCTCAGGAAAAACTAGGATGACAAAATCTGGTAATAATTTGCATAGAATTTAGAACTAAGATAAGTTGATGACATCACAGATTACTGTATAGAGAAAAGAGGGCATAGAACAGTTATAGAAGTATATTTACAATTAGAGGGCTTCATGTGAATGGCATTATAGCACAGGTGATGAGACAAGTGATCAGAAAGGTAGGAAGAGAAGCAAAAATGGATAGTCAGGAAAACCTAGGTAGAAAAATATTTAGGAGAGAGTGGTCAAATGTTGCAGAGTCAAATGGGAACTAATAAAAGGTCGATTTAATAATTAGGAACAATGTAACTTTGATAAACAGTTTAATTTGAGTGATCTTGGAAGCAAAAGATTACAGAGGGTTGGAAAAGTAATTGAGAGAAGTAGAAGCTATCCAGATGACTTTTCCTCCCCTCTCTCAGGAATTTGGCTATATGGACATTTTGAAGGTTTTTAAGGATGGAAAAGAATCTAGGCAGGAAGAAGAAAGCCAGTACAGAAGAAGAAACTGAAGATAAGGGTTGGGAGGATTGTTGTGGAATTTGCTAATGGAAAGAAAAAGGATGGGAGCATGAATATAATTAGAGGGGATGGTCTTGGCAAGGAGAAGGGCCCACCTCCTCATCAGAGGCTGGAATAAAGGAAAAAAGGATGGGTTTTGAGATAAATAGGGAATAGGAGTTCTGAATATTTGCTTGTTTAGATTTTCTGTAAAAGTTTTGCTTATTGTAAATATAAACATGTACAGAATAATCTAGTAATTTCTGGTTGCTCATAAAAGGAATATAGAATCACAACTTAAATCTTATATTTTCTAAATAGTCAATGAGCAAATAAGATATAATCAGTGACCCACTTTTCTGTAACATTTACTTATTTTGTTCTTACTAGAAGTCATTCAGATTTCCCCTTCAAACATATATCAGACAAACATATGGTCACCTAATCAACAGAAGTGATAGCTCCCATACTAGGAAGAACTATAGTTTTTTTTTTTTTTTTTTAATAGAATCGTAATTTTTATTATATTACCTCAGCCTACCCATGGGCAATAGATATTTTTCATGTGTGAAAAGTGTTTTGTAATTATGTTTACATAGTTCCAAGTTTCTCTTGGCAGGTAGGTACCCAAATGTTTTATTTTGTCTACAATTATTTTACTTTATTTATTTTTAAAAAATATGTTGAATTATATGTTAAATACAATATGTGTATATATAGCCATACAGTTATTTTGCTGCACAAGAAGAATCAGACTTTGAAATAACGTACGATTAACCTGTGAAGGAAAGCAAAAATGCAAGTGGACAAAAACAGAAGGACTGGAAATGCTACGTAGTGGTTCCCTCTCATTTCCCAGTTTTCCTGCTGGATATAGCTGTTTCTATTCATTATTGAACAAATGGAACTGATTTGGTTCATCTTATTGTTGAAGAGAGCCATGTCCATTGGAACTGATCATCATATAGTATTGTTGTTGAAGTATATAATGATCTCCTCACTCCTTCACTCATCATCAGTTCATGTAAGTCTTTCCAGGCCTTTCTGAAATAATCCTGCTGGTCATTGCTTATAGAACAATAGTATTCCATACCATTCATATGCCATAATTTATTCAGCCATTCTCCAATTGATGGGCAACCACTCAGTTTCTAGTTTTTGGCCACTACAAAGAGTGCTGCCACAAACTTTTTTGCACATACAGGTCCCTTTTCCTTCTTTAAGATCTCTTTGGGATATAAGCCCAGTAATAACACTGCTGAATTGAAGGGTATGCACAGTTTGATAGCTTTTTGACCATATAAGAAGAACTATAGTTTTAGTGATTTCTTTATTTTTGAATCAAATCTTTGGTTGCAACATTTAAATTTTGTATGCTTTAAACTGAGAAGTTTGGTGTGCTCTAGGTAAATGTTTATTGTGATCCTCCACTGTTTTTTCTTTCTTTGACCAACTATAATTTGGATGGGGGAAGAATTTGTTTTCTTAATAGTTTGTAAGATCATAAAATCAATTTCTCTTTCATTTCTAAATATTTCTCTTATATTCCATTTATATGCATCTGTATCTACAACATATGGGCCAAAGTTCTTGCTCCTTGAACTATAAATCATCCAGGAAAAAAAAGCCTAAAAATAATGTTTTCTAAACTTTGTTTCCATCTTCCCTTTATTCTTGAAAGATGGCATGTCTATTCCTTCATGGACTCTTGTAAGTTTTCAATTTCCTTACAAATCAACAAGAATTCAATAAAATGATATATTTATATTTTGCCATCCTGTAAGAAATTCTTGGTTTCTACAGAGTAAATCAAATCAGTAACTCTAAGTCAAAAGAAATAGTTTTAAATCACCCTCTCCCATTTCTTAGCTACAAATCACTTGATTCTCTGAGTCACAATGTCCTTACCATTAAAGGAAAGATAAAACATGTACTACCAAGCATAGGAATTGTTTGTTAAACTTTAAAACACTATACAAACACAGGTTATTAATTATTAATAATAATAGAATCTATACAACGTTTTAAAGCTTGCAAAGCACTTTAAATATTATCTCATTTTATCTTCACGATACCTCTTTCAAAAGGTGAATACTATAATTTCCATTTTTACAGATGAGAAAACTGATAAAAGTCAGGGGTTAAAAAGACTTGCCTGGAATCACACAGCTAGCAAGTATCTGGGGCCTGATATGAATTTTGGTGGTCTTGACTCCAGGGCCAATGCTCTATTACTAAGCCACATATTTATTTGCTTCTTTGTTGTCTTCTTCCTTTCAAAGGTACAGTTTGGATTTTCGGTAAATTTTCCTTCATATTTTAGCTAAAATCTGTATCTCACTAACCTTTACCCATTATTCCTAGTTCTGTCCTCTGAGACAAAGCAAAATCAGATTACTTCTTCTTTCCAAAAGAGAATCCTTTAAATTACTGAAGACCTTTATCAAATTCTCACTAACACTTCTCCAGGTTAAACATTCAATATAAACAATGGAATACTGAGTGCCACCTGTGCATTTGAGATAAAAACATTTAAGTGTAGAAAGTATGCAGACTTCAAAACAGCTAAAAAAAAAAAAAAAAAAAACCCAAATCTACTCACAACCTCAATCAAAATCATACTTCCACAACAATAATAAGGATTTGGTTTCAGACTTTTGTGATTAAAACACAAAATTAGCCACAAATCTGAATTCGTGATGACTAGAATGTTATCATTTATCTGTGGTTTTGCATGGAAAACCGTATCAAAATAAAAATTAGATGGATCAAGCTCTTTGGGAAATTCTTGTTCCTTGATTTATAAGCAGTTTTGAATCTAGTGCATTTATTTAGTGATAAGAACATCAAAACCCCATGCTGATAAAATTCCATCTCCTAATCTGAATTCATGATGACTAGAATGTTATTATTTATCTGTGGTTTTGCATGGAAAACCATATCAAAATAAAAATTAGATGGATCAAGCTCTTTGGGAGATTCTTGTTCCTTGATTTATAAACAGTTTTGAATCTAGTGCATTTATTTAGTGATAAGAACATCAAAACCCCACGCTGATAAAATTCCATCTCCTAATCTGAATTCATGATGACTAGGATGTTATTATTTATCTGTGGTTTTGCATGGAAAACCATATCAAAATAAAAATTAGATGGATCAAGCTCTTTGGGAGATTCTTGTTCCTTGATTTATAAACAGTTTTGAATCTAGTGCATTTATTTAGTGATAAGAACATCAAAACCCCACGCTGATAAAATTCCATCTCCTAATCTGAATTCATGATGACTAGGATGTTATTATTTATCTGTGGTTTTGCATGGAAAACCATATCAAAATAAAAATTAGATGGATCAAGCTCTTTGGGAGATTCTTGTTCCTTGATTTATAAACAGTTTTGAATCTAGTGCATTTATTTAGTGATAAGAACATCAAAACCCCATGCTGATAAAATTCCATCTCCTAATCTGAATTCATGATGACTAGAATGTTATTATTTATCTGTGGTTTTGCATGGAAAACCATATCAAAATAAAAATTAGATGGATCAAGCTCTTTGGGAGATTCTTGTTCCTTGATTTATAAACAGTTTTGAATCTAGTGCATTTATTTAGTGATAAGAACATCAAAACCCCACGCTGATAAAATTCCATCTCCTACTTATGTTTATAGGTATGCCAATATTTCCTCTCTTTGGCCTCCTACCAATTTTATTCATTCTGGCTACAGGATAATAGGAAGGGCCCCTAAGAATTTCTTTTACCTGTCCTTATGATTCCAGTGCAGATTTCGAACAGAATAGAGGTGAATATCTTAAGCTTAAGGAAGATTGATGTCAGTTGTCTTTATAGGTCATACTTTAGAATGTGAGACTAAATGATCTAAATAATATAAAATATAAATACTAAATAATATAAATACTTGGATCCTTCAGTACATCTAGCTGTGCGTTCAAATACTACAATATAGTTTAAAAAAAGAGGGACGGGACGGTGTGGAAATGGGAGTGGAGGAGACGAACAGAAGTGGGGAAGGGAAAGGAGAGGGGGAAGGAAGAGAGGTAGATGGAAAAGGAAAAGTGAAAAAGAAAAGAAGTTAAGATGGGAAGAGAAAGACACACATACAGACTTTGGGCAATCTCTTTAAGGTTTGGGAAACTCCTAGTAAAGAGAAATTAATTCAAAGTTCTGGATGTTGCAATTGGATTGCTTGCAATAGTTCACTCCAGTAGGTCAATAGCATACAGAATCCGGAGGCAATTTCTCTAAGCGAGGTATGTGACAAGGGCGCTGCGGAAGACCAGCTGTCTAGGTAATTTCATCTCCCGGGGCCTCAGGTTCCTCATCATGAGGGAGGAGAACCTCTGACGGCGAGGCTACCGCTTTAATACTGTGAAGCCCCGAGAGAGAGAATCATTCCCCGATCTCCCGCCCCCCTCCTGCAGTCAAGGAGAGAGAGGATGAGCAAGCAGAGGAGCCGGAGGGTAGGGCACAGGGTGCGAGAGCGCGGGTCCCAGACGCCCCCCCAGCGCCTGCACCCACCTCCGAGGACAGTACCCAGGAAAAGGCATTTCTTCTTGTGACGTTTCAGAAAATTCCACACAGACTTCAGCATCTTCCGGTCCCGGAGGCGGGAGAGAGGGGTGGAGGGGGTTGCAGACCGCGAGCCCCGGGAGTGGCGGGGACCTGGAAGGAGGGGGGAGAAAGGGGAACGGTTTCTCGGGGGAGCGTGGCTGGTCGGTCTGGTCCTGGGGACAAGGTACCCCGTCACCCTTGCCCCTTCCCCGGGTCCTCCCGGGGAAATCACAGCCGCCAGTCTCCAGCTCGACTGTCACCGAAGAGGGAAGGGGGCGTGGAGACCCGACTGAGCCGTCCTGGCCGCCGTCCCCAACGCCGCCGCCGCCGCCGCTAATGCGGCTGCCTCGGGCCGGAAAGCCGCGTCCGTCGCGAATTCGGTCCCCAGTGTGCCCACTATCCGGCGGTTCCCCGGAAACAGCAGCTGCGGCCTCCCACGTTCCGCCGGCCGCGCTCTCCTGACTCGCTGCCTGTTTTCGCGCTCTCTACCCGGAAGATTCGTCGGGTTGGCTCCGTGAGATGGAGGAGCCTGCTAAGGCAGCGCTTACATCGGAGGGAGTGATCGTGTCCGCAGAGGAGAGAGAGGCGTGGATGGAGAGGGCAATGCTCATGGTGAGGGGGCTGGGGGTGGGGCGCCCCGAAGGGGTATGGGAGAGGACGCGCAGGGTGACGCCGCCCGCGGGGGGGGGAGGGGCGGGGGAGGGGGAAGGGCAGGCCGCGAGTTCTTGTTTGTAGAGCGAGACCTTCCCCGGGAGCGGGGCGGGACATCTTCTTACCCTGCGAAAGAGAGCACCGCCCCCATTCCCCCTCCGCCTCGTACTTTAACCTAGTTAGAATCTGGGGCTGAGCGTGACCCTGACGCGGGCTGCCCATACCTGGGGCCTGGTCCCAGCCTTGGGACCGTTGGGTTCGGGCTCAAGGCTGTCGGAGCGGGGGGAGGAGGGAGGGGACGGGGGCAGATCTTCTCCAGCGTGGTCTGAAGCTAGGCTTCTTCAGCTTTTTCCAGTCCCGACTGCTTTTCGCCCCAGAAATTCTTACACCATTCTAGGCATGTAGGTACAAAATAAGCATGCAAATCAAATATTTACTGGCAATAAACCGTAATTTCACAATCCCGACGGTGTTCAGAGACTCATGTGGAGGTCTCACACCACAATTTAATAAGAATCTGATCTTCTGAGAGACGTGAGCCAAGAAACCTGTTTCTTTACCTCCCCCCCCCAAAAAAAAAAGTAATTTCCTATTTTGAGGGCTCTTTGAGTGGTTTTCACCAAGAAGCCGCTTGAACCTGTGTCTATTCAACTTTCGAAGCTTGAGCTTCTCAGATAAAAATATTCTCAAATACAAATTATCAAAATTCTCAAATACAAATAATAATACTTACCTCAAAGGAGGATCAAATGGGGTAAAATATATATATATATATATATATGTATATATATAAAGTACTGTAGAAGTAACAGTGATCATAATACGAGTTTATTAAATATTGTGTTTAGTTTATTCTAGATCTAGAGCTATAAATGAAAGGCCATCCTCCTAGTACATTTCTTAATAGTATTCCATCATAACCATATACCATGACTTGTTCAGCCATTTTCCAATTGATGAGCATCCCTTCAATTCCCAATTTTTTGCCATGAGAAAAAAGAGCTACTATAAATATTTTCATACACTTGATCTTTTTCCTTTACTGGGAAGTGAGAAGTTGGGGAAATCTCTTTGGGATTGGAATTCAGATCCTGAACGCTGTTCTTCTCACATTCTTATCTTTTTACTATTATCTCAGTTTGCTAAAATCTTATCATTTACAACATTTTTACATCTTCTTTTTTCCTTCTTTACCCTTATAGGCCTTTATCATAGTTTAGACCCTTATCACTTTTTCCTTTATCTATTACATGTAATAACTTTTTGTTTGGACTTTATGCCTCAGGTCGCACACTATTTCAATTAATTCTAGATATAATTTGCCAAAGTGATTTTCCTTACTTCCTATTCAACAAAGTCAAGTGATTCCCTATTACCTGAAGGATGAAATATAACCCGTTCATTTGTCATTTAAAGGAATTTACAATCTGAATCCTTACCTTTTCATTTGGAACTGCCCAAGGATTATAATACTGTGTATACCCTTTGACCCAGCAATTCCAATCCCAAAGAGATTTCCCAACTTCTCACCTCCCAGTAAAGGAAAAGGATCAAATGTATGAAAATATTTATAGTAGCTCTTTTTTCTCATGGCAAAAAAATTGGGAATTGAAAGGATGCTCATCAATTGGAAAATGGCTGAACAAGTCATGGTATATGGTTATGATGGAATACTATTAAGAAATATACTGTAAACAATTATAATCAGGCAGATTTCAGAAAAACCTGAGAAGACTTATAGGAACTCATACAAAGTGAAGTGAGCAGAACACTAAAAGCAATACATACTATGATCAACTGTGAATGACTTACCTATTCTCAGTAATACAAGGATCCAAGATATTTTTGAAGAACATATGATGAAAAATGCTATCTACCTCCAGAAAAAGAAGTGATGAAGTCCTAATGCAGATCCAAGTGTCAACCAGACTGAACTGGTCAGACACAGGAGAATCAGGAATCAAATAAAAGTTTAATTTCAAAGTGAAGGAAACAGCTTGCAAATAAAGAAGGAGATTAGACACATGTACCAAAGCTCTGCCCTTAGTAGGAGGACCATTTTAGTGTGGCTGGATCTTATTTATTTACTTGTAGCTAGACAAAGAGTCAAATAGTGTAGTGCAGCAAGAGTAGTGTTGCAACAGGAACATTGAGGCAAAGGTGTCTAGTGACAAAAAGTCCCTACAAATCAGGACTTCCGATTTGGGCCTGCTAGTGATTGGCCAACCTCTAAGAGATTATGAGTTCCAGAATGTGAGCACAAAGGATTGTTATGCCAATCTCAGGGCCTAGCTTGCTTCCTGGATCTTAGATATGGAAAACAGGGGTCTCCTAATATAGTGTCTTGACATGTATACTTATTTTTTAAAACTTTATTTTTGGAGGGCTTGGTTTTTTAGGGTTTTTTTAAAATCTGTTTTCTTTTGATACATGGCTAATATGGAAATATGTTTTTCATGTCTGCAATGTATCAAATTTCTTGTCTTTTCAAGGAGACAGAGGAGGATACAAAAATAAAATATAAAAATTAAAAACTTGCTTCTGACATATTGGCTGGTTAACTTTAGCTAAGTTACTACTCTAAAATAGTTTCTCTTTAGGAGTTTCCTATATCAGTGAAATCATCCAGTTTTTAAAAACTCTGTCCCTCCTTGAGGCCAAGGACTATTTTTGACTTCTTTGAATTTGCAGCATTTAGCACAACTTTGCCTGGCAAAGTGTTTAATCAGTGATTGTTGATTACTAAAAAGAACTTAAAGGCCATCTAGAACAATACTGTCATTTTACAATTTTGAAAACTAAAATGTAGGGAAGTTAACTGATTCTGCTAAGGTCACTCAATGAGTATCAGAGGCAGAATTTGAACTCAGATCCTCTGATTCCAGAGTCAAATTTCTTTCTATTGCACTCAACTGTTGTCCTTGTTTTATTGTACTTTTTGTGTTGTTTTGTTTTCTAGTCATTTCTGTGTGCTGAATTTTAGTTTTAAATAGCAGATATCAATTGGCAAATTTTATATGAGAACTTGTCTAAGTTCATTATAACTTTCAGTTGTATAGTAGAAAGAGTTCTGAATTTTGAAATGAAAGTCCTGGGTTCAAGGACCAATACCTTCATTTTTTAATGTGGTTGTTGTTGTTTATCTTTCATTCTGGAGAAAGATCATAATATCAGGGAGGTAATGCTGTGACATGCAAGTGAACTGGATTTGAGGTAAAGAGGACTTTGCAAAGTCACCAGCTGAGGCTTTTTCCTCTGGAATCATCTGGGTCTAGTAACCAGTTATAGATCAGGAGCATTAGAGGTGGTCTTGAATCGGTGGGAGACCTTGGTCTTTTTAAGCTAAAGTCTTTAACCAGTCTCAGTTTTCCCATTTAGTGATTAAGAAATGAGGCAAAGAATGAGCTTTTCTAGTATGGTAATCATTATGTCCTTAACCTGTATTTTCCTTAGCCTATATATTCTTATGTAGTTTTGTTTTCCTCACTTGTAAATAGGAATACTAATATCTGACTATTCAATATACAAGTTTATTTTTTTCTTTTTATTTTCTTTTTAATTTTTTTATTATTATTATAGCTTTTTATTTACCAGATATATGCATAAATAATTTGTCAGCATTGACAGTTGCAAATCCTTTTGTTTCAACTTTTTCCCTCCTTCCCCCCACCCCTTCTCCCAGATGGCAGGTTGACATGTTAAATATGTTAAATTATAAGTTAAATACAATATATGTATACATGTCCAAACAGTTAATTTACTCTAATATACAAGTTTATAAAGAAAGGGCTTTATAACCTTTCAAGCATTACATACATAAAAGGTATTCATTCATCTTCCTTTCCTCTTTTTACTCCTCTGCAGCCCCAAAGTAATGTTTTCAGCATTGGCTGTCTTCAGTTCACATTGAATCATGCTACTAACATTTTTCTTAATTATATCTTCCAATACATCTGTCTTCTCTTTACTTGCTTCTAATTTCCCTACTTATATTCTTTTGGCTTTCGTATATATCTTACCAATTAGTTTCACAATGTCTAAGAACTTTCTTCTTTTCTCTAGTTCCCTTTGCTCACTCTCTTGTCTATACAAAACTTAAAAAAAAAAAAAAATTCCCCATTTGAGGCTGTTCCTCTTTTGTTTCTAGTGCTTATACCACTCTCTGCAAACAAATAATTTCTTATGTACAATTCAAAATTTACTTTTCTCTATAGAGAAACTGTACAACACTATGTAAATGTGTAAATTTCATCATCTTCATGCTTTTATTGATACATAATTAACTCATACTCAATAAACATAAATTATGTATCTGTGAATAAGTTTACATATATGTGATTGTAACATTTATTGATATACTTTATTTTTTTTGTATCATAGGCTTTAGAGGCAAAAACAAAGCTTTACTATCTGTAATTCCTTGTAGCTATTTTTGTAGTATCATATGCTTAGTATCTAACACATACTAGTCATAGCAGTCTTTTAAAAGTAAAGCATTGCTACAGTAGCTTACAGACCAGGTTTCTTACTTCAATACTATTAGAATAAAAATGGAGGAGAAATCTAACTACCAATGAAGTTTTCTTAGAAAACTCTAGGAATAGAATTTAAATTTATTTCACTTCTAGTATTATCTTAGTTGCAAAAAATTAGAAGCCTTATCTGTTTCTGTGTTTTGTTTTTGTATTCTGCATGTACAAGAGAAAAGATTAGTTTTTTTTTTTCTTTTAGCATTTTTTTTTTACCCATAGTTTTTGGAATTCATCAACACAGAACAATCTACAAGTCCCTCTTTTAAATTAGGTAGGGTTTGAGTATGCACTGTACCTAGATCAAGCAGTATTAATTGGTTTAAATAGTCTTTTACTCTCTGGGTTACAAATGCCAGACCCTCAGTTTATCTACTATTGTGCCAGATGTTGTATCTTACTTGCCTATTGCTTTTTTTTAAGGTTCAATTACATTACTTTTTGGACTTAAGTTAGAAAATTTGTGATAAATTATTTGGCTCCCTAAACTTCAAGGAAAAGAATTTTTATAATTTAGAGTACTAGCTGATAATATTCTATAAATATATTGAGAACTATTCAACATGGTTTTAAGTGCATAGATATGACCAGATCTGGAGCAAACAAATTAATTGAATCTGCTTGAGGAGTGTGAAATTCCAGCCCTCATAAAACACTAGTATTTTTTTTAAACAGAAGTTTACCTGAAAATGATCATGCACCTGCACTAAGCAAGCTATTATTTATTTGAAATGGACAAAGACCTAAAAGAGAGGGAGGGAGCAAAAAAAAAGGATTTTGGTATATGAGTAACCCAAACCTAGATAATGCATAAATAGAAGCCTATTATTTAGATCTCTTACTTGTTTTTTCATCAATATGATAATTCACCCAAGTTATTCAAGCTTGAAGATTTGAAGTCAGTTTTAATTCCTTTCTTTTGTCTCCCTTAAGAATATCCTTTTCTTTTCATTCCACAGTCTTTCTAATGTATGCCCTTATTAACATGTCCCTATACCAAGACTATTTATTTGTCTTATCTTCTTCATTGCATCCTGCTCATCATTCCCAGTTTGATTCCTAAGAGATTACTTTTGTCATGTCAGACATAGAAATAGAATTAAAAGTTATAGCATCATAGCGTTTTACTGCTGGACAAGACCCTATAGATTATTTAATTCATTTTGATTTCTTTTTATAAATATGGGAACTGAGGGCCTAGAGAAGTAAAGAATCTGAGTCACACAACTCAAATCCTCAGTTAGGATTTGAACCCACTTCTATTTTCAACGAACTATAACCATTTAGTACTATATATAGGACCACTACAACATTCCCAACAAATGATCTCCAATAATTGGATACTTTATGTGCTATTACTGAGTGAAAAACAAAACAAAAACTAAAACTAAAATTTTATTCCTGTAAATTTCTATTGACCCTAGTTTTTCGCTTTGATATCCAAGCAGAAAACTCTAATCCCTTGCCCATAGGACCTTCGCATATTTAAAGCAAGCTTTTAAGCTATCATCATCATCATCATCATCATCATCATCGTCACCATCATCATAGTCATCACTGAGTCTAGTTTCTTCCAAACGTAACATTTCACTTTCCTTCAGGTGACACTTTAGATAGAGTTTTAAATGTATTGATCATCTTGAATGCCTACTTCTCAATTTGGCTTGATGATATGGTTGATTTCTTTTTAAATATGTTACATCTTACATAATAAATAGTTAATACTGAGTAAATAATAGGTATTCAGCAAATGTTTATTCAGTCGAATTAAGAGGCTGTGTTGTAGAGGAAAGAGGTTGGGACCTGGAATCAGAAGACTGGGTTCAAATTTTAGCCTTGACATTTATTCTAGTGTCTGGCAAAGATGACAATACCAATAGGGAATAGGTTCCCATAATGAACAATAAGACCAGGAACACCATTCTGAGAAGTGTAATAATCACTCAAGGACATTAATGCCACTGCAGTGTCAGAGTTTTGCTACTTTCCTACATTGCCATTTCATTAAATGCCTTTACTTGGAGCTATTTTTGTGGTCTTGCTGATTACATATATATACACATCACTAGGGGATGATGAGCTATAGTTTTAAGAGATGCTGACTCACCAAATACCTTGAACTTGGGGTAGACTGCCCTGCAGGTGTGTGAGGAAGGGAGTCACCTTAGTTATTTCCCACTATTCTCTTAATATAAAACTATTCCAGGGATACTGACATACTATTTGCTGTCCCTTCATCATGTCTCATGCATTCCCATTTCTTTACTTTTACCTCTCCAAAGAGAATTTAAACTTTTCTGACTTTCTAAGTTCTATTTGTTCTTCAACTCTATCTGTATTATGAATTCTTCACTGGACTCTCCAACAGTGATCAAGGTCTCTTATCAAAATTTTAAACCAACACATTTAACATATATGTGTATATATATATATATATATATATATAGGTATACACATGTATATATTTACATACATAAATATATAATTTTTTAAAAAATAAACCAATATTTGTCTAATTCCTGCTAAATTAAATATCATGGAAACAAAAAGAAGTATCTCTATTCCCCTTCCCCTTTTAAAAGAGGGATGGAGATCTGGATCAGTGACTTTATTGGTGAAGGAAAACTGCCAGTGCAGATTAGCAGCTGTTCTCTAATTTATAATTTTAGAGAATTGCTTGGGCCTGTGAAAGTCAGTCAGCATGCAGTTATTAAGTGCCTACTATATGCCGGGAATGTACTGGTTAAGTGAGAGATTAAGTTACTGCCTGAAGCAATATCTATCACAGTTAGCACTTGAATTCATGTCCTCCTAACTTCAGAGCCAGCTTTCTACTCATTACACCATGCTGCCTCTTAATCTCTGTTTTTAAAGATATTAAAATTTAGTTGGGGACTCAAGATGTGCATAAAATATAGTAAGACAAGATAGGATTTGTGCTGTATAATTTATAGGTAATAGATTTTAAGATTCCATAATAGGAAGAGTTTTACTGATGTGTTCAAGGGAGGATTCACAATAACTATGGACTTGAAGGATCAGTAGTATGCAGAGAGACATGTGGATGCCATGTGAAAAGTTAAAAATAAAGTGGGAGTACATGAGACGTGCTTAGAAGACAGTGTTAAGTAAAGTGACCTTGAAGCAGATTTACTATAAGAGAACAGTGAGAAAGAATATTGGAAACTAGAGTGATAAAACTTTGCCAGTGATAAATAAGTGCAATGGGATAAATAAAGATGGCAAAAGGAGAGAGGTGCCAGGAACAAAGGTAGAATAAGGGAAAAGCCAAAATATAATGGCAGCAGGCTTTCCTTGCCAAGGCCTCTTCCTTGCTATGTCTACTCCCTACTCAGGTAGTTGAGTTTAACTGGAATTGAGGTTCTATTATCAAATAGAATTCTGTAAGGCTTTTTATAAGCCACATGTTAACTTAGAAAACCATAACTTAACACTTCCATGTTTTATTGTATTTTTCTTTCCCAAATACATTTTAATTGGGTTCCATTTGTATTTGGGAGTGCTGCAAATTGGCTCACTGGCAGTCACTTTAACACCTCTGCTCTAGTAGAGTACCAGATAATTTAAATAGTTGAGAAAGTTGAAGTAATAAGCCCTAAATGCATGTTTTGAGGACTTAGATTTGTTTTGGTTAACAAAGTGAGCTGTCCTTGATGTTCCAAGGAAGTGGATTCAAACTGAAATAGAAACAGGACCATTGAATTGTACTTAGAGAACCACATATTAACATTATATTATATGTATTTTTATTTATCTTATTAAATATTTTTCAACTGCATTAAATTGCATTTAATCTGATTCAGGTATAACTGGAATGTTGTGGGTAGCATGCTGCCTGCAAACTGTTTGACAACCCTTTTCCCTCTATTTTATATTAGTGATTCTTTTGCCTCTCAATCCTCATGCATAATTTGGTTACTTAGTATTGTCCTTGAAGATGTCTTTGTCTCCTTTTTTGCACAAATTATAACATGCTACTTACTTATACTCACTATGCATTGTTTTGTTGCTTTTCTGCATACTTGTGATTTTGATTCTTCTGAGATTTTGATGTTCAATGATTTGTACTAATACAGCATTACCAGAACTTTATTGGTTTTAAAAAGGTGGGCTTTTGTGGCACTGAACAAGTTAGAATTATTAAAGTGATTTGTCTAACTTCCTACATGAATTCCAGTTCAGTCTCCTTTAATCAATGAATCAACATTTATTAAGTGACTACTATGTGTCAGCTACTGTGCCCTAGCACATTGGGAATACAAATACAATAAAAAATTACATAAATACATTTGAGGATACAAATACATAAATTGAGTCAGTCACCTCTGGGAATCTTATTTTATTCACTTTACCAGTTTAAGAGTTTCTCACACACACAGAGTAACCACTTAATAAATGGTTGTTGACTTTGACTTCAAACATAGTACTCCAATATGTCATATGTATTTACTTATATACATACACATATACTGCTTCTCTGATGTATTATGTCTTCTAATAGGATCTGTGTATTATAGCTTTGGTACTTAAAGAATCTGTAATTTTGTTCATGTGAGTATGCTTTCCACTTGTTTGAATAAATTGGTAGATAATTTTTGGAATTTGTGTAACTAAAAGATGTATCCTCATGGGCAGAGTCCAGCTTTATTGTAAGCTTTTCAATTTATCTAGCCTGATGCCTGGACAATACTAGATCTATACATGTAGAATTTCCAGTTTGGTAGAACCAGTCAGAACTTGTACTCTATTGGCATAGCCTTTGAGAACTCAGGATCATCCCAATATCATGGTATGGTATTAGCCCACACACCTGCCTCCGAACATATTTGCATGTGCTTTGTTTAATGTCTTTTTTTTTTTTTTTTTTTTAAACAAAGTAGAACATGGTAGTGGTGCCAGATATTCTTCATGGACTTTGTGCTTTTTTACCCACATCTCTGTCCAGGTAAAATATTTAGACACTTAAGCTGGGAAATCACTGAAGTCATCTAAATTATTAGTCTTCTTGTTTTTATATATATACATATACATATATATATATATATACCATTTTTTCTTTATAGTTCTGACAGTCTGTTGTTGATTCACTGTATAAACATGAGTGAGAGATAAGATAGGAGGTAGAAAGATAGATGAATTGGAAAAAAATGGAATAAAAGTAAAAAGGTGAGAACAATAAAAGTAAGAGTAATTTCTTACGCCTAGAATATTTTTCCACTTTACATTTACATCTTAGCAAGTTGTCTCCAATTGCCCAAAGCTGTAGGTGTATAAAGTAGTAGTATTCCATAACATGCAATGTGATCCTGGAAGTTCTTCATTAGAACAAGCCTAAACAAATTATATGAATTTGTCTTGAACTGTGTTCCTACTTCCCCCCATACTTTTGCTCCAAATTCCTGACTTTCCTTTTCATCATGTTTGAAATAGCCCACACAGTTGCATATACATCTCCTTAGGAGATTGTTTTATAAAATAATCATCATCTTGTGTGATTTCATTTATTTGTTTCTAGTAGCCTTCTCAATTTGAACACACTCTTTTTTTACTTCCTGTTTATTATTTCTAATTTTCCAGTCCATCTGTTTCCTTTTCCTTTGTTCCTTAAACTAGATGAACTATTCAACAGTTCTTATGGTTCCACTTCATAAAGTCACTATATTTACTATGGTGGAAATCCTGATAAAGTCTCAGCATGTAAGTATTTGAATTGTGGAACAGTTGTTTTCTCTGATAAGAGAGTCTTGTTATATAAGAAGGGAACTAGGTAGAAGTCACAAATTGTACCTACAGATTAGCTTTTTCATGTTCTTGCATGTAACTGGTCACATGTATTCCTAGGCTAATTTTGCATAGTGTTTATGAAATATTAAGATCATTTGGAACAAAAAACATTCCCATTGTCATCAGTATTCCCTTTTTCTTTAGATTGTTCAATTTACCTACTAGCCTATAATGTCTATGTATGTAAATATACACATATATGTATACCTTTGCACATATACACATAATATGAATTCAACATTCTTTTTTAATCTTTAGTGCTTTCTTGGTTTTCTTTCTAGTCTATTTTCATTTATCCACAGATGATTTTCAAATCTATATATCTAGCCTAAATCTTTCTCTTTAGCTATATTGCTGACTACTTACTAGCTAGTTCTATCATTTTTTCATTGTTTTCAAATTCAGCATATTCAAAACAAAATTCATTTCCCCTCTCATTTTTGTTGAAGGTATCATCATCGATTCAATTTCAACTAGTGTTCACTGAGTCTGTCTTGACATTTAAAGATCTTAATAGACCTGCTCTTGTCTCTCTCTCCAGATTTACTTCATGTTAATTCTTTTCTATATTCTGTATTCACTTTTTCCTAAACTTGACATTTTGTTTTCTTTCATAACTTTGCCAAGGTAATATTTCTTATCCTAGAATGTTCTTCCACTTTACATTTACATCTTAGCAAGTTGTCTCCTTAATTTAGTAAAATAATACTTCAAAATATTTATGTTCATAATTTGTTCATCACCAAAATGAACCAAGAGCTGCTATGAATATTTTGGGGCTTAATGTCCTTTTTCTCTTTAATCATCTTGGGGTATAAGTGCCATAGAGGTACAGCTGAGGTAAAGGGTAGTATAAATAGTTTAGTAACTTTTTGAGTATACAGTCCATTCTCCTAATATGGCAATGCCACTTCATAAGTCCACCAACAAAGCATAGCCTCTCCACAATATGTCATTTTCTTATTTTACGTATTTGCATAACTTCTTTTAATTATTATTGTAGAGCTAGAACAAAGTAGATACTTCCGATGGTCCTTAAATCTACAGATTACTTCCTTTGTATACAGC
Organism: Sarcophilus harrisii; assembly: GCF_902635505.1. Classification (NCBI taxonomy): domain Eukaryota; kingdom Metazoa; phylum Chordata; class Mammalia; order Dasyuromorphia; family Dasyuridae; genus Sarcophilus; species Sarcophilus harrisii. The sequence goes on from NC_045429.1 coordinate 150,218,071, forward strand.
CTCTGCTACCTCTGGGACACAGACTGGGACAAAGGAAGCTCAGTTTATTATCATTAGCCACATCTCCTTTTAGTCCTATTTGCTCAAAGAAGGATAGGTATATGATGCCCACACAGTCACTTGGGAGCAGGATGTGCAGAGAATATCAAGCATATTAATAGTTCATTCCAGTATAACACTTTTTTAAACATTAAAATCCCTTTTGTAAACATGATTGTAAGTATGTCAAAATTTAGTTGCTATATCACCTAGTTTTTGAAATATTTATTGTGATTTAGATGGGCAAAAGCATTTTAAAGGGTTTGAAACTTATAGCTAGCATTTATGTAGATAGTATTCAAGTTTACGAAGTACTTTACAAATATTAACTTATTTGATCTTCACAATCATCCTAGAAAGTAGGTTCTATTATTATTCCCATTTTACAAATGAGGAAGCCGAGGCTGACAAAAGTTAAGTGATTCAATCATGGTTATAAGCTAGCAGGTGTTTGAGACAGGATTTAAACTCACGTCCTCCTGATTCTAGGTGCTGTGCTATATTTACTATTCCATCTAGTGCCACATGAATACACAAAAAAGACAATTCAGTATTTCAGAGGCAAAATGGATCCTAGATTATTAATTTTTCAAGTTTAGTACCAAACACTGCTGATAGAAGGAGATTTTGGAAAGATGAATATAATACTACTATAAAAGATTCCAGAAGCCTTATATGTTACATATATGTATTTTATTCCAGAAATACTTTCTCAACTTCAGTTTTTTGTAAAATGAGAATGATAATAATTCCTGTCTCACAGCATTGTTGTAAGATTCAAATGAAATATGATATGATATGATAATTTTATGTCACCTTGTAAACCTTAAAGTTCTTATTATTACTCCAACTTTGACTATTTCATTACAATTTTCCTTATTATTATTATTATTTATTTTTTACAGGCTAAAGAAGCCCTAGAAAATGGAGAAGTTCCTGTTGGGTGCCTCATGGTCTATAACAATGAAGTTCTGGCAAAAGGAAGGAATGAAGTTAATCAAACTAAAAATGTATGTTGCCTTACAGATGTAATGATAATAAAGGGAGTGAAGGAAAATGTGGGAGAAGGTGAGAGTATATAAAATCAGTTTTTTAAAAGAAAAATCTCCATATATAGGTTCCTATACTTTAATGATATTTTCATTTTGTCAGCTTTTTTTTTTTTAATGCTAATTCCCAATTAATACAAATAGTAAAGCTTGTAAAGTGTTCCCATCTATTCAAATGCATTATTCAAAGTTATAATTATATAAAAATATGTTAATGGTTCCAATCCCATGGAAAATATGCAGTATAAAATTCTGCTTTATGATATTCATATATCTTATTTATATCATTTACATATGAATGGCCTCCCAGCTGGGTCAGAACAGAAGCTCATCTTCCCTTCTGTACCTGTTTACTGCTGTAAATTCTACAGCCACTTAGCACCCTCAGCTTCTAATCCCAGTTCCTGCATCTTAGTGTTCAGTTCTGTGGTGACATCTGCAATGGCACAATTAGCATTGGCAACAGGGAAAAGAAAAGAAAAGGGAGGGAAAACCTTTATAATCTTCAACTGAACCTACATTTTTCCAGAGTGTTTCACCTTTCTTGCTTTCATAGTGCATAGCAGAATGTGACTCATCTTACAGTGTCTATTCTGCCCCATCCTACCTGAAGCAAGAATCTTTCTTAGGTAAGATCTACAGCCTCACTTAATGTTTCCAATTCTTTTAGGTGGCCAACATATTCTATTTTCACTCTCTAGTTCTTTGAATCTTCAGTTCTAAAAAATGTGGGTAGTTTTCTTTTACGATTTCTTGAAATATGATCTTACTCTCTGTATCTCTTCATAATGCCTTTCAGGAAATCTAATAAGTCTTACATTTCTTTCTCCTTTTTCTCTTTTCTATGTTAGTTGTTTTTGCTATGACATATCTTATATATTTTTTCAGTCTTTTGATTTCATTTTAATATTTCCTGTTGTCCCAAGGAATCATTGACTTCAATTTGATTCATTCATCAAAACCAAGTTTGTTGGTTGGACTTATTTTTATACCTCTTGTACCAGTCTTTTATTTTCCTTTCCAATTTTCATTTTGAGAGTTCTCATTTCCCCCCCCCCCCTCTATTTTTTTCCTTTAGTGCTCTCATTTTATTTATAAAACCATTTTTAACTTTTATTAAAACTCTTGCTTCATCTCTTCTGGGAGTTTAGTTGATTTTGTATCCAAGCTATGTTTTTCTTTAAGGCTTTATTTTGCAGATGCTTGGGGATGACTTTCTTTTTGTAAATTTGAGTCTTAAGCATCTCTCTTATTATGATATCTTTTAATGGTGGGATTTTAAAAAATTGCTTATTCTTCCAGCCTTGCTTTTTGACTTTGGATTTGATGTTAGAGCCAGATTCTACATTCTTCTGGAGGGAAGGTCTGGGTTTGTCCTATTGCTACTTTTTTGGTATTGCATTATTATAGGCTCTCAGATATAGTTCAGATTGAGGATCTACCAACTTTCAATGCTCCAAAATTATCTTATCCAAGACAAAATCTGATTATTGTCTCTCTGGTCTGAGGTCTGCAAATTGCTGAACTAGTTAGACTGCTGCTATCCAGGTCTTATCATCCTGTTCTGATTATTTCTCTTCAGGCTTTAGACTAGACTCAAAATTGTAAATGAAATCCTGCTCAACTCCTGGGTTCCAAACCACATTTCTTCTTTCTTCTGAATTTGTTGCTTGCTTGTTGAAGAGAATGGGCTCCTATCCCTTTTCCTGCTCCTTTGGCCAACATACCATTCTTAGGCATGGGTCCCCACATCAGTCTGCCCTGAATCTATGACTTAGAACTAGGTTGTGAATCAGTCAGCCCATGTATCTATGCCCTGAGTTAAGGACATAGTGCCCCAGCATGGGTCAAGTACCTCCTCTTGCCCTGGTGTATATCCTTTCCCAGAGTTTGATCACTCTCCACTATGATCTACTTCTGTCCCTAGAGTCCATAAACCTCTTTGTCAGCTTTCCTGATCTGACCTGGGCTAGAAAAGTGACTCAATATGATTTTTTAAAAATTGGATTCCCTATCATGATTTGGCTTGATGTATTTTTTAGATATATTTAAAGGAGGTTGGTTTTGTTTTCTGTTTTTTTATTTTGTTGTAGTTTTGTTTGTTTGTTTGTTTGAAGGAGAGGGGAGGGGAGAGTCCAATTATACTTATTTTTGCTACTTTGCTTTCTTGTCTCTGTTTTCTTAGACCATTAAGGAAGAGTTGTCTTCCTTTAGACTGTCTTGCAGCTCAATTAACATGAAAGCTGGAGGCCATTATTTGTCTATAGTTCAAGGTCAGACTACTTGTACTCCTGGACATCACAGTCTGCAGGCAGATGCCCAGTCATCACAAAAACAAACAATGCCCCCCCCCCCAAAACAAACAAACAAACCCCAAATGACTTTTATTTGGACAGCTCTTCTATAGATTATGAACTTTGTAGCCACTATACCTTAACCAAATTTGTTAGCATCAATCTACCAGCAACAGACGCAGGGTGCATATATTAGGTCCGGTTATCGATCATCCACATCAACAAACACCAAAGGAAAAAGTGACTCTCAGATAGGCTTATGCTCTTCTGCTTATGTCTTTGTGTCCCACATTTATCATGGCAAGTCACTGGTGGACCACAGGGATCTTTTCTAGACCTTATACACAGCTGTCTGAGACTTTTGATGGCTATCATCATCATCATCATCATAATAGCTAGCTGGCATTTATGTAGCGCTTGAAAATTTGCAAATGCTTTAAACATTGTTTCATCTGATCTTCATACCCGTGCTATTATTATTCCCATTTTACAGATGAAAAAAATTGAGGCAGATAGAGATGTAAATGACTTGCCCAAGATCACATGGCTACCAGGTATCTAAAGGTAGCATTTGAACTCAGGACTTCCTGACTCTTGAGTCCCACATCATACCCATTGTGAATCACCAGTTACCCAGTGGAAGTATGTATGGTAGTGCCTGACATATCTAGTGACATAGAGTAAGGGCTTGAGAATACAATGGGGTTAGCCAACAGGTTGTTTCTTATAACCTCTATCCATCAGCTCTTTTCTCTTCCTATTTTGCCATGATTCTGCTTCTGATTCCAGAGGTATGATGCCATTTTAGTCTTAGTAGAAATCCATCCTTCCTCCTTTGGGTTGAACTCCCACTGTGACTAAGTTTGCCTGCATATTTGTGAGGGGAAATTTCTTTTTTTTTTTTCTACCTCCATGAATTTTCTTTCTTTCTTTTTTTTTTTTTTAATTATTATAACTTTTTATTGACAGAACCCATGCCTGGGTAATTTTTTTTTACAACATTATCCCTTGCACTCACTTCTGTTCCGATTTTTCCCCTCCCTCTCTTCACCCCCTCCCCCAGACGGCAAGCAGTCCTATACATGTTGAATATGTCACCGTATAGCCTAGATACAATATATGTGTGCAGAACCAAACAGTTCTCTTGTTGCACAGGAAGAATTGGATTCAGAAGGTAAAAAATAACCTGGGAAGAAAAACAAAAATACAAACAGTTTACATTCATTTCCCAGTGTTCTTTCTTTAGCTGTAGCTGCTTCCTTGATCCTTGATCATCCTTGATCAATTGAAACTGAATTAGATCTCTTTGTCGAAGAAATCCACTTCCATTAGAATACATCCTCATACAGTATCGTTGTTAAGGTATATAATGATCTCCTGGTTCTGTTCATTTCACTTAGCATCAGTTCATGTAAGCCTCTCCAAGCCTCTCTGTATTCATCCTGCTTGTCATTTCTTACAGAACAATAATATTCCATAACATTCACATACCACAGTTTACCCAACCATTTTCCAATTGATGGGCATTCATTCATTTTTCAGTTTCTAGCCACTACAAACAGGGCTGCCACAAACATTTTGGCACATACAGGTGAGGGGAAATTTCTTACTTATGTCATTGTCACATCATCTTTGATCAGGATCCCCATCTTATTTTCCATTTCTGGACTGTACTGTTAAGGACTTCCAGATAAAGACACCTTCATATACAGATCATCCTCAGTATAATGAGAAGATAGACTATATAAATTAAGCCTTCTAGCAATACCTTTGATGCTATACTTTTTGTCTGGTACCATCTTATATTACTGCCTATTCTTTATTCTCTATTCATCTATCCAGAATATGTTTCTGTATATGAACTAAGATTTCTGTCTTCAGTTTTTTTCTTTCCCTCATTTATACCTAAGTAATCCTCTAAGACTTCATTTTGTAGAACAGATAGCAATCTGTACTGATCGAGGGAATTTCCTCATCAGTAGTTCCCTGTACCAATGAAATCATAAATCTGGTCCCCAAAAATCATACACCAGAATTCTTATATTCATTAATTATTAGGAAAAGTTGGAGTCAGCCAAGTTGTATTGCACTCTATAGACAAAATATTTTAAAGATAAGGTACATATCATTATTATATCCCACATTTCATTACCACTATTATGACATTCCTGATTCATAGGGTATTATGCCTGTTTATCTTTCTGAAATATTCATATTAGCAGAATTTTCTGATAAAAAAATCATAAAGACTCTTCTTCATCACTTATCACTAGTGATAAGTCTTGTGAACTACCCATGTGGATTTTCATCTTCACCCTTATGTCTCACTTACATAGGCTGATAAGCTCACTTTTAATAGAGACTATTCCTTCTGAGCCTTCATTTTTACCACTACTAGTTTTAGAAGGATAAAAAGAATATGTCATTAAGGATATCACAGAGTCCAAGATTGAGAATGAACCTCTGAAACCAGCTATTCCAACTTTATACCTGACCAAAAATCCCTTTTAAAACATCTGCATCAAATCATCATTTTATCTTGACTTGATAAATTTCAGAGGAATTCATTATCTCTTGATGAAACTCATTCTTTTTACTTTCAGATAGTTCTAATTTTTAAGAATTTTTCCTTCTTTAGAACAAAAATCTTTGTCCAACTTCTCCTCAATGCTACTTCATCTTCCATATGCTTAGAGTGCAGTCCCTTATCACCTACAAGACTCTTCCTTCATAATAGTTTACAACTCATTTTCTACAAGAGGCCTTTCATAGGTATTCACTCACACTAGTACCTTTTCTCTGAAATTATATCCTGTTTATACTGTATGTAATTTGTATGTATATAATTATATGCATGTTGTCTCTTCTCTTAGAATATGAGTTCCCCGAAGGCTGGGGACCAAGTGTTTACCTTTCTTTTTAATAACTTTGCTTAAGAAAATATAGGTGCTTACTAAAAGCTTGTTGACTGCCTGACCAGTTTGGAAAGCAAAAACAGATCTCTTTTTTCTTTCCATATGGCAATTCTTCATATATATGAAAACAGCCTTCATGCCCCATAGAAACGTTTTCTTCTCCAGATTAAATGTCTCCTTCTCTTCCAGTTTCTATAGCATTCTGCCGGTCTTCTTTTGAACATATTCCAGAATAAAAATGTAATCCCAGGAACCAAACACAATATCTTAGATATTGCCTAATTTCTATTTGTTTGGGAAACCATGACTCTCAAAGAACCCTAAAATTGCATCGGTTTTTTTTTTTTTTTGGCTATAGTATCATATTGATAACTCATTTTGAGTTTGCATTTCACTAATACTTCCAGATCATTTCCACATAAACTGTTGGTTTTTGAAGTTGATCTTTTGAACTCAAATGTAAAATTTTTCTTTATTCATATCAACTTATTCAGTTTGTCCCGCCCCCTTTTTTTACCTTATCGAGATCTTTTTGAATCTGAATTTTATCATTTATTGTATTAAGTATCCCAACAAGCTTTGTGTCATTTGCAAATTACTTGATATATGACTTCATTTAAATCTGATAGAACAGTGCAGAGGATATTGGTTCTTCATTAAATTCTTCTTTCCTAGTTGACACAGATTCACTAATCTTTGGTACAATTAGTTCCCATTCCTCTTATCTGTATTATCATCTAACACATATCTACCTTATCAACAAGCAGAGAGACTTTGACAAATGTTTTGCTGAAATCTAATCTTTTACACTGTCTTGAACTCTCATTGCCTCAAATTCTTCATCTATCAGTGAAGGAAATTGGACTATAAACAATCACTAAGCTTCTTTCCAATTATAAATTCTGTTATTCTGCAGTAGTAAAACAAAACACTTTTCTCATTATACAATATAAAATGTTGCTGACAAATATGCAAAATAATTATTATATTTGTAACACATTTAAATCATGTTTTCAAGATATTTATTATACTTAATCTTTGCTTTTATTTAGAAAATTTTTATTTTATATAAAATCTAATCCTAAAGATAGGTTAAATAATAAAACTATATTAAATTAAGTATACATTTGCCTAGAGTGAGAGATCATGAAAATCTAAGAACATATTTGAAACTGGGGCATAAACTTATGAAAATTTCAGAGTTCCCTTGAAATATTCAGAACCATTATTTTCAAATCCTTTCTTTTGAACTATCTTTTTTATATATGAGTTTAATCAAATTTTTTCCCCTTAAGTCCTTGGCTAAAAGAAAGGTCTAAATCAAGTGGAATTTTGTGGAATTGCAGATTTTCTTTTTCTTTTCTTTTTTTTTTTTTCCATTAGGTAATGATTATAGATATTTGGTGAATGAATTTATTATCAGTTGGTCTGGAAGATTTGAATAACTTTGTTAACAGTTTTGAAAAAGGCAAGGTTTTATATTCATAAAGTAGGGGATATATATCAAGAAATGATTATAATGTATTATGTTTTTGTTAACTTGAATATAAATAAGTAAAATAACAATTTAATGAATGTAAATATCAAATAAAAAGAAAACAATTTTTTTCTATTCTCAGGCTACACGACATGCAGAGATGGTTGCAATTGATCAGGTCTTAGAGTGGTGTCATCATTATGGTAAAAGTCCTACAGAAGTATTTGAACACACTGTATTATATGTCACCGTGGAGCCATGTATAATGTGTGCAGCTGCCCTTCGCCTGATGAGTATCCTTGTACTTTGTGAGATTGTGCTCTTGACTCTTTCATGTTATCACAAAAGCATCTGGATGTATGCCCCTTCACCAAAAAGCCATATTTTTTTTACAAAAAAAATTTAGAGTTCTTAGAAATAAAATTTGACTTTTTGCTTATATAAAGCCAATTAACTGCTTAAAGAAACTGGAAGCAGAAAAACTTTAAAGTTAGCCTATGGGAAACCAGTGCCATCTAATGGTAAATCATAAATGAAAAGAAAGCATCAATGAAATTATAATTTAAGTCAATATGAAAACATAAGATTTTAAAATAATATGCCACAAACTTAGTTATTGCATATTCTTATTCAATGAACTTTCTAAAAAAAAATAGTGAGCATGAAAGCTGATTAGAAAGACACTAACAAACTTTTAATGTAAAAGATTCAAAATTTCTTAGTTTTATGTATTTTTGTTTGTCCATTTTGCCATATACACATAATTACAGCATTTTATTTTAATAACCTACACAGGTGTGTGAGAAAAACCGCATAGTTTCCAATTTATAAGTAATGAACAAGTTAGAATTGTAAAAATTTCACAGGTGGGAGGAACTTTAAATTCATCTATTTTAATAGTATTTTATTATTTCCCCAGTTACATGTCAAGAAAACTTTTAGCATTCTTTTTTTAATTTAATAGTATTTTATTTTTCCAATTACATGTAGTGATAGTTTTCAACTTTCATTTTTGTACAATTTTGCATTCCAAATATTTTTCTCCCTTTCTTCCTTAATTCCCCTTTTCCCAAGACAGCAAGCAATGTTATATAGGTAATACATTTATAATAATTTTTAACAAATTTCCATATTAGGTCATATAGAAAAAAAAATCAAAACAAAAGCAAAAAACCACACAAACATAAAAAAAGCTGAAAATAGGATACTTTGATTTGTATTCAATCTCCATAGTTCCTTCTCTGGTTGTGAATGACATTTTCCATCCCAAGTCTTGGAATTGTCTTGGATCGTTGTATTGCTGAGAAGAACTAAATCTATCATAGTTGATCATCATACAATATTGTATACAATGTTCTCCTGATTCTGCTCACTTCTTCAATATCAATTCATGTAAATCTTTACAGGATTTTCTGAAATCTGCCTGCTCATCATTTCTTATAGCACAATAGAATTCTATTGTATTTATGTACCACAGTTTGTCTAGCCATTCCCTAATTGATGAGTATCTCTTCAATTTCCAATTCTTTGCCACAACAAAAAGAGCTACTATAAGTATTTTTATACATATGGATCCTTTTCTGTTTTTCATGATCTCTTTGGCATATAGACCCCATAGTGGTATTGCTAGATCCATTAGTATGCACAATTTGATAGCTCTTTGGGCATAGTTCCAAATTACTTTCCAGAATGGTTGGATCAGTTTTCAACTCCAACAACAGTATATATTTGAGGCCCAATTTTCTCATGTCCTCTCTAACATTTATCAATTTCCTTTTTGTTTTTTTTTCATAATGGCTACTCTTATAGGTATGAGGTAGTAAGTCTTAATTGTTTTGATTTTCAGTTCTCTAATTAAAAGTGATTTAGAGTACTTTATATGTCTTTGAATATCATCTCTTTTGAGAGAGAATGAAACAAAAATCCAGGTTTTTGAATAATTTTTCCAAGGGTCATTATAGCTTCTTGGAAATAAATCTATGACTAGAATCCCGATTTCTTTGATAGAATGATTAAATATTATATTAAATTGATTTAATATATCATAAATTATCCTACTTAGAACCTGTATCCATATCTTTGACTTCAAATTCTATATTTGAATAACTTTTAGTTATCTTTATTTTTAATGCCAAGTGTTATTCTAAACACTTTGAAGGAAAGGAATATTTATTACTCATTACGCTTCAATACTTTAATTAATCTCTAGCCTTTGGCCTATGATTTTTAAAGATTCACAGATGCTCTGAGTTGGAAGAGACTTCAAAGACAGTTTATTTCTAGTACATAACTAAACGATATTCCTCTATACAAGATACCTGACAAACTATAATCCAACTTTATTTAATGATTTCAATTGAGGGTGATTCCAGTATCTCCTAAGAATCTACTACCTCCATCCTGTTTTTGGATAGCTCTGTTAGGAAAATTCTCCTTAAATCAATCTCAAATCTGTCTGTCTTTAACTTCTACACATAGTACCTAGTTCTGTGCTCAGGAATATAATAGAATAAGTCTAATCCTTTTCCCTTCATGATAACCCTTAAAATGATTATTCAGCCAATTCAGTTCACCTGAATTTCCTCCCAATAAAAATGGCATGACCAACTTTGAAAAAAGTATTGTTGAAATCTAGCTATATTCTGACTATGGAATTCTGATCTATAGTAACTATTAAAAAAAAGAAAGGAAATTAGTCTAACATGACCTGTTATTTTATGAAGCCATATTGTCACTTGGTGATCACTCTCTTTTCTAGATGAACAAGGGCCATTCCATTAACAATATATTCTAGAAATTTTCCAGGAATTGGTCATATTCTCAAGCCTGTTGTTTTTAGACTTTCCCTCATTTCCTTCCAAAAATCATCTCAACATTTGCTTTTCTCTAATCTTATAGTATCTTTCCTGTTCATAAAATCTTTCAGAGATGAGTGAGTATGGTTTGACAATCATGTATACTAGATCTTTTAAGCATTTGGGGATATAGTTAATCCAAGATTGCTTGCTTATACCCTTGTCATTTATCTTTTGTTCTGTATTCTAGTCTCAAGATCATTCTACATGACAGGGAAAACAAACAAAATTATATTTTCTTTATTGTCTATTATCATTGTCCCATTCTCCAAAGACAATGGAGCAATGTCTTAATTGATCTTGTTCTTGAAATAGCAAAAAAGGAAAGCCTTTCATAGCTCAATTAGTCTTCAGCTCTTCTAACACTACTCTTATAGATTGCCACTCTTTTGTGTTCCTTTTCCAGCACTTGATCTTGCTTTCATCTTCTGTATTTGTCTTTTACATGAATTTCTTATTCACCCACATTGGCTACATTAGGTTTTGCCTACTTTTCTTCCTTATTGCAGTTTTTTCTTTTTGAGTCTTTAGAATTTCATTCTTAAGAAATTCCAATTGCTCTTGGGCATACATTCCCTGTATAATTTAAGACATGAGTTTCTTCATCACCTTTCTTTGAATCCTTTAAATCTGTTCTCACAAAATATGTTTTAGATTACACATGACTCCTCTTGTATCTGAACTGTAAGATAGACTGCTTCTTATTTTCTCAAAGTTTACATCATTCTTACTTCAACAGTTGTCTTTTTCTTGATGGCTTGTGTCAGTTTCAGAATAACAATGTTCTTCATTGCTTTGCTTTTTGGAAAAATAACATAATTGATGAGTCCAGAATTTATTAGCTGGCCTGCTTTTGATAGAGAAATAGTTGCAGCAAATTTTCAGATAATTGAAGTCCACATTTGCTACTAATTCATGACTCTCTTTCAGGCTTATGATTTGTTTGGTGAATTCTTTAACACCTTTACCTTCTCATAGTAGTCTATGATATACTCCCATAGTAATATTGCTTCCTGTTTTTCCCCTGTTGATCTTAATCTGGTTCCTACATGTCCTCATTTGAGTATATTTTCTAAACCTAAAATGTTATTTTTTCTCTTTTCCTTTTATCTATTTTCTTCCTTCTCAATGAGGTATATCCTTATATAGCTAAGATCTAGGCATGGGTTTCATGTCTCTTAAGTCCCAGTGGACTTTCTGAATTCAGATATACCTCCTTAAAGTAGGATCTCATCTACTTTAAAAAATTTACCCATGCTTTCTGCATTTGTATATAATTATTTGAAGTCATGGGTTTTTATTACTGACCCCCTTCCTTAATATTGATTCCTGTGAATTACTGGACCTCTCTACTGCTATTTTTTTCTATGTATTTTCTGAGATATCTGCCCTGATGGATATATGTAAGCAATTTTCTTTCTCCTCCCTTTTAAATTTAAAGTCCTCTTGATTTAATTTGCAAGATTCCAGGTAACTGTATATGTTGTTAGACCTTTTTAAAATGCATGCTATTTCAGAACAAGAGTTGATTATTCCTCTTTTTAAAGGTGTGATCCACAGTTTTAGATTCCATTTTCAGACACCATATTTTTACTCAGCTGTTTACTTTGCAAAGCTACTTTTCTCTTTTGAAGTCTCATATTCAAATGATAGCAGTTATAGACACTCCCCCTATTTTCCTATGGTCTTTGCTTTTCTGCATAGGACTTCATAATCCTTAGCTATGTTTTTGAGTTTTCTTCTTATGGGATCATTTGATTCCACATACATTATTAGAAATTTTTATTGACTATTAGGTTTCATTAATCTGGGTATATTCTCCATCAGATCCTGGATTCATGTCCTAGAACAATAGCAGACATCACTGTTATTAATTTCAAGATGACAGATAACTGTCTCAGTACTCCTCATCAGAGAATAACAAACTATCACTTGTTCCTCTGATTCATATTAGATGATTCCTTTCCACATGCCACCTGCAAGTTCATGTCTTAATTACCTGGAATACAAAAAGCTTCCATGTTGATGGGGTACATCAAAATTTCATGTTATCTGATTTCAACTGGGCCTTCACTGTAGCAAGGCAGTCCTTTTATTTCTCCTTAAAATTGATTTCCTATTTCAGTCCATACAGAACTATGTCAAATTTTCTTTTTCCTTCTCCAGCTTCTCATATGTACCCATCACCTTGCCTCTTACTTTACTGGGAAAATTAAAGTTATTTGTATGAATTTTTTTCTGCTCTGTTCTCAACATCTCAAAACCCCTTAATGCCATTTCCTACTCCTCCTTTCCTCCAGTCTCTGAGAAGAGATAGATTTTTTCCTTTGCAAGTCTACTTCTATCTTTATGCTTGATTTTATTCCTTTTCATCTTCTCCAGTATCCTTGATCACCCCTTCATTCTCTCAAATCTTCAACTTTCCCCTATTTACTGGTTTCTTCCCTGCTGCCTTCAAATATGCCCTTAAAAATCACTAGACTCTATTATCTCCTTAATCTAGCATCCTATATCTCTTCTCCCTTTCTCAGCCAAATTCTTTGAAAAAGATGTCTTTCCAAATGCCTTTCTTTTTTTTCTTTTCAATCGTTTCTTGACTATATCAGAGTAGCAGGATGGAGTACTGAGACCTCCCTCTCCCCCAAAGATCTCCTCCAAACATTAAAAATATGTACCAAACCAAATCCTGGTCAGGAAATTAAAAAAAAAATCACAGTGAATCATTTCTATGATTTTTATTCTTTTTTCCTTTAGTACTTAGTTTAAACCATGTTAATTTGTACTTGTTTGTATTTTACTAAGTGTTTTTAAGCCCTTTATTTTTATTTGTAAATGCTTTATCTATGAGGTGCTTATGTTGAGATTTTCTCCTGTCTCCAAATTGTTGATATTCTCCCCACAGCTTATAGGTATTATGTAGGTAGAATAACTTCCAAGTGGCCCCCACATTACTATTTTCTCCATGAAGTTTTTACTGATCCCCTTTGTTGGAAAAAACAAAATCAAAACACTTTCCTTTGAAGAGCTTGTAACATGTAGTTTTGTATCTCTGTATAATCATTTATCATAAATTATAGTTATCTGTGTATGTATATTTTCTTCCTAATAGACTAAATGCTTTATGATGGATGTTTTCTAAACTTTGTCTCTCTCCCAAAGTCCTACAGAGTTCTCTTCATATAGGTGTTTAGTAAATATTAGAGTTAATTTAATTGTTGAATTGACTTACTGGAGGTGGGGACATATTTTGACTCATTCTATTTAAGACCTTAATTCTTTCACACAAATCCCTCTTGTTGTGTATGGCTGCCAGAATGAACGATTTGGAGGTTGTGGCTCTGTTCTTGATATTGCCTCTGCAGACTTACCAAATACAGGGATGCCCTTCAAGGTAAAATCAAAAAAGATGGTCTCTTCCTCTTACTGAAGTGTTACTTTTCTTTTAGTTTGACAGTTGTGAATAGTTATTCTTGGTAGTTGGCAGCTTCCAGTCATGAACTTCACAGAAAAAGAACTTCGTGATTATCTAATCCAGCTCTTACCCTTGCCTCTGGTTAGAACTACAAAGAAACTATTTCTGTTAAACAGGTATATAACTTATTCTTCACAGTGAAGGAGATTTTACAACCTTCCTTCGTAATCCAACATAGTTTCTATGTTTAGGAGTCCTTCATTTTTATGAAGACTGAGGTTTACAGAGTCTGTGTTAGTAAATATTGTCATGTCTGCAATTTATGGTTCTTAACACATTAAATGCATATGTGGCTTAATCTATATTAGTGATGATTTATGGTAGATATAGTATTTCCTCATTCAATTTAACCTATGCGTGTTCTATTTCCATATACTGATGATATTTCACAGAAATCAATCACTGTACTTCTAAGTTAAGTTTCTTCCTCGTGTTTTATAAAATGTGTTTAGATCTGGTTATGTTATATTTAATAAAGGCCTGATTTATGATGGGCATTATGATAGGTTTACTTCAAAGTTCTCTAAAATTGTACTTCTTAAAAAATCTATAGTCATTATATGAAGGATTGAATCTTGGATAAAACCTGGAGAAGAAAAATGTGTGAGAGAAAAAATTTGAGTGTAGGACTATGGGCTTTCCTAACAATCTGTGATTATGTATATAAAAGTATGAAATACATGATTCTTTGTAGAGGTCCTTCTGAAGCTGAATTGTTATGGAAGAAAGGAGAACAAATCATGCAACTTTATTTAAAACATTCCTAAGTTTGGGTTTTTTCCATTTCTCCCCTTTCATTTCTATTTGCATTATTCTTTAAGAACATTATAAAATTTCTTGATAGAATTTTTTGCAATTGGCTTATTTCCCTCTCATTTCTGAGAGGTTTCTGAAAAGATAAAGGAAGAATTCTTGGATGTTGAATATGGTTGGAACCTCACTTGAACATGTATATGTAACCGTATGTCTCTGTGTATATATGCTTGAATTGTATTTGTATTTTTTAGTCTGTCTGAAAAACAGAGTTCAGTTGTAGCATAGTATTTATGACCATATTGGATTAAAAACAAGAGTTGGAGTTCAGATATCTAAAATCCAGGAAATTCTGATAACATATTTTTACATAGGAAATTATGCCAGCACACTTTTACCTCTGGCCTTTCTACAGTAAGAGACCACCAAGACACCTGGGGATTTTGGCTATGCTTCTTTTTTCTGAATTGTTAGGCATATTCCTGGCCTTAGTGTGATGACTGTGTTATAGATTCCTAAAATAAAGAAAATGTGAGAAATAACCTGTCAAATTTTTAAGTGACTTGTTGATCCATCTTTTGAAAAAGAATGTAGTTAATTTTAATATTGTACAGCTGACACAATTGTCATCATTACTGTTGCTTTGTTTAAAATTCATGTTTTACAACTTAATAGGACTATCCTGTGCCTATAATGCCTACATGAAGGAAGCCCTTTTATGCTTTAGACATAGAAATCATTCACAACATGAACATATAGCACTTAATTTCCTTAAAAGCAAAAGCACATTAGTATTACACTCCCTGGGTATATCTGTATTTTCCTTTGCTATTGTCATATAGGAAATGTGCATAAAATTCCTTGTTATTTGAAAAGTGCCAAATGTTGTAGAAGTTGTTTGACCCTTTATCATTTAAATATGACATGGCCTTGTGTACAATCATTTAACTGGGTTGTGATGGCCATGGTTTTGAAAGGAAAAGTTTCCTACTTTGCCCCTGATCACTCCTGAGTAACAGTGCTTTGAGTATAAAACTTATCAGCTACTGCTCTCTTATTTTTAAGTGTATTTGTGCATATGCATGGGCACCAAAAATGATCTAAGGGAGATTGGAGAAGGAAAGGAGGGGTGGTGCTCATCATTTCTTCCTGGTTTAGTTTAACTGGAAAGAGATGTTGATTAAGTTGTAAGCAACATTTAGTTTTAATCTGAGAAGAAAAGAATAAAAGAGTAGTATAATATGGGGAGAGGGAGAGGGAGAGGAAATAAATAAGAAGGAATAAAACCAAATTCCGCCTACCTCAAAAAACAAAAAACAAACAAAAAAAAAAACAGTGGCACAATTATTTTCCAGGTCACCCAGGTCAAAAAAATCTTAGGGTCATTTTTGCCTCTCTGTCTTCAATAATAAGAGCACATATTTCTCACATCTAGTTATTTATCAAGGTTTGCCAGTTTTTTTCTCATAAATGTCTATCACCTATGACCTCTTTCTACAGTTTTACTCTAGTGCAGGTCCTAATTAGCTCCCTCTTGGATTACTTGGATTCCTAATACCAAGTTTTACTCCTTCAGTCCATTTTGTATAATGCTGCCAGGTTGGTCTTCCTTAAAATACATTTTCATCTTTTCTTTTCTGCTCAAAAAAACAAAACAAAAAAAACCCAAAACCCAACCCTGCAGTGACTTCTTATTGTCCTCCACTTTTTACATTTGGAGGCATTATTTCTCATCACAGTGAGTATAGATCTATTAAGCAATTGCCATTTCCATCCCTTTTTGAATAGCCCAGCTCAACCCATGAAGCCCTCTTTCACTTTATCAAATTCAAACACCTATCTGGCATTCGATTTTCTATTTACACAGCTATTTCATTTCCTATTGCTTTCTAACACATCCCCTTTGCTTATAGGCAAGCTGGTCTCCTCACTGCCCTCCCCCACCAAAAAAAAACTCCCAAATAAAAACATCCAACCCAAGCATTTTTGGTTCCTTGCTTTTGCTAATACTGTTATTTTTAACTGAAGTGGCCTCATATCTTTTCAATCATATCCATTTTTTGAGGCCCACCTCAAGTTTCATCTCTTCTACAAAATTTTCTCAGCTAATCCAATCAGCATTTATTTTCCCAATGTATTCTTTTTGTACTTATAACTAATTCTTCTATTGAGTGCCATATAATATGGAATTTAATTATTAATTGTTTGCTTCATATATGTTAGTGTCTTTCCAGCTAAATTGTCTGGACACATAGTAGTCAGTACATCTTTAATTAATTGATATATTAAATTGAGGCAACCATGATACTATTTTGGAAAATAAGGAAAAAAATAGAGAAGAGTTTTACTTTTTTTTTTTTTAATGTTTACATTTCCAGTGACCCCAGATGCTAAATGTACAGTTATATTTAAAATGGCTGGCAGAATTCTTTGGTATACATATTTTCTTTTACTTCAATGAGATATATTTTCATATTTCTTTCTCATTTTTCTCATTTCAACAGTGCATTCCTGGATATCAAGCTGAGGAAGCAGTGGAAATGCTAAAGACCTTTTATAAACAAGAAAATCCAAATGGTCAGTTTTCCCAGAGTATATATTGAAGCAAGTCAACATAAAAAATTCTGACATCAATATGCTTACTGATTTTTCTCTTTCTTCTGTAATATTTTTGTAGCACCAAAATCAAAAGTCCGGAAAAAGGAAGGTCACAAATGTTGAACTTCATCTGATAGAAGACCAATAGAAGACCAATCCTTAATAGTTACCTCAACACAATTCTTGGAATGGAAGCATTTAACATGATTGAATCACATAACAATGGTTCATCCATGCAAGCCAATCTAATGTTTCACAAATTCAACTCCTTGTCAATTTACTGTCTTTCATTTTTGGAATGCTCTTCCTTCTTATCTCTACCTCTCAAAATACTTAGTTTTTTCAAGATTCATTTCAAGTCCCATCCTCTGCAGGAAGTCTTTCTTGGTTCTCCCAGCTAGAAATGCCTTAATATCTTAACAAAGGATACCTTGTATTTACTTTGTATATGTCTTATTTCTAAATATATATGCACATGTTGTACATTAGAGTTTAAGCTTCTTGGGAGAGACTGTTTTGCTTTTCTTTTGTGTCTCTAGTAGATAGCATAGTACCTGGCACAGAGTAGCTGGTAAATAATGATTTATTTTAATCAGTTGAAATGGCCTTTGACAATATGCTACTCTTAGTTTCCACGGGTTTTTCTAAATAAGGAGAAAAAATTTATGTAGCTGATTTGAAAGGGTTTGGCCTAATAATGTTCTAAGGTTAAGCTTTAGGAGCAGAACTTTGAAAAAAATTGGGAAAAATTGAGAATTGGAAGAATAAATTCTAGGTTTTAGTTACTTATCCTGATTCTCCTTCAGGTTGCAAGAGAAACAGAATCAAGAATAATTAAGGAGAATATAAAAAGATTAAGAAGGATTAAGGAATAGAAACTGAAATAGATTTAAAAATAAAGAGGATAGTTAACAACACAAAGCAAGGTAAGTAACAAAAAATTAGTGAAAATATTAGTGGTTTGAATAAATTAGTAGAGTGGTGAGGGAGCAAATTGGTGAAACTGACATGAGATTTGGACAACACTAAAGGGAAGGTGGGATGTGATTATGGCTATGGAGTTGTTGAAACAAAGGAAAGAACATTGAAAAAGGTTGCCTAAAATTTTTTAATCAGGTGCGAATTTGGTTGAGGTGTAAATACTAATGAGTATTTTTAAGAAACAAGGCTGAAAATCTCAACAATTAAGGAGTGTAGGGGAAATTGTGTAGTAACTAACAATGAATGTGAAATGTTTTTATTTCTGCCACAAATGAATGATTCTTATTTATCAAGTGAGGCTTTGAAAGGACTTAAAGAACACCTCTTTGCACTCTGAGTTCTTAGGGAGAGTAAAGGGTTCCTAAAAGAAAGAAAATAAAGGTTTCAGTGGTAAAGGAAGGGATTTCTTGTCAAGATGATAAAGAACGAGAAAGTGTTACACAGAGGAGAAGAGACAGTTGACATCTGTGCAGGGAGAGCTCAGTACAGATGTGATGCTCTTTCTGAAGAGGAAGAAACTTCTTCCAAGCTGCTTCTTACTTCCAAGAGTAATAAAGTAGAGCTACAAAAGATAATTGGGAATGAGATTATCTAGTAAAAGAAGAAAAGTAGTGGAAGATTTAATCTGGAAGTGAATAGCTGGCTAAAATATGGCATATGAAACTGGGATTTGGATTTATGAATCATGGTTAACAATATGGTGTTGACAGATTTCTAATGAGAGGCAGAGTACATTTATCAAAGACTGGTAAAAATGTATTTACCAGTTGTCTTGCAAATCTAATCAAAAGTGCTTTAAACTAATAAGGATGGGGAAGAGATAAGGCAGCTTATGTAGTATCCCATCATTATTGCTTTCATCCTTCCTCTTTTTTTTTTATTATAGCTTTTTATTTACAAGATATATGCATGGGTAATTTTTCAGCATTGACAATTGCAAAACCTTTTGTTCCAATTTTTCCTCTCCTTCCCCTCACTACCTCCCCCAGATGGCAGGTAGACCAATACATGTTAAATATGTTAAAATATATGTTAAATACAATATGTGTATACATGTCCATACAGTTATTTTGCTGCACAAAAAGAATCAGACTTTGAAATAGTGTACAATTAACCTGTAAATGAAATCAAAAATGCAGGTGGACAAAAATAGAGGGATTGGGAATTCTATGTAGGAGTTCATACTCATTTCCCAGAGTTCTTTCGCTGGGTGTAGCTGGTTCAATTTGTTACTGCTCTATTGGAACTAATTTAGGTTATGTCATTGTTGAAGAGGGCCACGTCCATCAGAATTGATCATCATATAGTATTGTTGTTGAAGTATATGATCTCCTGGTCCTGTTCATTTCACTCAGCATCAGTTCATGTAAGTCTGTCCAGGCCTTTCTGAAATCATCCTGCTGGTCATTTCTTACAGAACAATAATATTCCATAATATTTATATACCACAATTTATTCAGCCAATTTCCAATTGATGGGCATCCACTCAGTTTCCAGTTTTTTTGCCATGATGAAAAGGGCTGCAACAATGCACAAACATTCTTGCACATACAGATCCCTTTCCCTTCTTTAAGATCTTTTTGGGATATAAGCCCAGTAATAACACTACTGGATCAAAGGGTATGCACAGTTTGATAGCTTTTTGAGCATAATACCAAATCGCTCTCCAGAATGGCTGGATGTATTCACAATTCCACCAACAATGTATCAGTGTCCCAGTTTTCCCACATCCCCTCCAACATTCCACATTATTTTTCCCTGTCATTCTAGCTTTGTCCTTCCTTCTTAAAGAGAACTAAGACATTAGGGAGGTGATGCCATCACCTGGAAGTGAACTGGATTTAAGTGAAGGAGGGCTTTGTAAAGTCAAGAATGGCAACTGAAATACTACTATTCATAGGACACAAAATCTAAGAAAGATACCACTAACAAAGCCCAGAATCTCAAATATTTATATATATATGCCCAAAGTTGGAATACAAACTAAAAGAACTAGATGTCTTAAAACAAAGGAGGCATACATATTCAAAATAAATATAATAGGTTAAAGGGGAATGAAGGTTGCATTGTGTATAAGAATGTATACCTGTGAGGAAATCTAGGAATCACAAAGATGAGGCATGTCACTATTTGACATAGCCAAAGAAGGGATGAAAAATGATTTTTGTCATTCCAGTATACTATCAGCCACTTGGACAAAAAGAGGAAATAGTTGAAGAGTTGGGGAAACAAATTACAAGCTTAGCACAAAGGCATGATATAATAGAGAGAATTTAAATTATTCACACTTTTGCTAGAGCATTCTGCCAAAAGCAAGATAGTTAATAACTTTTTGAATTTTTTTGCTCATAATTTCAATCCTTCAAAAGGTAGAATATTTAGGAAGGGTAGGTTCTCTTCTATAGGGAAGAACTGGTTGCTGGGGTAAAAATTATGTAAACTTTGGGGATAATTTATCACTATCATAAAATTTGTTTAGAGGAGATGAAATCTAAGCAATCTGCATTCTGGAAAAGCGATTGCAAATGGTTTAGAGGAAGGATAGGGAGGACTTTCTGGATTCTACAATGCTTAAGAGAAATTTGCCTGGGGAGATTAAAAAACCCAAACATAAAATTTTTAAGAAAAAAAGGAAAACAATACCAATGAAGAGAGAAAATTAGATTTAATTTGAGATCAATGTGTTTGCACAGGAAACTGATCATTAGATTTAAAAAAGGAATATTCCAAAAAATAGAAGCAAGAATCAGATAACAAAAATGAATATAAGTAAACGTATATAGCCTATTAAAAATTTCAGGAATGCTATGGGAAACCAAAAGGATTTTTTAAAGCTATGTTGGTGAAAAAATAGGATCAAAGATGGGAGGGAAATTTTGCTCAGACAATGAGACAATGAAACTCAGAATGAGACAATGATAATTGTCAATAGGGAGAAGGCATGACTACTTTACTCTTAATTTGTTTCTATTTTCTCTACAAAGAAAAAATTTTTTGTATTGGAAATTACCAAAAAAATTAGAAAGATACTGGAAATTACTTAAAGAGTTAATATCCAAGATAAATAACAAGGCAGTTAAGAGAACACCTAAATTGATCTTGAATTCAAGTCATCTGGTGCAGATTAACTACTTCCCTACATCCTGAAGAAACTGGCAGATTACTGAGCCACTCTTGGTGAATTTTGAAAGATTATGAAGAATGGATACCACAAGACTGAAGAAGGGCAAATGTAAAAATTATTAAGAGGAAAGAGAACAAGGTTTCAAAACTAGGCCTACGAGTTTGACTTCAATTCCTGAGGAAATTCTATAATAATAATTTTAAAAAGATGATTGCCAAACACCTTGACTAGGAAGTGATGATTATAAAGATGATTATGACTTCATCAATAAGAGGTCATGTCAGAATGACCGTTTTCTTTTTTGACAGATTTCTGAAATCAGTAGGTAAGAAGAATGTTGTGAGTATAGTTTACCTATATTTTATCAAAGCTTTTGGTAAAGTATTTCATATGATTCTTGTGGAGAAGATATAGATTACACAATAATACAATGAGATGGAATCACAACTTGTTGGATGGATAAACTCAAAGAATGATTGTTAACAATTCCATGTTAGCATATCAATAAGTCTCAATGTAGTATCCCAGGTATTTGTACTTAGCTCTATTAACATTTTTATCAGTCACTTAGCTAAAGGAATGGAAGTTATGCTCATCAAATTTACTGAGAAATAGTTAATACAGTGGATGACAGATTCAGGATCCAAAGTGATGTGGAACAGCTAGGGGCAGAAAAAAAAAAAAAAAGAATTTCAATAAGGTTAAATGTAAAGTTCTCTGTTTAAGTTGACAAAAATGACCTTCACAAATATGAGATGAATGAGGTATGATTAGACAGTAGTTCTGAAAACAATCTGGAAGTTATTGGATTGTATGTTCAATATGAGTTAGTAGTATGATATGGTAGCCAGAAATGGTAATGAGATCTTGGACTACATTAAGAGACAGAGGTTCCAGTATAGGACAGATGATAGTCCTTTTGTACTCTTAAGTCTTCATTAGACTTCTGTCTATATCTATAGTACTCTGTTCAGTTCTGGGAACCATTATTTAAGAAGGCGAGGGATAAATTGGAGACCATAATTTAACATATTATTTTTACCACGTTAACATATATTGGATTACATGCCATCTAGGGACGGGAATGGAGGAATTGAAACAAGGTTTTTCAAGGGTCAATTTTGAAAAAATTTCAAAACAAAACATGTTTTGAAAATAAAAAAACTTTAATAAAAAACAAATAAATTGGAGACCATAAAAAGGCTGGCATTCAGGATGGCAAAGAACTTTTAAATCCTGACAGAAGAACACCATTTGAAAGAGCTGTGCATGTTTATTCTGGAGAAAAGAAGACTTCTCAGAGAAGCCTAAAACATTAGAAAAACTGAAGGTGGTAACAAAGTTGTGTGGAAGTTAAGGAGGTACATGTTAAGAAGACTGGTTATCAAGTTCATCTCAACAATACTTCACTTTTCTCTGTCTTCTTTTATCAGGCTCTGCTAATGAGAAAAAACTTCAGAGGTGTTTATTTTTCAAACATAGTTGGAAATCTACATTTCTAAAAGAACCCATTTTACTGAAGAAAGAAAATCAGTGAAAATCGGGAGAAGCAGCTGCAATGGAGAACCCCCAACTTGCTGGAAATTGTTGAACAGCTGGTCATTGAGCCTGATTAGCCACTTTTCTGAAAGTCGCTGAATTGTAATCATTTGATACATTTGTTCAAAATTGTTGTTAAATATAATGGCCTTATGTTTAGTACTTGGATAATCTGTACCTCTATGCACTTTTTAAAAAGAAGACTCAGCAAGACTCAGTGATATGATGGAACCTCTTCTGTTAATGCCTGAGATGATCTCAAGTTTTATAACAATTGGCAAATAGACAAGAATATTTTCTCATTACTATGACACATTACTATTTTTTCAGATACCCATTCTAACACAACTCTTAACTTGGAGGTCAATTATCCATTAATCACAGAAAAATCAGGTTTTATCCATTATTTGCTAAAATATAAATAAAATAGTATTATAACAATAAAAAAAGAAAACTTGTGACTAAATATGATATGGCAGTTATATGCAATATTTGAAGAACTGTTATTTGAAAGAGGGATTGGATTTGTTTTGTTTGGGTCTCAGAGGGTAATGGGTGGAAATGGCAGAGGCAGATTTGGACATCCTACTAGTTGACACCACTGTCCCAAAGAATAAAGAGCTAATGGTAAGTTTGTCCTCCTTGGAGATCTTCACGCAGAATCTGAATTAGCTAATCCCTTGTTCAGTATATGAATATGTACTTTGTATATGGGTTGAATTAGATGAATGCTGAGATTTCTTCAAACTTGTAAATTTGGTGATTCTGTAATATGCTGTATCAAATGAACCAGTGAACACTTTTCCAAAACCTGATATTTTGTAAATACCATTTCCTCCAAGTTAAAATAATATTGCAAATGGAAAAAAAAACCTAAGGGTTTCAGAAATTAGCAGCTAGTGAATGCTTAAAAGCCAAAAACAATTCTCTAAAAATATTGGTTTGTGCTGACAAATCAAAGTATGTACTGTAAGACGCAATTACCTGATATGTGTGTAGATTGTTATATGCCACAGTTGTAAGTGAATGCTCATGAGTATGTTATATCAGCATTTGATCCCTAATTATTTGCAGCCACAAGGATTCCTGACTACATTTAGCCCTGAATCTTATGAGTAGCATTATGGGTGGAATGCATATGGTAATTATGTGGTTTTTAGAAGAGAGCTCTAGGGGGTTAGGTGGTGTAGTGAATAGAGCACTGGCCTTGAAGTCAGGAGTACCCGAGTTCAACTTAACTTCAGACATCTGACAGCTGTGTGACTTTGGGCAAGTCTCTTCTGATTTCCATGAGGGTATAAAGATTTCTGCTTACTAAAAGCATTTATAAAGAGATTAGATGTGTCATTTCAAACTCAATATACTCCTCAATAAAGATTTTAGAATATCTGCTTCATAGAAAAACCAAAACAAGTATTATTAAAAATAGAAATCTCATGCTATAATTCTTCAGTGATTTCTAATATATATGATTCTTCCATCTGAAATTAACATTAAGACTAAAACAAGTTTAACTTCATTGTCCCAGTAATTATTCTTAGGACAGATAAATTGGGTATTAAAATAAGCCACCTAGAGAAGCAGATTCAGTGGGTATACTTCTTGGACTTGTTGATTGATATTTTTGAGACAAATAGTTGTTGGAAGGATTAGTGCAGACACAATCATTTCATCAATATCATTTCAGGAATTTTTTCTTTTGGTCATCCAAACCATTTTTATTAGAGACATTGGTAGCTCTCATAGTCCCTCCGTAAGCAGTAGCAGCAACAAACAATCGCAAAGACTTGTAGTCTCCAGGGTTGCTCTTTGTTGGTTGGCTTTATATTTCTGCTTGGCAGTACTGTGATATGTATGCTGTGTTGTATAGCCTAGCCCAGAAGAGGGCCTTCATGTTCCACTAATAAAGCAGAGCTCCAGGTAGAAATGATATTTTGGTCCCTCCGTTGTTACTTTTTGGAGATTCATTTCTTTAGTGCAAAGGTATTTGCTTTTGTGAATTTTATGGTTTTAAGAAATATCTGAATTGTTTGTTTTTAATTACATTGCAACTGATAAAGGTATTTTTAAATACTGCTAAGCATAGTTACTAGTCATAATTACTGGGCTTCATGATTGAGATGAATTCTTTTTGCTTTTTATTTTTTGCCACATATGACAAGTTTCATGGGGAAGAGCATACTTGATTTTAAGTATTCAGTAATGCCCTATATGTAACTTTTGCTTGATATTACTTATTTTTAAAAGTGAGAATCTCTTTAAATTTTACTTCTTGAAATATTTCACTTCTTTTCACACCTCAAATAATATTAGGAATGATCTTAGATATACCCTAGTAAATTCCCATTCATTTTATAGATGAGGAAGCTAAAGCCCAGAAAGGGAATGGATTTGCCTAAATTCTTAATTTTAATGAAGTTATTTGCATAAGTTCTTTAATGAACATCATTCATTGCTAGCCTTATCAATTTCCTATGAGTAGAAAGCCTCACTAATTATTGTCCCAATAATTTTTAGGTTAGATAGATGTAGTGCTTCCATAATAGCAAGCTATCTATGGAAATAGGTTTAACGTGTCTTCATATCTAGTGTTTGGGCTTATTGATTGAAGTTTTGGAAAAGAAATAGAATTGGAGGGAGAATATCTAGGAAGCATGAAGTCAAAATAGAATTTAAGTATTAATCAGAAATAATTGTTCCTTAAACTCTCCTCCTCCAAAGCAAAATAAAACAAAACAAAACAACAAAAACCTCATTGCCAAAACTGCCAATAGCTATATGATAGGAAAAAGGTATTCTTTTTTTTTTTTAATATCCTTTCTAATAAAATTTGACCTTCTTTGCTGTATTTTTGAGAAATGAAAAAGGAACTCCTGATTTCTAGTGCATGATCATATTCTTTTTAGTTTGTCTTTTTTCTTCTTATAATGACTAGGATATTAAAATTCTGCCCTACAAAGTCTTAAACTTAATTTTGGGAAGCATCAGAATTGCTCTCTATCTTTTTTTTAAGGAGGCAGTGTTTTTCAAAATAGGTATTCAGGACTCCCCAAGGTGTCACAAGAGAATTCCAAGAAGGTCAAAGAAATCAGTCTGCAGAGCTTAGACTTTTCTGTTTATGTCAATGAACTGTAGAATACAGAAACTAGAATAATGGAGTGATTCACTCTTGTACTTCCTGATCATTTTCATTCTCTCAGATTTTAAAATATTCCTTGCTTAGACCTTAGAAAAGATTTTTGTGCTTTTCCATGAACTTATCTTGTTCTCTTTTTGTATTCTAATTATAAATTATTATAGCCTCCCTAACAGATTGTAATAGATTCCATGAGGGAAGGGATCATATTTAATTGATGTTTGTGTCTCTTCTGCTAACACCTAGCATACTATTTAATTCTATTCAATTCAACAAATATTAAGTTTTCACTATGTGTGAGGCAGCTAGGTTGCTCAGAGAATAGAACACTGGGCCTCAAGTCAGGAAAACCTGAGTTCAAATGTGGACAGGTCATTTAACTTTTGATTGCCTTACTCTATTGGAGAAGGAAATGACTAACTATTCCCATATCTTTGCCAAGAAAACCATGGACAAACATGGTCATTCTATGGTCCATGGGATCACAGAGTCAGACACAATTGAATAACAACAATGTGCAAGGTCCCATAATAGTCACTGGAAATTCAAAGATTATAAAGGCCTAAGCAATCCAACTCACAGAATTGGATTGGACCAGAATCAGAAAGAGCAGCGATCAATGAGAATGATAATAATGCTGCCTACTTCCCATGATTGTTGTAAGGATAAATTGAAATAATATTTGCAAACCTTAAAGCACCATGAAAAGCATTATTATTATTTAGCTCTTCAATTCCACTGGGGAGACAGTAAGATGTTACTGCTACTTGATAACTATAGTACCTGTATTACAAAAGGAAAGCTTGGTTTGTTGTTGTTGCTGTTGTTATATAGGATGTTGGGGGAGGGATTACAGGTTAAGACTTTAAAGACTGCCATTTCAGAGAGGACATTATGGAAAAAAAAAAAAGAGAAGAAAAGAAAAAGAAAAAAAAGGAAAAAAGAAAAGAAAAAAATTGATCTAAAGTAGAAATCTCTGAGTTTTCTAGTTCTTTACAGCACTGTATATTAAGTATGACATGAAATGCTTTGGCAAGCTTCAATCGCTGATAAAAGATCATATTAGAATATCTCTGCATTTTCTTACTATTTGGAATAAAAATCTCTTCCTGTGTTGTATTTGAAGTATGTTGGTGAAGGAATTGGTGGCCAAAAACTCTAGTGTAGGCAGTAACTGTTAGAAATTTTAAGAGAAAATGTGTTTGACACTGATGGAAAGGAGGGGAGGACAATTAGTAATAAAGCCCTGGAAACAGCTGTTGGTTTTAATTTAATTTTTTCTCCTTCTATATCTGCCAAAATGAAGTTTTTATTAAGAAATATTTAAAATTAGGGTATTTTCATTGAAATTAGCAAAAAAAATTCTTTAGCTTAAAAGATAGCCACATTAACAGTTTGGTTTCTTTCCCTCCTGTACCCCTCTTTATCAAAGCCAAGAATTATATTAATTTTAATTGCCATTTTATAGACAGACCTTTGGAAAACTAGGCCTGAGCTGTTTCTGGTATGGCAGATGGCCTATAGTGATCCAATAGGATGTAAAACTCTAGTTAGGTAGTCATTTGGCAATAAAATACAAGTTCATTTGGGTTTCCATAGAGATATTGAAAGTTAAAATGCTTCCAATGCTTTTTCTTTCTTTCAAATTAAGTGTTATCTAGAAAAATAGAAAAAGCCAAGGGAAAAGAAGAGGCTTGCTTTGTCTATACTTACAAATCAAAGATAAAACTGTCAGCTTATCTTTAGCCCTATCCCTCTTAGTTGAACCTACTGCTAGCCTTGAATGGCCTGGGGAAAGCGGCAAGTTACTTGCTTTCCTGACTTTTTTGGCAGGGGAGCTAGAGGTTGACTTCATCTTTAACAAAACTACCTACTGTTTTTTTTTAATACTTAAAATTGCTAATTATGGTGGTGAAGAGGGAGTGAAGTGGACAGGGGTAGAAGTAGACAATAATACTCTAAGGCAAGACTGGCACAATTTCTACCTTTGGGTACCGTTGTAATTTCTATCTTGTTTTTTGAATCTTTGTTCAGTCATCTCTAACTCTTTGTGATATCATTTGGGGTTTTCTTGGCAAAGATACTGGAGTGGTTTGTTGTTTCTTCTCCAGCTCATTTCATAGATGAGAAAATTGAGGCAAACTAGGTTAAGTGATTTGTCCAAAGTCACATAGTAAGTACTCAGAGCTTCTTAACTCCAGCCTGGTACTCCATCCACTGAGCCATTTAGCTGCTGTTATTGAAATTAAAAAGGGCCTAATTTCTCCTTTCAACATTAAACATTTAAAAATGAATTAGTACATGATTGCCCTTGCTGATTTGTCAAGATTGATATAGGGAAGCAACAGTCCCAAAAGAGCAGGAACTTAGGAGTCAAAAGCACTTTGTTTCATATTCATCACTGTCAGTAGCTATTCATGTGACCTCAGACAAGTGACTTAATTTCTCTGTATCATAATTTCCTCATTTGTAGCACAGGACAGCATTAGTCTATGACCTAGATAAGAGTGCTAGACTTTGTGTCAGGAAGACCTGAATTCAAATTTTGCCCTACACACTTGATAGCTATATGACTATAGATATAGGCGCTTAACCTCTCTTAGCTTCAGTTTTCTCATCTGTAAATGGGGATGATCGTAGTACCTATCTTATAGAATTGTTGGAGGAAGTAAATGAAATCATATTAAATAACAAATAAAAATAAATGATAGCTGATATTCATATAGCCCTTTAAGGTCTGTAGCATATTTTACATACATTATCTCATCTGATTCTTATAACAATGCTGTGAGGTAGGTGCTACAATCATTAATTTACAAATGAATAAAATTAAAGACCATATAACTTGTCCAGGATCACATAAATAAGCATCTAAGAAAGAATTTGAACTTCCTAAATTTAAATCCAACATCCCGTCCACTGTATCACACTACCCTTCTATGATTTTTAACTATTAAATTGTGTTGATTCATTGAACATTGTGTTAAACTACCCAAACGCCTTGATTTTTATTATTATTTTTTTAACATCCAAAGGAGGCAAAGCACTAGAATAGTGGGTTTTCTTTCCTTCTTTTTTCTTATTTCAAGTGTTTATTTTGCCAAATACAAAAAATTGAGGGGGTGGAAGGAAGAAGCTACTTCTAAATAAGAAAAATATTTTTGTCTTTGTTTGGAAATGTGATTTAAAAATCCATATCTGAATTTCAATTTTGCTTGTGATCATCTTACTGAAATATAATTAATCATTAAAACCAGTTTTGAGGTGGATTTGGAGTCATAAGAATTAGGTTTACATCCAAACTGTGCCAGTATTCTAAGACCTTGAGTGGCTTGCTTTACCTCTATGGCCCTTAATTTCCTCATTTGTAAAATGAAGAGCTGGACTAGATGACCCCAGGCTCTTTTCCAATGCTAAATCTATGATCCATAATGATTTAATTATATCCACGCACCTCCCCCCATCCCCATCTTCTCCCCATAGCTATTATTGCTTTTTTTTCTAAACCAGAAATTATTACTGGTCTAGAATACTATTTCCATTATTTAACAAATTTGCTAATTCTTAGGTTCTGAAATGATATATACATTATACACATATTAATACACTCAACAAGTATTTATTGTTCATCTCCTTTGTGTCAGCACTGAGTTGGGGAGGTATGTCTAAATATATACATAGCAATTAGATAATAAACGAAAGTATGTCATTAATTGCCAAATTGTGTGAGGTAGACCACAAGTACAACAGTATTCAACTTTAGGAAAGATCATCCTCCTTCATATTTCTTATAGTACTTTACATAGGCCCTTTTTTAGCCCTTGAAAAAAAATCTCTTTCTTGTATTATACCTACCTGTGGACATAGCTATCCTCAAAATCTTGGCTCTGAAATTTATTTGCTGGGTGACCTTAGATAAATTGTTTAACTAAAGAGTTACAATGGAGAGGGACTTATGCTCGGATTTCTCTGAAAAAGGTCAAGTATAACCTTGGTCCTTGCATGACTGTGATTAGGAGCTGTGCCAAAAAGAATTGATGACTGAGCCAAGTAGAATCACCCACTTTATATGTTATAAGGAACTAGGACATATGTATTCTGGTCTTTTTGCAGACATCTTCTTTGTTGGGTTAAAACCAATGGCAGTTCTAAAGTTCTAGTTTCAAAGTACAATTTTCTGTGAATTATCTAGAAAACCTCCAAGATCCCTTTGAGCTCTAAAGTTTATACAAGATCAACTAATAATCAATAAACTCAGTAATAAACTACATGAAATGACTTCTACCCTAGACATGCCTGCATTAAAAGTCTGCTAAAAGCTCATGAGCGTTCGAAAAAGGGACCCCTCCAGCAAAATTAGTGCCAATACATAAGATGAGAGATGGTATACATGCAGGCTGCAAAACTGTGTCTGAAGGCAGCAAGAATGGAGGGATCTTTTGAGAAAATACCAGGGTTGTGGAAAATCCCATGGCAGGATGTTGGAAGGTCTAAGGAACAGCAGCAACAGGCAAAGAACATTGGGTAACATAAGTGATCAGAAAAGTCTAGGCCCAGGGCCTCTAGGATTTCTAACACTGTCTCGAGACACCAGTCAAGGCCCTGAAAATTCAACTTTTTGAGTATCAAAGATCTAAGGAGACTAATCCTGGAAGGTGGAGGTCAGCACAAGAACCCAGGGGACCTCAGATTAAATCAGGGATGGTCAGTCACCTCACCCAAAAATGTAACAAGGAGACAGAGCATAACCTAGCCCCAAGTCCCAATTCAATAATGGTAGAAAGATGAATGAATCAAAGAGAAGATGAATTAGTATTAACAGTTATTGCAAATTGAGCAATTCCTAGAGGAGAGAGTAATTGTACAAATTGTAAACAGATATTAACTACATTAATATTTAAGAGAAATTAAGCAAGAGATTTAAAAAAGACTTAGGAGAGAAAATGGTCTTATTCAGGAAATCAATACCCTAAAATCTAGAACATACCAAATAGGAATCAGTGATTCCATGACATAGCAAGAAATATCAGAGCAAAATTTTAGAAATTGAAAAAAAATAGAAAATGTAAGCTATCTAATATAAAAAACAACTGACATGGGCAACAGATCAAGAAGAGATAACCTCAGGCATCACCAAATGCCCTTTACATTCTAATAAGGAAAGAACTTTAGTGTGTTCAAAGGGAGGATCTGGGAATGAATTGATTTTATTCTGAGGACTTTTAGAGGGGAAAGATGAATATATTAATATTGAAAAGAAGAAGGAGGAGATAGAACTTGATATTTTTCATAATTAGAGTATGTGAAATGAGAATACAAACATGGAGCAAGGATTGGGAGGTGAGTGGGCATTGCATGAATATCATTCATGAAATAGAGTGGCTGAACCCATAGTTTGGAGTCGAAATACCACAATATGGAAACAAGCATGTATTGGGAAGTGCAAGAGATGTCAGGAGAAAGGAGACTATTGGGAGGGAAAGAAAGGAGGGAAAGCAAAACTAACTTAATGGTCATAAAGGATGCATTTAAAGGGGAAGAGTTGAGGGAAAAAAGCAAGGAATCAAATTCTAAAAAAGTATTTTATATTTCCTCTTAATCACTTGGAGATTGGCAGGATAAATTGTGGGTTTTGAATTTAACAGAATATTATCACAGTGTAAGAAATGATGAAAGAGACAATTTGAGAGAATCTCTGGTAATTGACAGTAAGTTAAGTGAACAGAACCAATAGAACATTTTATACAAAGACAGTAACATTATAAAGGAAAGCAGTTTTGAAAAACTTAAGAATTTTGATTAATACAGAGGATCTAAGGATGAAGCATGTTACTCTTCAAGTGATAGAAAGGTAATTGACTCATGATTTAGAGATATAGATTTTTGGATAAAGCCAGTGTCTAGATTTATTTGGACTGTGCCTGTTAATTACAATGGTTTTTTCTTTCTCACATTTTTAATTTGGGGAGTAGTTAGAAGATGGTTGAAGAAGTTAGCAATAGTGAATCCAAAAAGAGGGATGTTATAAAATTTTTTCAATACACAAGAGAAAAATATGAAAGTTCATAGAAAAGGACAGACAAACAGGATAATTTTGAAAGTAAAATATAGAATTTATCATACACTTCTGCTCAAGGACATGATAGACAACTTAAAGAAGTCCAAAACGAGTTCATTGGGGTAGGAAATGATGAGATGTTTATCCCTTCTTCTGTCTATAAATTGCGGAATGTATGGCTTTGCCTTCCAATCACAGTAGCAGAGGGTACTGATGAAGTAACATCACCACATCAATCAATGATACAGGAGAGATTTTAATTTGAGGATGTGTAGGAAACAGAGTAGAATAAGTACTTTGGCCAATAACACTGGAAAAGTTGTATCATTTTCCCTAGAGTTAGCCCAGAACCCTGGGAGAGAGATGAAGACAGATGCAGTCTGGGGATCTAACCTACTAGCTTAGCTCATGTAGGATTAGGAAATAATTTCAGTTTCATTATAAATATGTCCTTTGATATTTATAATTAGAAGCTCATTGAATAAAGTTTTCTTTGTTATATATTTCAAGGCATCACATATAACTTTAATAGATGCATGGAAGTAATTTTTTTTTTTAGTTTTCAATAATACCTTTTTATTTTCAAAATACATGCAAAGATAGTTTTCAACATTCACCCTTGCAAAACCTTGTGTTCCAAAATTTTCTCCCTCCCTTCTTCTTTTCCCTCTCCCCTAGCCAGCAAGTAATCCAGTTAAGATTACACATGTGCAATTCTTCTAAACATATTTCCATGCAAATTAAGACAGCTCTGAGATACCACTACACACCTCTCAGATTGGCTAAGATGACAGAAAAAGATAATGACGAAGGTTGGAGGGGATGTGGCAAAACTGGGACACTAGCACATTGTTGGTGGAATTGTGAACCAATTCAACCATTGTGGAGAAACATTTGGAACTACGCCCAAAAGGCCATCAAACTGTGCATATCCTTTGATTCAGCAATGTTTCTACTGGGTTTGTATCCTAAAGAGATCATAAAGGAGGGAAAGGGACCCACATGTGCAAAAATGTTTGTCAGCCCTTTTTGTAGTGGCAAGAAACTGGGAACTGAGTAGATTTCCATCAGTTGGAGAATGGCTGAATAAGTTATGATATATGAATATTATAGAATGTTCTTGTTCTATAAGAAATGATCAGTAGGATGATTTCAGAGAAACCTGGAGAGATTTACACTAATTGTTGCTAAGCGAAGTAAGCAGAAGGAGGAGATCATTGTACATGGCAACAGCAAGATTATACAATGATCAATTCTGATGGACATAGCTCTTTTCAACAAAGAGATGACTCAGACCAACTCCAGTGGTCTTGTGATGAAGAGAGCCATCTGCACTGATAGAGATGACTGTGGATCACAACATAGTATTTTCACTCTTTTGTTGTTGTTTGCTTGCATTTTGTTTTCTTTCTATTTTTTTCTTTTTGATTTGATTTTTCTTGTGCAGCATGATAATTGTGGAAATATGTATAGAGGAATTGCACATGTTTAACATATATTGCATTACTTGATATCTAGGGGAGGGGTTAGAGAGAAGTAAGAAAAAAAAATTTGGAATATGAGGTTTGGAAGTGTGAATGTTGAAAATTATCCATGCATATGCTTTGAAAATAAAAAACTTTAATAAATAAGGTGAAAAAATAAAATTTCCACATTTATCATGCTGTACAAGAAGAGTCAGATCAAAAAGGAAAAAAATGAGAAAAAAGCAAGCAAGCAACAACAAAAAAAGATGAAAATACTTTGTTGCGATCCACATTCAACCTCCCTAGTCCTTTTTCTGGGTGCAGAAAATTTCTCTTCAATCACAAGTCTATTGTTATTAGCCTCAATCACCTCACTGTTGAGAAGAACCAAACCAAGTTCATCATAGTTGGTCATTACATAATCTTGTTGCTTTGTAAAATATTCTCTTGGTTCAACTTACTTCACTTAGCATCAGTTCATGCAAGTCTTTCCAGGTCTTTCTGAAATCATCCTGACATATGGAAGTAATTTAATAAGGGAGAACAATTAAGGTGGCATTTTGTACTCCTGAATCAAATACTTCCTTATAGTTAAGGAAAAATAAACATAGTGGCATCTTTTTTTATTCTATATTTTTTCAATCAATTATGTGTCTTAACGATGTTTTCTGCAGAACATTATTTAGTAAAGTTAGCTTGTTCCCTTTGTATATCTTTATCAATATTTCTTCAATTTGTGTGTAGATTATTCTTAGAAAAATAATTGTAGAGAAGGGAAGACAGGCATATGGATCAGTATTTTTCACTTGTATTTTTTCAGTAAAGATAATATCCTTTATTTTTTCCAAGTGAAGAATATAACCTGGCTTTCATCCAAGCCTAGAGCATTTTGCCTGCTGTTGCATATGTGGAATCATCTCCTGATTAGTATAGAGAATGCTCAGTCTAATACTTGCATTAAGATCATAGTGAACTGGTTCAAGAGATTTTATAGTAGAGATCCATGGACAGAAGTATTGCAGGTAGGAAAAGAAGAAATACTTTGAAATAGGAAACATTTATGGGAAGCTAACTCTATCACATTTTACCTGAAATTTTAGAGACTGATTTGAACTGATCTTTTCTTTCTTCTGAAAAGCTCATATATTCTTGTGTATTCTTTGATATATTCAATATATTTGTATAACTTCTATTTTTTATTTGCTTGGGTAACTGGATTTACTTATTATTCTTTATTTGTGATGGTCTTTTATGCAGACACCATTTGGTGGGAAGAAGTTTAAGCTGCTGAATGTAGAATAAGAATTATATTCTACCTTAATAGCAAAGAGAGAAACAACTATCCTGCATCCAGGTTCATTCCTCTCAAGTGGTATTTGAGGTGATAGTCCTTTAGAATTCTGAAAGAGATCTTTGGGAACCCTCCTGGGTCCTATCCAAATGCAAAAATTCCTGCAGAGATGAGCTAAAGCTCAAATTATATCCATTCATGTCATCCATGAATTACATTTATATATTGATAGACAACTCATGAGACCACATATATAATTTTACAAATGGGCATGTATGTCCTTCACAAACATTTGATTTTGTCTTTCTTTTTCAGATATTTTCAGAATTTATCTCTTAAAAATTGTCTCTTCCAGTACTCTGGAAACTACCCTGTGTATATTTGCTACTCTTCCAATTGTATTTCTTTCTTCCTTTTTTTCTTTTCCTCTTTCCCTCTCTCTCTTCTTCCTTCCTTCCCTTTTTGCCTCCCTTCTCCCTCCCTCCTCCTTCCCTTTTTCTTTCTCCTCCTTTCCCTCCTTCCCTTCCTTTCCTCCCTCTGTTCCCCTTTCCCTCCTTCCTTCCTACTTTCTCTTCCTCCCTCCTTCCTTCCTTCCTTCTTTCCTTCCTTTACTCCTTTCTTTCTTTCATTCATTTTTTCTTTTTTCCTTTCTTCTTGCCATTTTACTTTTTATCATTTTATTGACATATCAAGGACTTGGGATATTATAATCTAAATGTGTGGTGCCATAACTGTCACTGATGAAGGTTATAGTAATCTTACTAAGATTTTCCTGCTTTATGTGTATGTCTTGCCTTCTCTAAGTTTCATCCTTAAATATTTTCAAGATGATCTGCTTAATTGGGTCTTTCATCCAGCATTTTATAAGCTTGTTTTTCCTTTACCACTATTTCATGAAGCCATGCTGTTCATGATTCATCATTCCCATCCACCAAGTTTTATAAATGAATTTATATTTGTAAACCATTGCTATTATTGACTGTTGTGTCTTTCTGTCTGACAAAAAGATAAAATATATTCTTGATAAGAAAGTTTCTAGATACTTTTGATCTATGTGGTAATTGTAAGTAAAAGTAGCTCCTATACAAGCATTCAAGGTATAATAGAATTATCAGGTAAAGGACAGCCTTTATTTTATCCTATAGAAAATGTATAAGATTCAAAATCCTCATAGGATATAGAAAACACATAAAGCACTAAAATTTCTCATCAGTTCTCTTTGGAGTTTCTGCCTCATACTCCTATAGGAAATCTACCAGTGCTCAGAATCCCAGTTGCTACTATCTATTGATCTGGGAAAGTACACTTGGGATTTTTCTTCTCTGTATGTCACAAGTCATGATAAATTATTTCTGGGGAAGGAGATTATGAATGTACACAGATTCTCTTTTTTCTCCCAGATTACAAGTCACTCTGCTGTATTACATTATGAAATTCCAAATATAGTAACAAAGTGGGGTGACTCCTGTGATCAAAGTCCTTCTTTTTGACTTTCAATTAGCCAAATGTCCCGAGTTCCCTGTGTAGTACCATCAAAGTACCAGAGGGAATCCCTATATTCCGTGGGGAAGTGATGCTTAAATATCTTCCAAAAAAGCTATTATTTCATCAGGTTGATTAGCAACCTCATCAAAGTGATTAGAGATACCCTTAATCAATATCCTTTCCATATCTACTTACCAGTATGACCTTGGACAAGTCACTTAACTTTTCTGGGCCTGGTTTCTTCATCTCGAAAAAGAAGAGATTAGACATGATCATTTCTAACATCCCTTCTAGTTCGAAGTCCTATAACTTTGTGAAATCATATTCTTTCCCCTCCCTCAGTATTTTCTGATGTCCATAGAAAACAACTTGTCTATGTTATTGGCAGTTCAGCCTCAGAGCAAAAGAACTCGTTAGAAGTTTTCTTAGATTAGGTTACTGCTCTTCCTACTTTGAGAAAAACTTGATTTCATGAATAATAGAATGGAGCATGAAACATTATTGAGGGAAAAAATTTAGATAATAGAAACACTCTAATTTAAAGTAATACCTCAGATTTGAGCTAATGGCTCCTTAATTGTTGATTGTTTAGCTTCAACAAAAACAACCTATTAAATACCTAACTGTACCAAAGCACCATGATAGGCTCTAGGAAAGATGCAAAACTTGTATGATATTGTCCCTGTCCTAATGGGTTTTACAGTTTAGAGTAAGGGGTTCTTGTCCCCCTTTTTGTGCCCTCTTTACCTTTCTTGTGTGACTCCATTTGTCAAGCTGGGGAAACCTACAGAGAATTCACAGTACTTTTAAATCCGTAAAATATATAAAATTACAAAAGAAATTCATCATATTGAAATACCATTATCATAATATTAAAAGTATGAAGTTTGTTAACCCAAAGTTAAGACTTCTTCCTTATTTACAAATTAGCCACAATCATAACAATTCTCAATCAAGTTCTCAATTATAACAATTCAATGCTTTACTACTGCCTATTGGAAAAACAAAAAACAAAAACAAAAAAACTTCAAGCTCTTTAATTGATTTTGTCCTCCATATGTTTTATGTTCCTGATCTAGAAGGAGAAGACATAATTAACTTATACCAAATGTGAAGAATGATGAAGAATATTTGATCTGAGGCCTGGTGGGGACAAGGATGGTTATTGCTTGAGGGGATCAGAGAAGATTTCAGAGAGAAGATGGTATTTGATCTAGAATTTAAAAGAATAATAGGAATTTTACATATAAAGATATAATTAGGGATAGAAGAGTGGGAATAGCATCCTAGGCATAGGTAATAGGATGAAATATATAAAGAAAGGATAACAGAACATGTGGATGGTGAGTAATTCAGTTTAACTGGAACCTAAACCATGTGGAGGATGGAGTTAGTTAAGGAGTTTGGACTTCATTCAGTAGATGGTAATAAAGCACTGAATTATTCCAAGCAGAAGAGTAAACATGACCAGTTTATATGTAAGGAAGATTAATTAAGGGAGTGATGTGAAGGATAGATTAGAGGGCAAGAGACTAGAGGTAAAAATATTTTTTGGGAGACCAATGCAAAAATCTAAACAGGAGAAACAAGAATGGGGACAATAGAAATAGAGAGGAAGTAACTGATAAAAGTGTTTGGGTGGTTCATGGGGAGAGGGGGGCGGGAAGGAAGTAGGGAAGGGAAGGAAGGAGAAGGGAGAGGGCCAAGGAAGGAAAGATGGGACAGGGGGAAGAGGGAGACTGAATCTGTGATTTCATTTTATTAGGGAAATTTTGACTGCAGACTCCTTCTACCAAAATTGATTAGCAACATCTAAGTTGCATACTCTTAGAAAGTTATCAGGAACACTAAGAAGCAAAGTAATTTATTCATGGACTCATATATGTTAGAGACAGAACTTGAACCTAAGGTCTTCCCAGTCTTCTGTCTACTATGCTTGATATCTCACCTAGAGATTATAGAGGGAGGAATCAAAATCTGACAAATGAGTAAATACAGAAAATGAGGGAGAGGGAAAAAGTCAAGATAACACATGAATTTCCCACATGGACAACTGAGTTAATGGTAATATAAAAGTTAGCAAAATTGGAATAAAGAACATTTGTAAGGGAAAAGTTTATGAGTTGAATCTGAGGTGCTAATAGGGCCTTATAAAATAGGGCCACTTTGAAATTTGGATGAGGGGAAAAGGTCACAGATATAAACATGGAAGTTGTCTGCTTATAGATGATAGTTGAAACCATGGTGTAGTGGAGCAAATGGGACTTAGAATCAGAAAAATATGGGTGTGAATCCTACTCTAGATACTAGCTATATGATCCTATAAAAGTCACTTCTCTTGACTTCAGTTCTGTCATCTGTAAAATGAGATGACAAAAAAAATGGTCTTCAAGGCATCTTCCAATTTTAAACTGATGACGTTATGAAACCCTGGACTGAATGACATTATTGTGGGAGAAACTGCAATGAAGAGGACTTGGCAAGGAAGAAGCATTTATATAGTGCTACATACTATATACTAGGCCCTGAGCTAAATGCTTTACAAATATGTCATCTGTGACTCACAATAAATCTATGAGGCAGATGCTATTATTAGTCCCATTTTATAGATTAATACATTGAGATAAACAGGTCAAGTGACTTGCTCAAGTTTACACAGCTAGTAAATGCCTAATTTGAACTCTGAAATGTTTGGATTTGAATTCAGATCTTCTTGACTCCAGGCCTAGAGCTTTATTCACTGTGCTACACAGTAACCTTGTCTTGTGAGAGAAAAAGGAGAGAATAGGAAATGATATTGAGAAGTTTTGAGTGTGGGTAAAATTTCTTTGAAACAACATTTTGTAGAAACTCAATTTGTTTAATTGTAGGTATTTAGTGAAGGCAGCTAGTCAATGCAGGCGTCAGTGAATAGAGTGCTGGTCTTGGAGGAAAATGGACCTGAGTTCACATTTGCTCAGACACTTACTGGCTGTGTGACTCTGGACAAGTCACTTAACCCTGTTTGTTTCAGTTATTCATCTATAAACATGAGCCAGAGAAGGAAATGACAAATTACTCCAGTATCTTTGCCAAGAAAACCCCAAATGGAGTCTTGAAGAGACAAAAACAACTGAAATGACTGAACAACAAGTAACAAAAAAAAAATTTCCTTGATTGATTTCAGTGAAATAGGAGGTCAGATTATCTGTTACTATAAGTATAGCAAATAAATCTATGCTTGGATGCCTGAGGAGAGTGGTAAAAGTTTGAAATATTTGTTGTAGGCATTTGGATAGGGAGTCACTTTGAGCTGAACAGGAAGATTGCCAAGCAGCAGCCAGGGCCCAGCTGAAGTTACATACCATAAATTATAGTGAAATCAACTCTCTTTCATGGCTTCCAGCAATACTCAGCAGCCATTGGAGAAATTGTTTCCTGAGGCTTACTCAGGGTTGAAGATGAACAGACTGGGAACGAAGAAGGGCTAGTGACTAGAGCGATTCTGGGATAGTGGCTAATATAATGCACGTGTCAGAGGCTCTCTCCTGGCATGAAGGGCAAGATTCAAATCCACATCTTTCTGCTTCCAAGTCCAGCTCGGTTTCCATCAATCACACCATGTGGTCCTTTCTAAAGAGGCTTGAAACCATCCTTATCTATTCTGTCTTTAGTCTTATGGAAAGCTGAATAAACCTGATTTTCTGACAAGAACAAAGCTACACACTGCCTAGAGCTCACCTAAAATATTTAGTGAATTTAATTATTTAAGCTAAAGAGAATGAAAGAAGTGTTCTGTTGACTGAAGGGCACAATGGGGAGTGAACATCAAGAGGCCACTGTGATATCAAAAGCAATTTGGTCACAGTGGAACCACTCTGCCGGAAGAAAACCTTGGTTCTGAGTTGCTCACTGTAGAACTTTGGGCAAGGCATTTATCCTCTCTGCATTTTCTTCTCTATAAAATGAAAGGATTGTTCTAGCTTGCTTATGAGTTCTCTTACTACTGTAGAGCTATGCCCCTTTCCCCTATTTGTGCCCAGTGGAGGAGATGTCCTTTGAGAACTTCTGAGTCCCAACCCTTTTCATTCCAAACTAAAATTTGGATATGCAGAAGGAAAAGTTCTCTTTGCTTCTAACCTAGCTCAAGTTGCCAAGGGTTTTTTCCCCTTCTTTTTCTCCTTGCAACAACTCTGTAGTGAACATAAAAATAAGTCAATGAAGTCAGTGTGATTTCCACATCACAAATATCATGATCATGATTGGCATTTCCTTGGCAATTTCACCAGAGAAACAGAAACCATATTACCCCCTTGACCTGGAAAATAATCTCATTGGTTTTAGTAACAAGGCTCTTTGGTGACGTGCCAGTGGAAGCTTGGCACCCTGTTATCCTCAGGGGATCTCCCCTAAGGCAAGACAGCATACATGGGCCTGCATAATTTTCCATTTTCATGAGCACAGCATTAGCCATCTTCACAAATTCTATCCATCCTTTAAGGTCCAGTTCTATTCCCATCTCTTCCAGGAGGCGCAGCATGAGGCACCCAGCAGGTACTTAAAAATGCTTGTGGGTTATCTTCAAGGTGATATTGTATGGCATAATGAAAAAAGCACCAGAGTTAGGGTCAGGGAACCTGGAGTTGAAGCTTCATTCAGTTGTCCCTTAGTAGTTTAATATTAGACTTTGAGAATGGTGTAGAACCTCAGTTTCATTATTCTGTAATAATTTATAATCATTTGTCCTACCTATCTTATGAGGTTGCTGTAAAGGAAGTGCTGTTATGTTTGTTGAATGAATGCTTGATTCCAATTGTTCTTATGTTTCTTTTTGTCACTTGAATTCCTATTGTATTGGTTCAGGACTTTTTTTTTTCTTACTTGATATTGTCACTGTAAATGTGAATTTCTTGAGGGCTAGGATTTCATCCTAAAATTCTTTATCTTTTTCATAGACCCCAGCACATGATTTAGATTTGTGATTTTTATCCACGTGGAGTACCCCATAGTGAAAAAATTCCCTTTACCAATTCCAATTAAATTATTTTTCAATGTATCTATCTATCTATCTATTTTTTTTTTTTTTTTTTTTTTTTTTTTGCTCAGGCGATTGGGGTTAAGTGACTTGTCTAGGGTCACAAAGCTAGAAATATTCTTCAATTTATAATCCTCTTAGAACTTTGCCTAGAGGTATTAATAATTTATATAACTTGCTCAGGGCCACACAGTCAATGTATATCAGAAGTGACGCAAGCATAGTTTTCCTGACTCTAGGACCTGTCCTCTATCCATTAGGTAATAGGTTTGGAGAGATTTGGAAGCTCTTTCTGGAAGCTCTTGCTGGATTGATGGTGTTGTTCAGCCATTTTTGTTGTGTCTGACTCATTGTGATCACATTTTAAAAAATTTATTTGTTTATTTGGCAAAGATTCTGGAGTCATTTGCCATTTCCTACTCCAGCTCATTTTTAAGAGAAGAAAACTGAGGTTAAAAAAAGGTTAGGTGACTCGCCCAGGGGCTCTCTGAGGCCATATTTGAACTCAGGAATATGAGTCTTCCTGACTCCAGGGCTGGCACTCTATCTAATGTACTACCTAGTTCCCCTATATATATAGTGCACATGGGAGATGCTTAATAAATACTTGTTTGTCAAGTAAAAATCACAATTGTTAGTAGTAAATAATAAATAGTAACTATAGGGAATAAATAGTAATTGATGGGTAGTAAATCAAGTAGGGAAAAAAACCATGAAAAGAAAATTGTATGGTAAGTAGGCTGCTTTCTAATAGAGACATTTCTTTTGTAAAAAGTCACTGTCCTCAGAAGGATGGGAGAGCCACATCAGCACAATTCAAATTTTCCTGGGCCTGTGCCTCTTGAATATTCACTACTTGGACTTCAGTTTACTTTTTCTTGCTTATGGGGTTATAGAGCAGGTAGAAAGGCAGTATGGTCCAGTGGAAAGAGTATTAGCTATTAACTAAGTCAAAAGACTCAAGTTTGTTTCATCTATCTAATATTTAGGTAGCTCAGTGAATAGACCAGTGTTGGGTCCAGAGTCACTAAAACTCATCTTCCTGAGTTCAAACCCATGCTACCTCAGTGTATAATGATCTAGAAAGAAGAAAATTTTTGCCAAAAAAATCCCAAATGGGGTCTCAAACAGTCAGACATGACTGAAAAGGGACTGAACAACAGCAAGACTTATTTGTGTGTCTTTGGATAAGTTACTGAACCTATTTCCTCATCTTTAAAATGGGAGAGTTGAACTAGTGTGATTTTATAGCTTTTTGATGACTTTGACTGAAATAATTTTACCTTAAAAATGCTAGACAAATACAAGGAGGAAAGCAGTTCTTATAGTTCACAGTAAGTAAAGTAAGGTTTACATAACCCTCTTAATAAGTTTCTCCAAAAACTGGGTTAATATTTTAATCAAATTCTCTTGAGGGAAAGGCAACTGATGAAATTTCGGGATTTGACATGCCAATCTACGTAGAAACCAAGTGTGGTTTGGAGACCACCATGGAAAGAATAACTTCAATGATGAAATGTAAAACTGAAAAGAGGAAAGAAACATGATGAGTTTTTCCAATACCAAGATTTTTTGGTTGTTTAAAAAAAAAAACAACAAAACCTGACCTTTAAGGGACTATGATAATACCATGAGGCATGCTTTTCAGTAACCTTAAAGTGAAAACTTGTGAGCATTAGCTATCTAATTATTTATTTATTATTACTTTGAGTAACAACAAAGTTTAGCAGTGAATCATACACTTAGAACTTAAAGGGACACTAGCAAGATTATCAAGGCTAATGTTCTCATTTTACAGGTGAGACACAGAAAAGTTAAGTGACTTCTTATTTGCTCAGGATCACACATAGTTCATAAAAACCAAACCAACAAAAACCCCAAACAAAAACAAAGAAACAAAAAACAGTATTTTGACCAAAGAGAAGTTAGTTCTTTGGTTATCATAGTAATGTTTAAAATGATAACTTCTCAACCAAAAACAAAAGATTTACATTTTCAAATTTCATTAGTAATGAGGTGTTCCAAGTTCACCTGGTTACTTCTTGCTTTATGCAACTTAACAAGTGGTAGTTAAAACATGAGGTCATTTTTTTTTTTTTTTGCATCTGTTTCTTTTCTAAATCATCTAGGTCTTTGTTTCTATTAATGGTATAAACAGGGATTTGAGCCCAGGACTTCTGACCCTGGATCAGGTCCTATCCATTCTATGAGGCATATCCCTCACCTGTAACATTTTAACATCAGGATCTTAATGGTGAATAAAAACTTGATTTAAAAGGGTTAACCACTATCCTTGAATAGGAAGAAGAATGATACTAGAGACTGAAGATTTGGGTTTGAAATTTGGCTCTGAATAATGCTAATGATCTGTGGACCAGACACAACCCTCTCTGAGCCTGTTTTCCTATTTAGATTGCTATTTAAAAAGTGAGAATAATAATGAATGCTTATCCTACTTCACAAGCTTGTTGTATTTTTACAGTGATATAAAATGATGATTATTTTTTAAAAAATCGGATTGACCCTTCAAGCAGCAAACATATAGTCAAAGCCCAGTGGTTGATCCTTTCTATTTAGTCAGCCTTAAGGGGAATCAGAAAAGAGAAAGCTTAATTGCTTCCATTTGAAGATTATTTCTGTGCACTGGGGAATAGGATCAATTTCCTTTCTCTCTGTCCTTCTCTAACCCAGGCTCCACAGTAACACTAACTCCATGTCAAGTATAATTTTCTATTTTTGAGATTGGCTCAAACTGTTGCAGTCCCTCAGTGAGTTAGTTGGGCATTCATTCATTCATTCATCTTTGCATATGCTAGTCTTTGTGGATTGTTGATTTTCACATGTTGGAAATGCTCATTTTAATATTAGGATTTTAAT
Organism: Sarcophilus harrisii; assembly: GCF_902635505.1. Classification (NCBI taxonomy): domain Eukaryota; kingdom Metazoa; phylum Chordata; class Mammalia; order Dasyuromorphia; family Dasyuridae; genus Sarcophilus; species Sarcophilus harrisii. The sequence continues at coordinate 150,262,494 of NC_045429.1, forward strand.
GGTGCCCAGAGACTTATGAAAGCTTCCAGGTCCCTTTGGAATTTTAATAGCACAGTGCCTTGCACAATTATATGTAATAAGTGTTTGCTGAATTTTATTAATGAATATTCCTTGATGCTGACAGTAGTTTTTTTAAATAGTATTTTATTTTTCCAAATACATGCAAAAATAGTTTTCAACATTTACTTTCCCTGTCTCTTACCTCTGCTAGTTAGCAAGCAATTCCATATAGGTTAAACATGTGCAGTTCTTCTAAACATATTTCTATATTTGTCATGCTATTAAGAAAAATAAGATCAAAAGGGAAAAAAAAACCATGAGAAAGGGAAAAAAAAAAAACCAAACAACAACAAAAGGTGAAAATAGTATGCTTTGATACACATTTAGTCTTCATAATTCTCTCTCTGAATGTGGATGGCACTTTCCATCACAAATCTATTGGAATTGCCTTGAAGCACTTCATTGTTGAGAAGAGTCAAGCCTAATGGTAGTTTTTATGATAGCTGTTCTTATACATCACATGAAGATACATCCAGATGATTTTATAGAAATTCAATGAAGCACTTAATTGCTTTGGCCAAGGTTTTTTAAAGCAGTCTGCTCCTATGAGAGGGTCCAAGAGCTATAAATGAAGTCTCAAAAAAGACGATATCCATGGGAGAGTTGGTCTGAATGTCAGGCTTAGAAACTCTTTAGCCCCTTCGTGCTTTCTCGAGGGCCTTTTAGAACTGGGAAAGCCCTTTGTTGATATCTTTACCCAGAACCAAAGAGAAACTTGCTACTCCACAGTTGGAATCTTGGCAGGAGTAATTAGTGAGTGTTGTAAGATCATTTGAAGAAATGCAGTATGTCATCAATGAAGGGCACAGCTTTCAAATAGTTATTCTCATATTTCTTAATCATCCTGATCTCTTTTTCCCCACTATAGTTTATACATTTATGAGATACAATGTATCATGAGCACATATTCTACTTGTCCTATTCTCTTATCCCAAACTGTACATTTATCAAAGTAGGACCATTCTACCTATGATCAAACCTGCCATCAGTAACTGTTTTTTAAAAGGGAAAGTGTCTTAAAGAAAATCTCTTAATCATTTGGCTGAGATACATCCCTAAGATAGGCAAAGATTCATGGAATACAGAATTTCAGAATTGAAACAGATCTCAGGAGGCATCTATTTCAATTTCTATCCTTCAAATTGATCCTACTTTAACATGCCCAGCAACCATTCTAGGAAAGAAGGCTTTTTGGCAATTGACTTTTCTTTGTTAATCAACAAATATTTTTTCTTTCTTTCATATTTCCATGTTAGTCATATTGTGAAAGAAGAAACAGAACAAAATGGAAAAGCCACAAAAAACAGAAAAGTGAATAGGGTATGCTTTGATCTGCATTCAGACTCCATAATTCATTCTCTGGAGGTGGATAGCATTTTCCATTATGGATCTTTTGGAATTATCTTAGATTATTGTATTGCTGAGAAGAGCTGATCATAGCACAATGTTGCTGTTACTATGTAGAATGCTTATTGGCTTTGTTCATTTTACTCAGCATCAGTTCATATAAGTCTTTCCAAGTTTTTCCGAAATCTGTCTGTGCATAATTTTTTTATAGCACAATAGTATTCCATTACATTCATATATCACAACTTGTTCAGCCATTCCCCAGTTGATGGGCATCCTCTCAATTTTCTTTTCTTTGCCATCACATACAAGAGCTACTATAAATATTTTTCTACATAAAGATCATGTTCTCTTTTTTATGGTTTCTTTGGGATACGAGCCTAGTAATTACATTGCTTTTTCTTTTTTTTTTAATAGTTTTTTTTATTTTCAAAATACACGAAAAGATAATTTTCAACATTCACCCTTGTGTTCCAAGTTTTTCCTTCTTCCCTTTTCCCAATCCTTTCCCCTAAAGAGCAAGCAATCCAACATATGTTGAAACATGTGCAATTCTTCTATACATATTTCCACAATCATCATGCTGCACAAGAAAAATCAGATCAAAAGGAAAAAAATGAGAAAGGAAACAAAAAAGCAAGCCAACAACAAAAAGTGAAAATACTATGTTGTAATGCACATTCAGTCCCTATAATTCTCCTTCTGGATGCAAATGGCTATAACCATCACAGATCCATTAGAATTGGCCTGAATCACCTCACTGTTGAAAAGATTCAAATCCATCAGAATTGTTGTCACATAATTTTGTTATTGTTGTGTATAATGTTGTCTTGGTTCTACTTACTTCACTTAGCATCAGTTCATGTAAGTCTCTCCAGGCCTTTCTGAAATCATCCTCTTGATTATTTTTTATAGAAAAGATATTGCTTTTTCTTTTTTTCCCTTTTTTTATTATTATAATAACTTTTTATTGGCAGAACCCATGCCAGGGTAATTTTTTTACAATATTACCCCTTGCACTCACTTCTGTTCCGATTTTTCCCTCCCACCCTCCACTCCCTCCCCTAGATGGCAAGCAGTCCTATATATGTTGAATATGTTGTAGTATATCCTAGATACAATGTATGTGTGCAGAACTGAATAGTTCTCTTGTTGCACAGGGAGAATTGGATTCAGAAGGTAAAAATAACCCGGGAAGAAAAACAAAAATGCAAACAGTTTACATTCATTTCCCAGTGTTTTTTTTTTTTTCCTTTGGGTGTAGCTGCTTCTGTCCATCATTGATCAATTGAAACTGAATTAGGTCTCTTTGTCAAAGAAATCCACTTCCATCAGATTACATCTTCATACAGTATCGTTGTTGAGGTATATAATGATTTCTTGGTTCTGCTCATTTCACTTAGTGTCAGTTCATGTAAGTCTCTCCAGGCTTCTCTGTATTCATCCTGCTGGTCATTTCTTACAGAACAATAATATTCCATAACATTCATATACCACAATTTACCCAACCATTCTCCAATTGATGGGCATCCATTAATTTTCCAGTTTCTAGCCACTACAAACAGGGCTGCTACAAACATTTTGGCACATACAGGTCCCTTTCTCTTCTTTAGTATCTCTTTGGGGTGTAAGCCCAGTAGTAGCACTGCTGGGTCAAAGAGTATGTACAGTTTGATAACTTTTGGGACATAATTCCAGATTGCTCTCTAGAATGATTGGATTCGTTCACAACTCCACCAACCATGTATCAGTGTCCCAGTTTTCCCACATCCCTTCCAACAATCATCATTATTTGTTCCTGTCATCTTAGCCAATCTGACAGGTGTGTAGTGGTATCTCAGAGTTGTCTTAATTTGCATTTCTCTAATTAATAATGATTTGGAACACTCTTTCATATGAGTGGTAATAGTTTCAATTTCATCATCTGAAAATTGTCTGTTCATATCCTTTGACCATTTGTCAATTGGAGAATGGCTTGGTTTCTTATAAATTAGAGTCAGTTCTCTATATATTTTGGAAATGAGGCCTTTATCAGAACCTTTAACTGTGAAGATGTTTTCCCAGTTTGTTGCTTCCCTTCTAATCTTGTTTACATTAGTTTTGTTTGTACAGAAGCTTTTTAATTTGATGTAATGAAAATTTTCTATTTTGTGATCAGTAATGTTTCTAGAAGATATTGCTTTTTTAAAAGAGTATGCACAGTTGATTGCTAACCAGTCTGAGAGATGTAAGTTGTTTTAATTTATATTTCTCTAATCAATAGTGTCAATTAACAAATCTTAAGCACCTTCTAAATGTCAAGGACTTTACCAGACACTATAAATACAGGAAGTGTAATTGTAGTTTTATTTATCTAGCTATTTTATTGTTTATATATTTACATTTTTAAACAGGTGACTTTTAAATACATTATAGCCCTACCACCTTACTTCTGGCATCCTTGAAAAGCTATTCCAGATTGAAGGCATGCTTTGCCTTATTATCTGCTCAAAACCACAGTTCATTAGTCCCCAACATTGTTTTAGACCAACCTGAAGACACAGGTTAAAAAATATAAAGGATTTATTTAACAGCAAAATAAATATAAGCTTATTTCCCCCAAAACACATAATGCCATTTATGGGAGAAAGTATATGAATAGGGAACATATGTAAACAGGGCAACTCATGCTACTAAGATGGCCTCTCCACTGGAATACTTCTCAACAAAAGTGTTGATACATCTCCAAAGAGGCACAATATAATCTACTGTTCCATTGCTTGTTTTCTCCAGTTTTGCACACTGGGATCATCTGATGATCTATTCTCTACTGAACTTAACTTTTCCTTGAAGCTGATATGATGCCTCCTCATAGAGGTAGGGTTTATTAGCTCTTTTACAATATTGTCCCAAGAGTCTGGGACTCTCCTACTGTCACCTACTGGTTTTCTATTAATTGCAGGTGATATGAGGATTCCCTTAGAGGATAGGATCTATTATCTATTTTAGATTATAGTTTCAGGGTCTATGTTAGCTCTTTTGTGGTTCCAATCCATAGTCTGAGAAATTTAAGCATTTTAAATCTTTTGTAAATAAATAGCTTTTTGTCTGGTTCAGTGATTATTCTTTGAATTCAGTTTACTCTTTGAGTAACAATAAAAAAAAAAAATACTTGGTGACACAATGGATAGAGAATTAGTCCTGGAGTCAGAAAGACTTCAGTTCAAATCCAGCCTCAGAGACTAGTTCTGTGACCTTGGACTGCTCACTTAACACTATTTATCTTATTTTCCTCATCTGTAAAATGAGCTGAAGAAGGAAGTAGCAAATTACTCCAGTATCTTTGCCAAGAAAACTCAAATGGTGTCATGAAGAATCAGACAAGATGGAACAACAACTACCAAAAAAAAAGATCAATTCCTTTCAATTCCCCAGTGTCTATGACCCAACAGTCTATTATTCATGCAAATCACTTCCTAGGTCCTTTACTTAGACTAATGGGACAGGATGGAATTAATGACTTGCCTTGCCTTCTTGCCAACACCAAACTAGCTTCTTTCCCCATTATAACTTAAAAACTATTGTCTAAAACTTATGAAAAACCCAAGTTTTAGGTCAGATACACTTTCAGCAGAGATATCCCAGGTCAGTTTCAGGGCATCGTTCACTGTTACTATTAGATTTCATTTTATTTAAGTACTTACTGCTAAGCATTGGGGATGAAAAACAACATAGTTCCTCATGTCAAGGACCTGCAGTCTAACAAAATATAAATTACTATGATAAAAATTAGAATGAAATAATCATATAGAATTAGAGGCAAAGTGGTACAATAATTAGAGATATGGTATTAGAGCCAAGAATACCTGGGTTCATGTTCCAAATCTAATACTAACTGTAAAAACCAGGGCAATTCACTTAACTTTTCATGGACCCAGAAGACTTCCTAAATTGCAATAAATTGCAGAGGAATTGTTAATCTGAATTGGTTGAGGAAGGAAATAAATATTTGTTAAACCTCTAATCTGTGCCAGGTAAACACTTGATAAAATCATCTCATTTGAAATCTCACAACTTTGGGAAATAGGTACTATTATAAGCCTCATTTTATGGTTGAGGAAACTGAGGCAAGGTTTTTTTTTTTTTTAAGATGATAGTTCCAGAGTCTAAACTCTAAACAGAAATTTAACGACAACTACTTAGAATATGAAGTAGAATATGAAGTAGGACTTGAACATAAGTTTTCATGACAGCAAGCCCAGGGTTCTGTCTACTATGTTACCTAAATGCCTAGAGAGTTCCTGCTTGGGAATTCTCCAAATCTATGAAATCTCTAGTATTGCTTCCCCCTCCTCTATCAAAGTATTTAGGGATGGCCAACAGAGAGGGGAGAAATTACAGAAAGATGTAGTATTTGTAGGTGAATTGATCAAGAAAAGCTTTATGGAGACTTGAAATGGGTCTTGCAAAAAAAAAAAAAAAAAAAAGACAATATTTCAAAAGATAGAAATGTAAAGACAGGTTTTCCAGGAAACGAGGAGTATGTACTACATGACAGACATTATGGTAAACCCTTTATAAATATTATCTCATTTAATTTTCCAGGGATGGAACACAACTCCATGTTGAAATGAGAAAAGACAGGAAAAGAACAAAGCATAACGAATAGTCAAATTAAGCAGAAATATGGAGTATTTGATGGAAATAGTATGAAATATGACTGAAAAGGTAGAATGAACCATGACCATGAACTCATCCAAATATCAGTCATCAGTTATCAAGCATTTGTTATGTGCCAGGCACTGGTCTAAAACTGGGATATAGAAGGATAAGATGTGTATTTTATCATATAAATATGAAGAAAACTCCATATTATTGGCCATCTGTTGCGGTTCTACCATCCTGCTAAACAAAGACCAGAAAATCTGATCTTACTCATTGAAAGGAATCATATTTCATAAATATACTCTTCAAGATACCCACATTCTAAATTTTGGAGTGAATTATCTCAGTAAATGCTCAAATGATCTATTGAGTAAGTTCTGCCTATGGTCCATGCCACATTAGTTTATATCTCATTGTAATGGCTTCCCAATTTCAGTTACCTAGCTTCTCTACCTTAGGCATACCTCTTTTCCTGAATTCTAATCTTTCTTTTTTTCCTTATGAATCCCATTTCTTCCCAGTTAATTCTTCTCATGGCCCATTCAACTGAATCCTCTAGAATTTCTCGTCTGTTGTCAACCAAGTTCCTTATATTCTTAAATTTCACAATCAATATCCTCCCACCTCTCCTAAGATGACCATGCATTGTAATGGGCTGAAGCTCGAGTTGATGCACTGAGGTCCCAAGCACATGAGGCTAAATAGCAATTGGATGATACTCTATTAATATATGCTTGGAGAAAGAATGGCCCCACCCAGTCTTTGTGCAAGTTTTGATGTGTTGTATAGGAAATGACTTAGAGACAATTTTGGTGGGTGGAGAGAGAGAGGCAGAGAGACTGCTGGCTGGGTTTGTGTCACAGCTGCTCACATTCCTATCGAGGATTTTCCCTTAACCTGAATTCCCGACTCCAGCTGATTTTAAAATATGCAGTCATCACAATTGTCGTCCAGGCATGGGAACCAAGGACCCTACTTTCACTGAAGAAGTCTCTGGTGACCAGGAATTTAGGTATTTTAATAGACAAACAGGGAACTTATTTTCTTAAGGACTAAACTAGTAACCTTTTCTGGCTGAAATGGGACAGATGTTAGGAAAAGATTCTCCTCTATCCCTACCCCACACCCCCCTACCCGGAAGTGGTGCTATAGAAAACATGCTTAAACTGATAGAAGGACAAGGGCTACTTATAACTTGGTAACAGATAGGTAGACTTCTGGGTATATTAAAATACACCTCCCCTTGGTTCTTAAAGGAAGAGTAAATCTCTCCAGATAATTGGACATTAATTGGGCACCAGCTCTCTGAATATTACAATGAAAAAGGTCTTTGTTCAATTTCCATCGAGGCATTCTATGTATACAATATAATACAGTTGGCCTTAAAAAATCCTCTAAGTTATAGAAAAAAGAAAAGTTCTAGAAATAGCCAGGCAAGGAAGCCTAAGGAAAAGAAGAAAGTGAAGGAACAGATTAATGACCATATCCCCACAAGGCATGGAGATTTAAGTGAGGCTCAAGGGTGTGGGGGTGTGGTGACTTTCTACCTGCTGTGAGGCAGCTTCAGCCCCGCCTAAGGAGAAGGTAATGACTCTCCTCCATCAACTCCACCTTCCGGGATGAAGGGAGGAGGGGTAGTGGGGGGGGGGGGGGGGGGGGGGGGGGGGGGGGGGGGGGGGGGGGGGGGGGGGGGGGGGGGGGGGAGAAGTGACAGCACCAGCACCTCCCCCCCAGCATCCAGCCGCTCCTATGACTAGATTGCAAAAGGGACTACTCAAAGCCAGGGCAAAAGGGAGAGATGTAACTGAGCTCCAACCTCACATTTTTCCTGTGATTCAACAGTTTAACTCTTCAGGTCAAGAAAGTAGAAAATACGTTCCTTTTGATATAGAAATCCTCAAAAACCTGAAAAAGGCTTGCACTCTTTATGGGGCTACATCAGCTTATGTTAAGATGTTATTACAGAATTTGGCTTTTGAAATCTTAACCCCTAATGACTGGAAATCTATTGCAAGGGTATGCCTAGAACCTGGACAAAACTTGTTGTGGCTTTCTGAATATACTGAGCTCTGTAGGATACAAGCCCAACAAAATAGTCAAAATGCAGTTCATGCTGCAATCACCTGTGATCTACTAACAGGTGTAGGTCCCTATGCAGATATCACAGTACAGATTAATTATTCCATAGCAGCATATGAACAAATTGCTGCTAATGCTATCAAAGCATGGGCTTCTTTCCACAATAAAGATGACAAGAGTGAGGCCTTCACAAAAATAACACAAGGGCCAAATGAACCCTTTGCTGACTTTGTGGGACATTTGCAGACTGCTATCACAAGAACTAATGGTGAAAATGCAGTAACAGACATTTTGATAAGGCAACTTGCTAAAGAAAATGCTAATGAAGTTTGCAGAAGAATTATACTAGGACTGTGCAAGGATGCTCCTTTAGAGGAGTTCATAAGACGCTGTGCCACAGTAGGCACAAATGCCTTTTATAGCTAGGGTATTATGTAGGCTTCCCAAGATCCCAACATGAGAAGACAGGGTCCCTTGGGGCAAGGGACTTCCAGAGAGACTCATCAATGCTTTCAGTGTGGTAAAGTAGGGCATCTGAAAACTCAGTGTTGGTATAGAGACAGAATGAGAAAACAGGGTGGGAGAACAAGACCCAATACCCCATGTCCAAAATGCAACAGAGGCTTCCATTGGGCCTCAGAATGTAGACTGATTCAGGGAAATGGGAATTTCCCTGGACAGCAGCTGTAATATCTGCCCGATAACTGATAAGACTGTTGCAGGACTTCAAAATCTGCTGGAATCATTGGATTCCATAACACATGAAAAGGCTGTTGCAGGACTTCAAAAACTTGGGGGGATCATTGGATTCCCTGACATGTGAAGCAATGGACAATAGATTGGTTTTGGGCTATTTCTTGGATGCTGAAGAAGGCGTATGTGTGACTGTTGTTTACATACCCTCCTTTTAGGACTTCTGGAAATCTTTTACAACACCATGTTGATTTATATTGTTTGTTATATCACTACTTGTGTGTACAATTCATGTTTGTTACACCACATTGAGCCTGCATTGGTTGTGGGGAGAGTCATTACTAATAGCCTCTGCTTTATTGCTATGTGCTTGTGTAATATCTCCCATGCTAATGGGTTTGTGCATACCTGTTTCTAATAAGACCCTCCAGCCCAGAAACCCACTAGCAACCCCCACTTCCCTTTGGTGCTTTTCATCTCCCTTCCTGAAAAGTCGGGGGGGGGGGTGATCACCTCCTTTGTGGTGCTTTCACCTCCTTTCCTGAGAAGTCAGGGAGGGTGTGATCACCTCCCGTTGGGGGCTCTCACCTCCCTGAGAAGTCAGGGATGGCATGACCACCTGTGTTCTAAAACAAAAGAAAGCGGGAGATGTAATGGGCTGAGGCTGGAGTTGATGCATTGAGGTCCCAAGCACATGAGGCTAAATAGCAATTGGACAATACTCTATTACTATATGCTTGGAGAAAGAATGGCCCTGCCTACTCTTTGTGCAACTTTTGATGTGCTGTATAGGAAATGATGTAGAGACGATTTTGGTGGGTGGAGAGAGAGAGGCAGAGCGACTGCTGGCCAGGTTTGTGTCGCGGCTGCTCACATTCCTATCACCATCCCCCTTCACTTTCACAAAGAATAAAAATTGAGGATTTTCCCTTAACCTGAATTCCTGACTCCAGCTGATTTTAAAATACATGGTCATCACAATGCACCATATCACTTTCTCCTTAAGTGACTTCTTCTTTTACTCTCCTTCCCCACATATATAGCCAGGGTAAGAAATAGGAAAGGTAAATATGCTTCCTGCTTCCTATTGTCAATTTATATCTATAAGTATTTTCTCTCAATAGATTTTCATCTTTTGAGGTCCTTGAAATTCACTTGTTTTACCTTCTTCCCTTCTTAATGTTGTCATGCTTTCAGCTTTTTCAGTGATCTTAGTAGATGGTTCATACACTTCACCTATTTCCCATCATCTGAGATAATTTTTCATATTCTTATTGATTGACCTTTATCTATGTGATCAGTCCATTCCTTGAAGTTCTTTTCTCCAATTTTATCCTCTGCTCAACTTCAGCAACACAGCAGAATGATTAAATATTAGATCTAGATATTTAATGAAATTGCAGTATTAAGATCTAAAACCCTGAAATCCTTAAAAAAACACAACCTATTCCAGTCACTTCTTCCTCTTTTATTCTTTTTCCTTATTGTAATCACCAATCAATATCCCCATTTCTATTCTCATTACCCATTCATGTCTTCTCTGCTCCACTTTAATTTTTCACTAGCTGTTTCTTGTTTTCAATTGTTTCAATTGTGTCGGAGGTGACACAATCAGCCTCACATTTTCAGAAGATCAATTTGATAGCTGAGTAGTAGATAGCTAGAGTAGAGAGGCAAGGAAACTAAGCAAGAGTCCAGATATGAAGTTATGAAGACCAACACCAGAATATCAGAGGAGAAAAGGATATAAATTTGAGAGGCTTATGAAGGATAGAAAAAACAATTTAGCAACTGATTTTTTGTGAAGGTTGAGAGAAGAATAAAGGATGATAGTTCGTGAACTTGAGTGAATAGAAAGATTGTGGTCCATTTAAAAGTAAATGGGACAATTTAACACATCTTATTTTTTTAAACAAGTATCTATTTTGTCTTCTATTTAACCCTCATATCTTCCACTGAAAAAGAAATAAAGACAAAATCATATTAATATATATTCGTAATCAAGCAAAACAAATCCAACAGTAGCCACATCCAAAAAATATATCTCTATTTGTACCTTGATACCCTCTCCTTTCTATTAAGAAGTGGATAGTATGTTTCATCACGAATCCTTTGGAAACATGGTTGATTATTGTGGTGATTAGAGTTCTTAAATCTCTCAAAAGTTGTTAGTTTTTACAGTGTTGTTACTTTAGAAATTGTTTCCCTCATTCCACTCTGCTTCAGTTCATAATTCTAAAGTTTTCTTGAGATTTCTCCTTCATCATTGCTTATACCATAACAGCTATACATTATAATTATATACAATGTTTTTGTTTAGCCATTCATCAATTGATTGGCACCCTATTTTTGTTTTCTGATCTTTGCCATCACACACACATATACACAAGCTCTTACAAAAAAACTTTGTATATATATATGATTCCTTTTCCAGTTTCTTTGATCTCTTTGGTTTAGTGGTATTGCTGGGATAAAGTGTTGTAATTCTTTGGGCATAGTTTCAAATTGATTTCTGTAATGACTAGACCAGGTCACAATTTCACACAGGTAGTGTTAACATACCCAATTTCTCATATTCATTCCAGCATTTGTCATTTTACTTATTATTTTTCAACTTTGTCAACCTGAGAGATATGAAGTGGAATCTTGGTTATTTTCATTATTTCCTTTCTTTAATTATTAGTTATTTGAAGCATTTTTTGGAAGTGGCTATTGATAACTTAGATTTCTTCTTTTGAAACCTCAGGCATATTCTTTGATCACTTTTTCCCATTCATAGGTCTGACACAGGTAATTTCTTCTTTGTTCCTCTCATTTGTTCATGATATTATGTCTAATATCTAATTGTATCTTTATGTCTAAGTGTGATATTTCTAAGTCTAATTTGTAACTTATATTGGTATGTGCTATCAGATGTTTGTTTTAACTTAGTTTTTGCCAGATTGCTTTCTAGTCTTCCCAGAAATTTTTATCAAACAGTGATTTTTTTAAATCCCATAATCTAGCATCTCTGGGTATATGAAATATTTAGACTACTGTTCTCATTTCTTTCTGTATGCTCAGTTTTGTTTATTATTCTTATTTGTAAACATTTCTCTGTTTTCTTTTTGGAATATTGTGTTCTAAGATCTACCCATTTGTAGTTGAAGGTGCTGGGTACTTAAACAGCTTTCTAGATTTCTTATGGAATTTTTTCTTTGATGTGGAAGCTCTGGATATTGGCTATGGCATTCTTTTGACATTTCCTTTTGGGACATTTTTTAGGAAGTAATCATTGGATTGTTTCTATGCAGTTTGCATTTATGATTTTTTGAAATATATCTGCATTAATTTATGCAAGCCTTTCAAGGTATTTCCAAAAACATTCATTTCATCATTTCTTACAATACAATACTATTTCATTATATTCATATGCCATATTTTTTCAGCCATTCCACAAATAATGGACACCCTAACCCCTTAGTTTGTAGTTCTTTGGGACACAAAGAGTTGCTATAAATATTTTTGAACATATGGATTCTTTTCTTTATTCTTTGATCTTTTGGAAAGACTATTAATAGCATCATAAGATCAAAGATATAGTTAATTTGAGGACATAATCCCAAATTTTCAGAATGGCTGTATCAATTTCCAGCTCAACTAGCAGGTATTACACAATTACTCATTCTTTGTTTTAGAAAAATCTGTAACTTTTGCACTATTTTAAAAAAAGATTGATTAGTGTTTTATTTGATTTAATCAATTTTCGTGAATGGGGACTTTTATCAGATACAGGGTTGGAAGGTCTGCTCTACTTGGCCTTACTCTTGTTTCTTAAGTTCCTTCATTGATGTCCTCCTGTGGTTAGCCATCTTCTGTCTACTTGGATAGTTAAAAGTTCAATTGCTGATATACTTCTCTGGTATGTCAGGATGGAGCATTAGGGACCTTAGAGACATTGGATAGTGTAGGTCCAATGTCCTACGCTATCCTGGTTTGAGCACTATGTAAGCACTGAGCACAGTGTAACAACAGTGGTTGCTTTCATCTGCATTCTCCCCAGAACTTCTAAGATTCCCAGCCTGAGTCTTTCTAATAACTCCAAGGCTTTCTTGGGGGAAAATCTCCATTCTTGTTGCCTTTAAACCAAGAGCCTTGAAGATATTGTGTCGTTAGCCCATATCTGTTCATATTGACTCTTGCTTTACTGATGACCCCCTTTCCTGTTAACTATAGGCTTCTTGCTGAAGAAGTCATTTACTCTAGTTTATCATTTGATTCCTTGTATCACTATTTGGTCTAGTACAAAATTCATGGTTTTTCTGGAAAAAATACATGGAACCCGAGTGATCTGTCTCCTTTTTAAGTACCAATTTCCTGCTTTGAGGCTGACTGATTGTTTTTGCCTTTCCTTATTGTCTTCTTTTCTAAATTTTTATATTTTTTTCCTTCCCCAGTTTTTTATATTCTTTAGTATTTTTCTTTTAACTATCCCAAATCTCTTTTCCCCTATTACCTCAAGTACTATGTCTTAATGAGACAGTCTAGTGTTCTTGATAAAAGTGCCAGATTGGGGTTCAAATCTACATTGTTACATATTAACAGGGTGACATTGGACAAATATCTCTGGACCTCAGTTTCCTTGCATATTAAATGATAAATTTGGACTAGGTGACCTCTAAGATTCTTCCAGTGCTCAATATTACTATCCCTTTTAATCAGTAACATCTCTTAATGAAATATATTTATAGGATCTGTGATTGTCATCAATATAATAATCTTCATCTCTTATCCATAAGGTAATAAACTGTGACTTAATAAATAAAAATCTTTTCTGTTCTCATTAACTCCTATAAGGTCAATGGTCATTTGTCTTCTTTATTCAGATAACTGTCAGATCTCTATATTAAGCCCTCATCTTTTGCTCCAACTTTGGTCCGTCATTGCCAAATGCTTATTAGATGTTACCTGGAAATGACTCATCAGTATCTCAAAGTCAATATGTCTAAAACAAAGCTCATTATTTTCATCCCCTCCCAATCCACTTCAAATTCAAATTTCTCTTTCTATTGAGAACATTACTTTTTCAATCTTTGAGGTTCACAAAGAGATATATGAGTATACATATAAAAAAGAAGACAGGAATTCTACATACAGAAGAATTTATATGGTTAATTTTCCTTCTTTTTAAACCTCTCATGATCCAAAGTTAGAATTTTTTTTTTATAATTTCTAATTCTCTAATGAAGCTATTTTTCTGTTCCATACAACTTCCAAAAACCTTAGCATCTAAATACATAAAGGAAGAATTAAATGATGCATAAAAAGATAGTAACACACTAGAGGAGATTTCAATGTTTCAGTTTTAAATAAATGAACAGAAGATAAAGAAAAGGGAAATTATAGAATGGAATAAATTGTTTGAGAAACTAGAGCTAATTATATGTATATATATATATATATATATATATATATATATATATGATGTTTATTAAATAGGGTCACTAAATAAGATAAGCATTTCATTGCACCACACAAAATATTTTTTTTTTTTACAAAAATTTACCATGGTTTAGGATACAGACTCAATCCCAAACACAGATATAACAATAAATCCTAAATAATGAGAGGGTCCAAGAAGAGACCATAGAACTGTTAATTATTATGATTAGGCTGCACTGTTGACTCATCTCCACAGGACTTTCTCTATGCCATAGATATCTCTTCATGCTGGAAGTTCACCACACTCCTGGATTCCTTTTCATGTTGGAAATATCCTCTTACCCTTGTGGCCTCTCCATTTGATTATCTGGGTCCTTCGAGAACCTTCATTTCAAGGAGGAAGCCTAGGTCAATCATGTCTTTGTACCTCTATATACTGCATCTATATACTGATTCATCTTTTTCTAACATGCTTTTGGTTAGATTCCTTGATCTCTCCACTTTACCTTTTTGTTCCCTTTTCTATATTGTTTTCCTCTATTGGAATTTTTTTTAAGCTCCTTGATGGCAGGAACTATCTTTCTGCTTATATTTCTATTCCTAGTGCTTCCCATAGTACCTGACACATAGTTAAGTATCTAATAAATACCTGTTGACTTGTTGAAACATAAGAAAACAACTTTGTACAATGCATATATTTTCAGACTTTTTAGAGTGTTGTTCAGTTATTCTGATTTTCTTCTTTTTCTTTTAGTTTAAAAATACTATTTCTTAAATGAGATGACTTTCTAGGAGGGAAATAATGCTGATGTAAATATTTAAAACAGAAATCATCAAACATTTATTTTGAAAAAACTAAAACAGCTTACATTTTATCCTAGAAGCAATAGAAAGTCACTAAAGTTGATTAATTAAGGGGAGTGACATAGTCATTTCTGAGCTTGAAGAATCCTCAGGGCCTGAACTTAGGAGGGGGCTATATGAGTGGAGAGAACTGATTGAACATGAGAGATGCTGCAAATGGATAATGTGGAGTGAAAGAAAATGAAAAGTCAAGGATAATGTCCTAGGAGCCTAGAAAGAGAGTGGTACTCTTGTCAAAAACAGAGAAGGGAAGGGAGGGCTTGTGGGAAAAGATAATGAATTCAGCTTTGTATACACTGAGTTTTAGCTATTTCTGATACACTGTTTGAAATATCCAATAAGCAGTTTATGATGAACACATGAAGCTCAGGGAGATACTAGGGCTGCACATAGATCATATGTAAACATATTAATATATGCATATATACATATATGTGTATATATTCTATGAGTAATCTGCAAAAAAGTTGATAGTTAAATCACTGAGGGTAGATGATTTTACCAACTCAGTCAATATATTGAGAAGAGAGCCTAGGACTAAGCCTTGGGGAGAATACTCAAAGTCAAGGTGTGATATGGATAAGGATCTAGGCAAATGGTACTGAGAAGAGGTCAGACAAGAGAAAAGGAAGAAGGATCATGTGTATTTGGAAGCAAAAAACAAAACAAAACAAATTTGAAGCTACCCTTGAAAAGAAAATAATTTGATGATAGAGGGAAGTAAAAAGTTGCTTGTCCTCCAAGTAATTAGATTCAAGGATGTAAACTGAAAAACTTGAGAAACACTTGATTAAGGTGGTATTTAAGAACAGAAAATGAATTTTTGGACCATTGCTTAAAATCTTGGAATGATAATCTTGGACAAGAATGGAATAGAGGTAACGAAGACTGGTAAGAATATATTTGCTTGGTGAATTATAAATTTTATCAAAAAGACATTAAACCAGAAAGACTGAAAGAGCAAAGAAATTGCATATATTGTATATATGCACACACACATACATGCATATTCGGGCAATATGTGTGCACATATAAATATATACATAAACATTTATGTATGTAAACATACACATATAGACACATACCTATATATCCAATATGTATCCAAGCTAGATATTATAAAAACTAACTGTAATGATAGTAGAATAATTTTAAACTCTGAAAAGCAAAGGAAACAAAATTCAAGGAAGGGACCCATGGTAAACATCTGACTTCAAACATCTATAGGCAAATGTACAAAGTTTAGACCCCAATCAAGATGGACTAGAGGTTTTTCATCCAAGGATGCAAATTTGACTTCTTAGGTATTTTGGTGGGATGAGACCCATTCCTGGAATATATCTCTGACTTAATTCAACTATACTTTATTCAAAAGAAACAGAGGAACTAAAATGATGTAGACTAAGAGAATAGTATATTGTTTATTAAAAGATATATTCATAAAGAAATTTAGGAAATGAGAGGGGGGAATCATAATCAAAACCATTAGAGTAAAGATCAATGAAGGGAAAAACAGAAGTGATTTTGTCATTAGAGTATACTACAAACCAACTATATAGATAGAGGTAATATATATGAAGAGTTCAGGGAATAGATGATAAGGCTGGCATGAAGACATGATGTAGAAAAGATTGGTGACTACACTGCTTCCGAAAACAAGTAGAGCTGGTGCTCTTTTATCAAATCCCAACTTATCTTGATAATTAGTTACCTATTAGACATTTTTGTTCTGTCCTTTTCAAGCCAACGATCATTCTCCTTGGTAGAGAATCCAGGTGGACATTGAATTGAGAAACTCATCATTCATCTTTTATTCGCCAGTATATATTCTTAAAACCCTATGTTGTTTCTACTTAGCTTTCTTCACTAATTCAGTTTCTTTTGAGATTTAGTTTTCTTGATAGTTTTTTTTAATTGGATTATTTATTCTTTCTTACTTTTACTCATCTATAATACTCACCTGTAATGGGTCAGAACTCCAGAGAAATATACTTGAGGCAAGGATTCTTAAAACAAAATGTTAACTCAGTGGGATTGATAAGACAATAGTTATCTAGTTTACCATAGTGATTAATAGTTTTCTAGTTCAGTATGATTAATTTAATCTTGCAACAAATAATGGTTCCCTAGTGATATAATGATTGGCTTATACTCAGTATGATGAATTGATTTAATTGTAATAGAGTACATAAACTGGGGACAAACAGCCCCCATCACTTCTCCACTAAGACCAAGGACTCAGGCTGGTCTCGAGATCCTCTAGAGAGCTAGTCTGAAGACTATATTTTAATCCACCCTAGTGTGGGGGCTCTAGAAAGCAATGGTATATTTTGTCACCCCAATTTGGGGGCTCTTAGAAAACTGGACATTACATTTGGATGTTCAGACTGCTGACTGGCTGGCTGACTAAGACTGCTTATATAGACTGGGAGACTGAAGGAGATAATAAAGACTTTGGACTTTATCCCTGACTATTCTAGTGGTGATTATTGTGCTGAGACCAAGGCTGATCAGAAGGTCCTCTAGAAAGCTAACCAGAACATTACACTCACCTGCTTTTGCTTCCAATCTATTGGTGAAAAAGTTTTGTATACTTTTACATTTGACTCTTTAGCTAACTCCCTTCATTTCCTCCTCACTTGAATAATTTCTTTTTCTGTCTTTAAAATTTAATTCTTCAGACATTTCTAACTGAACTTTCCCTATCAAATCTTTATCTTTGAGGTTCCCATCATTTTTACTCAAGCAGCCAGAGTGGAAAGTGTGAGTTTCATAATGAAAAATTCCTTTCTTATTTCCTCTGCCTTTTGAAAAATGAACTACAATTAAACTAAGGTATAATTGACTACTCTACTTTTGTCAAAAAAGGCTTTATCACTTACCCTTCTCAATGAAGCTACTTCCTTCCTTCTATCACTGCTACATCATGTGTCCATATTAAACTGTATATGATTTTCAAAACATATCTTCTCTTTACTCTTTCTGTCCAGGTAGTCTGTAGTATATTTCAGTGATAATATTCCTTCTATTCTTGAGTTCATTGATTATCCTCTCCATTATACTTTTCCTTATGGTTTTTGGATTCCCTAATATGTAACATTAGACAATACTGCTCCACTCTTACCATCTTTTCTTTTATCTATCCTGTTTCTTTTCAATAAGGGGGACTTTGGGTCCTATACTACCAAGTGTAAGTAATACCTATGATGTCAAATGTTCTTCTTGTGTTAGCATATCCATTTTTATCTATTTGTAAACACATAGACATTTGAGGGTATTGGTCCTATTGTTTGCTCCTTTCTTGGATTTTGTTTCCTATGAATTTAACGTCATCTTTATTATTTTTTGTTACTTTTGTAGGGAGTGTGGTAAGCTGTTTTGTTTACATGGTTACATGTGTCCATACAGTCTGTCTAGATGTACTTTTCAAGGAGGCATGAAGAGCTATCTCTAAAGTCTAATCCCACTAACCTTCCCCAAGGTAGACTTTAATTCTTTTCAGGACAGGAAGCAGGAGATTGGGGCTATAGGCTAGCTATTGTACTCATCTCAAAAAGATATCTATATAATTCTTTAACATATTGTTAGTCTAGGGGAAATAATTTTTAGGTTCAAGTTATACTTCTGAATACTATTTTTTAAAGGGAAGGAGACCCCCAATTTACATATCTAAGGCTTATTTCCCTTTCTACCAGATGCCAGTTTTACAATGAATACATGGTGAATTGAAAACAAACCCATTTATCCAAGTCAATAGCAAAATAAAAATCAGAAAAAAGCTTATATAGGAATATATATAAACATTTACATATATATATATAATATATACACACATCTGTGTGTGTGTGTGTGTGTGTGTGTGTGTGTGTGTGTGTGTATATATATACACACACATATTAGAATGAATGAGTTCTACTTGGGAGTGAGATAACTCAGCTCAATCAAGAGAGAATCTCAATACTAAAACGTTACCTAAAATATCTAGCACAGTAAACTGGAAAGAGTGACATGGAAATAGTGGCAGTGTTTATTCCAGTACATAATGGGTTTTTCCAGTCTTTAAAGCTCTTCCTTCAGTTTGAAAGGAGGTTGGAACCATATTTCTTCTCTCTAGAAACCAAAAGACTAGGATTTCTCTTCTCTTTAGCTCTCACCAATCCTCTTTGAGGTTTGATTCATTAAAGTTCTCTTACATTTAGCTTCATAGAAAAACAGAAATAGATAAATCTCTGTCTTTTCAGTTTAAAGTATTTTTCAAGTCTCTAGGTAAACAAATTATTACCATCTTTTGTTAGGTTTATTCCATTCCTGATTAGGAGCCTATCATTCTTATATTTTAAACTATGATTCAGAAATCAAGATAAATATTAGAGATACAGCGATTTCTGTTCAGTCATTTCAGACATGTCCAATTCTTCATGACCCTATTTTTGAGGTTTTCTTGACAAAGTACTATAGTAGTTTACCATTTCCTTTTCCAGTTCACTTTACAGATGAGAAACTGAGGTAAACAAGGTTGTCACTTGCCCAGGATTACACAGCTAGTGAATATGTGGGGCCAGATTTGAACTCAACAAGATGAGTTTTCTTGACTCCAGATCCAGCAATCTATCCACTGAGCCTCTTAGATGCCCCAATACAAAGACAGAGAAGGGAATTTATGAGGGAGTTCACAATAGATTTCCTAGAGGTGAAGTTTCAACCAAGAATGAATGAGAATGAAGATAAATTAGAAAGTGATTAGATTGAAAAGTAGATTGGGGGTAGTTAGTTGTGTGTATGGTGGAATGGTAATTAAAGAGAATCAAATAAACAATTTGAGAAGCAACAAAGATTCAGCTGAAATTAACATAAATTTGAAGTGTCCACACCTCTGTAGGGTTATTAAAAATGAATGAATGGGAATTGTTTTTATAAATGTTCACCATGAATGATGTATAGGGAACTGGGGCTCTGGAAAATTTGGAAAATATTCAGATTCGAGAGATAAGAGCATTTCTTTAGGAATTTAGGTTTTGTTCTGGGATTTATAGGAATAATAGAAATATTGAGCCATAGAAGAATGCCATATTTTTGTTTGTAGTGGTTTGCCCCCTTTTTATATATGGATGAGTTTCCTCTGACTCTTCCCTTGATCTTATATTCTTTTCACAAAATAAATATTACTTAAAACACCAAGCACTTCAGAATTTTACTTAGCAAAAGAATTAGATCCTACTTAGCCATGCTCAACCTTCTTCTGTGCGCTGCCTATTATTTATTCTGGAGTTATCTCAAAAATGGATTAAAAGAAAAAGCATGAACTTACAAGCAATTCTTAACCTCAAATATTTGATCTATGTCACCACATTTAAATAGTTTAGAACCTGCTTGGAAGAGATGAACCAAATAGTTTTGGTTCTTTCTGTGCTTTGGAAGAGTCAACATTGGTAACATTGGTATTGAACTAGTTCTCATCAATGTCTAAGCCCACTCCTAAGTGATTACATTCTAAGGTAATTTCATGCATTGCAGAGATAAAGTCAGAGTATTTGGGATCTGGAAAAAACTTTAAAAAAAGTCAACTTTCTAATCTTACAGATAGGAAAACAGACACCAGAAAAAGCGTCTTATACAAAGCTATAGAGTTAGCTCGTTAATGATAGCATTCTACCTGCCACTTTCCTTTCTCCAGTTTAATGATTTCTTTTTCATAGTAAGTTGTTTTATATAAATAATTGTATTTCCAGAAAGTCTTATATAGATGAAGTCCAATTTTAAATGCTCCAGGGAACCTCTTCAGAGTATATATCTTCCCTTCTTCTATTACTTACCTGTTTAATATGTTATACATGCCTACATAAAGTTTTCTTAAATTAGGACACTTTCTTATTATTTATGTATTTAGTGCTTTATTTAAAAATATTTTCCCCAATTATGTTTTCTACAATTACATAAATACAATTTTATGTAGTTACTTTAAAGATATTATATTGTTAGGTATCCATGTGGCCTTAAAAAGGTACCTTGGTGTCTAATTTAATAACAAGGAGTGATTTAGATCCCTATATGTGTGTGTGTGTATGTGTGTATGTATATATATATATATATATATAAATTTGAAAACATTTATTATGTTCTTACCATGTTCCACAACATTGTGCTAAATACTAGGTATACAAAGAAAGTTTTAAAAAATCATTCTTGTTCTTAAGAAGCTTACATTCAAATGCAGAAGAAAATATGCAAACAACTATATACAAGGTAAAAAAGAGGTAAATTCAGAAGGAAAACACTAGCTTTCTTAGCCAAGGTGAGATTTTAGTTGAAATGCAAATGAGAGCTGGAGGAGGCAAAGACAGAGAGGAGGAAAGAAAACATTTTAAGTAGGGGCTCAGCCAAAGAAAATATGAAGAGTCTGGAGTTGGAATGTGAGGTAGCAAGGAAACCAGTGTTATTGGATCTTAGAATACATGGAGGGAAGTACAAGGTAAGAAGACCAGAAAGGTAGAAAGATATCAGATTATGAAGTTTTAGTTAAACAGTGGAATTTATAGTTGATCTTGGAAATAATAGTGAGTGACTGGAGCTTATTGAATGGGAATTGGAATGGGAGAGATTTAAGAAGGTTAGACTTGTCCTTATGATCATCTCAATAGATGCAGAAAAAGCATTTGATAAAATCCAACATCCATTCCTATTAAAAACACTTGAGAATATAAGAATAAATGGACTTTTCCTTAAAATAATCAGCAGCATCTATTTAAAACCATCAGTAAGCATCATATGTAATGGAGACAAACTACAACCATTCTCAATAAGATCTGGAGTGAAACAAGGTTGCCCACTATCACCGTTACTATTTAATATTGTATTAGAAACGCTAGCTATAGCAATAAGAGCTGAGAAAGAGATTAAAGGAATAAGAATAGGCAATGAGGAAGCCAAATTATCACTCTTTGCCGATGACATGATGGTATACTTAGAGAACCCCAGAGATTCTGCTAAAAAGTTATTAGAAATAATCCACAACTTTAGCAAAGTTGCTGGTTATAAAATAAACCCACATAAGTCATCAGCATTCTTATATATCACTAACAAAATCCAACAGTCAGAGTTACAAAGAGAAATTCCATTTAAAGTAACTACTGATAATATAAAATATTTAGGAATCTATCTGCCAAGGGAAAATCAGAAACTTTATGAGCAAAATTACAGACCACTTTTCACACAAATTAAGTCTGATCTAACCAATTGGAAAAATATTAAATGCTCTTGGATAGGGCGAGCAAATATAATAAAGATGACAATATTACCTAAACTAATCTATTTATTTAGCGCTATACCAATCAGACTCCCAAAAAACTATTTTAATGACCTAGAAAAAATAACAACAAAGTTCATATGGAAAAACAAAAGGTCAAGAATTTCAAGGGAATTAATGAAAAAAAAATCAAATGAAGGTGGCTTAGCTGTACCAGATCTAAAATTATATTATAGAGCAGCAGTTACCAAAACTATTTGGTATTGGCTAAGGAATAGATTAGTTGATCAGTGGAATAGATTAGGTTCAAGGGATAAAACAGTCAACAAATATAGCAACCTAGTCTTTGACAAACCCAAAGATCCCAGCTTTTGGGATAAGAACTTACTGTTTGATAAAAATTGCTGGGAAAATTGGAAACTAATATGGCAGAAACTAGGCATTGATCCATACTTAACGCCGTACACCAAGATAAGGTCAAAATGGGTTCATGACCTAGGCATAAAGAATGAAATTATTAATAAATTAGAGGAACATAGGATAGTTTACCTCTCAGACCTGTGGAAGGGGAAGGTCTTTATGACCAAAGCAGAACTAGAGATCATTACTGATCACAAAATAGAAAATTTCGATTATACCAAACTGAAAAGTTTTTGTACAAACAAAACTAATGCAGACAAGATTAGAAGGGAAGCAATAAACTGGGAAAATATTTTTACAGTCAAAGGTTCTGATAAAGGCCTCATTTCCAAAATATATAGAGAATTAACTCTAATTTATAAAAAATCAAGCCATTCTCCAATTGAAAAATGGTCAAAGGATATGAACAGACAATTCTCAGATGAAGAAATTGAAACTATTTCTAGTCATATGAAAAGATGCTCCAAGTCATTATTAATCAGAGAAATGCAAATTAAGACAACTCTAAGATACCACTACACACCTGTCAGATTGGCTAAGATGACAGGAAAAAATAATGATGATTGTTGGAGGGGATGCGGGAAAACTGGGACATTGATGCATTGTTGGTGGAGTTGTGAACGAATCCAACCATTTTGGAGAGTAGTTTGGAACTATGCTCAAAAAGTTATCAAACTGTGCATACCCTTTGATCCAGCAGTGTTACTACTGGGATTATATCCCAAAGAGATTATAAAGAAGGGAAAGGGACCTGTATGTGCACGAATGTTTGTGGCAGCCCTTTTTGTAGTGGCTAGAAACTGGAAACTGAATGGATGTCCATCAGTTGGAGAATGGCTGAATAAATTGTGGTATATGAAAATTATGGAATATTACTGTTCTGTAAGAAATGACCAACAGGATGATTTCAGAAAGGCCTGGAGAGACTTACACGAACTGATGCTGAGTGAAATGAGCAGGACCAGGAGATCATTATATACTTCAACAACAATACTAGATGATGACCAGTTCTGATGGATCAGGCCATCCTCAGCAACGAGATCAACCAAATCATTTCTAATGGAGCAGTAATGAACTGAACTAGCTATGCCCAGAAAAAGAACTCTGGGAGATGACTAAAAACCATTACATTGAATTCCCAATCCCTATATTTATGCACACCTGCATTTTTGATTTCCTTCACAAGCTAATTGTACAATATTTCAGACTGATTCTTTTTCTACAGCAAAATAACGTTTTGGTCATGTATACTTATTGTGTATCTAATTTATATTTTAATATATTTAACATCTACTGGTCATCCTGCCATCGGGGGGGGGGGGGGGGGGGGGTAAGAGGTGAAAAATTGGAACAAGAGGTTTGGCAATTGTTAATGCTGTAAAGTTACCCATGTATATATCCTGTAAATAAAAGGCTATTAAATAAAAAAAAAAAAAAAAAAGAAAATCTCTTTGATATCTGAGTGAAAATTGCACTGGAGTGAGGAAAGACTTGAGGCAGGGAGGTCAATCAAAGCCTTTTGCAATAGTTCAGAGATGAGGTGATGTCAGAGAAAAGAAGGGAACATATGTAAGAGATATTGTAAAGGTAGAATAAATATGTCTTTCTAACAGATTGGATATGAGGGATGAGAGAGTCAAAGATTATACCTCCATTTTGGGGTTTTGTGATTGTAATAATAGTCATAATAGTTTATTTTTCAGTCATGTTTGATTTTGTGATTCCAGTTTGCCATTTCCTCATTCAGCTCATTTTAAAAATAAGGGAACTGAGACAAAGAAGGTAAAGTGATTTGCCCAGTGTTATGCAGTTAATAAATAATATTCATATACCACAATTTATTCAGCCATTCTTCAATTGATGGGCATCTACTCGGTTTCCAGTTTCTGGCCACTACAAAGAGACCTGCCACAAACATTCTTGCACTATGTGGACTACTGATATATGGATTTATGGACTTTTAATTGCAATTGACTTGTCTGGGTTTTTGGCTTCTAGTCAGGCCCCAGATAAACCTTAATGAAGCCTCAGTTTTCAGTTGCATATTATGCTAACAGACCTGAGCAACAAACAGCATCAGAACAGTAAACTTTTAGTAAGGAAAGAACTGAATTATAAAATAACCAAAACATCAGTCACATTCTTGGACAAACCTAGATGGTGCCCTTCCACTTCTCCTCCAGAGTTGTTTGGTATTCACTCTTCTCAAACTAACAAATGTGGTGGTAAAAGTAGGGATTCTCTCTCTTTCTCTGTCTCTGTCTCTGTCTCTCTGTCTCTGTCTCTCTCTCTCTCTCTCTCACATATACACATATGTACACATGCACACATCAGAACAAAAGGGAAAGAAAACAAACAAAAAAGAGAAAATAGTATGTTTTGATCTGCATTCAGACTCCATAGTTCTTTCTCTAGATGTGGATAGTTTATCATGAGTCTTTTGGAATTGTCTTAGTTCATTGTATTACTAAGATGAATTAAGTTTATCAAAGTTGATTATTATACAATGTTGTTGTACTGTGTGTAGTTTTCTCCTGTTCCTGCTCACTTCACATAGCATCAGTTCATATAAGTCCAGGTTTTTCTGATATCTGCATTCCTTATATCACAATAGTATTCCATTACATTCATATACAACAATTTATTCAGCCACTCCCTAATTGATGGGTATCCCCTCAATTTCCAGTTTTGTTTTTGTTTTTTTTTTTTGCTATCACAAAAAGAACTGCTATACATATTTTTGTACATGTGGGACCTTTTCCATTTTTATTATCTCTTTGGAATACAGGCCCAGTAGTGATATTGCTAGATCATTTCTCTAATTCAGTAGTGATTCAGAATATTTTCTCCATAACAATAGATCTGCTCATCATTTCTTAATACAATAGTATTCCATTATATCCATATACCACAACTTGTTTAGCCATTTCCCAATTGATGGACATCCCTTCAATATCCAATTCTTTGCCACCACATAAAGAGCTGCTATAAATATTTATGTGTACATTTTAGAATATAATCCTTGTAGTAGTATTGCTGGATCAAAGGTATACATAGTTTTACAGCCCTTTGGACATATTCCAAATTGCTCTTCAGCCATTCTTACCATTTCTATACAGGTTCCTAGTATGAATCTTTACTTCCTATTTCTGATAATAGAATCATGCATTTGGAGTCAGGAAAACTTGGATCGAATCCCACATCTAACCCTACTCTCTTGCCCATAGACAAGTAAATAAATCCCTCAATTTATTCATCTATAAATTGGGATAATTTCTGTAGCTCATCTCACAAGGTTGTTGTGAGGTTCAAAATTACATATGTGTGTATGTACAAATACATATAGATAGCTGTGTGTATATATATATGTATATAATTATATATATGTATATACATATATTCTCCTGTGTACCTTAAAATGCTATTTAAATGTCAGTTATTATTATTATTATTATTCCTCTATCATGTGACAAGAATAAACTTCTTGGATATTTTACTAAGGAGAGGTCAAAACAAAATCTCCTGGTTATTATACTAAAGGAAAGACCATTAGCAAAACCATTTCAACTCTTAGCAGGAAAAAAAAAAATTACTTGGCTATTTCCCAGAGGGAAAAGACAAGATTGTGACCCTCCTTAATCTTTATAGGCTCACCTTAACTCCTACCCTAATGCATCTTGACTTTATGAGCAAAAGGGGGAGGAGACAGAGAGGGAATTGTGAACAGAATTTACTCCATTTGGGAGCTGCCAACTATATTAGGTTTGATATTAAATCACTGAAAAGTTCAGCTGTCATGTGTTTTTATGTTTAAGTCTTTTAAGCACTTGGTAGAGAATGCAAATGGACATGAAAAGTAGTTAACTGATTTAATCACTCAATTCCTGAAAACACAAAATACATTTTTAAAATGGTAGGAAAAACAGTGATTTTGTTGAGTAGGAAGGCAAAACTAAAGGGAAATACTACAAAAGTCATCATCTCCTTTCAGTCTTTTCCCCCAAAGTTTTGTCATTTGTGAAACTATGCTTGGTATCACAAGAATGGAAAGGAATTTTCTTACTCTAAAGCACAGAAGGGTTTATAAGGAAAGGACCTCATGCCAAAAGGAGAAAGGACTCAAAAGAAAAAATTTAAACTTCCAAGAGTAGGTTACTTAGCTAGCTGAATGTGTCTGGAATCTGAATCACAAAACTGTAACATCAAAAGCTATAGACCTAGAAGCTACATTGCAGCTGAACATCAGCTGATGGTAGTTGGGAACAAATAGATGATATCAAGATAAATTGGCCTACAAATGTCCTGGCCATATATACTCTTTACTTGTGTATACTTCCATGTATATTTCCTGGTCACATATGTCTTATAAGTACCTAATGGTGTGGTGACCTGTGGGAACAAAAGGATGAGTTATAGCTGCTGATGATTTTTGAAAAAATCATTAGCTTACTTCTCAATTCCTTAAATTAACTATCTCTAAACAAATAAATTTAAATGAAAGGGAAAGACATTGATAAAACGTAAGGGAACAGCTTTAGATATAGATTGTGGAATGGGAGAAGGTACTGTGTAGTAGAAAAAACATTGCAGGCAAGCACATTTGCCCTGAGACTCAATTATCTACTTGTCCATGGAATATTAATATTATTTCGCTAAAGACAGGGCTTTATGAAATTACAAAGTGAAAACTTTTAAACTTTAAAGCATTATATAAATGTGAGTTATTTATTATTATTATTAGTCAAAATTGGTCAAAAGATGCAGTTGCAGAAGTTTGCCACAGAGTGAAAAGGTGCCATTATTTGTCAAAAGCTAGTAATGAATCAAAAATGATTTCCTACTGCTGCCTGACAAAGAGGGTGATATTGTAGCACTATCAAATGGGATGGGAAGGAAAGAAGGAGCGATGGGAGAAAGTATAAGATAAGTAACTAGATTTTATTATATTTAATTTAAGCCAGATATCTGAGGCCAAACTAAGGAGGAAAGACAATCAGATTTGTCAGGATAATACTCAGAAATCACAAATAAATCAGAAGAAAGGGTTTGAGTAGTAATCAATTATAATATGTACTTGAATAGACCTTTATTTTATAATATCCCTGCATCATCTGTCTTCTCATTGCAGCATCATAGATCCAGAGCTGAAAAAGACCTTTGAGATCATCTAGTCTAATATTAAAGAGATTAAAGTACAGAAAACTCCTGATTTAGCCAAGGTTGCACAGGTACTAAGTAGCAGAGGCAAGATTTAACCTTGAGTTGTCCTTTATTGTTCCAGATCCAGCAATCCTGGAGGGACTTACTATCTTGTAAGACAATATATTCTACATCTGGACAGTTCTAATTGCTAGGGAATTTTTCTTCTATTGGGCCAAATTAGGCTTCTAACTCCTACCCATTGCTTCTCATTCTGGGACTATAAGATAAATAAATATAAGTTACCCCACATGATATTCCTTCAAATACTTGAATATAACATATATATTCATTCTACCTACCTATTCCCACCAAGTCTTCTCTTCTCCAGGTTAGAGTCCCAATGCTTTGTTTGGCTCTTCTCACTTTCCTGGTTGCCTCTGTTTGGATTTGCTCCAATGAAATATGTTAGTGATGAGGTATTATAATTTAGGGGAAAATCAACATCAAGGAAAAATTAATTGAATCCATGGGATCAAATAATATGGCTCAATTTCATAGTGGAGGGGAAAGGATAGAACTGCAAGGGACTCAGGTTGGCCAATGAAAAATACCCAAAGAAATAGGAGACAAACCAGAAGCAAATACTGTATCCTGGAGGCTAAGGTTGCAGAGGGTGTTTCAGAATGAGTGGTCAAAAGTTGTGGTGAGGACAAGGAGGGGATGGAAAGAGCAATAGCCTTTTGTTTTGGCAAAGAGAAGCCTAGGATGTTTGATGTGGGAGCACAAAAACTTCAAGTCCTCTGATGACACTAAATTACACTGGCTTTTTAGTGGAATAATTTTTGAACCCCTGTCCAGACTAAGACCCAAAGTGGCTTCCTGGGGCATTTGTTTATATGTGCTCATTCATTCCATATCTCTGAAGTCAGCTTTGTTTCACTTGGTTCTCTGAAAGATCACAGTTTCTCATTGCTCAATTCAAAATTTTGAAACCAAAAGTTTTATTCATATATTTTAAACAGGAGATACCTCCCTTACACACACATACTAACCCACTCCTCACTGTGGAAATCAACAAGACTATCAGATATGCTGAATTTTGATTTTTACAGTAAGAGGAAAAGATCCAAATCCTCATATACAAAAGCATATTAGGTTATGTATATCCTATTGGGAAGACCTTCAAATCCTATATACAATACTTACTAGATGTATGACTCTGAGCAAGTCATTTGACCTCTGGTTATCTTAGTTTCCTCATATATTAAGTGGGAATAATAATAGCACCTACTTCATAGAATTGTTGTGAGATTCAGTTGAAACAGTATCAATAAAGTGATTTGTAAACCTTAAAATGCTTTATTAATTTTAATTATTATATTATGATATAAAGAAATTATATAAAAATTTTTATTATCAGGCTATGTTAGAAAATATAAAAATATTTTAATATTTTTGTCTTGAGAATAACACCCACATTTTTAAAAGGATATAAATGAAAGGAAATAAATTGCTAATTTTAAATAATTGAAGGAAATAGACATTGTCTGGCTTTAAAGTCAAAGAATATTATGCACCTAGCCAGAAATAAAAATTTAAAGTTATGGTTTCTGGCTGGTGCAGTACTTGGGCTCTGCATGTGACCTACATCTACATTCTGTATTTAGTGTGGTTTAAAACTCAGAGTGGGCCACAGCAGCTCAGGAAGGTCATTGATGGAGGTATAACAAAGACTGTTATATGCATTCATGGAGGGAGTGTTTCCCATCTCTTGTAAAATTGGAGATTGTTGAAGCGAGTTGATCCTAACTGATTAGCCAACTCTATACAACAAACATTCCTTTGGAATGGCTACCTTGAATCATAGTAGGCCCGAATTCAATACACATATGTTCATAAGATGATAAACTTAAAGATGGAATAGATGTAGTCCGGGCCTCCATTTTACACATAAGGAAATAGGCCTAGAGAGATTAGATTTGTCTAAAGGTAAGTAAAGAGGTAAGAGCCCAAAGATAAGTGCTGGAAGTGTGATTTGAACCCATGTTCTTTAATCCCAAATGGAGGGTTCTTTCTTCTCTACTGTATGACTAAGAGCAATTTATTGATGATATGACAAACCAGCTTATCCCTTGGCTGCTGTGGTTGATATTGGAAGCATTAATAGCCTTTTGGGACCACAAAGTAGAAATCAGTATAAATACTAAATTAAGAATGATCAATTAAGTAGTTATTTTGTTCCAGGAGCTGTATAAAGTCGAGATAAAATAGTCTTTACCTTTGAGAAGTTTATTTTCTAATAGAGGCAAAAACGTGTAAATATAGAAGTATAGACAACAACTAAGATGGCAGAGAGGAGACTGTCTTTATCTGAGCCTTCTCTGATGTCCCTCAGATCAATACTAAATCAAGCTTCTGAACTGGTTTTGGAGTGACAGAATCCACACGTATTTGGAGTGTAACAAATTTCCAGCAGAAAATATTTTGGAAGAAATTTAGAAAAGGTCTGTTTCAATCTGTCATGGAGGGAGGGCTAAGAACAGGCCATTGCAGGGTGGTGTGGCATCCTGTGAGCTGGGGAGTATAACTGGAGGAATATACAGCAGTGTTGGCTACTCTGTTCTGGTTGCAAACCAGTAGATCAGCAGATTAGCTGTAAGACATCCAACACAAATATAAAAGGCAAATAGTAAGTCCCTGAACTCCAGGATAATGTGGGACCTGGCCACAGCCACTCAGCACTGGAAATTATCAGCACTGACCCAGGGCAGCCACTGTCACCTATAGAGAAAGCTTGGACAATCTTCCCTTTGCACTGAAAGCAGACCTCAACCTTTAAAAAAATGATCAAAAAAGCAAAAAAGAGGTAGAAAAAGAGAACAGATTTCTAACCCTGAGGACACTAAAAGCAGATCATTTCCAGATTAAGCCCAAAGGATGATATGAATTGGTCCCCATCTCACAAGGCTCTCTTAGAAGAACTCAAAAAGGATCTGAAAAGAGAGTTAGAAGAAAAATGGGGAAAGGAAATGAGAACTTTGTAAGAGGGTTTGTAAAAGGAAAAAAAGGGGGAAAAACATCTTAAAATAGATTTATTGAAATGGAAAAAGCAAATAACTCCTTACAAAATAGATTTGACAAAATGGAAAAAGAAACTAACTCCTTGAAAAACAGAATTTGTGAAATGAAAAAAAATTCATTGAACAAAACAACTCATTTAAAAGTTCAATTGGCCAAATATAAAAGGAGCAAAAAATGGAACTGAAGAAAATAATTCACTAAAAATTATAACGGAACAAATG
Organism: Sarcophilus harrisii; assembly: GCF_902635505.1. Lineage (NCBI taxonomy): Eukaryota > Metazoa > Chordata > Mammalia > Dasyuromorphia > Dasyuridae > Sarcophilus > Sarcophilus harrisii. Next base: position 150,293,709 of record NC_045429.1, read on the forward strand.
GAAATAAATGATTCAATGAGATATCAAGAATCAGTTAAACAAAATTTTAAAAAATGAAAAAATAGAAGAAAATATAAAATACATTTTTTTCTCATTGGAAAAACAACTGACTTGGAAAATAAATCTAGGAGAGATATCTAAGGATTAATGGACTTCCTGAAAACCATGATGAAAAAAAGAGCCTAGACATCATCTCTTAGGAAATGATCAAGAAAAAATGTCCTGATGTCCTAGAACCAGAAGGTAAAACAGTCATTGAATTCATCAATATCCCCTGGAAGAGATTCCAGAATGAAAACTCCAAGGAATATCATAGCTAAATTTCAGAATTATTATATCAAAGAAAAAAATATTGCAAACAGCCGGAAAGAAACAATTCAAATATTGAGGAGCCACAATCAGAATTACTGAGGACTTAGCAGTTTCCACCTTAAAGGATCAAAGGAACTTGGATTGCAGCCAAGAATCAACTATCCAGCAAAACTGAGCATTATTTTTCATGGAAGAAGATGGACATGCAATGATACAGGTGAACTTCATTTATTTCTTATGAAAAGACCAGAGCTGAACAAAAAATTTGATCTCCAAATATAGAACTCAAGAGAAGTATAAAAAAGTAAAAACAAAAGAACTCTTGAGAACTATATCTCTGTTATGGGTACACTGAGAGAGCGCAAGTATAATTTGATTTTATTGTGATAACATAAAAAGAAACTGGAGGTAGAAAAGGAGAAAACTGGAGGTAAAATGAGGGAAATTATATCTTATGAAGAGGCAAAGAAGACCTATTATGATTGAGGGAAAGAAGAGAGGAAAATGAACATTGTGTGAATCTTACTCTCATCAGATTTGGCTCAAAGAGAGAATATCAGACATATTTGGTTTCACAGCAAAACTTGTCTCATCCTATAAGGAAGTAGGAGGGGAAAGGAAAAAAGAAAGGGGGAGGCTAATAGAAGCGGAAACAGAAGTAGTAGGGCAAAGGTATAAGAAAAGGGGAAGGGCTGTAAAGGGGAAGGGCTGTTTGAGGGAGGTTGTGGTCAGAAGCAAAATATTGGGGAGGGGGGGGAAAGAGGAAAAGGAAAGAGAAAAGCATACTTTGGGGTAAATAAGATGGCAGGAAATACAGAATTAAAGAGTTATATTATAAGCAAATTAGAAGAACAAAGAATAATTTATCTCTCAGATCTATGTAGAAGGAAGAAATTTGTGGCCAAAGAACTTAAATACATTATTGAATCAGAATGGATAATTTTGATTATATTAAGTTAAAAAGAGTTTGTACAAACAAAACCAAGTCAGACAAAATTAGAAGGGAAGCAATAAACTGGGAAAACATTTTTTTTTATTCAAGTGTCTGATAAAAGCCTCATTTCTAAAATAAAGAGAGAATTGACTCAAATTTATAAGAATTCAAGTTAATCTCCAATTGATAAATAATCAAAGGATATGAACAGACAATTTTCAGGTGAAGAAATTAAAACCATTTCTAGTCATATGAAAAGGTGCTCTAAATTACTATTGGTTAGAGAAATGCAAATACCATTTGAGGTACCATTGTACATCTTTCAGATTGGCTAAGATGACAGAAAAAGACAATGATGAAAGTTGGAGGGAATGTGGGAAAACTGGAACACTAATATCTTGTTGATGAAGTTGTGAACTGATTCAACCATTCTGGAGAGCAATTTGGAACTTTGCCCAAAGGGTTATCCAATTGTTTCTACTAAATTTGTATTCTAAAGAGATCATAAAGGAGGGAAAGGGACCCATATGTGCAAAAATGTTTGTGGCAACCTTTTTGTAGGGGCAAAGATGTGGAAACTGAGTGGATGCTCATCAGTTGGAGAATGGCTGAATAAATTGTGGTATATGAATGTTATGGAATATGATTGTTCTATAAGAAATAGTCAGTGGGATGATTTCAGAGAGACCTGGAGAGACTTACATGAATTAATGCTAAATGAAATGAGCAGGACCAGGAGATCCTTATACACAGCAACAAAAAGATTATATGATGATCAATTCTGATGGACATGGCTTTTGTCAACAATGAGGTGATTCAGACTAGTTCCAATGGTCTTGTGATGAAGAAAGCCATCTTCACCCTGAGAGACATTAGTGGAAACTGAATGCAGACCACAACACAGTATTTTTCACTCTTTTTTGCTGTTTGTTTGCATTCTGTTCTCTTTCTCATTTTTTTCCCTTTTGGATCTTATTATACTTGTGCAGCATGATATATGTGGAAATATGTATAGAGGAATTACACATGTTCAACATATATTAGATCAGTTTTCAACTGGGGGAGAGATTGGGGGGAAGGGAGGGGAAAAATTAGAACACTGGATTTTGTAGAGATGAATGCTGAAAATTATTCATGAATATATTTTGAAAATAAAAAGCTATAATTTAAAAAATAAGTATATACAGAATACAAAACAAATAGATATGAAGTCATTTATGGTATAACATTATTACATGGGAGGCACAGAAAAAGGTGATTGTAAAAGGGGTCTCTTAAGTGAAACTCAGGATTTATATAGAAAATAGCTAATATTTCTTCAACTGCTTCTTATCTAGAGCCACATGTTATTGTTGTTCAGTTGGTTTGCATATGACCATTTATGAATTGATTTAGGGGTTTCTTGACAAAGATGTTAGAATGGCTTGTTTTTGTCTCCAGTTCATTTTTCAGATGAAAAACTGAGGTAATGGAGTTAAATAACTTATCAAGAACCATATAGCTAATGAGTATCTGAGGTCAAATTTGAACTCAGGTCTTAATTTCAGGATTTGCATTCCATCCATTTTGCCACTTAGTTGTAATATGTCTTTATCTCCTCAAAACTTGGCCACTTATGTTTATAGGACCATAGAGTAATCACTTGAAAGGACCACAGAAGCTATCTAGTTCAATTTTACAAATGAAAAAATTAAGGCTGAATTGCCCAAAGACTCCCAGATAGTAAGGGTTAGTAACAGGATTTGAGTTAGGTCTTTCAACCAAAAACATGGTATTCTTTCCACTGTAGCACACTTTTATTAATCAGTGGGTCACTAAAGTCTTTGATCAAGTTGCAAGGAAGGATGTGTGTTGTTCTGAGGGAAAAGTGGGTGTAAATGATCACAGGGAATCCACATATGGAGCCAAGGTCCAAACTACATGTGTGCAGATGGGTTAGGGCTTTGGGTATGTTTGTCTTTAAAAAAAATATAATGAAGGAAAAGGTGAAGACTGAGCTTTCAGACACTGATAATGGGCTAGTTCTTCTTGTTCTGGAATTCTATGGGTGGGGGAACTTTTCCTCAGGAGACATTCTTCCGTGGGAACAGTGATGGGGGTGAGGAGAAAAGAAATGGAAAAACCTGTTAGCTCCTGAGAGACCTTTGTGGGGGGGAAAGAAAAGAAATGGGGGGGGGGGGGGAGTGGAAAAACTTACCATTTCCTGAGGGATTGTGGGGAAAAGAAGGCATAGAAACAGTTTCCTAACTTAACAAAAATAATTGTGAAAAGATGTCTCAGAGTATCCAATGAATTCTTCTTTTTTTTTTTTTAAGTAGACTCATATAAAATAGAAACCCAGAGCTTCATATACATCCTTTTTCCCCCTGTTGTTTGTATATTGGAAAGTTTGTATTTGTGGGTTATAAAATTCATAATAAAAATATAAAACTGAAAGTACTATATTAATAATAATAATAAATTAATAAATTTTGGAGTAGAGTTGTGCTGAACATATGAAAGAAAGGTAATAGGCATTTATTAAATGCCTACTATATGCAAACCACTCTGCTAAATGCATTATACATATTAACCCAATACAACCTGTATAGATGCTACTATTATCCCTATTTACAGATGATAAAATTGAAGCAAACAAGAGGTTACATGACTTTCCCAAGGTTACACATTTAGTGGATTTAAATTTGAACCCATATCTTCCTGGCTCTTATCCCAGTATTCTAGCCACTGTAACATCTGTTTTCCCTAAGTCACATATTACATTGTTGCTTTCAAGAAAATATAGTGAAAGAAGGTTTTGGTTAGTCTTGAGTGCTAAGGGGAAGAATTAAAAGTTGATAGTTATCAGTGGGGAAAGTACAGCCTTATAAAGATGTCTGAATTTGGGCAGAAAACATGGTAGGAAGAGACAGTAACTTTAGTATATAGGGACTCAATCGTTATCTTGTTAAATATTTTATTTTGTATATTTCTGTACTTTGAACTTTGGAGTCATTAAGGGTAATAATTATGCCCCCTCTTTCCCCACCCCCATATTAAAATCACCTTAGTATGATAGAATAACCCTTAGAGAAGTGTTATGATGCAGTGTAAATATATATACTGAATGTAGCTAACCTTAGCACATTTATAATAGCCTATGGGGACCAGCTCTTGAAGTATATGAAGAACTTAAAACTACTTGAATGACTCAGGGACTGATAATGTGTGATGACAGAGTTCTCTACTTGTCTGCTGAAGCTTTAAGAACTAATGATTTGGGGGTTGCCCAGTCAAGACTCACCAAGGGACTATCTGTCTTTATACGCATCTTCTTTTTGGCATTGAGGACTACTTTGAGCTACTTTTTCAGAAGTTAGGTAAAGGAAAGGTATTTGCCATGGTTCTCAGCTGTCCATGGCAGCTATGAGAACATGGCTATCTATATCTTGTATTTATTCTTTTCTGATCTTAGGTGAATGAGTGTTCTGGGATGAAGGAATCCAGGAAACCTCATGAGCCTGGGAGGTCCAAAATGTTCACCAGAAACCCCATCAATAGTAAGAGCTCAATGGCAGTAGCAGCATTCTTTAAAGTGGTAGTGGTCAATAGTAGTGAAAGCATGTGCAAGAGATAGAGAAAGATAATGCTTAAGTTTATGGCCACTTCAGGGACCATGATCCTTTGGAACCAAAAGAGAACATTAACTAACTAACTATGGATTCAAGAAAAGACTTCTAGGCTATGAAATACCAAGAGCTGTGACGTATATATTTTTGATATGCTCATGTGCTATGTGTGTCTCTCACTACCATTTATACCTTAATTTGAGGTCATTCCTTCCATGGACCTATGTTTTTTTTTTTTATGAGATAGTATGCCCCAGTTTTGTTTTTATTTTTTTTGGGTGGGGAGGTGAAATGTTTATACTAACCAATCTTATTCTATTATTTTAGGAAATACTATTGCTAAATATCTTTGGTATATTGTTAATGGGAAGTCCACCAGAAGGGACACATTGAAATTAAGGCCCCCTCAAGTCAACAAGCATTTATTAAATACTTACTATGTACAAGGCACTATGCTAAGTACTGGGGTTTGAGAAAGACAAATAACAGTCCTTAATCTCAAGGAACTCACAGTCTAACACAGAAGACAATAAGCAAATAAGTATGTACAAAAATATATAAATATCAATTAAGCTTAATTCACAGGGGGAAGACAACAGAAATGAGGAGATCAGAAAAGGCTTTTTCTAGAAGGTGGGATTTTATCTGGAACTTGAAGGTAGACAATTAATCAGGAGATAGAGATGAATAGGGAGAGAATTCCAGGCATGGATGACAACCAGTAAAAATACAAGTAGTAGGGCAATAGAGTATCTTATGTGATACTCTGTGTGATACAGTAAGGAGGCCAGTGTCATTAGACTGCAGAGCATATAGACAGAAGTAAGGTAATCAGCCACTGTTTAGTGCCCTAAACTATGAATGCATGTTAGGAGAGTAGCTTAACTTCCCTATTGCTGTTGAGCGTCCCACCATTCTCCTAGTCACTCAAATTGACAATCTAGGTGTCCTCATTGACTTTTTATTCTCTCACCACTCGTACTTAATATCTTACCAAGGCCTATTGATTTTAGATTTTATAATAACTTTATTATATAATAACATAGTTATATATAATATAATATACTTATATTTAACTTTTGAAATTTCTCCTTTTCTCTTCTAACTGCCAGCAGTGAGGAGTTGGGAGTGGGTGTTCATCATCACTTTATTCCTGGATTATTGTAATAACCTGATGATTATTCTCCCTGTCGTAAGTCTATCCTCACTCTAATCCATCTTCTTCTCAGCTGTCAAAATTATCTTTCTAAAGCGCAGGCCTGACCATGACACTCACTACTCAATAAATTTCAGTGGCACTTTTATCACCTCAAATATAAAATCTTCTTTTTATCATTCAAAGCCCTTCAAAACCTGGCTTTCCCTCCTTCCCAGTATTCTTACATCTTATATCCCATCTTTGTTGTCCTTAGTTGTTTTCATCTCTCAGCTCTGTGTATTTTCACTGATGGTTTTTCATGCCTGGAATTTTCTACTCCCTCATCTCCACCTCCTGTTTTTTTTTTTTTTTTTTTTTTTGGCTTCCTTCAAGTGCTATCTAAAATTCCACCTTTTACTGATAGCCATTCCTAATCCTTTATGCTAGAACCTTCCCTCTGTGAATTTTCTCCAATTTATCTTGTAAATAGCTTGCTTGTGCATAGTTATACACATATTGTCTGCCCTATTAGATTCTTGGGATCTTTGAGAACAGGGCTTTTTACTGTCTTTGTATACCCAGTGCATAGTACAGAACTCGATACATTTATTTTAAAAATATTTATTGTATGAATAACTTACAACAAAGCTATGGTAGGCAATGGAACCATTAGTTTGCCTATTTTACATAGGAAAAAAAAGCAAGGTGCAGAAAAGTAAAATGGCTTGCTCATGATCATATAATAGGTGTCTTATCCACTAGATAATTCCAATCTACTGCTTCTTGGTAAAATTCTAACTATCCTGAGCGATTAAGGCAAGGCATTCTGAACTAGTATTTTCTGTTTAGGTTTCACCCCTTTGACTTTTTTCACAAAACTTTTTTTCATATTTAATTTTAACAGTTTTATTAGAAATCATTCTAAAATGGACTTCATCATATTCTCTTAAGTAGAATTTTATTTTTTAATATCATTTCAACATTATAAATACTTTATAATTTAATATTTTTTAATAATTTTAATAATTTAAAACAGTGATGCCTTCAAAAGTTATTGAGGCATGGAGAGATATTTTCTCCTACACTGTATTTCTGTGTTTTTAAGATCTTGTATTAACTTTTTATTTTTACATATTTATTTGTGTTTGTCCAGTTCTATGATTTTCTCATTGTAGAAATTACCAATATGGAAATGCTTATGCCCATGTAGACTGAGTAATTCATTTGAAATTCATAGTTAATGTTTTTGTCATTCCCATGGTGGTAATATTTGTACATGTGATTTTGTTGACAACACTTTTCATTGGTTTATAAAGTCTTTGCAACTTCTTTGTATTCTGTAATTCTCAGGGTATAGTAATCTAATATCACATTCAAGTACCACAATTTGTTTAAACATTCCCCATTTAACGAGCATCTACTTTGTTTCCATTTCTTTGCTAACAAAGAAAGTGTTGCTATAAATATTTTGCTGTATGTGAGTCTTTACTTTTTATTTTTGACCTCTGGAATTTTTGCTTATCAATGGGATTTCCTAGTCACAAGAGATATTCTAACATTTTTACTACCTAAATAACATAATTCCTGTGAAGGCAAAAAAAGGAAGACATTGTATTTTTTCTCTTCTGATATAAGTAACTTCATCTTAGAAACTGGCCTTGAATCTAGTTAAAGGAGTCATATTTTTCATTTTCTAAATTTTCTCAATTCCAGCCCATGTATCTTTGCTTTTCTCTCTCAAATATTCAAAGGTAGCTGTAATCTCACTGAATCAAAAATTCCCTCCAATGATGCAGATTCCAAATAACCCCTACCTGACCATTCTTTGCAATTATAGACCATGCTTTCCTCAAAATTCAACATAGGGGATCCAGCGTATTCATCGATGTATTTCCAATATCTGTTTACCCAACATGCTAGATACTTTCCTTGTTTTCTCTCAATATTTTAAGTGTTTAAAAGAGCACTCTGGGTGCCCATGAGCTATCCTTTACTTTTGTCACATGTTTAGCTCATTTGTTCCTATCAATCAACTTTCTGATGATGTCTTTTAATATTGCTATTCTTTGAATTTCCTACTTGATTATAGGTTTACAGTCTGCTTATCCCAGTTCTGTGCCCTTTGTACTCTGTTGACTTTTTCATTATTTTCATTGTTCAAAAATCTGAGAGATGTTTGGAGATTGCTTCCAGGAAGCTTTTCAAAGCCTTGTGGTGTGATGTCATTAACACCATGTCAACTCAAACTGGAGTGTCTATAGGACCTCACCATGAACAGAGCATTATTCCTCCTTACCTTGCATGTCACTTTTTTAACCACAAAGGTGAATCCTGTTGTGGTTTTTCAATCATTAAGTTGTGTCTGACTCTTCACAATTCTAGACAATACTGTCTGTGGGGTTTTCTTGGCAAAGTTACTATAGTAGTTTGCCATTTCTCCTGTGGATTACAGCAAACAGAAATTAAATTACTTGCAGGGTCACACAGGTGACCTGAAGACAGGTGAGATTTGAACTAAGTTCTTCTTGACTTTTGGGCCAGTGCTCTATCCACTGAACCACCTAGTTGCTTCTATGGTCAAAACTACTGGGAAGTAAAGCTTTTCCTGCTTTGTGCCTTGACTGATTTTCATTATTAGAGAGACAATGGGCAGGATTGTTTTTATTACTACACCTCCCTCCCCCAAGGAATCTCGATTAATTTTAATATATGGATGTAGGATTCCTTGCTGTCAAAAATTCTGTAAGACCATCTTTTGTTCTACTGAATCAAATACTTAATCAAACAACAATAAATAAAATGGGATCTCATATGATTTACATGCTTGTGAATTGTGAGATGGTAAAAATGTAATACATGTTTGAATATAGCTTATTACGTACTAATATACCTTCATCAAAGGAAAGGGAACTCAAGGAGTTATTTAAGGACAAGTAACTCTCATAAAGATTTTATATAGTGGTTCTGTATGTTGGTAGTTACTTATGTGTTCTCATTCACTTTTTTTTTTTCAGTATTGTTAAGGTCAGAAGATTTTTTCCCTGCCTTTATCTGTTTCCTTCAGGTCTCTTGTTGTAACCCTTTCCACATGGATCTCTTCTAAATACACTTGGTTCAATGTAGCTGCTTTTTCAGCATCCTCTACTAGTACCTCAGGTCCAAGTGGTTCTACGGGAACCTGGAAGTTCTTTTCTCTCTTTGTTCCACTTGTAGGGACACACAAGGTCCTCAGAAAATAAAGCTCCTGCCTCTACACTACAGATTTAGGCTCCTCTCAACAGTCCTCCTGAAGATACAATGATTTTTTAGAACAATGTCTCAGTGTATAAAAAACTAACCAAACAAAAAACACATACCAGGTGAATAACTGAAGTAGGAGGTAAGTTTTTTTAAAAACAACAAAAGCTCTTTGACTGTATCCCTTGTGCCTAGCACAGTTCCTGGAATATAGTAGGCACTTAATAAAAACATGTGGAATGAATGAAGTGTAGAATGAAGTGATCAATATTTAGTTCTAGCTACAAACATGATACTGAGACAGCAATAACAGTATAAGCTGCCCCAAACAGTATAAGTGTTTGGTTTATGAAAGAGAACCTTAGCTTTGACCTAGAGTAATCAGCCAGAAAAAAGTGACTTTTCCTCTTCTGGCTCTGAAGGCTTTTAGTTAACATTGCTAAAAGCAAAACCAATGGGTGTGGTTCTCTTATGAGAACATTGATCCCTCAGGAATGAAAATTAATTAATAGAAAATCATAAATAATCCTGTCAAGCCTCTTTAATATTTTCTATACTCTCTGTGTTTTATAATTAATTTCTTTCTCTCTCATTTTTGGAGAAAAACTTTATCCCATGTACCTTTAAACAGTCATTTTAAAAATTCAAACCAAATTTCCATTCTTCCTCCTACATGCCATATTCCGCATGCTTTGCACATGATGGAATATCTTATTCTGAACATGTTGACTAGCTTTGTGTTTTAATAAAATAGCAAAAATTCATAAATTGAGGAAGGAGGGGGGATGTGAAGCACGTTTCATTTTCAACATATTGTCAGAAATGAGTTAGCTACAGTCTGGAGGAAAATTCTTGGCTGTAGACTGATTACTTGATCTCCACCATTCTGATCTGTCAGTATTAATCAGAATAGACAGATTGGTTCTTCCCATAGTCCTAGTAGCCTACAGTCTGTGGTGACTTGTTTGGAATTTGATTTGAGTTTCTATTGTCACCCTTTGATGGTGTGTTTACAGCTTGCTCACCAAACATTGCCTTTTTCTGGCCTTCATCATCACAGTGAGGACCATGATGAATTGGTGTGCACATTAAAGAAATTATTCAAATTGTTTATGCATGATATTTAGTTTTAAATACACATGCTTAAGAGCACTTTCTATTTTTCAATATATATACACTATATCTACCCTAATCAAAAAATCTAAAATTGATGGTGAGAATTAGGTATTTTTCTGGACTTTGCCCTCAAAAAGCTATCCTTAGGGATAGCATTACTAAAGTAATTTAAGCATTACTAAAACAGAGGTCCTTAATTTGGGCTTCAGGAAATTAAAAAAACATTTTTGATGACCAAAATTAAATCTAATTGATTTCCTTTCCAATCCTATCTTCATTGATGCACTGAAAAACATTATTTTGAGAAGAGGCCCATAAATTTTATTACTTGTCAAAGGGGTACATTACACAACATAAAAATCGATTAAGAAGGCCTGAACTAGAGATGCAACATCTTCAAAGAAAAGTAAATACAGGGTGTGTGTGTGTATGTGTGTGTGTGTGTGTGTGTCTAAATATATATATATGTATACATATATGTTATAAACAGATATACAGCATGTATACTATAGGTGTGTATATCTATCTATCATCTATCTATATCTATCTATCTATCTATCTATCTATCTATACATATATTGAGGCAGTTAAGTAGCATAGCAGATTCCAATCCTGGAATCAAAAAGACCTGAGTTCAAATCAGACCTCAGATACTTGCTAGCTGGGTGATCCTGGGCAAGTCACTTGACCCTGCTTGCCTCATTTTCTTAATTGTAAAATGAGCTTAAGAAGGAAATGGCAAACAACTTCAGTATTTTTGCTAAGAAAACCCCAAATGGGGTCACAAAAAGTCAAATATGATTAAAACAACTGAATGATGAAATACATAGAAATGATCAGGGAACATTAATATCTGAGGGAATCAGGAAGGGCTTTATGTAGGAGGTTGCACAAATTTAGTCATGAAGCTAACTTATAATTCTGAGAGAACAGCATTTCAGGTATGTGGTGTGGCTTGTCCAAAGCCTTAAAGGTTGGAAATGAAATATTGTTTGGAAAGAACAGAAAGTGGGCCAGAAAGCTGATTGAACCAGAGGTTTCAAGCATGTGACCTGTGGCCCACATGTGGCCCACAATACTCCCAAGTATGGTCTAAAATAAATTAAAATGTGATTGAGAAATATTTAACAAAGTAAAAATACAATAAAACAGATAATATTCATATATGATTTTATAAGTCAATATATGTCTGCAGGGATCTTTTAGGGACCTCTGTTGTACTTGACTTTCACACCACTCAATTAGACCATAGAATTTATGGGGAGGAGTAATTTGACATCAGTCTATTCATTAATTCTTCAGCATTTATGCATCTAGCCTGCATGACAGTAGGGTGACATGCTATTTATGAAAATCTTGAATATTGATTCCCACCTATTTTGTATGTATATTGTGTATTTTATGCTCAGATACAGCATCATTACTTTCCTTTGCAACTCTCCCCATGTATTAACTTCAGTGACCTCCATTAAGGAAGAAATGTACAACATGGGAAAGACTGCAAAATGTGGAGTCAGAGGGTCTTGGTTTGAATCCTTATTCTGTCACTTAATACATATGTGACCTTGGATACATGATTCCACATCTCTGAGCCTCTGTTTCCTCAAATGGAAAATAGATGACTTCTCAGCTCACTTCTAGATCTAAATCAGTGGTCTTATCCTTCCAGCTCAACATTATTGAGCACCTACTATGCGAAGACACCATGGTATTCAGTCATGTCCAATTCTTTGTGACCCCATTTGGAGTTTTCATGTCAAAGACACTTCAGTGATTTGCCATTTCCTTTTCTAGCTCATTTTACATACAAAGACACTGAGCTAAACAGGATTAAGTCACTTGACTAGAGCCACATATCTGGTAAGTATCTGAGCCAAGATTTAAACTCATTTTCCTGATTCTAGGCATAGTGCCCTATCCACCATGCTACCTAGTCTAAAGACACCACAGGTACTATATATAAAAGTGATGAAATCATTTGTCTCCAGCTTATAATTTTAAAACATATAAGCAGTTTATCTTTTTAAAACAGTTTCAGCATTTATAGTAGCGATAACAAGTAATTCAGTAATACTTCTCAGCTCAAGAGCATTTTCAGACATGAATCCTCAGTTTTCAAGATTAGGACATTTCCAGTTATTTAGTTCAAACTCCCACCCCATGCAGGAATCTGTTACAGTCAGTCCCCAGGATGCCAGAAAGCAGAGAAGCAGAATAATAAAAAAAATAATAGGTCTAGTATCTAGTCCATTCTCCTTCCACTCTGCAAGATATATGTCCAGATGGACAGATGGCTATCTTGTGTGCTGTACCTTGTGGACTATCTCTGACTTTAACCAAGGAAAAGTCACAGCATAGTGACAATACAGGAAGTCAGTTGTAGGGTATAATCAACAATGAGATTCAATTCTCTCTGTTGGGACTGAAGGACTAGACCACATTGCCATTGTTTCCATGGTGTCTAAATGTTTGTATGAGTTTATTACTCTCCAAGAGAAGCTGATGATGAAGTGAGTTGAGATTAATGTGTCTCACCCCTTGCTGGTGCCAGGAGAATGAACCTGGTGATTTAATCTGGCAGGTGTTTTTTCAATGTCCACTATCTAATTTTCTGAACCTGAACATTTCTTGATTCAACCTGACCCAGCAGGTTGTGTTGCTTCATGGCACAATAACTCAGGGCTTCGTGCTTTGTTTTGTCCACACCTGTGGGATTTAGAACTATACAGGACAGGTCCTGTGTTGAAAGCAAGTAGTAAGCTGGCCTGCTCTTATTGTTGCCCTTACCTCATCAAGAAAAGTCAAAGGAGGTCCTCAGCATGTTGTTTATGGAAGGCCATGGACAAGACTTGCATAGGAGGTAGAGATGAATTGTGAACATCATTGTGGGAGGGAATACCCATTTTCAACTGAGCATAGATTTCTGAGTATTTGATTTAGGAGAAAAAAAATCACAGACATTTCATGTTTCCCCCCCTATTCTGTAACTGTATGACTTAACAAGTTGATAAAAGCAGTTATTAAAAGTTCATCTTTTTCAGACTTAAAAAAAATAGAAAAAAAGGGTAAGAATTCTAAATGATTCCCACAATTTATTTCTCACTGTTCTGATCTTCAGTCCATTTTATCATTTTCTATGTTCAAATCCTCTCCAAACTCATATCTATGGACACACACACACACACACACACAGAGAGAGAATGAGAGAGAGAGAGAGAGAGAGAGAGAGAGAGAGAGAGAGAGAGAGAAGAGAGAGAGAGAGAGAGAGAGAGAGAGAGAGGCAAAACTTGTGGAAATGTCACTGGAGTCAGAGTCAGAGGACTTGTGTTCAAATCTAGCCTGTCATTTATTATCTTTGCAAACTTGGGCAAATCATGTCCAGGCAAAACAATCCTTATATCATCTACCTCTTAATCCTACAGGCTGTTAGGAGGAAAGGGAAGTATCAATGGGAGCTATTATTATAATGAGAAACATTCCCATGGAAAGTGAGGAAGTATTTCCACCACAACATATTTGGCTCAGACATTATGAGTATTTGTTTTGATGGAGCCAGATTGCTTTGACTTAACAGACACACATCTCTCATGACTCAGCATCTCAGCTCTGCATGGGGTAAAATCACTTACCGAAGGTGAACTCCCTTGGGAAGATGGGGATGGGGTGGGGTAAGAGAGGAGAATTGAAACAAGACCCAAATCATAAAGGATGCAAAAAAGGGGGAGCCCTGACAGCAGAAGTCTAGACTTTGACTTGAGTAAACTGGGTCTTTTTGCCCAAAAAATGTCACAAAGGGGCACAGATAATTCTTTTGCATTTTATGTAACTTGCTTCAAGTGAAGTAACAGTTAATACACTCGTCTAAACTGCTGAATAAAAGTTCCAATCATAACAGTATTATTTAGAGCCTCCACAGGAAATCTGCCATGTGAAGTCTGTCACCAGCCCTGAAATGTCTGGTTCCACTGATGTCACTGTAGCTGTGTGCGTCTGTCTTTTGAATTTTTAAAAGGCCATGTTAACCATTCCTCCCCCCCCCCCATCCCCAACTCATTTCTTTCTTGATTGATGTACTTTATAACTCTTTGCTCCAACTTCAAAAGACACAGGTGGGTTCTACTGCTGAGCATCAGGTGACTAATGTGGCGTATCAAAATATAAGGTGTCCTCAATTGTGTTTGAGACAGAGGCATCTGAGTAACATTCTTCCACTTATCAAATCTTTGCATTTAAGCATTTTTATTCAGAGTTCACAAACATTTTAGAGAAGCAGAATAGCATAGCGAATACAAATCCATTCTAAACATCGGGATGAACTGAGTTCAAGCCCAGATTGTGATACGTATTGGCTATGTGCCTTTGGTCAAGTCAAGTTCTCAGTCTTTCTCTAAGATTGTAAACTGCAAAACAATCACTGATTTCCATTGGTAGAGGGAATTTTCCTACTGGAGAGCTCCCTATAATAATGAAATTATAGGTTCAGGTAAAGAAATAAATATTTCAGGCATATAACATTAGGTTAGGGATTTGTAGAGAAGCTATTTGTGGAGCTGCTGTTGGTCTTGCACGTGGTACCATAATTCTCAGGCTTTTTCTTTGAAAAGGTGAGGCTAATGAGATTTGCATCCCACATACCTCAAAGGATTTGTATATACTTATTTGGAATAAAGTAAAGAGAAGCATTCTACCTTTTCACTGTAACCAAATTAGATTCTTGGCAATTTCCTGATCTACCCCCTCCAATCTCTGTGCCTTTGCCCATATCAATCATAGGATTGTGAATTTAGAGATTGTTATTAGAGGCTATTGGGGATTCAGGGGGACTCGGTAATGGTTCCATTTCCAAATGAGAAAATGGGACCCAGAGATTTAAAATGATTTGCCCAAGTTCAAACAGTTAGAAAATGTCTTGAGGCAGGATTCAAACTCAGGCTTTCTGGATGGAGGTACAGTAGTCTTATCTACTAAAGCACATTTCCCCCTCAATTCTGAGCCTATAATGGACTTCTCAGTGATTTTCTGTTGAAATCTATTCCTTCCTTTGAGGCTCAATTCATTTGCTGCCACCTCCATGAAGCCATTTTTAGTGTCATTTCCCTTCCTTCCACTTTCCATTCAAGACAAAATAACCTTACAGCTCTCAAATTTTTTTTTAACATAATGTTTGAATTCTCATATTATAGCATTTAACTCACTCTTTTATTTATCAACTTTTCATGTGTCTCATATATTCCCTTTATAAGATTGTAAGCTCCTTAAAGGTGAAGTCTGTCTTTATCTTTATATCTATGGGTGTCACACATAGGAAAACCTTAAATACAAACTGAATGGAAGCCATTGCTGAAGATTATTGAAGGAGTCACAAGATCTGTGTAAAGAGGACCAAATAAAATTCTTAGCCAGGACTTTTGGACTTGTAAAATTAATGAACACATTTCCTCAGTCTTCCCCTTATATTTCCTACAATAACTAAACTTTTTAGCTCTGTTGAAATATTATGAGAGAGAAAAGCTTTGGAATGCTAAATAGCTAAATAATTTGGTTCATTACTTCACATTATCTTTTATTTTATAATGTAGGCACCTCCTCCACAGATTCTTCTACACTATTCTAGATATTACTTTATATATGATTGTAAAAAAATATCAGGGCCCAACCTTTGAAGAAATGAGCCTCTCAAAGATTTGCTAAGCTGGTCCTCAGATACTAGACAAACATCTTTAAGCTGTTCCACTTTAAAGGAACCTGAAAGAATTTTGCCCCTCTAATCTACTATAGTCAGTAAGAATAAGGGAAATGATAAATTCACTGGACTTCATTCTGATCAGTTCATATCTGTAATGCTCTGTCTGGGTGCCCTAATTTAGGAAGGATGTTGACAAATTGGTGTGTGACTAATGGAGAGCATCCTAGACGATGAGGGCACTGGTAATCATGACTCTTGAGGATCAGAAAAATGAACTGGATATTTAGCCAAGAGAAGACCGATGGTAATGGGGTCTATAGTTGTCATTAAGTATTTGAAGGACTATTGGTCATATAAAAGGATTAGACTGTAAGCTCCTTGAGGGGAAGGACTGTTTCACTTTTGCTTTTTGTATCCTCAGAATTTGGCATATTTCTTGGCACACATTTAATAAATGCTTGATAATTAGTTGATTTTGCTTAACCCTAGAAGACAGAGCTAACAGCAATGTGTAAAAACTCTCCAAATCTGAAATTTTCTTTCTGATCTCCATACCTTCCTACAAGTTGTATGTTCCATACCTACAATGGCCTCTTCATCTCAATCTTGAAAAATTCTTTGTTATTGTTTAATCATTTCAGTTGTGTCCAGCTCTTCAGAATACAAGTGGGGTTTTCTTGGCAAAGATACTGGAGTGGTTTGCAATTTATTTCTTCAGATCATTTTGCAAATTAGGAAATTAAGGCAAATAATTAAGTGACTTATCTAGCTAATAAGTGTCTGAGGCCAGATTTTAACTCAGTAAGTTGAAAGTCAGGATCTTTTTGTGTGTCTGTCTTTGTATTCTTAACATATAACAGTGCCAAATACATCCATAGATGTATGTTTATTTAATTGAATTGAAGTTGCAGAGACCAAATTTCAAGGCCATTTAAGGAAAAAACTTCAAAAACTTTACAGCTTTGGAATTATGGACTTCCTATAATTGAAAGTCTTGGAGACTCAGAAGCTGAAAGAGCATTTGTCAAGGAAGTTGTGAAAGATAAGACCAATTTATAAAGAAATAACAAGAACAACCATTATAACATACCCCAGAGTTTCAAGTCTGGTGCATTTTCATAAGACTCTCCTCATTGAGGGAAATAAAAAATTTATGCAGTATTCCTGCAGTAGAGATCTAGAATTGGTTTGGGAACCTTAGTGAGTAGAGACATTCTTTTTGATTCCTGATTTTGGGGAGATCATATACAGTTCCAAATTCTTTTTAGGGAGCAATCCATGGTGAGGGAGAACAGACTTTGGAAGACACATGTAGGGGAAAGACAGGATTCCTAAATATGCCTCTGATTTCCAAAATATCACCTTAGAGACACTGGAGAATTTCCCTTTAGGTGAGATCAGGAATGAAGTTGAGCTCTCCAAATAGGAGAACTCATTTACATTAGAATATTTTGTATTTTATTCTAATGTGTATAACTTTTTCCAGTTTCTGTTTGCTATCTGCTCAGATAATTTGATTTTCTTGCTATTAACTATGACAGTTTCTGTATAACTAACATTTGGTGGATAAGTCAAACCTATAAATATATGCTTGAAGCATTACTTCCCTCTTAAAGGATAGCAACCAAGAAAGAAGTTAGTGTACTTAAAATTTTTTACCTAGACCAGTACTATTTAGGGATGAAAATAGATGTAGTTCTAGTCCAGTATCCCTCTCTCTCAGAATCATAGAATATGGCCATCCTTATGACCCCTTTCTCACACTCCTCTACAAGCAGGAATTGAAGTCTCCCTTGAAGGGGGATGAACAGGATTCCAAAGATATATATTCATGTCTCCCTTGAACTACTTTTAGAATAAATGAATTAATGAGGAAAAAGGCATTTATAAAGTAACCATCATAGGCAATGCACTGTGCTAAGCCCTAGAGATATAAATGGAAAATTAAGCTTGTTCTTAAGCATACATTCTAATGGGGGAGACAACACATATTGCTTTAGCTGCAAGTCAGAAAGAAAGATCCCATGGTCCTTAGGGTACAGTGACAAAATAGATGTTAATGCCTCTTTAACATCATTTCTATTTTAAAAAATCACATCTATTTCTAATGTTGAACCATTTGACAATGACTTCAACGACAATAGTTTCTTTTCTGAGCCTTTACCATCCATGGCTATAACATCATCAGAAGCAGTTGTTAAACTAAATTTTCATAGGGATTGTTTCCTAGAATGATGATTGTGGGTACTGGAGCAGAAGCACTGCTATTCCCAAGGCTTTTGGGTAAAGGATCCTTGGACTGTTGCCTTTGGAGTCTGTGGAATGGGGAAGATGGTGGTTTGACTTGCATGGTGCATGCTGCTTTCTTTCTTTCTTGCAGGTCCCTTACTGCTTCAGCCAGGCTAGCTTACTTGACCTGTGAGTAGCAGAAGGCTGACAGTTGATGAGATGGCTACCCACTTTACCACATTAATTTCATCCTGCTTGATGATCATCACTTGAAGATCATCTTAGGTTTCATACCTGTCTGTCTGATGATCAACATTTGTGGCTGAGATGTTGAGAACCTTCTCCATAATGATTTTTCCCCTCAGTGAAAGTTGTGAGGCCAGGGGTGGAAGCAGGTCTGTGATTTAAGAAGATACTGATTTTCTTAAGGCTCTTGAGTTCAAATTTGTGGACTATCTCCACTGGGGTTTGAGGGAAGATAGTGGTAAAGGTGGTGATGGTGCTTTTCCTTGCCTGGCATGTAATACCTCCTACTTAGACATACATTACCTCCGTGGGGAACATATACATCCAACACTGCTAGTGCTGCTAGTGAAATATTCAATTCATTTGCTGCCACCTCCATGAAGCCATTTTTAGTGTCATTCCCCTTCGTTCCACTTTCCATTCAGGATAAAATAACCTTACAGCTCTCAGATTTTTTTTTAACATAATGTTTGAATTCTCATATTATAGCATTTAACTCACTCTTTACTTATCAATTTTTCATGTGTCTAATATATTCCCTTCATAAGATTGTAAGCTCCTTAAAGGTGAAGTCTGTCTTTATCTTTATATCTATGGGTGTCACACATAGGAAAACCTTAAATACAAACTGAATGGAAGCCATTGCTTCCATTGTTTGTTAATAAGCTATATAAGTGTTTTTCATTTGAGTGGTTATGAAGATCAGACAAATATTATATACCAATAAAGTCAAAACGAAAAGCACCTCAAATAACAAGGTTACTTGCCTTGTTGGCTTACAGCTTACTAGAACCCTGCCTCTGCCTTACTAGAACCACTAAATCAGTGTGGAAAGATAGAAAGATGGGTTGGAATCAGGGTGTGAAGGGACTTAAAAGCCGTTTTTTTTTGTTTTGTTTTGTTTTTTTTTATTTTTTAACTAATTCCCAGACTAGCTGATATTTAGCTTTGAGATTCTATGATTCACCACTAGGCCATAAAGAGGTACCAAAAATAGTATCTGAAAAAAATGGAAATTTAGGCAGGGTTAAGCTTTATTAAGGGTTAATGTGTATATGTGTGTGTGTGTGTATGTGGAACATAAGATATAATTGGAAGCCTGGGGAACTTTATGAGGGTGGTGAAAGCATGAATATTAAAGCAGGTAGGAAGCTACTGGAAAAGAGCAATAATATGCATTAATATATTTTTACTTATACAAATAAAGTTCTTTGAAATTACATATCTATATATACATACATATATTAAAATAGTTATACTGCACCTTCTCTTTTACTGCTAAAATACAATCCCCTCTAGGATAGACTATGGCAGCCAGCCTGAGAACTACATCTGTCCAGTTTAAAATTTATTGCATAGAGATGTTATTTACTTTATCAGAAATGGGCTTGTCCCACTTCTAAGGTCTCTGATTGCATTTGAATACTTTTCAAGTTTCCAGAAGTTCTTCCTGAAAATGTTTTGGAGAATTCTGGAATCATAGATATTCCTCCCCAGAAAATAGTTTAGAGAACAAATTATTGATTTCACTAAAAATAATTAGAGCTTGTTCTTCTTCCCTAGTGGAGAGAGTTTGGTTATTTTTCTTTTTCTGGTGCAGTAAACCTTTTCTCTACCTCATTCCCTGTCCAAATCAGAATAAAGAAAACCTTATTCGAAAAAAGAATTCCCAAACTTACCAGACTGGTTCTCTAACTCCATTGCCAGTAATATGACCAGTTAGTTAAACACCTGTCTATCCAGAACTTTCCAAAATGTTCAATGAAGAAACTCTTAGTCCTCACAGTTCAATTCAGTTCAATTTAAGAAGCATTTATTAAGCACTTCCTATATGCTACATACTGGAAATACAAAGACAAAAGTGAAATAGCTTCAGTTCTCAAAACCATACATTCTAGAGCATTGCTCAGACAAAATATGAATAAATTGATTTTATATTTGAAGGAGAACATTAACTAGTTGGGGGAGGGGTATGTGCATTGAAAGACCTGTTTTGGGTGTAACACCTGAGTTGATCCTTGAAGAAAACTAAGGACTCTAAGAGGCAAATGGAATAAAAGAGAACATTTTAGGTATGGGGAGAGGGAGATTTGGGGATGGCCTACGCAAATCTAGACAAATGTAAGTTGAATTGTAGCAGAAGGGGAAAAGCAAGGAGGCCAATTTGGAAGGTAAACTACATGAGGAATGATGTGAAAATAGTCTGAAAAGACAGGTTGAAAGTAGGGTTTGAAGAGCTTTAAATTCTAAACAGATGTGTTTTTATTTAATCCCAAGGGCAATGGGTAGCCATTAATGCTTCTTGAGCATAGCAGTCATATATATACTTGAAGAATATTAAATTGGCATCTGTGTACAGGAAATACTGGAGGCAGGAAGACCAACTAGGAAATGATTTCAATAATCTCACCAAGAGGTAATACACAAGCCCCAAGACTCACATAACCATAAGAGTTTATATAACTCCACGAGTGTTCTATAGGTATAACCCTCACACAATTTGTTTGATGGCTATATTCTCCTGGAGTTGCAACTCCAGGAGTTGCAGTGGGTCAAGTACCACCTTCATTGAAATGCTATAAAGGACATGCTATACTGGGAAGTTTTCTTTGCCAATTATGATTCCAAATATGTAGATCCCCCTCCCTCATTTGGCCAACATCATGTTACTAGGGAGGTATAGTGGAAAATACAATGGAGTTTGGAGTTTTAGATCTATCACTCACTGGCAGGGTAAATTTTTGAACAAGTCTGTCATTTTCTCTGAGGCCCAATTTCATCATTTGTAAAATTGGGATACATTATTACCTATGGTCAGGAAAACACTTTATATACCATAAATTATTTTATGTGCTACAAATATTCTTACCACTAAAGATATCCCTGTCTTTGATCCAAGAACCAAACCAAATAGCTCTTCATTAGAAGAAGGGCCCCTATTTAATAAATAATAAATTGTACACAGGAACTCAGAGCATGAAAGGGTATTTATCTGTATTTCTGATGGCAGTATCCATGTTGAAAAAAAAAAGCATGGCTCTTCAAAATTGTTGTCATTATTATCTAATATCATATGGTTGCAACCAAGTCCTAGAAGGCTGATATGGAAGGGGACAATCTCAGGGCAGTAGGAATTGATGTCCCTACTATTTTTTCTGCTTCCAACTCTATCAATTTCACCTCACATAGTTATCCCTCAGAATGACTTGGCCTGTTAGAGTCTGGATCCTCCAGTTCATCTTATTCCATGACTTGCATTGCTCAGGCTGATATCATGGTGAGGGTGAACTCAGGACAGCCTTTCCTCCATAATTCTGAACTTCCTAGGTTTTGTTAGTTGAAGCCAGACTCTTAATGTTATTTTAATGCAGTTGTTTTGTGTGTGAATAATATGCTCCTTATGCCAAACCACAAACCCTGGAACTAATATCTCATAAAAATGCCGAGAGTCCAGAGCTAATAGCTATTATTCAGCAGATGGGGTAATGCCTAAAAAGTTGCAGATTGATGTTATTCCCACAGGGGAGCCCAAGTGAAATGCAACCATGGAGTGGCAATATATGCTTGAAGGCATCAGGGCCAAGGAGAGACAGAATCCTAACATTATCTTTGAAATTAGCCTGCAGTATGTTGGGTTCATTTGGGCAGATTTTTGTGGCTCAAGGACTCGGGATCAAAACTTCTAGATCTTTCAAGTGGAGACTATTATTTATTAGTGAGAGACTAATAAATAAATACTAAAAAAAAAACCAAACAAACCTTAAACTCTCCATATTCCATAAAGAAATCTATCAACATGGCTGTCTTTGATCAAGGCATCAAGGTCTGCCTTGATGAAGCTTTTCCTGACTCCAGATCTTCCTGGGCATTTTGAGAACCTCACTCAACTGGTCAGAATGGGTTTGCCTGTCAGCAGGCTATGGAGAAAGGTGAACTTGAGCTAATGGGCAGACAGGTGCTTGTTTTCCTGGAGGAAGAAGTTGAGAGGAAACCAGCAGAGAGGTGAGGAGAGAGCTCAGTGTGAGGAGAATGGGAAACATGAGTGGCAATACTTGCCTCTCAATCCTGTTCATGATAAGTCTCCAAAACCAGGCCACAGGATGTCAGTGCAGCCTGTGAGAAAGCCAATATGTCAAGTAGGATTTTCCCCTCTTTTTTCAAAAGAAAAGATCTCCATCTCTCTAATCTCAGACTCTAATAAGTTCTGCTTGCAAATGTCTTCTGACTTGAGAAGTTCAGATTGTGTTGAGAGAGAAAGAAAGATTGGGATAATAGTAATTACTGTTATTATAGGGAGCTGTTGTGTGCCCGTCACCACAGCATCTGGGTGTAATAACATGCTTAATGGAATGTAAGATGATCTGCTGCTCCTAATGGGCAGTCACAGAGCTGGGCAATCACCCACTGCCCACACTCCTGCTTGGAGAACCAACTGAGCAGATTTTTGTGGAAGCAGAAAAATCTTGTATGGGTCTTGAAGGCCAAAGAACTCAGTCACTATTTTATTCATAGGCCAAGCAACTCACACAGCTAGGATTATGTGTTCAGGAAGCCACAGTTTTAGCTCACCTCAGTTCAGGATTCAGTCAATTCAATAAGCATCTATTAGGCACCAATGTGCCACACACTGTACTGGAATACAAAGTAAGAAACCTTGCTTTATAATCTGCTGGACCTGTGAACAAACCCAAAAACGTCTTCCCACTGGTCAGGTGTAAGACCAAGTCATGTTAACACAAAACAAATGAGAAATAGTTCTAGTCCAGTGACCTTCTCTGGTTTATTCACAGCTCTTGGACACATGCTATACTCATTAAGAAGACCCACATACTAAACAGAATAAAATGAAAAGTTATTCAAGTAAATCATTCTATTCAAGTGTAATCATACATAAACAAACATTCTAGTGATGAGGTTACTGGCAGTCAGAGAGTTGTTAAAATCCCCTTATGGTTGGCACAAAGATTCTTCATGAAAGAATTAATGAAACCCGGATTATTAATTGGCAAAAATGAAAGTTTATTGTTGGATAGGAACTAGTTTGCTAAGAGACGACTTTTATAGTGGCAAAGTCCTATTAGGGAAATGGAGTCTGTTACTGAGAAAAGAATGCCTTCTCAGTGGGCAGGGTTCTAGTAAGCTGCTTGGGCCTCTGCAAGGAGTAAGTTAGGAAAAACTGCCCTTTAAAAGGAGTCTTGAGGCTTCAGGAAGCCAGGGTTCCGAGGCCTAAATGCTTATCAGTATCCTGCCTAGATCTATTGGAATTAACACTTCAAAGGGGTGCTTTTTGACCAGGGTTTCTAATTGAATCAAAGGCTTTGGCATCCCCAAAAGATAACTTATCTGGGAGGGGGTGGAATATGCCTTCCCCAGGAGGGGCTGAGACTCCAAAAGAGATAACAGATCAAAAGGGAACACAGTTTCAGAGTGATAATCTTAAAGGGAACACAGCTTCAGTAAAGGGAACAGTTTCCCTCCCCCTTCACTAGTGTGACTGAGTTTTTTCTCAGAAATGAGCAAGAGATTAGAAATCATCTGAACATAAATCCTTTCCACAACATCTCTGATTAGTGGTCACTCAACTTTGCTTGAAGACCTCTAGTGAAGGGAAATTTATTACCTCCTAGAGAGGTAGTCCCTTTATGAGTTTCACTCCTCTCCAGTCTACACTCAGGACTTCCTCCTCCATACCCTAGCTCTTCATATTAAAGAATTACCTCCATTCCCAGAATTCCCACATCTGCTCCTTCAGTTTCTCCCTATGACTGAATGGCTCTCTCAAAGCCTCCATGTCTCAATCCTCTCCAGGTCACACAGACATTGTTTTACCATGCCATATGGGCACTTTTGCTTCTCCACCTTTTCCAGCTTCCTTTTATATATTGTCTTTCCCCATGAGGATGGAATCTCGTTGAGGGCAGAGGCTTTTTCTTTTTACATGCATTTGCATTCAAAGAACTTAGTTCAGTGTTTGGCACATGGCTTAATAACAGTTAAATAACTTACAATTTCCGAAAACTACCCATTCTACTTATGAGCAGTTCAAATACTCTCTTTACATCAAACTAAAACTTTCCTGTCTGCCCATGCTAAATACTGTTCCTAGCTCTTTTCACTAGAGCCAAGCAGAATAAGTCTAAACCTTTTTCCACTTGACAATTCTTCAAATACTTGATGTGGCTATCCCATCCCTCCCTAAGTCTCCTCTTCACCAAGCTAAGTATCTCCATTCCTTATAAGTGATTTCCCTTATATTACTAGAATTTAAACTGCTTTAGGGAAAGGACTGGTTCCTACTTCTTTTTGTATTTTAAGGTCCTATCTATGTCATGCTCTCATTCAACCTTGTATATTAGGAAGTACTTAATGAATGCTGTTGAGTGGAATGGTCTCCATTCACCAAGCAAGTCACACTTTGACTTGTCAATTCCTTGCTAAATATGGCATATAGAAGTGAACACAGTAATCCAGAAAGGGTCTGGCCAGGGTCAAGCACAAGACTATTAACTTCCTCATTCTGCATATCCCATCTGTCCATGTGCAGGCTAATATCTCAGGAGTTAACTGGGATTCTTTTTGGCTGCCATGTCACACTATTTATTCCTATTGATATTACAGTTCCCTCAGCTCAATGATTCAAAACCAAAACATTTCACCTGCACTGTTTTCTAGCCACATTACGTTTTGCTTTATGACCATCTTTGTTGTTTTATCTCTTTGCAAGCTCAGTTTTTATTATTCAGGCTATTACTGTTGGATTCTTTCTATTTTACCCTTAGTTAATTGCCCCTAGTTTTCTTCCTTGCTCTTTGCCTACTTTCCCTTCCCTTTTCACTTCTGCACAAATCTGAAATTTTCATATTTGAAGGATGGGAAGGGACAGGGCAAGTCTTGGTAATAATCTAATTCTCTCTCAATTATAATATGCTCTCTCTGAGATAAAAGTAAGAAGCTTATATGTAACTCATCATACTTTTATATGCATTTTGTTCAATTTTCTTCCCACAAAACACAAAGGATGAATATTGAGTGTTTTGTTAGTGTAATAAGAAGCTTACAATCACCATGGAGATTGGAAGGCATAAGACAAGGAAACCTGGCAACAGATAGCAGAGAGGAGCTACATATGAAAACTGACTCAAGTTGGCCTACTCAAGGATTAAAGAGTTTTTTTTCCCCTAGATATTTCAAGTATTCCTGGGTAAGGGATCTAAGATTCAAAGATTCAGTCACACTTAACTGGTTAGAGTAAAATACTATACATTAACCTATATATAACCTATAAAATTCTATAAATTAACCTATTACAGTGTTACTACTGGGCTTATATCCCAAAGAGATCTTAAAGAAGGGAAAGGGGCCTGTATGTGCAAGAATGTCTGTGTCAGCCCTCTTTGTAGTGGCTAGAAACTGAAAACTAAGTGGATGCCCATCAATTGGAGAATGGCTGAATAAATTGTGGTATATGAATATTATGGAATATTATTGCTCAGTAAGAAATGACCAGCAGGATGATTTCAGAAAGGCCTGGAGAGACTTACACGAACTGATGCTGAGTGAAATGAGCAGGACCAGGAGATAATTTTACACTGCAACAACAAGACTATATGATGACCAATTCTGATGGACATGGCTCTCTTCAACAATGAGATGAGCCAAGTCAGTTCCAATAGAGCAGTAATGAACCAGTTACACCCAGTGAAAGAACTCTGGGAAATGAGTGTGAACCACTATGTAGAATTCTCAATCTCTCTATTTTTGTCCACCTGCACTTTTGATTTCCTTCACAGGCTAATTGTCTGATATTTCAAAGTCCGATTCTTTTTGAACAGCAAAATAACTGTTTGGGCATGTATACATATATTGTATTTAACTTAAACTTTAACATATTTAACATGTATTGGTCAACCTGCCATCTGGGGGAAGGGGTGGGGAGAAGAAGGGAAAAAGTTGGAACAAAAGGTCTTGCAATTGTCAAAGCTGAAAAATTACCCATGCATATGTTTTGTAAATATAAAGCTATAATAAAAAAGAAAAGAATTTAACCTATTAAACTATACATAACTTAAGTGCATTTGATTTTCCTATAGTCTATCTGAGAACTCTAGACAGTGGCTACTTAAAAAGTTTTGGGGAAAGAACCCAAAATAACTCTAGATATATCATGGTGTTGGATCAAGAATTCATAGGCTGTTTCCCAAAGCAACAACCCTTCAATTCAATATTTTAAACTTCTTTTTTCCTCATATCTGAGTAGCTAAGTGAACTCTTAGTTATGGGGATTTTAGAACTCGGAACAATTTGAGAATGAACAGGAAAGGGGATGGCATTTCTTCTTAGCAAAACCACAGTAGTGTATGTGTGCAGATGTATATATGCGTATTATTATAGATAGAGATATTGAGAAATACAGATACAGATAAACATACACATGTACTATATGTTTAATAGTATACTTATGTAGTCTATTTATATATACTGTACTATATTTACTATAGTATGCTATATGTACAAATTAGCCAATAATAGGTCCCAACTAGACCTGATTTGTTCATTGTTTGAGCATTGATGGCTCAAAGTAAGTGTAAATGGAAATTTTTTCTGTTCTGACCAGAATTTCTGAGAGTCTTCCCCTTTCAGAAAGATTCTTCTGTGAAGTCAAATGAGGTTAAATTTTGCCTCAGACTTACCTAGTCATAATCACTGAATGGGCATTGCTTCAGACAATCTGAGATCTGGGAAAAACTGGTTTAAAAAGGCCAAGGTCTCCCACTAACTCCAGAGCTATGGCTAGTTGTCTTGACTTTTGTCTTGCCATTGGACTCTGATGTTTGGAGGAAAGAACAAGACTGAGATTTTGCACAGCTGTGCCTCACTTAAATCCAATTCACTTGCAAATTAAGACATCACCCTTTTGATACTATAGGTCCTCTTCCAGAATGAGAACAAAGCACAAACAACAAGAACATATATACATTACACTATATGTAGTATAGTATACATATAGTAAAAGAGATTTGAGTACAGAAAATTGTTATTATATAGTATAGTAGAGTATATATACTATGAATAGTAATAATTAGAGCTACTTACTATATTGAATATAGATGTGTATTTATCTATCTATATCTGGTAAATATTAGAGAAACTATATATTATACAGTCATTAAAAAACTTTAATACAACACACAATACATACAAATGTGTATATAATAATTATTATATGGAACAATTAGGCGATTCAGTGGATAGAGTGCTGGGCCTGAAATCAGAAGATTTCTTTTCCTGAGTTTAAGTCTGGCCTCAAGCACTTACTAGCTGTGTGAGCATGGGCAAGTCAATTAATCCTATGTGCCTCAGTTTCTTTATCTGTAAATTGAACTAGAGAAGAAGATGGCAAACTATTCCAATATCTTTGTTAAGAAAACTCCAAGGGACAGCTAGCGTGGTATAGAAGATAGAGCACCAGCTTTGGAGACAGGGAACCTGAATTTGAATTCAAATATGTTTTCAGACACTTGACAGTTACTGGCTATGTTTACCCTAGTGGGTCATTTAACCCTGATTGCCTTGGAAAAAAGAAGAAACAGAGAAATAAAGAGAGAGAAAGGGAGAGATGGAGAAAAAGAAAGAGAGAGAGAAAGGGAGAGAGGGAGAAAAAGAAAGAGAGAGAGAAAGGGAGAGAGGGAGAGAAAGAAACAGAGAGAGAGAGGGAGAGAGGGAGGGAGGGAGAAAGGAAGGGAGAAAGAGAGAGAGGGAGGGAGGAAGAAAGGAAGGGAGAGAGAGAGGGAGGGAGGGAGAAAGGAAGGGAGAGAGAGAGGGAGGGAGGGAGGAAGAAAGGAAGGGAGAGAGAGAGAGGGAGGGAGGGAGAAAGGAAGGGAGAGAGAGAGGGAGGGAGGGAGGGAGAGAGGGAGAGAGGGAGGGAGAAGGAGAGAGAGATGGAAGGAGAGAGGAAGAGAGGGAGGGAGGGAGAGAGGAAGGGAGAGGAAGAGAGGGAGAGAGGGAGGGAGAGGGAAGGAGTGGGAGGGGAAGGGAGAAAATCTAATGGGATCACAAAGAGTTGGACATGATTGAACAGCAATATTATATGATTTTGCTACTATGCATTACTAGGTATAAATACCACAAAATACATATATGTAAGTATGTACCTGACTCATCTATCATCTGTCTATCACTGTCTGCTATATCTATCTATAAGTTTTGGCAGTTTTCAATCAACAAGTATTTAATCAGCAATCAGTATTTAAGAACTATGCTGAATACTATGTTAAGAAATATAAGAGATGTTTCAACAATTCAATGAATTTGTGATCTCTTTGGTTTGGGGTATCACTTTATCAGTGAATATCACACTCATCCATACATTCTTGTCCATGTCTTTCTAGGCCTCCATAGAGTTTGTTCCTAATGATCAAAGCCTTTTTGTAAAGTTATTTTAATGGTTCATAAACAATTGCTATTAATGGCTAATCATCCATATCATGCCTGACCTAGTCCCTCTTCTCTTATCTACCTCTGCCCTTGTTTTTGTTGATTTCATCAGGTTCCATGGGCTTTATTATCATCTCTATTCTGGTGATTCACAGATCATTATATTCAACTCTAGTCTCTTTTCAGAACTTATCGTACATCACCAATTACCTGTGGATGTCCCAGAGTCACCTCAAGTTGATATCAAAAACAGAACTCAGTATCTTCTCCCACTTTCTTCTATCCCTACTCCCCCTACCAAGCTTTGCTATCAATGTCAAGGGCTTCACCATTCTTCGCCTCCCATGTTTATAACTTCAACGTTATCTTCAATGCTTGACCCCAAATATACAGCCAATTTTCAAATATTTCTAAGATTTTTCCCTCTATGAAATATCTCACATCATTTATCTATTTCCAAGCCATTACCTCCAGTTCGGCTCTCATTACCTTTTGCATGGTCTACTGCAATGATCTCCTAGTTGATTTCCCTACCTTGAGTCTTTCTCTACTCCAATCTATCTTGTCCACAGTTAACAAAGCAATTTTCCTTCAGTACAAATCTGATCATATCACCCCTTTCTCAATAAACTCTTGTTGCTTCTAATTGATTCTAGAATTAAATATGATTTGTCTTTGACTTTTAAAATTCTTTACAAGTTGGTCCAGACCTATCTTTCCAGGTTCATTATACATCACTCTTCTTAACAATCCTCTATGGTCTTGTCAATTTGATCTCGATGTTTCCTGACCATAGAACTCCATTGTCCATGCCTAGAATGCACTCCCTTCCCACTTCTAATTCATGTAACTCCTTTTTCATTCAAGACTCAGTTCAAATGTCACCTTCTATAGAAAGATTGTCCTGATACCTTTTCTTTAACTAGTAGGGCTCCCTAAATATCTCATAGCTAATTATATTATATTTCATTTATTATTATTCTGTATGTATTTGTTCTCTATGTAATTATATACATCCATATTACCTCCTTTGATTGAATATTACTTCTTTAGAGCAGAAATTATTTCTTTTTTAAAATCTTTGTATTACTATGACTCTGGCAATAGAAGCATTTAATAAATGCTTGTTATTGATTGATCAACTACCATAGTACTAAGGCTGTCCATACTTTACTCCTCATACTTGCTACATGACCAACTCATGTTCTTTTTTTTTTTTACATATATGTCCTTGTTTTTTATACCAATTCATTGACAATTTAGGTGAACACATTATCAATAATAATGTGCCCTTCTTACTGAAACCCACCATGTATCTTTCTAATGACTTTTGGGCCATTTGTAATATAAATTTTTGAGAGATTGTGTTACTCCATGATTCATAGACATATATCACCACATGAATATTGGTGTTTTAGGCACTGAACAATGTGAAACCATGGAAAGAACTGTAACATTTCTGAAGTATAGCTTAATTTCCTTCTTTTGTGTCTGCCCATTATTCTAACAATAGATTAACTTATTAGGCCAATCATCCAATTGACCATCATTTGTTCAATACACGCTTTTAATCCTCTTGACTTTTCTATGGCAGGTCTGAACCCATTCAACAATCATTTATTAAGTCTATGTTATATACTAGGAGCGATGACAAACACTGAGAATACAAAGACAAAATGCAAAATATTCTTATATATTTTTGGAGGGATATTACAAAACAGATAATTTATGTCACAGCCACTTTAGGTTGTTCTCTCATCTTGCATTCACATTTGCAGGTTAGGTCCCCAGAAGATAGAGACTACTTTGAGGTTCAAGGAAGGTAGCTTGATGAATTCACTCCTAAAAATATATGACATGTCTCATTGTAGAAATATGGCATGAATTCTCTTAGAAATGTGACAACCTTTCAAGGAGCTTACAGTCTAATTGGGGAGACCAGAATAGCAGAAAGATTTTATATAGTTAGATAATAAATGCATTTGTGTGAATTAATAGCTCTATGAGATCAGAGGAGTAGGAGTTAATAGTTCAAATAGTCAAAAAAGATGTGAGGAAAACTCTAAACTCCAGTGACTTTTATGAGTAACTTGATGTGCTTGCAATAAACAGAAGGCAAAAATTTTCTTTA
This sequence comes from Sarcophilus harrisii, assembly GCF_902635505.1. Classification (NCBI taxonomy): domain Eukaryota; kingdom Metazoa; phylum Chordata; class Mammalia; order Dasyuromorphia; family Dasyuridae; genus Sarcophilus; species Sarcophilus harrisii. The sequence goes on from NC_045429.1 coordinate 150,324,780, forward strand.
CTCTATGCTATCTAAGGTTCCCTGTTTCAGAAATTCACCATAAATAACTTGATGATATTGTCTTTCCACTCTATAAGAACAAAACAACCAGTTAATTTAGGGTTAGGGAATTGTTAGAAATTAGTCATCATTTTAGTTACATATAGATATTGATAAAATATCCTCTGACCTTGTTACTTTAGCCTTAAAATCTGGTGAAAGTAGAGAACAATTGGAAAGGGGAAAAGGAAAGTTAAACCAGATGAGTTTTAAGCTCCCTTCCAGCTCTGAATTTCAATAATTCTAAATTTCATTCTTTCTGAGTTTGCCATATAGATTTGCTTCCTTTGAAGATTAGGCAACTATATAGACTCACTAGTTAACTTCACTGACAAGAGCATGGGGCTAATGTGTCCAAAGTTCTGTATTTGAGCCTTAGGCAGGAACAGCCATAAACTTTCAAGAAAACACTCCCCCATACCATAGTACTACATGGCCAGATATTTCACCCTATACCACCTCATAAACAGCAGTAGGTGGAAAAATCTGTATGACTCTGCCAATGCTATCACTGATATTGGAAAGGCAACAAGCAAAGGACCTACAAAGCTGGGACAATACCATCATCTCTGTGTACAAACAAAAGCACATTTGCACAGTACAGCAAGTCTATCTTTAGGTAGCCAGTGAAATCTGCCATGTGCATACTTCTGTGATTTCTTTGGTGTCTATTCTATGGGCCATTATGGTAATTTCTTCTCCTTCTTACCTTCTTAGCTAACTGGGAGATTATATTGCTGTTCCCTGGGTACTATAATTTGCATTGCAATATGAAGCTGACTAGCTCTATTTGATGCCTGCAAATTATGGACCCGCTGCTGAAGCTCTGATGTGGGAGTCACTTCCCCATAAGTCAGAAGAAGTTACCTACACAGATGAGTGCAGCTCTGGGAAGAAAGAACCTCATTTTATAATCACAATTTAATTTAAAAAAATAAAATCTCAGTTACAGAAAAATAGCAGCAAGCCCACCATAAAAGACAGAGGAGAACAAAAATGAAGTGCTCTCATAAAAGTTTCATAAAATATAACCACACATATATTACACACTGGGGAGAAATGCCATAAAAGTTATAAACAGAAAAAAAGGCAATGTTCCCTCAACCTCCTTTCCTGTTCAGTCTGGAATCATTCTGAGTTGTGAAATCCCTACAGGTAAGAGCTAACATAACTGCTCAGCTGTGGAGGGGAAAGGAGCTGGGATTGCTGGGGTGCCAGGGAAGAGGAATAAGCTGTGACTAGGGAAATCAGCTGCTATTGGTGTCAGAGGAAAATGCTTTTCTGCTCTGTTCTGTTCTTCCTAATTAAGCTTTTTATAGAATGCATAGTTTCATGGATTGAGTTTGAATTAAGTGAAAATAATTGAATATTCCCTGGCTTTCAAAGACCACCAGGTCAAAACTTAGCACAAATAATGTAAGCAATCAAGTCTTGTTTTTAATGAGACCATTTGCAATTCCAGTATAAGTTTCTAAGTTAACAAGATCATCTAGGCAGATGGCTGCTTTGCTACCTTGGCTATAATAGTTGGAAATAGCAATAGAAAAAGAAATTTGATCTTGGGGTCAGAAGACCTGGCTTCTAGTTCTGGCAATGAAATTTAAAACAGTGTGACCCTGGGCAAGTCACGAGATCATAGATTCATAGACAGAGAACTGCCTTAAGAGGACAAACAGTTTAATTCTAATTTTACAGATGAGATAGTGTTAAATAGCTACCCCAAGGTTACACAATTAAAAAGTGTCAGGGATGGGTTTTGAACTCAGGACATCTGGTTCTCTTTCATTTCTTTGGGCTTCAGTTTCCTCACTTGTAAAGGAAAATGACAATAACTACCCTAACTACCTCATAGGATTATTGAAAAAGAAATATGTTTGTAATTTGCCATAGAAATGTTATTATTAGTGAGAATATTCAATAAAATAATTCCTGATAACACTGGCTCCTGTTCATTTTCTCCAGACAAGTTACTTAACTCTGCCTCAGTTTCCTTATTTTTTTTTAGTTTCCTTATCTAAAGAAGAAAATGGCAAACTAGTCCTATATCCTTGCCAAGAAAACCCTGAATGGGGCTACAAACAGTTGAACATGACTGAAATGACTGAATAACTATAAAAGTTATATAGCAAAATATTTACACAATGCTTTATATTTCATTAATTACTTTTTTCACTACATTGTGAGATGGATAGAACAAGTGTTACTAATGCATTCCTTTATTTTTCATGTGACATTTGTACCTTGCTCTTCCCATATGTTTCTTCTTGCTCTTAGGTAAAGCAGAATGAGACTAAGTTATATATACAATCTTGTGAGTTTTGAAAAATCAGGAGACCAAAACTCTTGGAGCTGGAGCCTATGGATTTTATGGATAGTAAAACCTAGTAAATAGCAAAATTCTGAGCAATGTGCTAGACCCAAGATATCAGAGACTCAAAGGAAGCCAAGAGGAATTAACAGTAATTTGTCCATCAGCTAGGCCACATTAGTAAGTGAACTCTATGGGGTAAATGCTTTTTAGCATCTGTTTTAAGATAAATCCCACTCTTCCTAGGGAATGGGATGGCACAGGAGAGAGCACACCCCCAGGTTTTGGGGGGTATGTTTTGACAACTTCTATATGCTTTTAGTAAATAAGCTTTCATAAAAGTTAATTTATTAGCTAGTTAAATGATTCTGGGATCCTAATCACTAGTGGTTAATATTGAGAAGAAAACACCAAAATGGGGAGCCAATGGCTTTAGAGAAAATCCCAATACTTTTAAGACTACCCTAGAATCCTGAGAAGAAGTAGTAATTAGCCTGGACACCAAATATTGAAATTGTGTTAAAGACCTCAGTTTTTATAAAGTCTACATGAGGGAATCTCATCAGGACTCTTTTAAAAGTGTCTTTAAAAATAGAGGACTTGGATTCAAATACCACTTTTAATGCTTATTATCATGTGATCTTGGGTAACCCAATTAGAGAACTGGGCCTTTGCTTCCTTAGCTATAAAATATGGAGTCTGGGTTAAATAGTTTCCAAGATCTCTTTTACCACTAGATCTTGGAGACTATGAAAAATGATCCCTCTTCTCAAGGAGCTTACTAATGAAAAGATATAGAATATATTCATATAAATAACCCAACATATTTTTTGGAGACAGATAGCACTGATAACTGGGGAGACCAGGGAAAATTTCTAGAAGTGGCAATCTCCCTGATCCTTGAAGGGCACTGAGGATTCTCAGAGATGAAAATGAGAAAGGAGTATGTTCCATAAATGGGATGAAATTTCTCCAAGACATAAGGTGAGATAGAAACATCAAGTTTAGGGATGCAGACAAGCTTGGCTGCAATATGGAGGGCATATAGGGGAATAGTGTGGAAGGAGGATAGAGTGGAATAAACCTGAAAATGTAGATCTCACTCACTTCAGAACAACAATAACTTTCCTCAGGAAAGGGCAGTCATGTGCATACCCGGAGATTCCTCTTACTCAACTTGCATTTTATTGTGGCCAATCAAAAGGAAAGGAAAAGTTTCTTTTCATTTAGAGTTTGGATGTAAATAATTCATTCACACTCAAGTTCTTCAACTCTTCTCTAAAGGCACTGCTGTTTGCTTTCATTGGATCATTTAGAACTTTCTGGGGCTAATTGGGAATGATAGACTGCCAACTTCTTGTAAAAAAAAAAAGGGGGAAAAAAGATCTAATCAGAGATATTGGAGCAGACAGGAAAACTATGATGATTCATATTCTTAGGTAATACCTTTTCTTGAACACTCATTGGCTTGTGATGTTTCTGAGTGAAGAATATCATGGCTTTAGAGGAATTATCTATTTAGTTATAGTAAGGTATTCTCTTAGATTTTTAAAAACAGAATTCTCTATATTCTTATTGGCACTTGTAACTGGCTAATGCAAATAAAATAGCCCTTTGGGAGCAAAGTGCTTATTTTATGAGGGAAATGACTTAATAGAAATTACTAAAGAATTATAGTCATACTTATCATTTAGAAATATTTCTTACTAAAACCCCAAACCATTTATAAATAAACCATTTAATTCATGCTGAAAATTTAAGTGTTATCTTCCTTCAAGAAGAGAAACAAAATACCCCCAAACCCAGAGAGTTACTTATCCCATTAAGTTCACAAGCAGGAAAAAAATAAAAACATGAAAAGAGTATTGGACTTAGAAAACTAAGACCAGCATCTTAGTCCCTTTGAACAAGTCATATAGGTTTTCTGAACCTCAGTTTCCTCATAAGTAAAATGAGGAAAATATGTGGGTGGTTGTCATGATCAAATGAAGCAGCATATTATAAAATCTCAACAGAACAAAGACCCCCCTTAACAATTTTCCAACTACTGGACATGTACCTTTACTTGAAGATCTCCCTTGAAGGGGACTTTTCCTGCCATTGGAAACAACCCGTTCTATTTTTGATTGGTTCTCATTGTTAGGAATTTTTCTTCATATCACTCTTAAACTCATCAGATGGCCAACTTAGAACTGGAAAGGATCTTAGAGATCATCTAAGTTAATACTCTTATTTTTACAATGGCAGGAAATAAGAAACTAAAGAAATGAAATAGGAAGTTTTAATTTGTCTGACTTAGTTTTCTCAGCAGCTGTCATGAGAATAAAATGAAATATTTATGAAGTGTTTTGCACATTTTAAAGTGTTACATAAATGCTAGTTGAATCATCATCATCATCATCATCATCATCATCATTATCATCAATCGACATGACTCAGGTAATAAGTAGAAAAGTTAGTTTTAAAACAGAGGTCCTCTGATAACAATGATGATGGCTTTTTCCATTTGTACTCTGCAAGAGGCCACTTAAGCGAACCCCTTTAGTTTACAGATGAGGAAATTGAGGCCCAAAGTCGTTAAGTATTTTGCTCAAGGTCTCATAGGTAGTAAATATCAGACATGGAATCCAAAGTCTAGGATTCCAGAGATAGTTCTTCTCCCATAACATAATGTTTATATCCTCTTCATGAAGGCTCTTTCAATGTCTGAAGACAAAATGTAGAGTACTTTGCATCTATAAAATGTTGTTTGAATGTAAGTAAATATTAGCTATACAATTACTTCTACTACTAAACACTATATATCCTGATTTAGTAGAGTGCTTGTAAGGAATGTGAAATATTGATCTCAACTGTACCTTGAACTTTCCAGTTGATTCACAAAATGTTAGAGGTGAAAGAAATATTAATCAAACTAGTTTAATCTTACATTGCAAATAAGAAACCTGAAACTCAAAAAAGCTTGTGACTTGCCTTAAATTATATTAGCAAGTGAATAGCAAAATTAAGTGTTTTCTATAGAATAGAAGTAATTTATGAATATTTTCCAGGCAACTACACCCAACCTCAATACAACTTTATGACCAGCTTGTATTATCCTACTCATTCTACAAGCATTTATTAGGTACATAGTATGTGACACTAAGTACTAAGGATACAAATGCAAAGAACAAAACAGTTTTTACTATCAAGGAGACTAGGACTTCAAACTTGGCCTTTATTTTCCTATCTTGAGAATTAGAATTTCCCCAATAATGTGGATTGTTTAAAAAAATCTCCTAGATGGTGCTTACACTTTTATTTCTAATCTTTTGGGGATGGGTTTAATCTGGTTCTAGATATAGAATAGGAGATCTGGAAGGGATCCAAGAGATCAAAGGATTATAGATTTGGAGCTAAAAGGATCCTTAAAGATCCAGTTTCCTCATTTTATAGGCTTGAGGAGTTTGCCTAATGCTCTCACAGAGAGAAAATATCAGAGATAGGATCTGAACCCAGGTCCTCTCACTGTAGAGTCAAGATCATTTTCCTTCTACCACATACCTCTTAATCTTGTAGTTTATTTTACAGATGGCCCTAGAAGTTTAGATAGCCTTCACAAATACCTTCACATCCATATAACTTTAGTCATGATATTGAGATTTCCAGTGTAAGTCATAAGATGTTGTCAGCCATCATGTTCATGGGGTCTGAATTTGAACTAAATAATTACCTTATGGAAATTTTAATCTTCTAGGTATATAGATACATAAGAACTCTTCCATGGAATAGAATGTCACCATTTAATTCCATAATTCAATTCTTGCCCAATTTGAAATAAATCCCTAAGCCAAAGAATAATTTCAGTCGTGGAGCCAGCTTTTGTGTCTAGAAGTGGACAAACCTTATGAGATAAGAGTAATTTTTTAATCAATAACTGTTCAGGTGAGGTGTTTCATAGGAAGGACAATTTGAAAACCTTGGAAAACAAGCAATTCCTGGGGTAAAGACTCATTATTTCACAAAAACTGCTGGGAAATCTGGAAAGCAGTCTGGAGAAAGTTAGGTATATATTAGCACCTTACACTATATGCCAAGATAAGCTCCAAATGGTAAATGTGACTTGGATAAAAAAGATTTGGAGAAGCAAGAAAATAAGTATCTTTTGCAAGTATATGTAGGGAACAATTTATGACCAAATAAAAGATAAAGGACCAAAGAAGATAAAATAGACACTTTTTGATTAGACAAAATTGTGTTTTTGCACAAACAAAACCAATATAATTAAAACTAGGAAAGAAACCATTCATTGGAAAAATATTTTTTACAGAAAGTTTCTCAAATAAAAGTCTCATATATTTATGTGATATATAAAGAACTGGTTCAAATTTATAAAAATGAAACCCATTCTCTAAAAGTAAGTGGTCAAATGATATAAAAAGGCAGTTTTCACAGAACTAACTCCAAGCTAACAAGAACCACATGGAAAGGGGCTCTAAATGACTAACAATTAGATAATGGCAAATTAAAACAATTCTCACCCATCCTATGAGATTGGCAAAAGTGACAAAAAAGAAAATGACAATTACTAGAAGAACTTCTGGAAAACAGACATAGTAATACACTATTAGAGGATCTGTGGTCCAGTTTTTCTGGGAAGCAATTTGCAATTAATCCCCAAAGTCACAAAATTGTAGATATCCACAGTATTGTTATTGTGGTTAAACTTAAATTCTAAAGAACTCACAGAAAGAAGAAAATAATGCATGTGTAGAAAAACATTTATGGCAGCTTTTTTTTTTTTTTGTGGGGGCAAATAATTGGAAACTAAGAGTTGGACCTATCAGGACCCACCCATGTGGCTGAATACATTATAGTATATATCATGATGAATTAACATTGAGCTTCTAAAATATGATAAATATAAAAATTAATTTAGAGAAACTTGGCCTATATGAACTGATTCAGAATAAAGCAAACAGATCATGGACAATAATTTATACATCTGTATTGTAAAGGGAAAAAAAACTTATTGAAAGGCAATACTGATCAACATAATGGGCAACTATAACTAGGAGAACCAATAATGAAGCCTGCAACTCATATATAGAGATGGCAGACTCAAAGTGCAAAATGAAACATATATTTTGAGAAATTTGTTTTGATGGACTATTCTATACTTTTTATAAGGTTTTCTTTATCTTTTTTTCTGAGGAGAGAAGGAGAGAACAGAGGGTAAAGAGTGTAATAATAAGATTTTAAATAAGAAAAAGGAAGGCAAGGAAGGAAGGAAGCAAGGAAGGAAAAAGGAGAGAAAGGAAGGAAGGAAAGAGGGAAGGAAGGAAGAAAAGAGGAGAGAAAGGAAGGAAGGAAAGTAACATGAAATTGCCCATTTTAATCTATAGTTGTTAAGTTCAAATTTTAAAAGGAGGGAAGAAAAACACAATTTTAAAAAAGAAACAACCCAGACCCAAGGAGACAGCAAACAGAATTTCTCTTGGATCAGACTACTTTGAGAACACTAAAAGCTCTGAAAGCTCATAAATCCCCAATCTTTTGTTGAGTGCCTGGAATAACACAAGAATTAATACCCACAAAATAGCAGCAGGACTAGTCCAGATCTTCCCTCCAGAAGTGTTCAAAGTTAGGAAGCAGGCTGGAAGAATGAACAAGCAGAAAAAGAATCTCACTATAATGTCTATTATTGAATATTCCTTCAATCAAGACAATCAAGATATAAAGGCAAAAGAAGATAATGAATCCAAAATATCCTTCAAGCAATGTCTCAGAGAAAAACATGACTTGACCACAAACTCAACTTGAATTCCAGGAAAAGAAAAATCAAGAATTTTTTAAAAAGAGTTAAAATGTTTTTATAAATGAAATCAAAGTGTTTGAGAAATAAATTAGAAAAAATATGAGAGCTATGGAAGAAAGAATTGGAAAGGGAATTATAGTTTAGCACTTGAGGTACAAAACCTTGTCCAACAAAAAATTCCTTGAAAATTAGAATGAACCAGACTGGTCAATGATTTTATGAGGGAACAAGAAATATTAAAATCAAAAGTCTAAAAAATAGAAAAAATTGTATAGTATCTCATAGCAGAGACAACAGATCTGGAAAATAGATCAAGGGAAAAAAATAAGAATCATTGGATGGAGTATCAGGACCAAAAAAGAGCCTAAACATAATATTTCAAGAAAACTCTCCAAGTCTCTTAGAAATAAAGGACAAATTGAAAATAGATATTATAATTTTGTCACTTTTTGGAAGATACTTCACGATGAAAACACCCAGGAATGTCAGAACCAAAATCCAGAACTTCCAGGTAAAAACAAAAATATCAAAAGCAATCAGAAAGAAAGCATTCAAGTGCCACAGAGGAATCATAGTAATAATCACATGTAATTTAGTGACCACCTCTATAAAGGAGTAAAGAATTTGGAATATGATATACCAGAAGGCAAAGGACATGGGCTAATAACAAAGATTATCTTCCCCAGCAAGACTGAGCATAATCCTACAGGGGAAAAACATGGATCTTTAATGAAAGCATTTCTAAATTAGCTATTATAAGGCAAGAGGACCTAGTAGAGAGCCCAGTGGCACATTAATTTAAAGATGATCCAGAATGAAGAATAACCAGCAACATATCTCTAGACAGGGAGGAGGACCAAGAGAGATTCCTGATGGAAAGATCAGAATTAGAGAGAAACTTTAAATACAGGAGTAAAGAACACAAAAAGGTAAGCATGAATGAACAATTAAAAAAGGATTAAATGAGGAAAGACTGAATACATTCAAACATGGGAAGAATATACATGTGTTTCTTCTGAATTGTATTATCATCAGGGGTCATAGAGGAGTTTAATTAGACAAGACTTGAGAGTGGTTCTATTACATCTTGATGATGTGAAGAAAAGAATGGAGAATCTGGGGAAGAGGATGTCAGGAAGATGATGGCAGGCATACATGGTGGGAGGGAGAGAAATTAGGGAAAATTATCTCACATAATCAAGGTACACAGGTTTAGATCCCTCTATAGACAAAGAAGAGGAAATGATGGAAGCAGCAGACACTTGGACTTGGCTCTCATCAGAACTGGTTAAAAGTAAGAAGATACACACAGTTGGTGTGAGGAAAATATTTTGTTTTTCATCCTTTATTAATATTTTGAACCTAGTTTTATATGGCTAGATATTTTCTAACCCAAAAGCTTACTGTGAAGGTCAGGCTAACCTTGGAGATGCTTTTTTTTGGGGTCAGACTAACCTTGGGAGAAATGGATGACTGCAGAGTATATTCTAACCAGGTCTTGTTTTAGGTCCACCCAAAGCTTGTAGTTTGTTTTCCTCAGATTTGAATGTTCATACTTTAACTGTTAATATATATTTCAAATCACTTTTCTCTGGAAATTATCTACTCCCTACATGAAGCCAGTTAAGACAAACTCTTTATTCTGTTGTCTGAACTCTATATTGTGACGTCACAAAGACTCTGGAAGGAGAAACACCTTTTGCCGATTCTCTCTACCAAATAACCTAATACAATTTTTTCTAAAACTGTTTCTGATTTTAGGATTCATTTTCATGACTAACATTGGGTTATACATTTCACTCAGAAGGGAAATGTTAGGGAAAGGAGAAAAGGGGGGGTTTAGAGGGAGATCAAAGTAAGGGAAAAATAAGTCCATAAAAACTACAAATATGTACAGAAATTTAGCTCTTTTTAAGATGGAAAGGACTGAAGCATTTATTAAGTGCTTACTATGTGTCAAGTTTTGGGGACAAAAATAGAAAAATAAGACACAATTCCTGTATCAAGGAACTCATATGCAAATGGGGGAGTTAACACATGCGGAAAGCTTTGTCAAAAAAGTTTTGTGGTTTTTAAGAGTACAGCTTAAAAATAGATGTTAATACTTCTTTAATATTGTTCTCACAGATAAAATGATAGTAATTTAAAAATGTTGAAACCTTGGACAATGCCAAGGATTTGGTGATAAAAACTTTTTTTTCTGGGTTTTCAATAGTTGTCGCTATAGCATTTTCAGGAGTAGTTGTTAAATCAAAATGCCATGATTTTTCCTGATATGTTTCCTGATTGTTTCCTGATATGTTAGCTGAGGGTACAAGGCTGAAATCTATTTCCAAGATTCTTGGGTTCACCATTTTAAGATATTTCAATTAGGACATGAGGACATGGCAGTCAGTGTGGTAGTGGTAGTCTGACTTGTCTGATACCTACTGTCTCCTATCTTTCTCTTAGAGTATTTGCTGTTCCATCTTTGCTGATTTAACTGCCCTGTGTGTGGAAGCTGATTAGCTATTAATGAGAATGGCTGGACAGAGAAGAGGCTTACTTGGATGATAACTTTAAGGGCTGGTGATCGGGAGGGTGTCACCATTCCCAGGATTCCTATGCCTATTTGACTGTTGGTGCCAGAAGAAAAGTACCTACAAGCAACTAGCTGGTATAGTTGATAGATTATGAGACTTATAGTCAAGAAGATCTGAGTTAAAATCTTTTCTTTGCTCAGGATATCAGTTGTGTGATTTTTTGCAAATTTTTAGCAAAATTTAAAGCACCATTTGAAAATTAGCTATTATAAGGCAAGAGGACCTAGTAGAGAGCCCAGTGGCACATTAATTTAAAGATGATCCAGAATGAAGAATAACCAGCAACATATCTCTAGACAGGGAGGAGGACCAAGAGAGATCAATGTCATGAAATTTCAAAGAGGGGACTGATGGTTTGGAGGACAGAATGATCAAGACAGTGAAATGTTGCAAGAAGGAGGATGATTGAGAAAAATCACTGTATTTAGGATGATAAGATGATAGGATCATAAATCTAAATCTAAAAAATATCTCAGAATCATTTATTCCAATTCCTTCATTTTATAAATGAGTGAACTGAGGCACAAAAAGTTAAGTGACTTGCTGAAGGTCACACAGGTAATAAATGTCAGAGTTGCCTGGAAACTTTCAAGGAAAAAGTTTCATTTGAATGATGAGATCAGAAGAATTCAAGAGAGTTGAGAAGTGAATGGGAAGTGAGGAAATGAAAGCAAAGATTGTGGTCAGATTTTTTTCTGGGAGTTTGTGAAAGAAAAGAGATACAAGTGATCAGCTTGAAAGAATAGTAGGATCAAGCAAAAGGTCTATTTTGGGGGTTTTGTCTTATTTTTTTTTAGACATGAAGATCTGGGCATATATGTAAGCATAAAGGAAGGATCTATTAGATGAGATCTGAAAACTGATGGTATAGAGAGGATAATCTAGAAGATATGGTATAGATTCGGATCAAGCACATAAATAGGAAGAAAAGGGACCTCTAGATTGGAGCAAAGGAGAAGAGAGTGGGGGACAACAAAATTATTTTAACTATAGAATTCAATAGAGTTCCCAATGGATGGCATCTTTTTTCCCTAGTAAAGTCATCTACTGAGAGAGAAAGGAGAGGAGTGAGGTAGGTGGTCTAATGAGAAGCGAAAAGAAAATGTTTGGTCCAGACAATGTGGGGAGTGAAACAGAGAGTCAATCAAGGAAGAGGAGATGATTGGTGAGCATAAATCAGGGCCTATTCAATACAAAAATTTGTAGTTGATTCAGTCAGTGGAGTGATGTGACTTCCTTCACTGAGGAGTAGAAAAGATAAATGATGGACTAATCCAAAACTGGAGTTTGAAAGAGGTGATAAGGTAAGGTAAATAAGAGTATAAAACTGAACTAGTTAACTGTAGGGTAAAGATTTTGAAAAGAGGCAAATAAGACCAGATAAGAGGTGGGAAAACAGAAATGGGTGGAGTAATTTGTAATTGCAGTGAGGATGAAGAATTGTTTTGGGAGGGGTGGGGACCCGAGCAAGGGTCTCTCTTGACAGAAAAGTTATGGACTAGAAGGGAGGATAAGGTATATATTTTCAGACATGACATATATATTGATTCATTTTGCTTGATGTTATTTGTTATGATGGAGGGCTTCTATTTGGGAGAGGTGAATTGCATGGAGATGGAATTGCATCTGTGGTAGTTAACAAAAAAAAAAAATAAAGTATCAGTAGAACACTTTAAAATACACAGAAGAAGATAGCAGAAGGAAGTTCAGAAGGGGACAGAGATAAACGGTTGTTTTGTTATTTTGACATTAAATATAACATTAAATGTACTTAAGAGGATTTCACGGTTTCTTATACAATCTTCTTTTCTATTCTTTGTATGCTGATTTTTTCAAGTTTATTAAATTCATAATAAGAAAGAAATTTAAAAAATATAAAAAAGGGAAAGGATGACTCAGAAAAACAGACAGCAGGATCTAGGTAGGCTGATAAATCAAGATAACGTGAAGCTCATGGGAGGAAAGGCAAATGATTGGCATGTGTAGGAAAACCTGGAGAAAGGTGATATGAAACAAGAAGTATGCTTTCTTAGTCACTCTCCTGAATCAATATGGGTTGGGGAGGTTAGGAAGAGTTATGGATAAGTGAAGGTAAATCCAGTATGGAGATAATAATTTCTAGATTTTGAGAGTAAACTATAATTTTGTTGAGTCTGTCTACACAAAAGTCCAATCAAATATTATTTTTTTCATGCTTGAACTGAGTTTTTTTTTAAATTTTATTTTTATTATAGCTATTTATATACAAAACATATGCATGGGTAATTTTTCAACATTGACCCTTGTAAAATCTTCTGTTCCAACTTTTCCCCTCCTTCCCCCCACCCCCTCCCCTAGATGGCAGGTGGTCCCATACATGTTAAATATGTTAAAGTATATGTTAAATATAATATATGTATATATATTTGTACAGTTATCTTGTTGCACAGGAAAGATTGGATTTAGAAAGAAGGTAAAAATAACCTGAGAAGAAAAAAAACAAAAATGCAAGCAAACAATAACACTAAGAGTGGAAATGTTATGTTGTCGTCCATATTCATTTCCCAGTGTTTTTTCTCTGGGTGTAGCTGGTTCTGTTCATTATAGATCAATTGGAACTGATTTGAATCCTCTCATTGTTGAAGAGGTCCAGTTCCATCAGAACTGATCATCATGTAGTATCGTTGTTGAAGTGTATAATGATCTCCTGGTCCTGCTCATTTCACTTGGCATCAGTTCATATAAGTCACTCCAAGCCCCTCTGTATTCATCCTGATAGTCATTTTTTATAGAATAGTAATATTCTATAACACTCATATACCATAATTTACTCAGCCATTCTCCAATTGATGGGCATCCACTCTGTTTCCAGTTTCTAGCCATGTTACAAACAGGGCTGCCACAAACATTTTGGCACATACAGGTCTCTTTCCCTTCTTTAGTATCTCTTTGGGGTATAAGCCCAGGAGAAACACTGCTGGATCAAAGGGTATGCACAGTTTGATAACTTTTTGAGCATAGTTCCAAATTGCTCTTCAGAATGGTTGGATTCATTCACATTTCCACCAACAATGCATCAGTGTCCCAGTTTTCCCCACATCCCCTCCAACATTTGTCATTAGCTTTTCCTGTCATTCTAGACAATCTGAGAGGTGTGTAGTGGTATCTCAAAGTTGTCTTATTTTGTATTTCTCTGAACAATAATGATTTAGAAGATCTTTTCATATGACTAGAAATAGTTTCAATTTCATCATCTGAAAATTGTCTGTTCATATCCTTTGACCATTTATCAATTGGAGAATGGCTTGATTTCTTATAAATTAGAGTCAATTCTCTGTATATTTTGGAAATGAGGCCTTTGTCAGAACCTTTAGCTGTAAAAATGTTTTCCCAGTTTATTGCTTCTCTTCTTCCTGAATGCATTAATTTTATTTGTACAAAAGCCTTTTAACTTAATATAATTGAAATTTTCTATTTTGTGATCAATAATGACCTCTACTTCTTTGGTCACAAATTCTTTCCTCCTCCATAGGTCTGAGAAGTAAACGATCCTATGTTCTTCTAATTTATTTATAATCTCGTTCTTTATGCCTAAATCATGAACCCATTTTGATCTTATCTTGGTGAATGGTGTTAAGTGTGGGTCAATACATAGTTTCTGCCATACTAATTTCCAATTTTCTCAGCAATTTTTGTCAAATAGTAAATTCTTATCCCAAAAGCTGGGGTCTTTGGATTTGTCAAACACTAGATTTCTATACTTATTGACTATTTTGTCCTGTGAACCTAACCTATTCCACTGATCAACTAGTCTATTTCTTAGTCAATACCAAATGGTTTTGGTGACCACTGCTTTATAATACAGTTTTAGATCAGGTACAGCGAGGCCACCTTCATTTCAACCAAATGGTATTAATCTTAATAGGTGCTCAACAAATACATGTTGAATTGAATTCGAGTTTAACTGAGTGGCATTTTTTGAGATCCTTTATTTTAAAAGAGGTAGGAATCAGGTTTTGGTTTTTTTTTTTTTTAAACTGGAGAATGTGGATGTGCTTGTGTATGTGTGCATGTGTGTTTTGAAGCCATGGAGGATACTAGTTGTAATTAGTTAATTGCTAGTTGTAATTAATTAGTTGCTATAAGATCATCTTACGAGTTTCAGGTATACAACTTATCTCTGCATCTCACTTCCCATTATGAATTCTCATGAATAATCAAGTTGACCATAACTTCTGATATCAAATTAGCTTCTATGAATGGTTCAAGCTCTTCTTGATCCCATCCAGAAAAAAGTCAAATTAAATGTAGGATCATGGGATTTACTCCTAATTCAGACACTAAGGGAGTTTATAAGGTACAAATGAATGGAAAGGTTGATCTTTAGTAGAGGGTCTTAATTTCCACAATGAAATTTTAAAAGCATAAAAAAGAAACCCCTCCAACTCTTCTGTTCATGTCTGCATTGACTGAAATAACACATGGCAAACAAAGTACACAAGTTGATGACTAATTTTGCATAGGTTTATATGTAATTCATTACTTTAAATATTTAAATAAAGAGATTACCATAGCAACCCTCCCATCTTATGACATATGTCATGCAGAAAACCAGCCAAGGAAGAACATGGGTACACACACACACACACACATACACTCACTCACTCACACTCACACTCATACCCTGTGAACTTCAGTACTTTTGATGAAAATAAAGAATGAATGTTTTATGATTGATTTATTTTTCTTAGTTTTTTTTAGTTACCAATTTAAAAAGGAGACTTTATCATTCTCTCCTCTTAACATTTCTCCCTTCCTTTCTTCAGATTGTTTTCTTTTTCTCCCCCTGAAATGTTGGAAACAGCTCATGCATCCCCCAGAATCTGCAGATATATGTTCCTGACAGTAAACCTACGCTATGCAAATGTTTAAATGGCAAAAATCTCTATATTTTAAGAAATTAAGTGAATCCAGAAGAATCTTGCTTCAGATTAAAGAGCAGGGTGTAAAAGCCACCATTTCCTAATGTTAATATAAACAATTTCTCACTGAATATTGTCTGTTGGTTTTGATTTTAAGTAAACTTGGCTAAGTAAATACTTGTCCAGTGATAGGGTGCTTTTCTGAGAGACAGGATCCCAAATTGTGATGCAGAAACCACTATGCTTTTTTGTATTCCCAGAGAACCAAGCTTATTTCAAATTTCTTTTGTGCTTCACAGAATCACAGAATCTCAGAGTGAGAATTGTGAGGGACATCTATTTCATCTCATACCTGATTGGGAATATTCTCAACAACATTTCTCACCAGTAGATGTCTAGCTTTTGCTCAAGGGCTTCTAATGAGAGGAAATCTAGCTTTAGAGGTAGTTCATTTCACTTTTGGATAACTAATCATTAGAGAAATTTTCTCAACACGGAGCCTACATTTCTTTCTGTAATTTCTACTAGTTTACATAAGTTTTAGAGTCTGGAACCCAGCATGACAAATCTAATTCTTTGTAATCCCCATAATTTGTGGTTTTATTATGTCATAATATGACATTTGGAGTAGTAAAGTGTAGAATAATGAATGGTATTGAATGAAGGAGTAATGAAGAAATATGCATTTATATGCTAACTTTCTTAAGCCTATAGAAATACAGCTTGTTAATTATCCAGCAAAGGAGAATATAATATCTGATGTCTCCATAAAGTTGCTTTATACTTGTTCCTAGGCAAGTGATCTTATTAGAATGTGATTGGAACCCCAATTGATAAATGGTCAAAGGATATGAACAGACAATTTTCAGATGACTAAATTAAAGTAATCTATAGTTATATGAAAAAAATATTCTAAATCACTATTGATTAGGAAAATGAAAATTAAAACATTTGAAGCACCTCATCATACCTCTCAGATTGGCTAAGAAGATAAGAGAAAATAATGATAAATGTTGAAGGGGATGTGGGAAAACTGGGACACTAATGCATTGTGAAGTTGTGAAATGATCCAACCATTCTGAAGAGTAATCTGGAGCTATACCCAAAGGGCAGTAAAATTGTGGATATCCTTTGACCCAATAGTGCCATTACTGAGTCTGTATCCCAAGAAAATCATAAAGGAGGGAAATGTGCAAATTTTTTGTATCAGTTCTTTTTGTTGTAGCAAAGAATTGGAAAATGAGTAGATGCCCATCAATTGAGAAATAGCTGAGCAAGTTGTAGTATATGAAGGTAACAGAATATTATTGTTTTATAAAAATGATGAACAAGCTGATTTTAGAAAGTCCTGGAAGGATTTACATGAAGTGATGCTGAACAAAAAAAGCACAACTAGGAATACATTGTACACAGTAATAGCAAGAATGTGTGATGATTAAATATGAAAGACTTGGTCCTTCTCAGTGGTTCAGTGATCTAAAGCAATTCCAACATACTTAGGATAGAAAATACCATCCACATGTAGAAAAGGAACTAAGGAGACTGAATATAAATCAACATATGCTACATTCACCTTTTTTTCTGTTTTTTTTTAACCTCTCCCATGGCTTTTTCCTTTTGTTCTGATTTTTCTCTCCCAACATAATTCATAAAACAATATGTGTTTTAAAAATGTATTCAGGATTCAGGAATGTATTCAGGATAATGTGTAATCCATCTTCTTAAACTCTGGTTCATACTCTATTTGGGAATTTGTAAATGAATGGGGAGGTAGCAAAATTATAATGTATTATCAGTAAATGGTTGATTTGTATGTCTATTTTATATATCTATATACCCATAATGCTTGTGTCACATAAAAATTTCTTGGGTAAAAATACGTTCATAAGTGGGAAAAGTTTAAGAGTCACATGGCTACCAATTTTGGTCAGAATTTTTTTCAAATAGAAAAATTGAGGCAGCTAGATGCTGCAATGGGTACCAGCCCTCGAGTCAAGAGGACCTGAATTTAAATTTGGCCTCAGATACTTAATACTTCTTATATATGTGACCCAGAACAAATCATTTAACCCCAATTGCCTCACTCTTCCAAAAAAGATAGAAAAATTTATGACTTTCTTCTGAATTGGCATCTGCATTTTGCTTTCTCTATTGAATAACATCCTCCATTTGCCACAAAAAATTAATATACTATAGCCACATATTTTTATTAGGAATAATAAAAAAAAAAGAAAAATTATAAGCATTCAGTATAGGGAGCCTTTCTTTCAAACATTTTCCAACTTCTCCCAATTGTATACTCTTTACTCTTTGGAATTTATTCTTTCACCATCTTTTACCTTATATAATCCCTATCTTTCTGCAATATACAGCTAGAGCATTACCTTCTTTGTGAAGCTTTCCCTTTCATACTCCCTTGAAATCAACTACTATGTATTTGTTCTCTTTATATATATTCTACATTTTCATGTACACATACATACATTCTTGTTAGATCAGTTCTCTACTTAATGGCATATTAATGTACCAAGCTTTAACTCTTCCAACATTGATTTCTTCTATCTTTTATAATTCTTGTCAATTTGCTGAGTGTGAAGTAAAACAATAGAGGTGTTTTGATTTGCGTTTCTCTTAGTATTAGTAATGTGAAGCAAGCTTTCATTTAACTGTTCTTTGAAAACTTTTTGTTCATATTTTTTGACCATTTATCTTATAGAGAATGTCTCTTGGTCTTAGACATTTTTGTTAATTTCACCACATATCTTGGACATTAGAGATGTTTAATGCAAAGATTCCCCCCACCCCCAATCCATGATTTTCCTCTTATCTTAGCTGCACTGATTTTTAAGAGAAAAACTTTCATTTCATGTTATTAAATTATTTATTTATTTAGTGATTACTTCTATGCCTTGTTTGGCTAAGAATTCTTTTAGCTATAGCTACAAAAAGTACCTGACTTCCTTTGAGTTTTTTAATGGTATAACTTTTATATCAGGTTTTACTTAAGCTTTCTGTGATATATGCTGTACATACTGTGATGCATGCTGTAGAATGCTGATCTAAACCTCTACTTTCTGGCAAACTGCTTTTTAGTTTTCCTAGCAGTTCTTTTCAAACAACAAGTTTGCTCCCAGATTGTTCATCTTCTCAGGTTCATCAAATATCCAGGTATTGCATTTGAATATTTCTGATGCTTTATTATTTACTTTTCTCTCATTAACCATTATCAAATAATTTTTTTGGATTATCACTTTATATCACAATTTGATGCCTGGAAATATACTATTTTTCATTTCTCCCTGGACTTCATTAGGGATCTGGTATTATCATTACACATAAATTATCCCTGGTGAGGAGAAATTTAGGAAGCAAAGATAGGTATAGCCCAATGGCTCATCCTCCTGCACAATAATTCCCTTTAGTCCAAGGAATGCCGTCAGGAGGAAGCAATTCATGAAGAGAGAGGCTAAGGGAACACTAGGAAGTGAGTTTATGTCAGAGGCAGTCAAAAGATAGAAGGCAGGCAGATAGTGAAAAACAGAACTGGAAACGCTAATGGGTTGCTTCTAGGGGACACTGAAAATGTTAGCGCATATCCTGAGACCAACAGAAAGCAGATCTCTTTATAGCAAGATTGATGCTACATGTAGTAACCACCACAGACACATAGTTTCATTATTTATCAGATAAGCTGCTATACTTCTCATACAGGTGAAGTACACTAACTGCAGAGCATATATTTACATTGTAGTCAGAACTGAAGAATTTTTGTGATCAAAATTATTGAATGGCAATATGATCCCTCTAACTTGGGAATGACATTACAAGCAAGGCAATGTAATACTCCTCTTGGATAAGGGCCTATAGGCTAAAGCTATTCTAATGGGATTGAAGGTCAAAAATGATGGAGTGGTTATACCATGAAATTATACTCATTTGGGTATATTATTTCTGACTCACCCAATGGCACGATATTGGAACCTCACAAAGATCTGTGATCCAACTGCAAAGAGGAAGGGAGTACCTTCCGAAAGGCACAGCAGAACCATAGGAAGTTAGTTGTATATAATACATCTTTGTGCCGTCACTTCAGGGATAGACCCATTATAGCTCAACAAAGCAACTGCTCACTTGTGGTAGCATGTAAGGGATTTATTTCCTCCTCACTCTACTTAAAGTAAATAAGGTAAATAGAGCCAATCATAAGCCTCAGACTAAGTATGAAAAGGTCTTCAAACTAGAATGAAGTTGCACAAAAAACCTGTTTGGATAGACCAAAGAAACTTGATCAGACTTCATTCAAGAAATTGGAGCATGTTTGTCTTTACAGCCTAACTCCTAAGGAAGAGCAGCCTGGGGGTGGGAGGAGAGGCCTTGGCTTCAGCACTGGCCAGATCCCTTTCCTCCACACCTTTTGGCAAGAGAAAGACCTCATGGACTGTTAGGCAACCAGAAGATGTGGGTATCCCATCTTCCCATCTTCCTAGCAGTCCAAAGAGGCAAGGACAGATGGACACAGATTCTTGAACACTTTATTTATTTATTTACTTATCTATCTATTTATTTATTTATTTTTATTTAATAACTTTTTATTGACAGAACCCATGCCAGGGTAATTTTTTACAACATTATCCCTTGCATTCACTTTTGTTCTGATTTTTCCCCTCCCTCCCTTCACCCCCTCTCCCAGATGGCAAGCAGTCCTACACATGTTAAATAGGCTTGAACACTTTATTAATGTGAGAAAAGAATTTCCATCAACCAGGAGTTGGTCTTATCCTTTGATACCTGGGCTTTCTAAACTTGAGCCTACATTTCTCTGAACTTTGTATGTATTTGTAGGAGAGTGTGCCACAGATTTTTGGGAGGATGTTTTGTACCAACTGTTATGCTGTACCAACTAATAAATATCTTTCTAAAATCACTCTAAGGCTATCTCTCTAAAGTAATTCTAAACTGATAATCTTGATAAGGGAAAGCATCCAAGTTAAGGGTACCTGTCAGTGATAGTAAATATTTCCAACCTTTTGAGGAGCATTTAGAACCCTGAGAGAGGAGACAGGACATGACACAGCAGTAACAGAGTAAAATCCTAAAAACGTATATTGATCATATTTGCAAAACAGGACTCTAAATGCTACATTGAACAAGATCTAATCTTGAGTAAAACAATAGCATATAATTTTATATGTTTCTTATTATTGCTCTGTTGTGATTTTACCTTGACCATTTGTGTTTTGGTAATTGAGTTTTCTCCCTTTTCTTTTTGATCAATTTGTACTGATTTTGATCAGGTTGTTGGCCTTCTTAGAATTTAAAAAATAAACAGCTTTTGGCTTATCCCTTCTATAGTTGATATATTCCTTCCTTAATTTTAGTTGATATCCACTTGATATATTCCTTCCTTAATTTTCAAGACTCCTTCATTTATGTTTATTTGGGGATTTTGTTTTTATTTTTTAGCTTTTGAAAATTATGAATTTACATAGTTTATTAATCCTTTCTGTTCAGGTTAATAATTCTTATTTGCAGAAGTATGGTTTTTTTTGGGGGGAGTGGAATCTGAAGACTGCTCTTTATTGGATTCCAGAGATTTTTGTATACTGTCTTATTGTACTTTCTTTTTCACATAATTATTATTTCTATGATTTATTCTTTGACCAAGATGTCATTCAAGACATCTTATTTAATCCCAATTTAAGTTTGTATATTTTGCTTTTATTAGTTGTGTTAATTACTGTTTTTATAATATTATGGTCTGTTATGTACATAATTAGTATTTATGTCCTTTTCTATTTATAATTTTTCTGTTTATTAGCATATGGTTTAATTTTGTAGAAATACCTTGTAGGGACAAAAAAATAAGATATTATTTAAAGTTCCCATTCAGAATCACCTATAAATCTTTTAGTTCTAAATTCTACAAGTTTGCTCAGTTCTGTGTTTTCCTTCTTGCTAATCTTTGTGTTAGATTCATCCAGTTCTATGAGAGAAACACTAAAGCTTCCTTTATATAATGAGAGTTATATTCTGTGTTGTTTTTGCACTTCAGTTAACTTTTACCTTATTAATTTAGGTATCATATTATTTGACATGTGTATATATTATATGTATATATAAATGTAACTATACATTTATACACACACACACATGATATTTGTTCATTCTGCTTCCTTTAAGCCTAATGTAGTTTTCCTGTTTTCTTTCTTGATAGTGAAAAATTTAATTTAATTTTTTTCCCCTCTGTCCTTTTGGGAATCAACTGATATATAGTAGATTTTGTTTTAGCTTCTGATTTTTCATTCTATGTGCATTTTATTTTTATGGGTATTTCTTGTATATGGTAGATTATTGAATCTTTTACTCTTTTCAGGGCAGCTATACCACAGAGTAGTTACAGCACTGCACTTGGATTAAGAAGGCTCATATTCATGGGTTCAAATCCAGTCTCAGACACTTGCTCACTTGGTGACTGGGTAAGTCACCTTGTTTGCCTCAATTCCCATATGTAAAGGTACTAGAGATGGAAATGGTAAACTACTCTAGTGTCTGCCAAAAAAACCCCAAAATGGATTCACAGAGAATCAGACAGACTAAAAAGACAACAACAATAATATATTCTTATTCCTTCTTCCACTGTCTTATTTTGTTGGATTATTTAACTCAAGCTTTGATTATGAGGCTTTATATTTTTCTCCATTATTTCTTTTGTATTGGTTTTTATTCCCTTCCTCTTTTTAGTCCACAATTTATCTCTATAATTAGTTTCCCTCTCTGCTCCCCCATAATTTTGGGGTCTATTTCCTCAGGTAGTTCCTGATTTTCCTCCTCTCCAACCCACTTTCATTTATATACCTTATAAAAGTTCTTTTAATTTACTTAATTTATTAATTTCTCTCTTGTTATGTGCCCATTTCATTATTTATCTCCCTCCTTTTGACCTTTATCTTTTCCTTCTCAGTTTAAGTAAGCAGTTCAAAATCTCTCCCATTTTCCTTTTACTTCTTATATCAAGTGAACTTTGGGAAGTCACTTAATTTCTGTGAATCTGTCTCCTCAACTGTAAATTGAGTGGATTGGACTATATGAACTCATTCTGGTTTTGGCTCCCTGGTTCTTTGAGCATGCAAGAAGCATTTTTTGTTGTTGTATATTTCTAGTTTTCCTTTCTTTTGTTTTTATTATTTCTCTTCCCTTCTTTTTAATTATGATTTTTACTTTCTGATTCATGAGCTACAAACTTATTTGTCCCTTCTTTATTCTCTCTGTGTTTCTCATGAGGATAAGACCAGATTTGACCTTTCTATTTGATTTTCATGTAACTACCTTTGTTTGTTTCTACCTCATATTTCCTATTTTCTATCCCGCTTGGCTATTAGAAATGTCAATTCATGAAGGAAGAAATGTTATTAGAAATAGTGTCATGTTGTGAGAATCACTCTGTTTTTTAAGTCATGAGGCCTACTTCTGCCCTTTATTGTTTTTTTCTGTTGTGTCTGACTTTTTGTGATCCCACTTGGGGCTTTCTTCCTTTTTTAAGTTTTTTTTTTTAAATTTATATATATAAAAAAACAACAAAAGAAAAAAAGAAAGAAGAGGAAAATAAAACAAAACAGAACATTGTCATGTACCCAGCAGAACATCAGGGAGGATTCAAAATATATAATAATAAATTTCCAGTTCAAGAGAGGATATATAATAGTAAAAGAAATTATATTCAAGAGTCCATCTTTTCTTTGCTTTCTTGTATGTTGTTCTTTTGTTCTCTGCTGAGCACTTTTTTTACTTTATTCTTTTTTTTCCCCTTTTGTCTCCTCCCCCATCTCCTTCAAGCTGGCTATAGTTAAGCTCAGATATATTTAACAGACAGACAGACACACACACACACATTCACCTCCATCCACAGACACAGACACAGACACACACACACACACTCACTCCTGTTCCTTGTTGTAGTGATTGTATATATATCTTTTTTCCTATTCCTGCTAACTCTTTTACTTCAATTCTGCTCCTTACCCTGCCTTGATATTATTTAACCTCTCCCCCACCCATGGATCCTTCCCTTGTCTTCTTCCCTCACCCTTCTCGTCCCCTCATCACTCTTCTCTCCCCTTTTATTTCTTTATAGATTTTGGAGGGTGCTATACCTTTCATAGTATATATAATGTGAGTAGGTTTTCAGAATTACAAGTCCTCCTCAGCTTTCTAATGTCTCTGGGTCTATTCTTTTGATATAAATCTTTTTTTTTTGAGCCACCCCGTTACTGATGTCAGTCTTAAACATATAGTACACATTTCCATGTAAAAAATATAAACATTTTTTCCATGTTAAGTTCCTTGAAATTTATCTTGGATATTGGTTCTTATATGTTAAATTTCCTATTGAATTTGGGTTTGGTTGAAAGAAAATCTTGAAAATTTTCAATTTCATTGAATATACATTTTTCATTCAATATTATAGATAATTTTTCTGGATATGACATTTTGATTACTGATTTATATATGATTCCAGGACCTGCAGTCTTTTATTGTGGCTGCTAAAAAATCCTGTACAATTCTAATTGTTGCTCCAGCATATCTGAATTTTTTTCTTGTGTTTTGCAAAATTTTCTCTTTGATTGGGGGTTTCAAAATTTGGCAATAATATTCCTTTGTCTTTTCCACAAAGGATCTCTCTGAAGTGATAATTGGTGAATATTTTTTCTACTTTTCCCCCCATGTTCTGTCGGTCCAGGATAATTTTCATGGACTATTTCTTGCATTATTGTGTCAGGATTCTTTTGCTGGTCACAGATTTGAAGCAGTCCAAATATTCTTATATTTTCTCTTGATCTGTTCTCCAGATAATGTTTTTCTTATAAGATGTTTCATATTTTATTCTATTTTTTTCATTCTATATTGTGTTGGGTTATTGCTTGGAATCATAACTTTACTGGTTTTCTCTTGCCCAAATCTAATTTTTCAAAGAGTTATTTTCATCTTTAAGACTCTGTATCTCTTTTGCTAGTTGGATAATTTTTTTCATAATTTTTTTCTGGGATGCTATTTTTATTTTTTTAGTTTTTCCTCAATGCACTCATTTGATTTTAAAATTCTTTTTGAGTTCTTCTGTAAATAATTTCTGGGCAGGGAGTCATTTGCCTTTACTTTTTGGGGTAGAAGAAGCTTATTTTTTACTTCAGTGTCCTTGATGATGAACTCCAATCTTCCTTATTCCCATAATAAGTTTCTATGGTTTGGGCTCTGTATTAGTGTAAGCCTCTAATCGTGGGGAAGGGAAATTCTACCTCTGAATTCACTTCAGCTCCCCACTCTAACCTGGAACCCCAAACCAAGAGCTCTTCCCTCTTCTAAGTGCCAGCAGCCAGAAGCATCCCTGTCCCACTGCCCTGTAGTCACTAGGTGTGCTTGTTCCTTCTCTCCCAAGGCTGCATCTCAGCAGCAGCTGGTCCTAGTGTTCCTAATCATCCAAAGTTCCCTCTCTCTTCCTGGACTCAGACCCCTGACTCAATATGCGGTCTCTTGGAAGTGAGGGTTTATGTGGTTCCTGCTGAGACTCCAGCCAAATTCAGCTCACTCCACGGGTCCTGACTTGGTATTTATGTAGAGCTAACCTGGAGGCATAATCTCTGACCTGGGGTCTTTCTTTGGATCTTCTTGGGCTGTACTAGGAGGACCTCTGTTCTATCCCAAGTCTTCTTCATCTTTTGCCAGTTTCATGAGGCATGAATTTTTTCTGTTTATAGAAGAAATCTGGAGAGCTTGAAATTTAGTGACCTACTCTGCCATCTTTCAAGAATCCTCCTTCAGAGTTTTTTTTAAGATACAGAAATGGTTTGACATTTCCTTCTCCTGCTCATTTTATAGATGAAGAAATTGAAGAAAAAAGGATATTTGCCTAAGGTCACAGAGCTAGTAAGAGTCTGAGATCAGATGTGAACTCAGCTCCTCCTGAGTCTAGCCTAGCCCCAGCACTCTGTCCAAACACCACATTTCTGCTGCATCCTGCCTCTTACCCATCTGTGGTCACTCTTCCTCAGGCCACAGTGTCCCATCTCTGCCTCCTACTACACTGCCTGATGGTTACTGCCTCCTGGGATGGGGTGCTGTCTAGGTAGTTTCCTATTCAAGTTCCTTTTTTAATGAAATCTGTGATAAGATCCCTGTCTCACCATTCTGATTTCCTCAATCTGTGGCATCCTTGTAGGAGTCTCTATTTCATTGGTAACTTTGGTTCATGTGGCTACATTTAACAATACTTAATGTGTTTCAGCCTTTTTGGTAAAATTTCACTCATTCTTCACCTTTTTATGACTCTCTTTAATACTTTATTCATTAGGGAAAGCAGATGGTGTAAGTGCCAGGCCTGGCATCAGGAAGATCAGAGTTCTAGTGCGACATTGGAAACTTATTGGCTTTATGACTTTGAAAAAGTCTCAACTTATTTGCCTTAATCATTAGAGAAGGCAATGGCAAACCAGTTCAGTATCTTTGCCAAAAAAGCCCTAAAATGGATCACAAAGAGTAAGATAGTTCTGAAAAACAACTAAATAACAGTAAAGTTTTATTGGTTCATTTGTTTATGATCTAAGCAGACCTACGTTTATTTTGTCTTTGTATCTTAAACTTTTGGTGTTTTAGCCTTTCTTTTATTCTTAAAACTACTCTTCTCTGGTCCTTCCTGATCCTTTGGCTTCTCTGTACTTCTACTGTAACCAGGCCCCTTAGCCTGAGATGAAATTTTCCTCAGCTTCTTCACATTTGCAGGTGTGGAAATCAGCTGGTTCTAGGAACTAGCCTAGGAAAAAGTCCAGGGGGAGAAGTCTGGACCCAGCTGGGAATTCATCTTCTTTTCTCATAGGTGCTGAGGTTCTTTTGCTTCTGTCCCATGACTGTGGGCCGTATTCTGTTTCGTCCACATTCTCTGCCCCCTCCTACAATTACTGTCCCTTTACTTTACCAGGCTTCATGCATTTGATGCCAGCTGGAGTCAAGGGTGATCCTGCTAGAATAGGGGAATGAACAACAGAAGTCCTTAGAGTTGGACCCTGAGTCATACTCCTCCTATAAAATACTTGTTTTCTCTGAATCTGGTATGTAAAGTGGTTTGGAGATATTAATGCTATGTTGGAGCTCTATATATTTAAATTTTCTATTTCTCCCTCACCCCCTTTTCTTAAACTTCTATAGGACTTCTGTCTTCTGGTTTTGTGGATATACCTCTAATAACTCTATATTTGGCAGAATTCCTTTTTTTTCCCCTGAGGTCTTTAGGCTGTTAATTGCTGAAAGCACTATTTCAGCTTGCTGGTCATATAATTTCAGTGCCTTGGAGCTCTTATGTTTCTTTCCAACAGTGATTCTTTAGGTTATATTTAAAAAATAAATTGATATTTTGATGAATCTTTGATTTTTTCAGAATATGTATTCCCTAAGTAGGCATGTATCATAATCTATCAAAATGATATTCTTATTTGTGTCTTTCTTTATATCCTCCATGAAAAATTTACCCAATCCTCTGGAGGATCTCTTATTATTCCTTTAATAATAAGAATTATTAATAATTCCTGCTCGGGCAGGAGAGAACATTTAGAATGTTCATCTCTTAGGCCCTTTTATATTTGCCACAATATAGAGTCTACCTCCTTTTCAGCCATATATGATCCTGAAGATGTCTTTTATGTAACTTCTTTGGATGAAGCCATCATGAACAATATACTTGAACCCATCAATTATCACACCAAAACTGATGATTCTCAGATCTAGTTAGATAGCACTTATCTCTCTCCCAACTTCCACACCAATAATGTGTCTTTCTATATAAATTTAATAAGGCTAGTCTGACCTTGTTATTCCACTACTCAATAAACTCCAGGGACTCCTTCACTTCCAGGATCAAATATAAAATCCTCTGGTTTTCAGAGTTTTTCATAACCTGCCCCCTTACTACTTTTCCACTCTTTTCCTACCTTACTCCCATGAACTCTCTGATTCAATAACACTTATTCCCCAAACAAGACATACCATCTTTCCACTCTGAGAATTTTCACTGGCCATCTCCCATGCTTGGAATAGTATTCTTCCTGTTTTCTGCTGTCTGGTTTCTCTGGATTTCTTCAAGATCCAACTAAAATCCTACTTTTTATAGAAAATCTCTCCCAAATTCTCTTAAACCTTTACTAATTCCTCTTACTTATGGTGTCTTATTGTTGCTTATTTCCAGTTTATCTTGTCAGTGAATAGTTGTTTAAATATTATCTTCTTACATGGGCCTGTGAGCTCCTCCAGAGCTTGTCTTTGTCTTGTCTTTATTTATTTATTTGGTACCCTTCACACTTGTCATAGTAACTGCTTGTTGAATTCACTTGACTTGTATCAGTTCATATAAGTCTCACTTTTCAGAATTTCTCAGTCACCTTGTCTTAGTGAATAATAATTTTCCATTCCATTTATATATCATCATTTTGTCAGTAATTTCCTAATTGATGTGCATCCCCATTTTATTCTGTACTGCCTTAAAAACAGTAAAGATGCTATTATCCCCATTTTTTTTAACATGTGAGGAAATTGAGACAAACAGGATTAAGCAATATACCTAGTGTTCCACAGGTAAAAAAGTATCTGAACCCAGATTTGAACTTGGGAAGATGAGTTTTCCAGATTCTAGGTCTGAGTGCATAGCTAAAGCAGGTATATTATACTTCTGGTCAAGGGCAATTCTTTTGATTTTTAACATATGATCCCAATTAATTGTTTGTGTTAATGGTATGCTGGAAATGCCAATAGACTTGGTGGTAAGAAGTGGGTTTGAGTCTAGGTACTCTGTTATGAATTTTGGATATTCATATTTGGATATTTGTTTCTGACTTGCACATGCCTGGAGAGTGCAGAATCAGAGGAAGGCTAAAATAATCATTTCTTTGCATAATTTTAAATTGCTGTAAAATCATGTTTAGAAATGTAATGTCCCTTATAGACCATTTCTAATCCTTCCTTTTTATGAATGGAAAAAGTAAGACTGAGAGAGGCAAACTGATTTATCCAAATAGGAAGCAGATGAGCTGGAATTTCAACTCAAGTTTATTGATCCTCGACACAGAATTTGTGCTATGTCCCCAGTCTGAGTCTCCCAAAGTTTGTTTCAGGTTCTCCTTTTGGGGAATCTCATTTATACAGTTGCAATTCCTTTGTTGTGATTACTTTGGTACCTAATAAGTTGTATTCGTATTGGGTGTGTGAACTTATCTTTGTAAATTTTTTTAAGTGGAATAGTCTTACAGCAGAAACCTGTCCATTTTTATCTTCCTCTATGGTCTCATTCACTGTCTCCTGAGTATATTATTTCTTGTCTTACACTCTTGCTCATGCCTGACCATAAGGACTCACATTTATATGCTGCTATAAGCACTATTCATAATCCCAGCATCCAAACTTCAGCACAGCCCTGCAATCTAGGAACTTGCAAGCATTATTACCCACATTACCCAGTCTGAGGAAATGAGCCTCAGAGATATTAAGTGATTTTAAGTCTCAGAATATTAACAGTAGAGCTGGGTGTGGAAACCAGATTCCTTGAAATGGAATTAAGGTCTCCACATTATACCAACCATCCACTCTCTCTTTATATCATCTCACTCCCACTTTCCTCCCTCATTCAACTCGTGTCTCCTTCAAGAACCAGGACAAGTCTTCCTAGAGCCCATCTCCAAAATCCCCTAGAACTTGTTTTCTATATTACTTGTGAATTACCTGAGAGTGGGGACTATATCATATTTCTTTGTATATCATCTGGTATGTATGGTCATAAACGTTCAATAACTATTTGTTGGATTTGATGTTCTTTTGAATACAGTTTCATTTAAAAGAGAATCTTTTAAAAATTCTTTTTTTTTTTTGAAAGGGTCATGGACAGTTGGACATGTACAGAAAGAAGGAAGCCATCAGACCCTAGGAGTTCTAACATCTCCAGGCTCCATATATATGCAAATCTCTTAACAAATTTCAAACAATGTAACAGTAACACAGCCCAGTTTCCCAGGGTAGGGGAAGCACAAAAGACCATTGTTCAAGTTTAGCAGGGGGTATGACCTAATCCCTGCTTCCTTCTGTCCACAAGTCCCCGTCCTCTTTCCTCTTGCCTCAGTGCTTTAAGTCCTCATCAGCTATATAGGATAAAGTCTCTTAGTAGCTGAATACCCCCCATTCCCAGTTCAGGTAATGAAACTTCTCTCTGTCTCTCTGTCCTTCCCCCCCTCTTTGTCTCTGTTTCTCTGTCTCTCTCCATTTCTCTGTTTCTCACTTTCTCTGTCTCTGTCTCTCTGTGAGGACATGAATAAATACAGGTTATTTAGACCAATATTTTTTTAAAAGCTCAAAATCATTACTAATTAGAGAAATGCAAATTAAAGCAATGCTGGGATTCTATCTCACACCCATTATCAATTGGAAAGATGAAAAAAAGGAAAATGATAAATGTTGGAGGGGCTATGGAGAAACAAACATATTGATATGCTATTGGTGAGCCTGTAAATGGATCTAATCATTTCTTTTTAATTTTTAATAATATTTTATTTTTTTCCACTTACATATAGAGGCAGTTTTTAACATTCGTTTAAAAAATTTGAGTTCCAAATTTTCTTTCTCCCTTTCTCCCCCTTCCTCCAAAGACAAGAATTTTAAAATATGTTATATATGTGCAATCATGGAAAACATATTTTCACATTAGTCATATTGTGAAAGAAGAAATGGATCTAATCATTGTGGAAAGTAATTGGGAATTATATACAAAAAAGTTACTAAACAGTGTATCTTTGACCTAACTATGCCTTTATTAGAACTAGACCCAAGAAATAAAAGTGTAGAGGGCCGCAGGTAGTGGGGAAACTCTGGGTAAGGTATAAGACCCTTCAGCCCAGGGGGAACCTACTGACAATGTCTGGTTTGTCTCTCCACCTCACTTTGGTGCCTCTCATCCTCCCTGAGAAGTCAAGGAGAGCATGACCACCTGTGTTCTACTTGAAGCAAAGGATACTTATAGTAAAGAGGCATTTACATATCAAGAGCAGGGTATTTATAATTATCACTTGCTCAGTGTGATGTTATGATAAAATGGTTGCCTAGTTGGCACATACTTAGTGTGCTGTAACGATGTAATCATACCAAGGTATTTAAGGGCTGAGAGGACTTGAAATAAAGACTCCGTCTTTGAGCATCCTGGTGGCTCTCCTGCCTACTCCACTCCTTCACTACGACCAAGACTGGTTCCAAGATCCTCAACAGAGCTACTCTGGATATTACATTTTGGCACCTGAACAGAGACACTAAATGTGGGGCACTAAACATGGGGCCCTAGACATGATGCTCTGGATGTAAGGATTTATCCTCAGCAGCTTGGCTGACATGATCATAAGCTCAGTGGAGAAGTCCCTGTGACTTGGAAATAGGGTGAGTACAAAAATAGACAAGCAGGAAACTTTGGTAAGGGCTAAACTAGCCACTTTCATTTTTCAGCCAAAATGGGGCAAATACTAAGTAAAAAGCTTTCCCCACCCTAAGGGGAGTGTGTGGCATGCATAGTTAGGTTAACAAAGAAGGAAGGTTTGTTGGCAAAACTTGGAAGCAGGTCACTGGACTCTTAAATATATTAGAGAGCACATCACTTTGGCTCTCTAAAGAAGAAAAATTAGAGCCAGATATGTGGGAAATAGTGGGAGAGCAACTAATTGAATATTACTAATCTATGGGTCCTGATTCAATTCCTGAGGACACATTCCTTATGTACAATATAATACGATTGGCTTTAAAGAAGCCCACAAGTTCTAAAAAAAAGGAAAAATTTTAATGTGGCTAACCAGATAAGGAAGTGTGAAGAGAAAGAGCAGGAGGGGGATGGTACTGACAAAGCAGCTGAAAGGCATGGAGATTTGGACAAGAAAGAAGTTTAGTTTAGTGCTGATGAGCTTAAGGGGGTGTAGTACTTCTCACTTTCACAGCTCAGTTTCACTTCCGCCTTCACCTGAGCAGGAGCCCTTAGGGCATTCCCCATCTCCTGACCCTCCCCCCTCAACTCTGCCTTCTTGGGCAAAGGGAGGAGGAGGAGGAATGGGAGAAGCAGTGACACCATCAGCACTGCCCATGAAGCAGTTTTGCCCACCCCCCATGTCACCATTACAAGAGGCATTAGTTAAAGCTAAGGAGGAAGGACAGGATACATCTAGTTTGAGAATAGGCATATACCCTGTGATTGAAGAGTTTGTCTCTTCAGGTTAAGAAAGAAGATACACTCCTTTTAATTTGAAATTATCAAAGATCTGAAAAAGGCTTGCACTCTTTATGGGTCTACATCATCTTCTATTAAGCTGGTATTAGAGAATTTGGCTTTTGAAGTGTTAACCTCTAATGATTGGAAATCTATAGCAGAGACATGTTTAGAACCTGGACAAAACTTGTGGCTTTTTGAGTATAGTGAACTCTCTAGAATACAAGCCCAGTGAAATAGGCAACCTGGAGTTAATAAACCAGGCACCTCTGATCAACTAGCAGATATAGGTCCTTATACAAACACTTTAACACAGATTAATTACCCTTTTACAGCATATGAGCAAATTGCTTCTGCTGCTATCAAAGCATGGGACACCCTCCCAGGAAAACAAGATAGAGAGGAAGCCTTCACGAAAATAGTGCAAGATCCAAATGTACCCTTTGCTGATTTTGTGGTACTTTTGCAGATAGCTATCATACGAATAACTGGAGAAAATGCAGCTACAGGAATTATGATAAGACAATTTGCTAAAGAAAATGCTAATGAGGTTTGTAGAAGAATTATACTATGAATAAAAAAGATGCTCCTTTAGATGAGATCAAAAGATGCTGTGCCACAGTAGGCACAAATACCTTTTATGCCCAAACTATGATGTAGGCTTTTCAAGATCTGAACATGGGAAGATGGGATCCTTTTTGGCAAGGTACTTCTAGAGAGACTCGTCACTGCTTTCAATAAAGCAGGGTATCTGAAAGCTCAATGCTGGCAAAAAGACAGAGTGAAAAAACAAGGTGGGAGAACAAGACCCCAAACCCCTTGTCCAAAATGCAACAAGGGCTTTCACTGGGCATCAGAATGTAGAGTGACTCAGGGAAATGGGAAGTGGGGCTGGGCTCCAGGGTCCTAGGCAAAAAAACACTTGGGGCATGATGGCAGCCACTGTTATACCCAGAGAGTCTTTAGAAGTTCAGTACTCAGACATGATCAATCAGCCGAGAAGCAACCCAATGGGAGAAAGGGATTACAAATAGGGAGAATAGAGCTGTAAGCTACTGGTACTACTTAGACATTCCCTGGAGAGCAGAAATCTGTCTCTGTCCCTGTCTGGCTTATAGATTCTTTGCCTCCAGGCACAGTAGGGTTGACCATTTCACCTCCTGAGAGTACTTACAAAACAGTGTCCACCCATATGCTGATGTGTGAAACTGGAGAATGTGTAGTTAATATCCCAGTCACTAATTCAGGTAGATCATGTGTGATCTATCACCCAGGAGAAGTGGTAGCATCAGGTTTACTGATACAGACTCCTAATAAGCAATCTGGTGATAGATGCCCAGATTCTGACTCCCAACAATAGAATCCGGAATATTTTGGACTGCAGCTGTGACAGCTGACCAACCTATGCTCACTATTTATATAAATAGCCTACCATTAGAAGGATTGGTAGATAAAGATGCAGCTCGTACAGTCATTAGAGGTGCCAACTGGCCCAGTCACTGGCCAAAGATTAAATCAGACACCTACATGTCTGGTGTAGGGGGATCAATAACAGCTGAAGTTAGTGCTACCCCTTTGAGATGGATATTTGAAGATGAAACAAGAACTTTTATTCCTTTTGTAGTTAAAAAAAATCCCCATCAATCTGTGGGGAAGAGACATCTTACAACAGTTAGGATTACAATTGAATACTTTGGCTTTTTAGACAGCGCTGCTGTTGAAGGCCTGCCTGCACTCATATCTGTTCCCATTCCATGGAAAACTGATACACCAGTGTGGGTAGAACAGTGGCCCTTAACAAATGAAAAAATTCAGGTTTTATTAGATATAGTACAGGAGCAACTTGACCAAGGACACTTACAATCTTCAAGTCTCTGGAATTCCCCTGTATTTGCTATAAAAAGGAAATCTGGAAAATGGAGGATGTTGACTTATTTTAAAAAGGTAAATGAACAGATGGAAACTATGGGAACTCTT
Source organism: Sarcophilus harrisii (assembly GCF_902635505.1). Lineage (NCBI taxonomy): Eukaryota > Metazoa > Chordata > Mammalia > Dasyuromorphia > Dasyuridae > Sarcophilus > Sarcophilus harrisii. The sequence continues at coordinate 150,358,645 of NC_045429.1, forward strand.
CAGCCTGGACTTCCATATCCTACTCAGTTTCCTAGAGAATGGCCTCTCTGGGTTATAGACATTACAGATTGTTTCTATTCTATCCCTCTAGATAAGGAGGATATGAAAAGATTTGTCTTTTCAGTGCCCAGAGTTAACTTAGCTGAGCCTTATAAAAGATATAAATGGACAGTTTTGCCACAGGGAATGAAAAACAGCCCTACTATGTGTCAAATGTATGTTGCTGCTGCTCTTACTCCATTAAGAAAAGCATTTCCAAAAGTAACATTATTACATTACGGATGATATATTGGGATGTGCACCTGAGGAGCATGTAGAAGCATATTACAAAAGACCATAGAAACACTAAGGAACTACAAATTGCACATAGCTCCAGAAAAAATTCAAGACATGCTGGCAATGTTTTCAATACTTAGGATATGAAGTATACCCTAAGGTGCTTACAGTACAAACTGTCCTTAAGAACAGAGAAGCTAAACACCTTAAATGACTTTCAGAAATTGATAGGCGATATCCAATGGATGCGTCCAGTGTTAGGTTTGATTATCTATCAGTTGCAACCATTGTATGACATTTTAAGGGGAGACAGAGCTTTAAACTCACCATGCCAGCTTACAAAAGAAGCTCAAGAGGCTTTGAGAGAAGTTGAAGTGGCTTTATCCAATGTGGTTGAAAAAGTCACTCAAAAACCCTTGGAAATATCAGTTTTTGCTACAAAAGAGGCACCCACAGTAGTTCATTAAGGAGACAGTGTGATAGAGTGGGTGAACCACCCAGCACAACCAGAACAAAGCTTTACTCCTTACCTAGTGCTTGTGGCTAGAATTTTATTAAAGGCCATTAAGCGAGCAGTACAATTATCTGGGATAAGACCTGACAAGATATACACCTTTTATACTAATACACAAATTAATGTATGCTGTGAAACCATCCCAGAGTGGCAAATTTTATTAGCCATGGCTCCAAATTTTACACACGGGTCTCCATTAAAGATAACCAGACTATTACATAATTGGTGATGGATTTTGAAGGAAAGGTTTCTAAAGTTCCTCTTAAAGGACCAACTATCTTTACAGATGCATCCAAACATAACATTTGTGCTATATACTCTTGTGACTTACCTATAAAGAGAGTAGTCAGAACCGCTTTTCAGTCCTCTCAGCCCTTAAATACCTTGGTATGATTACATCATTACAGCACCCATACATTATTTCAAAGAGAAATAGAAGGATTCATATGAACTGATGCAGAGTGAAGTAAGTACAATCAGGAGAACAATTTATATCGTGATAATCAGAATTATAAAAATAGTTTTGAAAACTTTTATAAACTGATTATGAATGAAATGAGCAGAACCAGGAAAAAATTATATGCTATCAATACTGAAAAAATGAGCAACTTTGAAAATTGTAATGGTTATAATCAATACACTGACTGTCCATGATTCTAGTGGGCTGATGAGGAAACATGCTATTTACTACCTCCTGACAGAGTAGCAACAATTTCTGTGTGCAAAAATTGATGAGACACTTTGATTTACTTAACTCCACATACTTTTTTTTTTAAGGAATTTATTTTCAATTCTCTCTGTTTTTGACTAATTGGGAAGAGGGAGATTATTGCATTGTTCAAGTTTTTTATGGTTTTTCTGTCCTTATATAAATTGTTCTCCTGGTTCACTTTACTCTTTGTCAGGTCATACTACTCAGGATTCTCAAAAATCATCTCTTTATAATTTTATATAGAATAATAATATTCTATTACCTTCATACACCATGATTTATTCAGCCATTTTCAAATTATCTAAGAGAAAATCTTAGGCACTCCACCTATTGAATGCTGATTCTTTATTTTTCTCCCTCTCCTCCTTTTAATAATCTATTTCCTTACCAGGAAGTTTATTTTGCTTGTAACCATTCTCTTTCTAAGGTTATTCTCTCCCTTGACATCCAGCTCCTCCTAATTTGTTTCTCTGTTGAACCTGATGTACATCAGTGCATGCAATGTCTTATACATCAATGTAAACACATGTCTTTACATGTTTAATCCTCCTTTGTCTATTTAAGATAAGAGTTAGGGGTCATCTGATACTCCTCTCACATTTCAAATATAATTTTAGCCACTTATGATCTAACTCAAGGCCAGTCACTTTACCTCTTTTTGCTTCAATAATAGCACCTACCTCCCAGGGGTATTGTGATAATCAAAAGAGATAATATTTGTAAAGTACTTAAAGATGCTTAATATTTGTTCCCTCCCCTTCTTATTTTAAGTAAGATATTAACAAGTTTTGTATGATCTCAAACCTATATTTTCAGTATTTGAACAGTTTCCTTCTGACTACTGGAAATATTTTTTTCTTTGAAAATGGCAATTCTGGATTTTGGCTATGATATTCTAGCCTTTTAGGATTCCTTTCGGGAGGTGATAGATTCTTCCAAAAGTGACTAGCTCTAATCTGGAATTATGCCCCAAAAGTTATCAAACTGTGCATACACTTTGATCCAGTAGTGCTACTACTGGGCTTATATCCCAAAGAAATACTAAAGAGGGGAAAGGGACCTGTTCTGTGCCAAAATATATGTGGCAGCCCTGTTTGTAGTGGCTAGAAACTGGAAAATGAATGGATGCCTATCAATTGGAGAATGGTTGGTTAAATTGTGGTATATGAAATGACCAGCAGGATGAATACAGAGAGGCTTGGAGAGACTTACATGAACCGATGCTGAGTGAAATGAGGAGAACCAGGAGATCATTATATATTCCAACAATGATACTGGATGACGATGTATTCTGATGGAAGTGGATTTCTTCGACAAAGAGAAGATATAACTCAGCTTCAATTGATCAATGATGGACAGAAGCAGCTACACCCAAAGAAAGAACACTGGGAAATGAATGTAAACTGTTTGCATTTTTCTTTTTCTTCCTGGGTTATTTTTACCTTCTGAATCCAATTCTTCCTGTGCAACAAGAGAATTGTTTGGTTCTGCACACATATATTGTATCTAGGATATACTGTGACATATTTAACATGTATAAGACTGCTTGTCATCTGGGGGAGGGGGTGGAGAGACGGAGGGGAAAAGTCGGAACAGAAGTGAGTGCAAGGGATAATGTTGTAAAAAATTACCCAGCCATGGGTTCTGTCAATAAAAAATTATAATTATTTTAAAAAATGACTAGCTCTAATATATCTGGAGAATTTCATTTATTTCTTGAAATACTGTCAAAGATTTTTAAAAATGATTTTCAGGGAGTTCAATAATTCTTAAATTATACTTCCTCGACTTTTAAAAAGATCAGTTATTTTTATATCAAATGTTACATTTTCTTCCATATCTTCAACCTCTTGATTTTGATATACTATTTCTTGCTATTTCATGGAATCACTGATTTCAATTTGGTCTGTTCAGGAAATTCATTTCTTGGACAAGTCTTTTAAACTTTCTCAAACAACAGTTTTCTCACCTGTAAAATAGGAACATTAATCTGTGCAATAGTTGTCTAACAGGGTTATTGTAGAAAAGCATTTTGTAAATTTTAAAGCCTTATATAAACATGAGCTACTACTTCTCAGGAGTCTATAAATGGATTATCTGTAGTAGCATGGAAACTTTTCTTCTAGATCTACCTGATTCCTAGGTTGAGGACAGTAGAAATGACCTAAATTAAAAAAAGAAAGTGTGCTTCCAATAAAGGGGTTGACCTAGTGTTTCAAAGGATACTTTAGGTGAAAAGAGAATTTATTTTAAAATAATCTGTGATTCTTCTCCTCATTAGCATGAATGATCAGTGACAAAATTATTTCATACCATGCTATTTTCTGACTCTAAATGAATCCTTGAAGGGAATTCTTGTCTTCTTACAAGAACCATCAACTCAGGGGCCGGATAGGCCCTTCCTTAAAGCTTTTTTTTTTTTTTTTTAATCCCCCCAGCTAGAAGTAATCCCTCCCTTTTCAAATTTCTCAGGTTATTCTGTTTCAACTCTCCTATATATCTACTCAATTATTACTTGTATTAGAGTTATGAGTGTACTTATCTTACTTGTCTCTACCTCAAAGATGATAAATTTCTCAAGGGAAAGTCTGTGTTGTTCGGCACAGTGCCTTGCATGTAGTAGATATTTCATAACAATTTCTTGAAGGGATTGGCAGAGAAGGTATCAAATGTAAGTATAATTGGAAAGGAAGTGGGCCAGCCATAGACCCAGAGTGATGGATAACAGACCAGGTGCTCCAATGTGTTCTCCACTTCACTAGACAAATCTTTCTATAGTGTATTTATGCAAAGACAATGATAAAAACTGTACAGATCAGAAAATATCTAGGGGTTATAATTTGTACTAGTAGAAAGAGTATTTATTATACCAATACAGTCATGAGTCTGTCATCATACCTAAGATAAATTAAAATGAATATTAAAAAGTCACTGGGAATTGGATTATAAAGAAGACCTTTTTCTTCTTCCTATGCAAGGAAATTCCTTTTTCTTTTATTGAAAAATGACTCAGACTCAGAAAGTATGTATCTTTGAGGCACTAGAAACCAAATGAAAATGGAATCACCAGTGTAAGTAGGGTAGAAACACTATGCGGAAAACAAAATAAGGTCCACTGAATCTTTATTCATGTTGTTACATTTTGGATGTTAGGCAAATTACATGAGTCTAATGCCAATGAGGACCTGACTGAATGGATGTAATTATTACAAACACACTTCCTATTTGAGGCAAATGCTATTTTCAATGTCATTAATGCAATAGGCACCTCAAACAAGACTTTGCTTGGGATGTTTTCCTTTTAAGTTTACATACAGACTTCTCAGTAGATCGTTACAACCAGCTTTAAGATATAAAGCATTATCCATTGTCTTAGAATATGCTGTTTCTTCTAATGCTTTCGTGCAACAAGAAACAAAAATGGACTGATGGATTGTGCATTCTTCCCAGGTTAAATGAAATAAAAATTATATAAATTTACACTTTTTTTTCAAGAGTTAAGAAATATTATTTGTGATATTGGTTCTGAATAAAGAAGCCTTCAATACACAATGAATGAAGTGAATTCCAAAATGAAGGTGATGCTTCCATTCTGCTTACATAAAAATACATTTGTCAGTTTGGAGATAGAGACTTCTGTCTTCTTTCTTAGAACTTCCTCAGCTGTGCTGCCAACAACTGTTGGAGGGTGTAAGAGGGAAGAGGGATGTTCACTGGAGAAACAACCTAATTTCTTCATGCTGGACTTCAATCTCATTCCGATTTAGGTCTCTCTTTACATTCTTCCATACCTAGAAATACAGGCAAAAAAGGTTTTTGGGGTTTTTTTTGAGTATTCAGATAAAATAAGTGTTTGGGAATAAGCATTGGAAGGCAATTTGCTATGATGCATAGGACACTGGCTTAAGATCCAGAGAGCTTGAATTCAGCCATGGTTTTTGCCATATTTACTACCTGTATGACCCTGGACAAGTCATATCTAATGCAGAACCTTAGTCTCTGCATTTGCCAAAGGAGGATAATAATACCTGTCCTCTTTATCTTACAAGGTTTCTGTGAAGATCCTATTAAAAGATGTACATTGTAAGTCAGACAGTATTGTCTCAGTGTGAATTATTGTTATCTCTTTAATTCCTTTTCTTCATTTTTCTCTATGCAAGGAAGGAAAAAAAAGCCATCTGCCATGCTGATGTCAGTGTTCTCCCAAAATTAACTCAGTGACCTCCCTCCCCACCCTTTTCTTGAATCAGGCAGGGCTCTGCATCTCATGGCACACCCTGACTCCTACTGCTTCAGGAAGGGGGAACCTCAAGCTGACGCTTGAACAATGAGGTGTTTGCAGAAACACAAAGCAGATTGCCTTGTAGCAATGGGAGAAATATCTCATGAGTTTCAGAAGAAGCATCTCCTTGGCTATATTTTATTGTCCCTACTCAGGGAAAGTCTTTGGACTTAAAAAAATTCCAAATATTGCTTTCTTTTTTTCTTCAGAAAAGCCATGGCCTCCCTAAATTGCTTCTTTCTCTATTCTTTTAAACTAATGCTCCTTTTCTAACACAATACAGGTAGAATTAAGAGTTTTCCTTTGGGGGAGACTTGTCTGGGCCTCAGCACCTGTTATCGGTGTTGAAAAGAGTTTGAATTGGGGAACAGGTTTAATTTTCCTGGCCACAAAAATGTTCAAATCATTCACATGCTTGTTCTTGAGCAATGAATTATTGTTACAATCTGATAAATGCTCCCTAATTGGCCTTTCCTTTTCTCCTGGTCTGGTGCCAAACATCTCAAGGACTGTTTAAAAAAAACAACAAAACAACCAAAAAAACAAAAATAAAAACAAAACCCCAGAAAACTTTCTTCTGGAGATTTCTGAGATAGCTGTGTAGGGAAGTTTCTAACAGATCACAGATTTAGAATTGGAAAGAAATTTGGAGGAAATCTAGTCTAACTCCCTGAAAACTGAGATTCCTTAGGTGTGAAGTGACAGGCTCTAAGTCTCATAAGTACAAATGGCACATCTAACAATGAACTCCAAATTCCACACTCCACGTTCAGTGAGGATTTGAACCCAGATTTTCTAATTCACAATGTAACATTTTTTCTCTTGCCAGCAGTGCCTGGGTGGGTGGATAGTGACAGTGGAGGTGGCAAGAAAGGCGATATTAAGTAATACAAATGATGGCCAAAAGGCAAAGCTGGGGATGTTGAGTAACTAAATTCTTCTTGGAGATGGGACAAAAATCACAAAACACATCAAGAATGTCTTATCACTGCCATTTCCCCCCTGTAGTGGTAGGTATATCAGCACTGGAATGGGTGTGAAAGGAAGGAAATTCTTGTAAGTTCATTGGTTTTTTTGATACTGCTAAGGCCTTGCTGATAGCTAACTCTTAACACCTTTGCCAGAGGGCTTATTTGAAAGCATATCAAGTAGAACATCCAGATAGAAGAGTGAGGATCTTCATATAAAATCCCATTTTGAAGCGAAAAATTCTCTAGATGTTGCCAGAACTTTAAATATAGTAATGGGTGTGCTCAGTTCATGAAGTAGCCATAGGCAGAAATTGGAAAAAAACACAGAGATTTAACTCCAGATCAGCACCCTTGACTCAGGGGATTGCTCCCAAGCCAGCCTTGCATTCCATTCTTCCTTTGGGACCCTTTCCAGGAGCTAACTAAAGCAGTATGTTTTCTTTCTTTCTTTCTTTCTTTCTTTCTTTCTTTCTTTCTTTCTCTCTTTCTTTCTCTCTTTCTCTCTTTCTCTCTTTCTCTCTTTCTCTCTTTCTTTCTCTCTTTCTTTCTTTCTTTCTTTCTTTCTTTCTCTCTCTCTCTCTTTCTTTCTTTCTTTCTTTCTCTCTTTCTTTCTTTCTTTCTTTCTTTCTTTCTTTCTTTCTTTCTTTCTTTCTTTCTTTCTTTCTTTCTTTCTTTCTTTCTTTCCTCCAAAGTATTCAATTGCAGATGGAGTTATTTGGCACTAATGTTGGAATCTTCAAAACTGGGGGAGGAGGGCAGAGGTGTTTCATTGACCCAAAGAAAGAGCAAACTCTTCCCCACCTATTATGGTTTGGCAGCTTAGGATGGAAGGGAGAAAAAAACAAAACAAAAACGGGTAGCTATAAATCTTTTTTTTTTTTTTTTAATTTGAGGAACAGTGATGGTTCCATGGGCAGAAAATATTCTGTCATAAAACTTTGGAGTAGAGCCCTCTATCATCTTATGTATGAAGGGTAAGAGAAGAAGGCAGGAAGCATGTCCTTCACACCTTTACTCTCTGCAAAGACTTTTACTTGGTTGCCACATTTCTATATTTTTTGGGAGATATAAATCTGTTGGGGGCATAGCTGGGAGTATGAAACTAGAGGGAGTATGGTTCTGCTGTGACATGCCTGATTCTACATGCCTGATGCCCGTGGGGCCTTCTTCCTTGTTTCACCAGACCCAGGTTTTTGGAACACTGATTTTTCTGTACAGAGAAAGTCTTACCTTACATGAATCTAACCACCTTGGAGAGTCTCTATAGGTGGAAGGGAGGGTTTATTCAACTTCAAATATAGAAGAACTTAGGTTAAAGCACGCATACATATGCATATCCACAGCCATACATGCATAAACACAAACACAAAACTCAACAAAGTCATCTCAGGTTGGATTTTTAATCAAAATTTTAAAATGCTATTTTTAGGATTCACTTATTAAGTACATCTTGTTCATGTTTCATGTTGGATTGGTCTATTTTTCTGGTTTAATTCTGTCCCAAGTGTTCAGGAAAAATCAAACCAAAAACAGGAATCCTACTGAGATGTTGCTGGTGTAATAGAAAAAGTAATGGAGTAGGAGTTGAGTCATTTGGATCTGAAACTTATTCCCTCTTTTAGAAATAACCTGGTGTTAGACTAGAGGCAGTGTGGTAAAGAGGGCTAGATCTGGTGTCAGAGGAGCTGGGTTCCAATCCTAGCTCTGGTTGTGACCTTAGACAACCTTGAGATATCCTTTAAGGAGACTTCACTATCTTACCAGAAATACAAGGGGTACCAAAACAAGGTTGCTTGGGTGCTGTCACTGAAAAGTTGGCTTGGGTGGCAGTCATTCTGACAACATTTAAGTGTGATAGTGGCTATCATGGGGCAATCCCACATTTCACCAAAAACTGTTGTTTAACCTGGGGCTTGAGGTTCTTTTTGTTTCTAATTATAATGTGCATCCCAACTTGACAAAGCATATACTCTTAAGACAAGCTGCCCAGACTGTCCAAAGAATGGGGAGAATGAGGGAAAAATTGGAAGATGCCAATCTTGGAATCAGTTGTATTCCTTTAAGTAAAATGAAAGGATAGAAATGGATTATCTCCAAAGGTTCCTTCTAACTCTAAATTTCTAATCCTAAAATAAATTCCGTGACTTCTTCTAAGATTATATAACTTTGCAATTTGACCTTGAAGCAGAGTAAGGCTGTACTGATGAATAATTAACAACTGACTCTCCAAAGAAAACAAAAAAACAAACCAGTATGCATGATACACTTTTAAGTTTAATCTGTATTATTAACATTTTTTCCATCACTTTTTAAAATCCAATCATCATTATCATCAACAATAACAAAATGAACCCTTACTTGTAACATTTGCTGATTTCTGACATTATTCAAACTGAAAATTTAACAACTGGTTCCCCAGTTTGAATTGGATCATACCCTTGACTGTAGTTAAATGGCTAACAGCAGCAAGTAAAAGAGTAGCAAAGGGTTCATAGGTAGCTTCTGAATAATAGAAAGTTGATTTGATTGCCTCAAATCTAAATACTGCCTTTTTCCTAAGAACCTCTAAACACATGTACTTTCCATTCCATTCTCAAAATATCCTGTGAAGTAAATGAGGGATTATTAGTTACATTTTAAAGAAGGAACAACTATCAAATCACTTACCTTAGGCCACACAATTAGTATCAGTGTAGTATAGCAAAAAAAAATGTTAGCTTTGGTCAGAGGAGGTTTATACCTCACTTTTCTTAATGACTATGCTCAAGGTGATAACCTTGAGCAAGTAATTTAATCATTCTAGGCTTCTGGTCTTTCACTGGTAAAAAGAAGGGGTTAGATTAGATGATCTTGTAAATCCTTTCACACTCTGAATCTATTATCCTAATTTAGATTTTTTTTTAAGTTCTGGTCCTATGACCAGGTTCTACATTATAGACCAGTTAGCTCAAGTGTTTGGTGTGTAATAGACTGTTTAGTAGCAAGACTAAACAGATCTAAGGAAAGAGAAACTTGTAAAGATCCCTGTGCTGTATAATCCTGGCTTCCACCTTTATGCATACAACTCTAGGATGCAGAGTCTACTGGCAGTATCCTACCACTAAGGCATGATTTACCTTAGGTATCCCTGACTTCTTCCTGGATGAAGCCCAGAGATCTTCAGAGTTTAGTATTTTGGTTAAAACTAACAACAGAAACCACCCACCACCAAGTAAGCCCAAATCAGGTTTGAAAATAAATCTTGCTGTCGGATGTGCATTCGATGTGGACTGAAACTGGCGAGGATCTGTGCTGCTGCTTTTTCCATCTTCCAATTTTTACATCATTCTATAGAGCCTTGGGATAAACTGGGCAGTTTGGCTAAGAGTATATGCCTTGCCAAGTCGGGAAGCATGCTATAAATAGAAACAAAAGGCACATCAAACCTCAGATTACTGACAGCCTTTGGTGAATATAGGACTGCCACTTGATGGTCCTCATCAAATTTAAACGCTAGATAGGTATGACTGCCACTAAAGCCAATATTTCAGCAAAAGCCCCCAAGGAACTTTGTGGTTTTGTGTCTCATGCTTCTAGTAGGACAAGGAAGCCTCATTCAAGGTTCTCTCACCTAAATAAATGGTTCTATAAAGACTACATTTCTGAAGGTTCAGGTCTTAAGTGGAATGGATTTGTTGGAGTAAATAACCATTTTATTTAGGGTTAACCTTATGCCATTAAAAAATAAGAATTCAAAGGATCATATCAAACAGCCTTTCCCTTGAATACTTCATTTTCTGCTAATAACGTCCCTATCTATAGGCTGAAGCTTCTTTTCCTGATAGTTTTTTAATGGCTAATACCTGGTAACATCAATTGAATAGTAAACCTTTCAGACAACTGCCAGCAGCTCTTAAATTAGAGTTGGTAGCTATGAAAATGAAACACTATTCATAGGCAATTGCATGGACCTTAGAAGACATTTAATTCACTTGCGGATTTGTTTTATTTTATTTGTTAATGATGAAGGAAGAAATAATCTGCAGTGAAATTCTACTTTGGCTACATTATTCTTTCAGAAATCAAGTTCTGTTGATTAATGCTTCCCTGAACAATACTTACTCCTTTGAGTATCCCAGATGTAGTTGTTCAGAACTTCTCCCAACAGGTACAAAAGGTTCATTAAGACAGTTGCGATCCCAAAGAAGGTTATTTTGGCTCCTGGGCCAATGTGTTCCAAGAGAGGGTACACCCAAATCCCTGTTACATGATGCACCCAACACACCCTGAAATGGAATCAGAAAGAAGAAAAATCCAGGAGTTGCTATCATGGTAGTTTCTTTTTCTTTTCAATTTTCCTTTTTCTTCTGTTTTAGGTCTTATTTTAAAAAATTTATTATTTATGTTTTTAACATTGTTTTCTTTTTAAATTTTGTGTCTCAAATTCTCTCCTTCCCTCTCACCCTTCCCCCATCCACTAAGAAGCCACGCAAAGGATATCTATTATACATGTGAAATCATGCAAAACATTTTCATGGCAGTTTCAAAGCTGATTTTGTCCCCACTGGGTACCGCTTAACCCCATTCTCTTCCCAGGCTACAAGTCTCAAGCTAAATTGGCCTCTGCTACCCAGGAGTGACTCCAAACACTGTTGGATTTAATGGAATTATTATATTTTTGTTATTATAGAGGCTACTTAATCTGATCTTTACACATTAAAACAACACAGGCACCAGCCAAGTACATTCTATTCATCTATGGTTGAGATAAAACCCTTGGCTTCTGTGACAGTTCTCCTGAAGAGAGGCTTTTTAAATTTATACCAGTTCATGATTCTGAAGAAGCTAAATTAGCAAATTTTTTTTTGGTTGGGGGTATGAATAGGGACAATGACTGAAACCATGACTCTATTGGCATAGGGATCGCCTAGTGAGAAAATTACCTGTACCTTACACAAGGCAACTTTTCTATCACTTCGATTTGTACCATGAGAAAGAAAAAGACTTGAGAAGTGTCACCAAAGAAATCTGTGACAGAACTAGGACTTGATCCCCAGGTCTTCCTGACTGAAAAGGTTGGTTTCTAGTTCCTCTCTTAGCTAACAAATGTAGAACTAACTGACCCCAGTCATCCTCCTGAGGTTGCAAGAATGCCAGTGGCGAAGGACATATGTTCAGATTTCAATCCTGTCATGTTCCATCTGTATGTCTTTGAGCCAATTACTTAATTTCTCTGAACCTCATTGACCTCACTTACAAAATAAAAGATGAGTTTTAAGATCCCTTATAATTCTGAATCTAAGATCTTATGAATACTGGTTTTGCTTTGTGAGGGTTTGTTTCAGTCTATGTAATTGTTTTATCTCAATCCACTTGTTTCCACACTACCCATTTGAGATTATAATTTTTAACATGAAGGGATTTAGTCCTAAAAGGGACCTCAGAGATTCAACACATTAATCTTATAAATGAGGTCATGGCAGAGACTCTCTCACTCTTCAAATTTTCTTAGGGATTTTCCTTAGTTCCAGCCATGCTCTATCTTGCGTTATATTTATTTGTTTATCTATTATGTCCTTGGGTGTATACTTATAGATACATATGTAAAGATACATATATACATATATGTACATATACATATATGTGTGCACATATACACTTAAATGTTCTTGAATTAAATGGTACAAAGTCACACAAGCTAATAAATGGCAGGACAAAGATTTGAATTGAGGTTTTCTGACTCAAGATCAGTATTCTTTTTGCTAAATCATGTCATGTCTTTAAGCTATGTTGGTTGAGCAGATTCATAATAGCAATAAGTTTTACTGTTTTCTAATGTTTAATCAGTTTGAAATTATTGATAAGAAGTTTTAGATTGTTGTTTTAATATCTGATAGTAATTATTTCCAAATTAGGTTTGCTCTATTTGTTTATGGTATTTCATTTTCTCTTTTTGCCTTTGTAAGTCATCCTTCTTACCCCTGCCTTGTGGATACCCCAGCTTTGTTCAAGTACCACTTCCTATAATAAATCTTTTCTGAAGTGTTCCTTGGCATCTATTCATCTATGTATATTGCACAGAAGAATGAAAACTACTTTAAGGCAGAAGTCATTTTATCTTTATATCCCTAGTATTTAGCACAATGCCTTTCTTATAGTTGATGGCAAATAAGTAATTAAGTTAAAGTGTTAATTATTTATTAAACAGTGTCAAAGTACATTTACATTTTGAAAGATAAGGATTGTTCCTCTAGTTACTGATTCCAATATTATTTTGTCTACTGGTAAAATCCACATCAGCCAAGGAAAAATATTGTTTAATCAAATCCTCTATGGTATATTGCCTTCTCAGAAGAATAAAAAACAAATAAACAAACAAAAATACATAGGATTACTAATTACCGAATACTTAGAAAACTATTCATTTGAATAAAATATGCAATTTTTTACCCTATCCAAGTTTGCTAATCCCCTGAAATGGATCTGAGGACTTGAGATGAATAACTCTGGCTCTAGGGTCTACTAAATTACTATACATGGAGCTACCTTTCTAAAGAACCTTAAGGTTCTTTCCAGATCTAAGCCAGGATCCCATGATCTTAATCTATCTGGATGAGTTGGCACAATCTATCCTGTATGTGTGCCAGAGGGCACTGTGGTACAAAATTAATGTATTTTGGAGTGGGCACCGTTTTGCATTAAAAGAGTGCCATATCTTTGAAGGCCTGCTTGGCCTTTGTTTTACTGATACCTATGGAACATAATCTGTAATTACAAATAAAAGATATAGAGAAATACTGAAGGCACACCAGAGGATCCCTCCTTCCCCCCCTTAAAAGCTGAAGAAATCCTGCTAGGGCAGCTTGATCTCATTTGCTATAGCATGCAAACACAGCAGAAGATCTGGACAAATGGGAGGTGGGCACTAGAGGAGGCCTGAAAGGCTAAGCTATCCCTTGAATGCTTTTGACCATAGCTTTATCTTAGATTACACAAGCAAGCCATTAGTATTCACAAATGCCATAACCTGATTCCACAGTATTGCAGCAGAGCTTTATCTATGTAACTTTATAGCTAACCTAATGCAATAAGCTGGGCAGTTGTCAAGTAGCTTGTTAATTTCCTGATGGATAATACAAAGATTTAGGGTTTTTTCACATTTAAGCTGTTTTTTTACTAATTAGCTTACATACATTAAAGTCTCACTGACTATAGTAATTCCGGAGTTTGTCAGTCTGGGCGTAATAAAACCCATAACTGCTAATTAGTTTTCACATTGATAATTACTCTTCCTCCTCTATTTCCCCTATTTAGTGGTCCTCTCTTTTATAACTTTCAGAAATGATGATTTGCTCAGAAGTTAGGTGAGGTAGCTTCTAGCAAAATATTGGATCAGCTGATAAAGTCAAGTGGGTGCTATATCAGCACCCACTTTTTGTGAGTTGGAAAGCTTTCATCTCTTTGCTGGTATTGATTGATAATCACAATAGTTAATGCTCGCCTATCTCTCAGGACCGACTGACATATTGAACTTTATGGTTTGCAAAATGCTTTACAAATATTATTTCATTTTATCCTTACAACCCTGGGAGGTAGCTGCTATTATTTTACTGATGAGAAAACTTATACAGAAGTCCAGGAACCTATTTAGGGTCATGTAGTTGGTATCTTGAGGACAGTTATGAACTAAAACCTTTCTGATTTTAGTCCCAGTCCTTTATCTATTTCACCACCCAGCTTGCCAAATTTTTAGAACTTCACCACAGAAATGAACGCTATCAACAATTTAATCTTTGCTATTGGATGGTTAATCTATCTCAACTACAGAAATTCAAAAGCTTGGCCTTGCATTGAAATTTCAATAATATATCTTTTTTTTTTTTTTTGCTGAAAGAGAACACATTTATCATTGAAGGTTGTCCTTTTAGCATTTGGATTGTTCAATAAATTAACTTGGGGGGACTTCAATGATCTGAATAAGGATTATGGACTATTTCGATTATATTATTATTATTGCTATTATGGTGTGAATTTTGAAGTCTTGACTGGGCTTTTGATACCATCCTTTATACTCTCTAGCTTTCTTTCTTGCCCAACCCCAGAGAGACTGTCCTGAGAAAAATCTTCACTTACTATTTCAATAAGTCTTTAATAAACCTTTACTATATACATAGTACTGAGAAACTGGGGAACACAATTCAAAAACAAAAACAAAATCATGTCTGTTGTAATATAAGAGTCATTAAGGACTAATGACTAAAAGGAAGGGCACAGGAGCCCAGCATAGATAAAATCCTACCTCTGCCAATGACATTGGACAAAGTAAGTTAATTCTCTGAGCACTGGTTTTCCTATATGATGAAAAAAAATTTGTAATATCTCCCTAACATGAATGTTGTGAGGGTCAAATCAAATAATGTATCTTATAGCCAAAAAATACAATGTAAATATTTTTATATTACTAGTAATGCATGTTGCATTAACCTTGTAAAAGCATTAAATTAGCTGGTGAGAAAATTATATCTTCTAAAATCAAATATTAACAACTTCTAGATTATACTTATTTATGAATAATATGACTCCTTTTTGAGGGAGAGATTCAGATTTGTGATTTAATTTTTTCAGGGGTCACACAGCCAATATGCATCAGGTGGCATGTTTGGAACCCAAGTATTCTTTTTAAAAATTAATTATATTTCATTTTTCCAAATACATGCAAACAAAGTTTTCAACATTTACCTTTGCAAAACCTTATGTTCCAAATTTTTCTCCCTCTCTTCCCTCCCCAAGACATCAAAAAATTTGATATAGGTTAAATGTGTAATTTTTCTAAACATTTCCATATTTGTCATGTTGTGCAAGAAAAATCAGATCAAAAGGGAGAAAAACATGAGAAAAGAAAAAAAACCACAACCAAACAAATAATAATAAAAAGTGAAAATACTATGCTTTGATCCATATTCAGCCTCCATGATTCTCTTTCTGGATGCTTTTTTTTGGCATTTTTCATCACAAGAATCCGTCTTCTTTACTGTCCAGATTTCTAACCATTAAATCAAGCACTACTATATTAGGCTGCCTCTTCACAGCATCATCAGCACATAAAATTGAGAGTGCTTATCCATTAGAAAATCCTGTTTTCTCTCCATGAAATGTAAAGGAGGGGATTTTTCTCTCTGTCATGCTCAGCCAGATCTTGGCTTTCTCTCCTACTTTCAGCCTAGAATTTCTTTGCTTATTGGAATTTATAGGTATCTGTTCAAATAGTAATAAAGAGTAAATATGGTGTTTTCCTTTTTCTGGATCTAGATATTACTAATCTGAGCTCCAAATGCTTACCTCTGGTGAAGTTTTAAGATGAAGTCTGAGAAACTAAAACAATTCAATGACTTATCAGGAAAACTTCCCAAGTGAAAACATTCACAAAAACAGAAAGCCAGAAGGGTTCTTAGAAGTCATATCGTTTTATAAAAAAGAAACCAAGATCCAGAGAGGGTAAGAGTTTTCTCCAAAGTCATCTTTTTGGTAAGTAGCAGAGCTGAAATTTAAACTCAGGTCCTTTGATTGCAAATATAATGCGTTTTCCTTTGTACCACAAGGAATCTATTATTTAAGAATTAGCACATAGTTCTGCTTTGTAGCCACTATCTCAGATGGATGGATGTTGGATAGAGCATAGGCACTAGTCAGAAGACATGAATTCAAATATGAACCCTGATACTTATTAGCTGTGTGATCCTAAGCAAATCTGTTAATTCCTGTATGTCTTGGTTTCTTCATCTGCGAAACTTAGATAATAATAGCATCTATACAACTGGTGTGTTGTGAAGATCAAGTAAGATTTAAAAAGCACTTTCCAAACCGCTATATAATTGTTGGCTATTATTATTATGGTTTTTTTTGTTGTTATGGGGCAGTGTCTAAAGACCCCTTGAACATTTCCAATAAAATGGAAGTTTCTAAGAACAAGGATAATTTTTGTTTTGTTTTTTTCCCCTATATCCTATTACCTTGCATAGTGCCTGATGATATGTTTGCTGAATTGAGCTGCATGGAAGCTGGCTCATTTTCTATTCCTTTCACCCTAAATCTCTCATTCTTTTCTAGTTTGAGGAATCTACTTTGATAGTTGCCTCAACTGTACCCTGTGACTAGACATGAAATCTTGTCTAGTTGTGGAAACTAAAATCTGCCTCAGGATCCCTGATCGTGGATGGTAGAGCCAGAGGATTCATTGTCCCAGCCCATAGGCAAATACCAGCAATATCACAATCTGATGTTAGGCAGTACTGAGCTAGGGAAGTAGGGGGCTCATCCATAGATAGACTGGCTACAGAAAGCAAATTTTTCTTGCAATGCATATTTTTTATATATCAATCCTGAAGAAAACATTTAAATAAAAACAACTATTTCAATTTACTGAAACCTTATTAGCTTTTCCATATAAAACAGTCCAAAAAACTTAGAAATTCCCTTCTCCCATCACTCCTACCTGACCCTCAACCCCTGGAAATCTGCCTTCCTAACATAAAATTAAAATGTTTTCAAGGTTATAATTCTTTCCACCTATCCTTTGGGAGAAAGACAAACTTCATGAATTCCCAGAATGAATTCCATGAACTGACTGATTGTTATAGAGATTGTCTAACCCAACTCTTTCATTTTACTCAGGAGGAAACTGAGGCCCAGAGAAATGAAATGACTTAAAATCACCAAGCTAATTTGGTGAAGAGCTAGTCTAGAATCCAAGTTTTCTGATTCCAGCTATTTTCAAAAGAAGCCAAAAGATACAGAATTATCAGAACAGAAATGGTAGTGGGGGCTCTACTCTGTGATCAGAATCATTATTCTGGAGGGCTTTAATGCTTATTGAGGAAAATGTTTTGTCCTGTTCCACTAAATAAGAGAGATCAGGTGTTGAAAAAAAGGCCACTCATTCTCTCATTCAGTCTCCTGTCAAGGTAGGATGTTCTCTTTCAATGCATTCCAATGTGAGTCTAAACTCGTTTTTCAGGGCTGGAGGTGGAGTTCCCAGTTTCGTAATTTACCTCATGGTGACTTTTAATTTTGATTCAATTTAATTTAACCAGCATTTGTCAAGTTGCAACAATGTTCAACTTAAGCTGGTACTGGGATAAGTATAATTACAGATACGGCCATCAGGAATCTTGGAATTCAGTTAGAGAGATGACAATTGCACAAACTAGAAGAGAATGAATCCATAGGAGAGGTACTATTTGATCAAAGTGCAGTGAGAGATCTGAGAGTGAAAGTTTATTACAGAATAAAAGGAAAACAATTAAAAATAGTCTTCATGAAGAGGTAGTACTCTGAGCTAGGTCTTGAAAGATATGCAAGATATCTCTATAGGCAGAGGCTGTATGTACTTGTGGGGGGGGAGGGAGGGAAGAGGGAGGAGATAATTAGTTGTATCTAAAATAACTCAACTTACATTTTCCTTTATAAAAATGAAAACTTCCTATTTTTCCTTTTGTTCATTGGTTCTTCTTCTTCTGCTTGCTGTATGGATGCCAAGAGGCAAGACTACTATATTAACAAGAGGCAATATATTGGAGTAAAAAAGTGTATTAGACTTAGAAAAACTAGATTTAAGTCTCAGCTTTACCATTGACAAGTCTTAGATCCTTGGATAAGTTATTTAATCTCTCCCAAGACTCAGTTTTTAAATCTGCAAAATGAATATAAATGATACTTCCATCTTTTGCAAATATTTGCTGTAATCTGCAAATGAAATCAATGTATGTGAAAAATCCTTTGTAATTATAGGATGCCATTTACATATAAGCTAATATTATTAAATATTATTTATACTTCAATCCTTCATTGAGTGGGTTGCCATTCAGTGGCACAAAATGATCATAGAATTTGAGCTGGAAGAGACCTCAAAGGCAATCTAGATCAAATCAACCATTTTATTGATGAGGAAACAGATTCAGAGAGTTGGTGACTAAACATTTATTATGTACCTACTATGTGCCCAGAATTATTTTGGGGGAGTGACTAGTAAAGAAATGAAGGAAAGCAAAAGACAATCTCTCTAGTCTTAAGGAACTCACAGTGGAATGTGGGAGACAACATGTAAACAATCATGGACAAACAAGATACTGACAGAGAAAGTATTAGAATTAAGAGGGAATTCGGAAAGGCTTCCTGTGGAATCAATCAGCATCTATTTCAGTAGTCCAAATTTGAGGTGATAAGGGCATACACCAGGTGGTAACAGGGTCAGAGGAGAAAAGGGAGTATATATGAGATGTTTTACAAAGGTAAAATTGACAGGCCCTATTAGCAGATTAGACATGGAGAAAATTGTTGTTTTGTCAGTCATTCTTAAAGAGGACCAGGACATCAGGGTGCAAGTGAATTAGATTTAAGAGAGGGAAGACTGTGTAAAGTTACCTGCTTCACTTTTTTCTTCCAGATCTGGTTCCAGTAGCCATATAGAGATCAGGATGACTAGAGATGGCCCTGGATGCAGTGGGAAACATTGCCCTTTTTAAGGCAAGGTTTTATCAGGTCTCAGTTTGATTATTAAGGCAACTGAAGTAAAGAATAACCTTTTTCACCTAGTTCCAAAAAGATCTAAATAAATAAATTGGGAAGGAGAAGACCCCCCCCCTAGGTTTCTGTCCAAAAAGAAATGATTATATTTACATTCATTCTGAATCAATTAGGACTGAAACAAAGATCAGTTGGGGCTTGGCCTGGACTAATTGCTGGGCAATCAATGAGAGCCAGAGTGGTTTGGGTTTTTAAGGTATGGTCCTTAAGAAAGAAATTTAACCAAGATATCTTGAGAGGATTCAGAAATTTTCCCTCCCTGCCCGCCCTCCCCCCAATTTTTTTAGAGCATTTACAGGTAAGGTTATGATATCTATGGGAATACATGGAAGAAGGAAAGAAAGAAGGAAAGAAGGAAGGAAGGAAGGAAGGAAGGAAGGAAGGAAGGAAGGAAGGAAGGAAGGAAGGAAGGAAGGAAAGACTAAGGAAGGAAAGGAAGGAGGGAGGGAGGAAGGGAAGGAAGGAAGGATGAAAAGATGAAAGGAAGGAAGAAAGGTAGGAAAGAAGAAAGGAAATATGGCAGAAAGGAAGGAAAATGACAGGAAGGAAGGAGGGAATGATGGGGGAAGAAAGGATGGAAGGAAGCATAGAAGGAAAGAAGGATGGAAAGAAGAAAGGAAGGATGAAAGGAAGGAAAAAAGGAAAGAAAGTAGGAAGGAGGGTGTTTCCTAACTAAACAGTTCCACTTGGATCCCCAATGAGGCAGCTTTACTCACAGAGATTGTTGTTTATCCTTTGTTCTGAAAGAGGGTCATTATTTATTTAGTAAGAGAGAGTAAGAAGATCAGAATAACACTTAGTTTGTGAGCCTCAGAGACTGGGAGAATGGTAGTGCCCTCAACAGTAACAGGCAAGTTAGAAAGAGGGAAAGGTTTGGAGGGTTAAGATAATGAGTCTAGCTTTAGACATGTTGAATTTAAGATGTCTACAGAACACATTTCAAGATGTTCAATAAATAATTGAATGCAATAGAGAGTTAGAGCAGGATAAGCATATCTGAGAATCATCAGTATAAAGATGGTAATTGAATCCATGGTAGCTAATGAGATCATCAAATAAAGTAGTATCTAGGGAGAAAAGAAAATGGTCCAGGACTGAATCCTAGGGGACACTCAGTTAAACAAAGATCCAACAAAAGGGGCTGAGGAGTGATCAGATAGGTAGGAACATCAGAAGAATAATATGAGAATCTGAAGAGAAAAAAGCATCAAGAAAGGAGGGAGGTTAAGTCACTTGTTTATAGTCACAAAGGAAGACAGAAAAAAAATTAAGTAAAGTCCCCCTAGGATCCTGGGAAGCCTCCCTATGTTTGATTTATGTGGGGATTTGGAAAGAGTACACACTATGGACAGATATAGAAGGGTTGCAATCTGCATTTTTGAACAAAATATTCTTATCACTGAGATCACAGATCCATTATAGTTTTAAAGAGTTTCTCTAGATAATAATGAAATATAATCAACCAGGAACACGCGCGTGCACACACACACACACACACAACTTTGAATCATCAAAAGAAATGCTCATTAGGACTCAGGACTTCTATTAGCCAAAAGCTGTGAGTTTAATCCTTTGGCCTGTGGGAAAGAACTTTATTATACTTTTTGAAAAACTTTGTCATTACATTGTTTGAATTTTGTTTTATGAGGCTAGAGTGTTTCAACCTAGAGTGTCACACTGACTTCAGTGACCTTCAGTGGAAACTAGAGATGGCTACAAGGAATGTTTTGGGTACATCCAGGTCTTGAGTCCACTCCAAACACTTTTGTTTTGAGTTCAATCACTCTGGTCTTATTTTGGATCCACTATACTTCCCTGCTGATATGCAAATCAAGCAACTTCACCTAGGAACTGCCCTTTTCTGGAAATCATCTAACTGCTATGTGATGGTCACCCGGATTGTCTTTAATCCCCTGTTCAAATTCTATATGATGGGAGCCTGAGCTGTGCCTCCCAAAATGACAATAAAATTCTTTCTATAAAACTTTTTAGGTTTGGGGTTTGTCCTTGACTGACAGATCACACATTCTTTTTCATGTGAGGCCCTGAGTCAAAGATGTTTATAATGGCAGGCTATATGAAAGAAGAATGAGTGTGTGTGTGTGTGTGTGTGTGTGTGTGTGTGTGTGTGTGTGTATCGGTCACTGCCTGCCTCCCTCCTTAGTGAGACCCTGTCCCACAACCTTCTCCAACATCAGGATACTCTGTGGGTAGCCTCTCTTCCATCTCCTGCCTTCCATAATCTTTTCCAATACAAGTAAGGTCTCTAAAATCTCTCTCTAAATGAGTGGCCATACCTCCACAAGGATCTGCAGATAGACTCCTTGGGTTTCACAGGATACATCACCATCTTGTAGGAGGGTGAACTTCAAGGGAGGACCTGAAACAGTCTAATCTCATGCGCCCTTTCAAGAAACTTTTCTCCAACCACTGACAGCTTTCTTGTACTCCTCATTCAATTGCTGGCATATTCCTATTCTCTTATATTCACTCATTTCAAATATCTTGAAACCCAGCCTGATGATGATGAACAAACCTATTCACCATCCTCCACTTGCTATTCTCTCATGCCTCTCTATCTTAGTCTTTGCTTCCTTTCCACACTATCCCACTCCAGATCTACTTGGTTCCTTCTATGATGCCTTCTGAAATGTCTGCTCTATAATTAGAAACATTTCCTTTCATCTTATTCTTTTTCTCTCATTGATTCCACCCTTTGATCATCACTGAGATATGACTCTTTCCCATCAATACTGTTTCCCTCACTTACCTTGCCAGTGTTGGCCACACTTTCTCTGATACATGATGACATCATGAGAGAATTGCAATATTCCTTGCTTCCCAATGCCACTTGCAGACCCTTACTTGATCATTTTTACTAAGTGATCTCTCCTCCCTTGTCATTCACGGTATCCAAATGCAGATCTTGGTGGTTGTTCAATCTAGAAATACTCAGGATATTCTCCTTTCCTCAAGGAGTTCAGTTTCTGACTTTTTTCGGTGTCATCTTTTTCTACTTCCTATCTCATGCCTTAACACTAGAGGACTTCAACATATCTATTAATAACCCTTCAAAACCTAATATCCCAAATCCTCAACCTCTTCTATTCCATGAACATCTCCATAAAAATACCTTGACCTTTTGTTGTTGTTCTGTCATTTTTCAGTCTTTCTGACTCTTTGTTATCCCATTTGGAGTTTTCTTGGTAAAAATGCTGGAGTGGTTTGCCATTTTCTTCTTTAGTTCATTTTACAGATGAGGAAACTGAGGCAAACAAGATTAAGTGACTTGCCCTGGATCACATGGTTGCCAAGTCCCTGAGGCCAGATTTGAACTCAGGAGGAGGAGGGGTCTCCCTAAATCCCGGCCTGACCCTTTATCACTGCACTGCCTTGCCAATGTTTCACTTCCACATTCATGAATTTTGAAATTTATCTATCATTACTTTTTATCATTAATAACATTTATATAGTGATTACTATGTACGAGATACTGTTAAGTGCTTATCTAATTTGAGCCTCAGAACAATCCTTGAGATTGTTGCTATTATTTACAGAGGAGAAAACTGAGGTAGAGATTCAGTGACTCACCTGGAGTTACATAATTCCTGTTTGAGGATGGTTTGAACTCAAGTGTTCAGGGCTTATAGTATAGAGTCATCAGACCCATTACTCTATCCAGTTATGCCCCCTAATTTTGTTCTTTATCCTTGTCAGGATCTCTATTCCTTCTGCTTCTCAATTCTTTCTCAGGTCATGAATCTTGCACTTTTTTCTTCCCTTCCCTGCCATGTGCTCTTGGTATACCAGCATAACCATATTTATGCCCCACTTTAGCTTCCCTTGTACCCTTATTCTGTTGCTAATCATGACTTGTCAAGCTTCAATTCTATATCACTCCCACCATCTATGTCCTTCACTTCTATTTATAGGTTCCAAATAGAACAGGAGATCAAGAAATGCTGCCGACTGGGTTCGCTATACATTTACGTTATCTCATCTATTTTTTAATTGTAGTAATTTTATTTATTTTTAATATACTTTGCTTTATGAATCATGTTGAGTGAAAAATCAGAGCAAAAGGGAAAAACCATGGAAGAGAAAAAAAAGATAAAAAAAGTGAACATAGCATGTGTTGATTTACATTCAATTTCCCTTAGTTCTTTTTCTGGATGCAGGTGGTATTTTATATCCAAAGTCTATTGAGATTGCTTTAGATTACTGAACAACTGAGAAGAACCAAGCTTTTCATAGTTGATCATCACACATTCTTACTGCTATTGTGCACAATATATTCCTGGTTCTGCTTCTTTCAATCATCATTAGTTCATATAAATCTTTCCAGGCCTTTCTATAATCAGTTTGTTCATCATTTTTTAAAGAACAATATTCTATTACTTTCTTATACCACAACTTGTTCAGCCATTCCCCAACTGAAGGGCATCTACTCATTTTCCAATTTTTTTGTTACCACAAAAAGAGCTGCTACAAAATTTTTGCACATGTGGGTCCTTTTCCCTCCTTTATGATTTCCTTGGGATACAGACCCAGTAATGGCACTGCTGGGTCAAAGGCTATGCACAGTTTTATAGTCCTTTGGGCATAGTTCCAGATTGTTCTCCAGAATGGTTGGATCATTTCACAACCCCACCAACAATACATTAGTGTCCCAGTTTTTTCACATCCCTTCCAACACTTATCATTATCGTTTCCTGTCATTTTAGCCAATCTAAGAAGTGTGAAATGGTACCTCAGAGTTATTTTAATTTGCATTTCTCTAATCAATAGTGATTTACAGCATTTTTTCAGATAAATAAATGGTTTTAATTTCATCATCTAAAAATTGTTTGTTCATATCCTTTGACCATTTGTCAATTGGGGAATGATTTATAATCTTATAAATTTAATACAGTTCTTTATATATTTTAGAAATGAGACTTTTATCAGAAATACTGACTGCAAAGATTTTTTTCTCAGCTTTGTACTTCCCTTTTAATCTTGTTTCTTTGACTTTATTTGTGCAAAATGTTTTTAATTTAATGTAATTAAAGTTCTTCGTTGTGCCTTTCATAATGTTCTTTAATTCTTCTTGGGTCATAAATTTCTCCCTTCTCCAAAGATCTGATAGGTAAATTATTCCTTGTTCTCCTAATTTGTTTATGGTATCCTCTTTTATGCCCAAATCATGTATTCATTTTGACCTTCTTTTGGTATGGAGTGTGAAATGTAGATCTATGTATGTTACCTACTCTCAACTGAGTTTTCACTGTTAAAAGGCAAACATTTTATTGTTTCCTAAATGATTTGCTATCCTACTCTTCACAGGAGAGTTTTGAATCCCTTTTATCTCTTCTTAAGCTTCCCGTAGTACTCCTTCCCATCAACCCCTGAGGCAAGGACTTTATTTCATATTTCAATGAAATAAACTTGAACATTGTTTTTCTATTCTCTTCATCTCACACCATGCAGACATCTTCCTCCATTATTTTCTCCTTGACCCCCTCTCTCATAAAGAGTTGGCCCTTTTCTCTATTGAATGAACTCTATGTTCATTCTTGATCTTATCCCTATCTGTCTTCTGTACCAGACTGCCCCAATTATCATCTTCACTCTCATTCGTATTTTCAATCTCTTCTACTCACTCTTTCTCTGCTATGTCTTTTCCAACCTTAAAAACTTGATAGGTCCTATCATCCCTTCTTGGTATCATCTTTTATTTCTTCTCCCCTTTGTGGCTTGAGAAAGCAGTTTTTAAACAATATCTGTATTTTCTTTCCTCTCCTCCTGTAATCAACCTTCAACTTCTTTATTCAATTGAAACTGTTCTCTCCAGTATTACAAATGTTGCTTTAATTGCCAAATATAACACACTTTTCTTAGTCTTGATCCTCCTTGACCTCTCTATAGAGTTAGACACTGTCAATCAATTTCTCTAAATACTCTCTTCCCTCTAAATTTCTCTGGCATTTCTCTTTCTTGGTCCACCTCCTATCTGTCTGATGACTCCTTAGTCTCTTTTTCTGGTTGTACATCTCTGTCACACTCACTAATTGGATATCCCAAAGCTCTGTGTTAGGTTCTTCTTCTGATAACTTTAATATCTCACTGAGTGATGTTATCAACTTTCATAAATTCATTTATCATCTCCATGTAGATTATTACTAGATTTATAAATCCAGCCTTAGTCTTTCTGCTGATTTAAGGTGCTACATTTTGGCTGTCTCAAGCTGGATGTCTTGTAGACATCTCAAAACCTGCATGGTTATATTAGAACTTTTTACTTTCCTTCCCACCCTCAAATACTTAACCTTTTCCAACTTCCCCATACTATCAAGAGTACCACCATCCTCCTCATTCTCTGGGCTTGCAATTTCAATACCTTACTTGAATCCTTACTCATTCCATATAGATAATCCACTGCCAGGTCTTGTTGATTATACCCTTCTCTCCTACTTAGGCCTTTATGACCTGGACTACTATAAAACTATATAACTGATCTCTCTGGCTCAAATCTCTTCTTCTATTTCATCCTTTCCTCCCCTGCCAATGTGACTTTTCTAAAGCTTAGGTCCGACTATGTCACATCCCATATGCTCAATGAGTTCTGGTGGTTCCCTATACATACTCCAGGATCAGAGGGTCATCTGTTTGGTATCTGAAGCCTGTCCAGACTTCATGCACTGTATTCCCCTCTATGTAATCTACAATTTAGCCACATGAGCCTACTGGCTATTCTTTGAACACTCCATTTGTACCTCAGTAGTGACTTTCTTCCCAACATCTGGAGCACTCTGTCCTTTCTTCTCTGCCTCTTTGATTCCTTGTCTTCAAGATTTGATTCCCAAGGTTGTAATGAAGATCACTTGAGATAATATTTATAAAGTGTTTAGCAGAGTGCCTGGCACATAGCAGACCTTATAAAATATTAGCTATTATTATTATTATTGTCATTATTAATTATTATATCTCCTTCCAACCCAATTCACATTCCTTTAGCTCATGCCACCCTGTCAGCACTCCAATGTTCAACCTTAATCTCAAGATCAATTCTGGACTCCTCTACCCCTTTTCCTTATCTTACTGATAACTCTTTCAATGTAACTTTTTGAAGCTGTGTCTTGCTTCCTCCATAAAGAGGCTTGGGAGAGAAATGTCATTCCCATTCCCTATATGCAATTGAGTTTATAAGTGTGTTTAAATTTTAGTATTCCTTTCTGTAACCATTCCATCCTCTTATTTTTAGTAATATGGAGGAGCATATAAGGTAGGGATTTTTATTCTCTTTTGCGGCATGGATTCCTTTGATAATCTAGTAAAGTGTGGTCCCTTTTCAAAATGTTTTAAAATGCATTAAATATGTTATTGGTGCTGTTGTTCATTCATTTAATTGTGTCAGACCCTTGTGATTCCATTTAGGATTTTCTTGGCACTGGTTTGCTGTTTCCTTTTACAGCTCATTAGATGAGGAAACTGAGGTAAAAGGGGTTGCCCAGAGTCACATAGCTAGTAGTGTTCAGAGTGGGATGGGGACAGTAAATATATTATGAAGAAAACCCAAATATATTGAAATAGAGTTGTCAAAAAAAAACAACCCAAAAAACAAGAATTAGTTCACTGACTATCCAATGTAAGGAAACAATGCTTTTGGGTCAGTTGGTTGCTACTTGCTCTAGAATAACATGAGACAATGAAAGGTCACTAACAGGGCTGAATGAGATAAGATCCAAGGGAAAATAGTTGTACCTAACCAGTCAGCCTGACCTCATTTGGAATCAAGCTCAGAGGCCAGCTTACTATATTGGCAAGACTAACATTCTTCTTGTTTCCACTAAGCCACAGAGACACAGCCAGTATTCCAACATTGTCTATGTTACAAATGTGAATAAGCAAAAGTAGGGCTGCTGCCATGGAAACATTACCTGATGGCCTTTGTTAGGGAGTTCATTCCTACTTGAATGTGAACTAACTCAACATAGTACAATAAAGGACTGATCAACCATAGGCATAAAGTTTCTATGCAAGAATACCGATTATTAGCATTAATGAATGCTCTGAACATTGCAATTCTAAGCACTATTATTCTTGGCCAACCTCATTATTAGATAAGCACAGGGGAGCATGTGTTAAGATACACTTTGGAGTGCAAAGCAAGAGTCAATTTAAGACACTTAAATTTTTTTTTCTTATGGGTATAGCAAAAGATATAGTTAGTTTAAAGATGAATATGCTTAGAAAGAAACTATTAAAAGTATACTAAAAATCTGGATCAGTGCCAGCTATATTTCAATAGATCAGCCTCACTTAATTTGAATGTGCTGGATATTTCTTCCTGAACACGGGTGCTTCCTCTGTGGAAAGTGCTTACAAAGCCTAATTTAGACTTCATGTTTTAAACTGGAAATCTGTGCCTTTTTTTTTTTTTTTAAAAGGGACAGCAGTCTTTGGCTGTGATTAATTTCCACAAGATTATTTTTAATCACGAAACTAGAAAGAAAACTGGTTTTCAATTATTTAATAATAATTTTGAGTGGAAACACCTAACTTATTTTAAAACCACAAAATTTTTAAATGAATTTTTTGTGTGTGTATATGAGGCAGTTGCTGCCAGTGGCACACACACACACACACACACACACACACTTACTTCAAAAAGAGTATTTGATATCTGAAAAACAGTAAAAAGTATATTTACTAGTGTGATGTACTGGAAAAGAATGGTGAGTTTCAAGTAATGAGAGACACGGGTTTAAATCTGACTCTAACACAACATCTGTGATTTTGGAGAATTCATTTGGTCTTTCCAAACCTCAATTTCCACATCTTTAAAATGGCTATAATAATACCTTTAGGACTTTCCTGACTGGGATACTGTGGAAAAATCCACTGAGATAATTTGTGCAAAACACAGCTAATGTGAAAACACATTTTGCTTGCTTTCATATTTCTTGCCCTCTTGATGGATTTGGGAAGATGGTAGAGGAAAAGAGAGAATTTGAAATTAAGAATAAAATTTTAAAAAATAAAATAAGTTCAAAGAATTTTGCAAACTTTAAAAGCGTCCATAAAAGGTAGTTATCAAAATCAACTAAAACAGGTGGCTAATGGTAGATAGGACACTGGAAACTGGAGTCAAATCAATCTGAACTTAAGACTTGCTAGCTGTGTGAGCAGGGCAAGTCATTTAATTTCTGTCTGTCTCAGTTTCCTCAGTTGTAAAATAGAGATATTAATAACATCTGTCTCCTAGGGTTTTTCGCACCTGGCTCTATTCTTCTGTCTACATACCTCAGGTTGAAAGCACTATACAAAAAGGCAAATTGTTACTTTTATTCTCTATCAAGATATGAAACTGCCAGGGCAAGGAAAAATGAAAGAATTCATGTTTACTATCTTTCTATTAGACTGGGAGAACTACTGAGATCTTATGAACACATTTAGAGATGACATTTTATCTCTGATGAAAAAGATACATTTCAGTACACTATGATGATAGTCTTTGTTAAGAATAATAACCAGTCCAATTCTTTTTCAGTTTTTTTCCTCTCTTATTTTGGAAGGTACATAGTCAGCTCTGTTGGACCTTACCAACAAAGATATTGGACACATGTCTGAAATAGTCTCACATACTTTCATGCATATACTCTTTAAAGCAAGGGATACTGAAATGAATTTTTAAATTGCATAACCCAGGGTTGGCAAGGAGCTTTACAAGTCCTCTGACTCATTATCTGCTTCTAAGATTATTAAGAGAATGCATCTATCTAAATTACAGGAAACTCACTAATGGAGCTACTGCATGCATATTTCAGGTTAAATTAATCTCTCAAACCTTTTAAGCCATTTTCACATTTTCACAAAGGAAGAAGAGTGGATTTCTGGCTCATGTTGATAATTTTGCTGTCTATTTCAACAGACATCAGGGATTTTTGACAAATTTGGTAAATAGTTATCTTTGATAATCAGCAAGTACTTATTGGAGACTTACTAGGGGCCCAATCTATTATTATACTATATATATTTTAGGTGTTATGAAAGATGCTGAAAATTAAAAATCATTTTTCTTGTCTGTTATAGTAATCTATGGAAACTATTGTTAGGAAAAATGGGTAAGATCAGGGTCATTGGAAAGATGCTAATTTAATCCTTCCAGTTTCTCAAAGAATAAAGTACATACATTTTCAATATATGCTAACACTTATTAGTTGCCCAGTGGATTTCTCAATGAAAACGGAAGTTGCAGTTTTGGTTAATAGATTAATATATTTATCTACCCCTTTTTCCCCCTTTGTAATGCTCATTTTGCCTGAAAAGGGTCATCTACAGTATAGAATAACATTCTGGTAGAGAGGGAAAGGTCTGGGACGTTTCTTTTACAATTGTACTACTATTATCAGCTGGCTGTTTTAAAATGAATCAGACTAGAAGGTAAAGGAACAATAAGGTCAAAATACAATACTTATGGATGGTATCCTGGGCGGCATTGTAAATACTCCTATATTGCCTAATGAGTAATGTGAAAGTTATGGATTTCCTTCATTTTCAGTACTCTATTTGTATTTCAGACTCAAGCTTCCTGGCACCATTTGCTTTGTAGACCAATCTATTTTAAGAATAGTTTTCCTGACATTTTGATTGATTTGGTATCTAAAACAACATGTGTTTGGATTAACCCTTACAATCCTAAGAGATTCTAAAGAACTGTGAGAATGATTTATATAACAATTTTCAAAGACTTATTAATTCCGATCAATACAAGTTCAGAGGACTGAAAATGGAGTGCTAACTACCTGCATTCAAAGCAGAGAATGAGAAATGACCGATGACTATGATCAGTAGGGAATTTATTTTGCCTGACTCTGTATATTTGTGCAAGATTTGGTTTTCCAATGTTGGGAGTTAAAGGAAGGAAAATTGGGGGGAGGGATAATGAAAGGCTTGGCAAAAAAGAAAAGCAATGAAGGAATGAAAAGAAAGGAAAGGGATTTCACTGAAGCATTAAAAAATTAGAACACAGAAGAGAAGAAAAAGGAGTTACACGCTTAATACATATTTTAAATATGTATGTATTTAAAATATGTATTAAGCATATAACTCTCAAAGCTGTTCTGCTTGTTATATTTGTTTTTGGCCTTTTTCTTCTCTTCTGTGTTCTTATTTTTACTTTTTGCAGTAGAGAGCTATAACTACATGTACAATGCTCTTTTGTTGTTCTACTTTGACTAGGAAGATGCTCATTTTATTTGATGCTTGTTAAGAAAAATATGGGTGGATAAATTTTTTTTTTTTTAAAAAGGATCCTCTTCTCTTTCCAAAGAATACTTCAAATCCTGATTTTTCTCTCTTTAGGAAACATTCTTCTTTGGGCACTCTGATTAGGAGAAAGAATTACACTGTCTGGTAAATACCATTCTTTTCAGAGCAGACTAATCAGATTCTGGTTAAGACTAGTGAGCACAGGTCTCGAATGGTAAAGGACTGGGAAAAAGAAAAACTCTACTCTAGTTTGAACAGAAGAATATTTTTCACCTCCTAGTTGACAGACTTATAAGAAGTCAGAAGAGTTCCAGGAATAACTATGGAATTGTACTATACCTGACATGTCTCAAGGCTTTTATCTGAACTGATCTTGGATGAATGAATACATGGATAGCATGAATACATATCTCCATTATCAGACCTGAAGTCAACTTGGATCTGGGGCCTCCTACTTCTGGATACATAGTTAACTAGATAACAGTACAACAGTAGATGTCACTGTTTAAAGGCATTAAGTTTGGAAATTCATTGGAAAAGTTTAAAAACAGTTGCAACAATTATCTCTTGGAGAAATCTGGACTTTGGGCATTCATTGTCCGTTGTTTTCTTGTGGATACACAGTAATCTCTCCTTTTGGATGTCAAAATGTTGCCTATGTGTGACTGTGGTTATATTTTCAAGAAAAATGGCAAGCTATGGGGTCTTTTGTACTTACTTGTATTTTATAGAATCATAGATTTTTAGAAATCATTTAGTCAAGTTCCTTCTTCATATGAGGAGACTTAGAGAAGATTAATGATAAGATTTTACAATGTATTGAATAGCCAAACTGGATTGAGATCTAGGGCTCTTAACTTTATAGATCATGGATCTTACAGCATTATGAATCATAGTAACAAATTAAGGGAATTTAGAAAGTTAGGTGCTTAAGATAGCTGTATTGACTTGTAGGGACAGTGTTTATCAACACAGAATTTAAAGCATTTGCAGGGGAAAGTCAAAGAACAGAGAATCATAACATGTCCTAACTGTGTAGTAGTATATATCGCCTACTCTGAAACCTTTGTGCTACATAACTCTTCCTCCTATCAGACTTCCCTGAGAAGAATGTTTTCTAAATAGAGAAAGATAAAGAGTTGGATTATGTCATAGAAGCAAAGAATCTCACAAGTGCATATAAGTCATAGTTCAACTCATACCTGAACAAAAATCCATCCTACAAGACAATTGTTGAATATATCAAACTCTCGTGCCTGTGGCTCATAAATACTTACTTTGGGGAAATAAAACTACTTTTTTTTGAGAGGCACTGGACACAGTAAGCACAAAGGAACATCATGAAAGCAAAGTTAATTATAAGGACTTATTCCTGTAATAGCTAAATATGCCGAGTTAGATCACTGACTTGCTAAAACAAAGACTGGTGGGTGAGAAAAATATATGCCCTTTCATTAAAACAATTCCAACCTGACTTGAATATAAAGTTACTAATGTCAAAAACAGAAAATGGATAAAAGAAAGTTCTGATCATAATATTTTTGTAAAGAATGTTATCTGAAATAAGTCAATTGCCATATCCAAAGAATTCCAAGTTTACTCAACAAACACTTGGTCTTCTTTTCAGGTTGAAGGATACAACAGCTGAGGGTAAAGCTAGTTTAGAACCTAAATTATTTGTGAAATCTTACAAAGAAAGGTGGTGGAAGATTCTGAGAAGTATCATTTCACAAAACAGTAAGAAGTAATGAAAGGAAATTGTAAAAAATGGAAAAGATCTACAAGGATTTTAATAATAATGTCTTTTCAGCATCAAAGACAGTGGAACCAGTGTTCTAACACCATAGTTCGGAGTACACTGATCAGGGAGACTAACATGGCATTAAAGAAAATAAAGATGGGAAAAGTATATGAAGGTAACACAATTTTGAGCGCATGAAGGAATCTCAAAGTTTCTAATGGGGGGAAACATATGATAGGCCTGGGAAAAATTTTTTAGATCTTTTTACTATAAAAAGGAACCATCAGTAACTACCTATATTCCCAATTCCCAATGTATATACAATTTACTTTATAAGAATAATCTATATAGTATCCTCTTTTACAACACTGAATTATTACAATATAGAAAAATATTTTCTGTGTTTGCATATGAGTAATCTACCTCAAATTGCTTACCCTCTGAGGGAGGGAGGGTAGGGGAGAATTTAGAACTCAAATTAAAAAAAAAAAAAAAAGAATTTAAAAAATTGTCTTTACATGCAACTAGGCAAAATAGTACTAAAAAAAGAATAACCTATATGGGCATTGAGGGCATCCTTGATGAAGATATTAGAAGTAAATAAGCAGGCTCTTTTAAGTGACAATTTATAGTATGACACATCTTTACACTCATAAATTTGATTGAAAGATCTGGAGAATAAAAGATCCCATTGTGCTTATTTTTTGTTGATTATTAAGCAAACTTGATTTGGTAGAGGAAAATCCCGCCTTAAAGACTATTTTCTATAAGCTATGTTCCATGTGTCAAAATTATACAAGATTGAAAAATATATTAGCCATAAACTTGTTTGACATCCCTCTGACTATTATCAAGCAAGGCTTATGCCTTGGTACATGTGCTTATTAAGGTTTTCACACTTTCATAGAAGAGAGATATAGGGCCAATAATTTCCCTATACATGGTAAGGTCTTCTAGATGTTCCTGTTTGTAGACAGCATTGCTGACTGAATCAAGCTCTGGCATTTTATAAGCTTGTTAATGAGCTACATAGTTACTCTACAGAGTTTGCACGCAAGAAAATCCAAGTGAATGAAGAATGCCTATTTTCTAGAATATGATATATGGTACATGACAGTATATATATATATACATACATACACACAGACACACAGACACACACACACACACACACACACACAACTAGCACACACGAGAGCACTGGCTCCATGGTCTTTGTTGCTGAAAAGGAAGAGGTTGATATAACAACCCTTATAGATATTTTCTATTTTCCACATAGACATGTGTGTGTATACCACATTTATATAGTACTTACTATGTGGTGGACAATGTATTTCACAAATATTATCTGACTTGATCTTCAGAACAACCCTGAGAGGATTTATAGGTGAGGAAACTGATATAGAGAGCAAGTAATTTCTGCCGACTCACACAGCTAGTGTTTGAGGCTGGATTTGAAAACAGATCTTGGGACTCTGTCTATTGAGTCACCTAGCTGCTCACATACAACACATGAGGAGTTGGGGGTAGTAGAAAGAGAGAGAGACAGAGACATAGACAGAGAGAAAGAAATAGAGAGACAGAGAGATGGAGAGGAAGAGAGAGGGAAAGAGGGAAAGAGGAAGGGAGGGGGAGAAAGAAATTGCAAATGGATAAGAAATACTCAGAATTGAAAAGGAGAAAGAAAACAAGCTCTATTATTTTTTGGGAAATTATCCAGGATTTTAATGACCCCAAGTTTCTCTTTAAAAAATGAACAAACAAACAAAAACGTTTGAGTCTTGAAAGGCTAAATCCTTTGAAGAACTGCAAAGAACAGAGTAAAGTGAAGAAGCTGATAGTGACCACAAACAGGCTTCAACATACTATAGGGATTATATAATAAAGAAGTGCTGTAAATGCTATCAGGATATGTATGAGTGAAAAGTGAGACGTGTCGATCCTTTAGCAAGAGCAAGAGACAATCAGTGGACAGTTCAGATGCCCTGCTGGTGTCCCCACAATGTCAACAAAAAGTGGCATATTGGGGTGGTCACGTTGTAAATATGTGTAAATATCATGGACAAGAGTCACACAACTTGGACAGGCAAGAAGAATCAGCCATGTGCTTTCTTGGCAGGAATACTTAGATTGACTGATAAGATCATAGATGGGCTGGAGTATTGGAGTTAAAGGTCTGTACAGCCCATTACATACATAATCTCCTCACTTGATCTATTTATTTCCCTAGTAATGTTGCTAAAATAGGTGATGTGCTGCTCATTGACCAGAAATTTTCTAAATGACACTATGGAAAACAAGGTATAATCTATTCCACAATGAAATCAAAGAATAAATTACAGTCCTGTTAAACAAATGAGGGCTCCTGAAGAAGGATTTGAGTAGGACTGATAGCCAGAGAGCTTAGGGTGCTAATAGCATAGTTAAACTTTTTATTTTTTTGTCTTTATCTGACATTACCCAAAATTATAAGGGTTGGATTAAATGCCAATCCTATGATTCCATGAAAGGGAACATGTACAAGTGAATATATAGGTATGCTGCTTTCCTTCATTAAATCTAAATATGCCCCATAAGATAGGAATATATGTAGAACAGAAATGACCTAGTAGGAGACTTAAGAATATTAGGCTAAGACTTATTTGCCCTCACTTCAAGTCCTACTACATTAATGCATGATCTGGACCAAGTAAAATCTTAGGAGTTAGAGATGGAAGGGACATGATCACCCAGGCCAACCTCATAATTTTACAGATGAAAAAAACTGAGGCCCAGGGAAATGATGAGATTAGACCAAGACCATCAAATGCTAGGAAGAGTGAAACCTAAGTCTTTTTATGTCAGATTCAATGGTATTTCCGCTACTCCACTTAAATTTTTTTGGCCCTCTGTTTCTTTGTAAAATGTAGGGATCTGATTAGACCACAGGATCTCTAAGATAGATACATTCAAATATTGAGTCTAAAAGAACTTCTTTTGGTTTCGGGCACAAAATAAATGCATAATAAATGCTTATTGACCATGAGGAATTATTAGACTTCATGTAGCAAATATGCTGATAAATATTTAACAACTGGTTCTTTGAGAAAAACAAAACAGACCCTCTATACTATTAACATTACCTCTACTACTTTCTTAACTTTAAAGAATAAAAAAAAAAAATCAAAACAATAAATCATTTGTAGTGTTCTCCATTTCTGAGATGAAAATTTTACAATGCTATTTCACACTGAAAACTTAACCATCAGTTCTTGGGAGTCAGTCTGAGCTGGCACTAATTGCCTTTGATTTTATGGAAGCATGGCCCCCATATGCATTGAATAAGGCATGAAAAGATCTGTCGGTCTTTTAAGGAGAAATATCTCTAATTACAGATGGTTAATACAACTAACTCCTATAGAAACAAGTGGTAAATTATTGTTGGAAAAAGAGTTCAAAGACTGAGTTCTATCCCCTGCTTAGCTTCAAAAGGGACTGGATATCTATATCACTACAGAGAGAATTAAGATCTTATACTCTAATATTCTTTCATGGGTATAAGAAAGTACAAACAAAAGCAAAATTCCATTTCTAAGATTTTTTATGTTTCTTCTAAGCAAGAATACTGGAAAGTTATTCCATTTTTCTTTCCTTCCATCCTTTACAGTTTACAATCTGAAATCATGTAATAAGTAAATTATTGGGAGAATTGAGAAGCTTAGCTTAAAGAAGCATTAGAGGAAGAAGAACTTATATGGAGGAAAATTATGGAGTTCAAAATAAAGAAGTTTCAAACAGTTATGACTGAACCTAAAAAAGGAATATCACATATTGCTTCAGGTGGCACTGAGTTTTCTGTCACTAAAAGTTTTCCAGAAGAGGTCAGTTCATCACCTCCCTAAGGATATTATGGGTACATGATGTAGATATATGGGGCAAGAGGTTGGATTAGAAAAGAGGTTTCTTCCAACTCTAAGAATCTGTAATTTTAATAATGTAATCTATAAAAGGACTCAAATTTTCAACATTATTATCAAAAGCAATTTTTCAGCACTTTCTATATGCATAACACTTAAAGAGTCCTATTAAACTGAAGTTTTAAAAAAAAAAAAACAACCAAACAAGTGATTTCCCAGCTGTTTTTAGTAGCTCAGGAGGGAATTGGAATTTTGAGATGCTCAAGGACTATATTAGGAAGGTTTTCAAATACTTTAGAGAAAGTTAGAAAATCTGGACCAAGGAAATGTGATTTGGAATACAGAAATGACCAAAAAAAAAAAAAAAAAAAAAAAAAAAAAACCCAATTAAAAAAAAAAACCTACAATACCTAAGTCAAGAATGAAAAAGCAATTAAAAAAAATTAAACCAGTTGGGATCAGCAATATCAGCACATTTTTAGTACCAAAAGAAAATCCAGGGAGCATTTCCCCCTACCCTTCTAGATCGCTCCCTTGTCTTTCTCCAGACTACTTGTTGGGGAGTTCATTTTGTGGACTGTGATTAGTTAGCATGTATTATGCATGACTTCTGGAGTTTGATTCTGATTGAATGAGAAAGCAATGAAGGAGGAGACTACAGGGCAGGAAGCACACATCCTTAGCCACCAGGCTTGGAACAGACTCTAACTGTTCAGGGCAGCCTATTTAGTCCCTTAAGAACAGATGTTTCTTAGGGATCTGAGCTGGTTTCTTTTCTTTGTGTACAGCAGAGCCTCTTTCTTGAACTTTAGAATTCAGCCACTGAAAAGAAAAGCAATGAATAGCAGTTGTATGGAATGACTAGTGTACTGACAAGGAGGTTGGAGCCCGAGGGATGTGGATGTCTCCCCTCAGTAATGATTGCTTATCATAGGTGAAGAGAAGGAAAACATAGGATGCTTTCTTTGTGTATGATATATTGAGTGATTCAAGGAAATAAGTAAACATAGACCTAGCTTTCTCCTGACCAATCGCCTGTAAACAGGATGTTTGGATAGCTGTTTTACACTCAAAAAAGAGGAATGTATATTTTTGTTGCCTGTTTGGTTTTCCTTTTGAATTGATAGGGGTGACTGTATATAAGGGTGTATGAGCATATGCACAAATGAGAACCTAAGTACTTTATTTTTAAGTGTCTTTGTTGGTGTTCAGTCATTTCAGTTATGTGCAGCTTTTCCTGACCCCATATGGAATTTTTTTTTTTTTTTGGCAGAGATATTGGAGTGGTTTGCCATTTCATTCTTTCACACATTTTACACATGTAGAAACTGAAGCAAACAGGATTAAGTGACTTGCTCAGGGTCACACAGTGTGTTGAAGATCAGATTTGAATTCAGGTCTTCCTGACTCTGGTGCTCTTGCTATCTAGATACCTTTTAAGCATCTTAAGAACTCAGTTAAGGGTAATAATAAAATAAAAAACTACCTTTGCTGTTCTATAGAAAATGGTTTTTCAGAAGACAAATAATTTTTAAAAATTTATTTTCAGTATGATTTATTGGGAAGAGTATTTGACTTAGGCATCAGTATACCTGAATTTGAATCCTACCTCTATTTCTTACTATGTTAGATTTTGTTGGTGGTAATTTTACTGATTTTATTTTTAGTTAAAGAAATAAAATAAGGATTCCCATAACATAGTAGAATAATAATAAGATGATTGCATGTGAAACTATGAATCTATTGTGTACAATTTGCTATTCCTTTTAAACATATAATAAATTTATCATATCAATTTCTTTTTTTCTCTCCTCCTGCTGACCTAGAGATGATTACCATTAAACACAAATGTATGTGTATGTGTGTGTGTGTGTGTTTGTATGTGTGTAGTAAAATCTTTAATATGTCCTTTGTGGTTAATTGGGGTATTTGCAATAATTAAAATTACTTAGTCTCTCAAATTTATTTATAAAACAATATTGGTATTACTGTATACAACATTCTCTTGGTTCTGCTCATTTCACTCTTCATTATTCATATAAGTCTATCCATGTTTTCCTAAAATCAATGAGTTCATTATTCCTTATAGCACAGTAATGTTCCATCTCAATCGTATACCACAACTTGCTCACTCGATTGATGGGCACTCCTATAATTTCCAGTTCTTTGCCACCATAGAGAGAGTTGCTATAAATATTTTAGAATATATAGATTCTTTTTCTTTTTCCCTAAAGAGACCCAATAGTGGTATTTCTGGGTCAAAGGGTACATGTGTTTTAATGATTCCTGGGCATAATTCCAGTTTGTCTTCCAAAATGGCTGGATTTAGTGGCCCAATTTTTCTATATCCTCGTTACATTTGTCGCTTCCTCCTTCAATCATTTTTAGCCAATATGACAGATGTAAAATGATATCTCAAGTTTGTTTTAATTTGTATTCTTTTAATCAATAATGATTTAGGGCATATTTTCATATGACTATAAATTGTTTTGATTTTTTCATCAGAAAACTGCCTGTTCATGTCCTTTGATCATTTATCAATTAGGGATTGACACATAGTCTTATAGATTTTACAAAATTCTGTATATATTGGAGATATGAGCTCTTTATCTGAGAAATTGTCTATAAAACTTTCCCCAATTGAATGAAACAAGGATGCTCACTGTCATCAATATCACTCAATATTGTATTGAAAACCCTAACAATCACAAGAAAAGAAAAAGAAATAGAAGGAATCAGAATTAGAATGTAGTAATAAAACTATCTCTTTTTGCAGACAATATGATGATGTACTTGGAAAATCCCAAAAAACTAACTGAAAAGTTAGTGGATACAATTAATAATTTTAGCAAAGTGGTAGGATATAAAGTAAATACATATATATCATTGGCATTCCTCTGTATCACAAGCAAAACTATGCAAGAAGAAATAGTAAAATATATCCCATTTAAATAGCTCTAGTCAGTAACACAAACCCAGAAACAATATAAACAGAATTATTTAAAAACTTTTTATACAGATAAAATCAGATTTATATAATTAAAAAAATATTGATTGTTCATGGCTAGAAAAGACTAATAAAATGACAGTTCTATCTAATTTATATGTTCAATGCCATTCCAATTAAATTACCAAAACATTTTTATTGAATTAAAAAATAAGAACAAAATTCATTTGGAATCATAAAAAGTTTTGAATATCAAAGGAAATGAAAAAAATTAAATAAGGAAGTTTAGCAGTATTAGATCTTAAACAATACTTATTAAAACTATCTTCTACTGGCTAAGAAATAGAAAGGTAGATGAACAGAACAGAGAAGACATACAATTTATAGCAGCAAACAGCAATCATCTTGTGTTTGAAAAGTGTTAAGAGTTAAGTTTTTGGAATAAGAATTCACTATTTGGTAAAAAAAAAAAAAAAAATCATTGGGAAAATTGCAAAGCAGTACAGCAGAAACTTGCATAGACCAATATCTTATTTAAATCAAGTCAAATCTATTTAGATCATATCAAAATGGATACAGGACATGGATATAAGGAGAGATATTACAAGAAAATCCAAAGAAAATGGGAATGTATAAATAATCATTCATATGGATAGGTGAACAATTTATGAATAAACAAGAGCCAGAGAGCAGATTAAAATATAAAATAGATAATTTCAATTACATTAAATTAAAAAGGTTTTGTACAAATAAAACAAATGTAGCCAAGAAAAAAAAAGCATAAAATTGGGGAAAATATTATAGACAGTTTCTCAGATAAAGGTATCTCAGCTTTCTGACAAGTTAGTTAAACTTTCTGGGTCTCAGTTTGTTCATATATAAAAGGAAAGAATTTGGGCTAGGTGATCTTTAGGGTCTCCTCCAGTTCTAACATTATCCATATGGGTAAAAACAATAACAATGACAATAATGAATATTTATATAGTGCTTTATGTTGTACAAAGTGTTTCATACATATTATTTCATTGATTCTCACAAAAATATTGTGAAGTAAGTGGTATTATTACTTCTACTTTATAGATGAGGAAACTGAGCACTTATGTGATTTGTCCAATGTCACAGTTAGTAAACTTTTAAGGCAGCATACAAACTCAGATCTTCCTGATTCTAAATATAGCATTTTTCTACCTGGCTCTTGTGTGTGTGTGTGTGTGTGTGTGTGTGTGTGTATGTATGTATACATATATGCATATGTATATGCACACACATATAATGCTAACACACAAGTAGATATCATATATAAACATATATGTACATATACTAATATGTAAACATAACATGTGTGTACCATAGACACATACACACATATAATACAAGTATGTATATGTATTTATTCATTAGCATTTCATATCACACTTTTCATATGGAACTATTTTAGATTATTTTCAGGGAAAAATATTTTGTCTGTATGATTCACTGGAAAGGAAGAATATTACTCTACTCAGAGCCATAATTAGGATGGGGAAACAGGAGCTTTGTCCCAGTGTAGAATTTAGAGGGCACTGACAAAACTTAACAGTTCTTTTGTAGCCCAGAAATAACAGTGTTTATCGCTTCCTTAGCAAGAAAAATAATTTAAAACAGCAAGCTACTAAATGGTGCAATGGGAAGAGTTCCTCTTTTAACCTGTTCTGCTCCTTTTATTGCTGTTTCCATATAAGTACCCTTGCTTCAGTTTTTTGAGGCCTCTGTGTCTGTCTGTATAGAATGTTATATTATATAGTCCACTTCCAAGTCAACTGAACATGTCTTTTCATGATGTTTATTCCCAGCACAAAAATTCTTAGATAATGCTCTGCCTCTGGGTTAGAATATTTAAGCTACAGTTGACTCTCAGAATTGTTTGATGTTGGACAACTCACTTAACCTCTCTGAGTTTTAGTTTCTTAATCTGTAAATGGAGATTAACCCATAGCCTTATACATTTGAAGGGTTTTGCAGATCAAATCAGACATTATGGGTGAAAGCATTTGGCAAATCATAAAAGACCATACTAATGGCAGGTATTATTAAGGCGATTATCCTGAGTGCACAGAAAAGTGTGGAGTTTCACTGTCCACAGTTTTCATAGATGACAGAGTATTCTCTACTCATCAATGTGGAAGAAAAATGCTCTCAGAGAAAGATAAGAGAAAAGGTAAGTGCTGGGCAGAAGCTTTTGAGGAAAGGCATTTTGAATTCCTGAGTATTGGCCCTATTGGCGGCAGAAAGTCCCAGAGTAGTGTTAATCACCTTTTAGGCCATATAAGATCAGTCCACGTCCCTCTGCCATCTGAAGCCAAGGATACTAACGCCTTCTTCCACATGACAATTCTTAAAGAATCTGATGGGAGTGAATCATATTTCCTGAGTCTTTTTCTCTAGTTTAACATCCTCCAGTTATAAAAATGACTTCTCATTATCCAACTTGTACTCCCCTATGTGTTCTCTAGCTTGTTAATGACTCTCTTAACCATACAACTACACAATCATACACAGCTTCTTCGTGATAAATATCACATATAATATATTCTGGAAATTTTTTCCTTATGTGAATTGACTTTTATTGTTTTGAGGGCATCAATTTTCTTGTCAAGATTCCTTGTCTCAGTTCATACACGTGTAAAAGAAAATAAAACAGGACTCAGAAGGGGTTATCAAGGAAGCAGATGACCTTGAGCAGCCTACTACAGGTCATATTCAGCTCCCTGCCTATTTTTATAAGCCCCTCAGCTAAAAATGTCTTTTACATTTTAAAACAGAGTTTTTATTGTATTCAAAAATGTAAAAAATCATTCTTAGATCTTGAGCTGTACAAAAACAGACGGCTATATTTGGCCAACAAGTTAAACTGTATATTATAGCCTCTAATCAGGGGTGTCCTGGTAAATGTATAACAACCCACTCTGTGGAATAAAAAAATGTACACAAAACACACATTTAAGTTTAACCTGCATTACTGACATCTCTCCAT
This sequence comes from Sarcophilus harrisii, assembly GCF_902635505.1. Classification (NCBI taxonomy): domain Eukaryota; kingdom Metazoa; phylum Chordata; class Mammalia; order Dasyuromorphia; family Dasyuridae; genus Sarcophilus; species Sarcophilus harrisii. The sequence goes on from NC_045429.1 coordinate 150,400,811, forward strand.
TACTTCCTAAGTCTAGATAGCCAAATAAACAATATACCAAGTCCTGATTTATACCATTTGCCAATATCTAAGTGTAAATGTTCATACTGAAAATATTACAATTAATTCTTCTAAGTTGGTGGAATTGACTACAGCACACCCTTTAATCAAAGCCTTTCCTAGGGACACACACAAGAGGAGTGGAAATACAGATATCCATACAAGGAAAGCTGTCAATATAATTAGATTTTTTTTTCCCCCCCAGAGGGACACTGCTTTAGCCACTAAGAATTTTTAGCTGATTTTCTTGTTGCCCCTCCTTCCAATAAAATACAAACATATTTTAAAGTGTATATTGAGAAAAACAGCCCAAGAGTTAAAACTTTTTTAATATTCTACCTAAAGTCCTATTTCCTATAGGAAGCCTTTCTCTACTCCCCTTCATTCCAGTGCCTTCCCTCCATTAATTATTCCATTTATTCTGTATGTAGCTTGTTTTGTATATATTTGCATGTAGTCTCCCTCATTCAATTTTAAGTTCCTTGACTTTTGCCTCTTTTTGTATCCCCAGAACTTAGGGGTAGTCAGAAGGTGATAAGAATTACAATTGTAGCTAGGATGGAGTTAATTATAAGTATCACAGTGCTTGATACATAGAAGGCACTTAATAAATGTTTAGTGAATTGAACAAGTTGGAGGAAGGAGTCTGATTGTCCAATTAAGACTATTGAGAGCAGATGTTGCCTTATTTCTGTCAGAGCTCAATGTCTATTTCTCCCAACTATGTTAACAAATTTCTTTGCTATCTTTTCTAGCTTGATTACTTGGTAGGTTCAGCCATCTTGGACTAGTCTGTGTTCCCTATTCCTGCCTTCACCTCTGCCACTTCTGTTTCTCTTTGCATGTAATTCCCTGTACCTAGAATGGCAACTCTCTCCATCATTACTAATCTTTCTCCTTCAAAAATCCAAATTGAGTGTCACTATATGTTGTTTACAGGAAACACATTTAAAGTAAGGTGATACTACAGAATAAAGGTAAAAGGCTGGAGCAGAATGCTTCAGGTGAAGTAAAAAAAGCAGGGGTAGCCATCCTTATCTCAGATCAAGCAAAAGCAAATTTGATCTAATTAAAAGAGAGAAGGAAGGAAACTATATCTTGCTAAAGGGTAGCATAGATAATAAAGCAATATTCAATACTAAACATATATGCACCAAGTGGTTTAGCATCTAAATTCAAATTGAGTTTCCACCTCCTCTTTGATTCTTTTTTTTGTCTTCCTAGGTAGAAATGATCACATACCCACCTTGAATTTCTAATAGATAGTGTTTGTCTTCTCCTCTAAACTTTATTGTATTTAATTACTTTCTAAATTATAGTTATTTTTGGATGGATGGATGCCATCCTCCTGGATTGTAAATTCCTTAAGGGCAGATTTTATGCCATTTTTAAATATCTTTCTGACCAGAGATCTAGAATATTGCCTAACACATATTAAGCACTTTATTAATATTTGTCAATTGAATCAATTGCTTTGAATCTCTTGTTGAATGAGTTGACCTACTGAGTAATGCCTAGTTTGGCATTTTGGGGCTTCTTCAATTCCTAGGATTATAAGGTACAAGATGTAGAAGAAGTAGCTGTAACTGAATATTATGTGATACATATGTATGTGCATGTATATGTTACAATATGGAGCTAAACTATAAAATATATATGTTAAAAATAAAATAAGATAAATAAAAATATAAACCGTAGCATAATATGCACAATCTAAGCATTCTTTTTTGCATGTATGCATTTGTTTTGGGGAAGAGAAAGGGAAATTCAAGAGAAGAATATGGGTAAGATCGTAAGAGCATAGATTTTGAAAAGTAAGGGGGAGGGAGAGTCTTGGAGGCCATTTGAGTTTAATTCCTCATTTTCCAGTTGAAGAAAGAAAAGTCAAAGAGGTTATGTGACTTGCCCAGAATCACACATGAGGTGAGTCTCTAAATCTGACTCCAAGTCCAGGATTATGTGACAGCTTGGTGCTACAGTGAATAGAACACTGGATCTATAGCCAAGACAACCTGAACTCAAATCTGGTCTCAGACACTTACTAGTTATTTAATTTTGGGCAAATCACTTAACTGCCGTCTGCTTCAGTTTCCTCATATGAAAGATGTTATAATAATAGTATCAACCCTACTCAGGTTGTCATGAGGATAAAATGTAAATTTTTTTGTAATATGTAATATACAAGTAAATGCTAACTGTTGTTATTAATAATCACCAGAGTAATAATTCATTGCACCATCCTGTCTCCCAAGCAAGTTGAACCATACTGCAGAGGACTTTGACTATCTGGCTAAAAGGTCTTATTTTACTCAGGAGGCAATGGGAAACCATGGCAAATTTGTGATCCAGGCAGTGACCTGACCATTGCACTTTGGCAATAAAGGGAAGAATGGACTGAAGAAAGATATTTACAAAATATTAGGAAAGACTCATAAAGTACAGTTTGGCACACAGAACCCACTATAACAAAATGCACTAAAGAAATAAGAATTTCTTGCTGAAAATCTATTACTTAGATTGCTGAGACAGCTGGTGGTATAGTGGATAGAGCCTTGGGCTTGTAGTTCTGTAAGAAGTGAGCTCAGATCTCATTTTTGAGACTCTCTGTTTCCTCAACTGTAAAAATGAGGGTAATATCATTCACCTCACAGGGTTGTTATAAGGAACACATGACAGAGAATTAAAAAACAAAACAAAACACTTAGCACAGTGCCAGGTACATAGTAGATACTGTATAAATGTTTATTCACTTTTCTTCCTTTTCCCCAGAGGGTTAAATATTCTTGGGTCCTAGGTCAGCTTGGGGAAAGTATAAATGGCAACAAGAAACAAAGGAAGCACTGCCAGTCAGGGGCCTCCTTTCCCTTTCTCTCTCAAGGTGTAAAGTTATCCCCAAGTAGTAAGGGAGATCTATTTATTTTGAAATTACCAAAGGATATGGTAATTTTCTGAAATTTTGGCAGAGGGTCCCAGACTTTCCAGTTACACCATTGGTAGAACATTAAAGGATTTCATATCTGGAAAATCTGGCTGTTGTTGTTGGGCTCATGGACCCAGAGATGAACTGGGAGAGAGAGAAAGCTAGAAGCTTTTTGGTAACAATTAAATCCCTGGATTTACATAAAGTGACCTCCAATGTGTGGGGCATTGTTTGGCTATTGGCTTTGCTAGGAATGCCTGGGGCAGAATACCAAAAGAAAAACTACACTTTGAGAGCATTCTCAGGACAAACCTGAGCGAACTAGCTGGCTAGAGCAAAGACATTCCAAACAAATACAGGCTGGCTTAAGGAATATGCAAAGCTGGCAAGAGCCCTCAGTTGGCTTGAAAAGAGTGAGTGGTGCTTCATTTTACTAAGGGATTGGGGGTCTATAATGAAGCCCATGGGCTTTGGTGCATAACTTGAGAGAGTCACACAGACTGGGAGGGAAAGTACATCAGAACAGAATTCTTGAACCTCTGGGGCCCAACAGGATGCAAATGATTTGACAGCATATAAATGACTTTGCAGAAACATAGCCAAAGTTCCCAGAGTAAAAAATTTCCATTCCCATCCATATAAAAGACGTGGCTACAATGTAACAAGATTAATTTTCTTGTGTGGCTTGTAAACTGGTTCCCAAGAAGGAGTTTATTTTTAAAAAATAATGTTTTCACCAATGGCAGCATCATTGCAGTAGGTCAATAAGCTCCCATAGCAACAGCTTTGAGAAATGCTGACTTGCAGGTAAGATTTTGAATTTGTTTGAAATCTCATTATTTTAGAGTATCACCTCATTTATGGGCCATTACTCAGAAGAAATAAAAGTGTTTTGATGTTTGAAGATTTTAATCCTTCTAACTGTTTATGCCTTCCTTTTAATCCTTCCCCCCAAAGAAATCATCTTTTTAAAAAAATTTATATTTTGTACTCAAATACATTCATATACATATATTCATTCCTCATAAATAGAATGCAATCTTCTTGAGGGTAAGGACTATTAAATTATTTCTTTGTAGCCTCAGCATCTTGTAATAAATAGTGCTGATTGACTCAGGAAGAGAGGGAGGCATAGAATAAAGCAGGGTAATTAAGTCAACTATATAGAGAAAAGAATAAAAAAGGGAAAAAAGGCAGTTTCTTAATAATGGTTTTCTTTCAATAAACCATGAATCAGAAAACAAAGCAGAAGATTTTATTACTCTTATAGAGGGCACAAGTGCTTGTGGGTTTTTGGAGGGAGTGGGGCAAAGGGAGGATATAGGAACTGCTGTATGGGATGGTCATAAACTTACTGAGGCCATTTCTAAAAAATGCTACTCCAGAACTGACTGTCTGGCTTCCTGGCAGTGAATCTTTCTTCTGTTCAAATTTAGGGCATTATGTGATCACTCCTTTAAACTATGTGAAATATTAAGCTCAGTTTTATCCTGTATTTCTGGGCTGGCAAGAATAGAATCCTCTGTAGAGCCAAAGCTTTATAACTCACTTTGCAGAAGAGAACACACTTCAGTGACCTTCTTTGGTTGGGGTGAAGTATAACAACTGCTAAGCCTAGAAGGACTTCACCTACACCTTCAAGATAAAAGATGGTGAACTAGATCTCAGAATAAGAGAAGCAGAGGGAGATGCTATAAGCCCTTCTGGTGAGTATTGAAACCAAAAGTGATTTGGTTTTGATCATGAGAGAAATATGAAATATGTGCAGTCCGAAAACATTTCTGAAGAAAGTTGAAGAAGCTAAAAATCTTCTTTATCAGGTAAATCTTGTGTCCCCTAGTTAGTTATGGTCTAATTTTCCCTAAGATAACAAGAAAAATTAAAAAAAAGTTCTAATATGTACTTAACAAATCATGAAATATATTTGCACTTAGAAATTAATTCTGGAATAGATTCTAAATTAAACTAGGAAAATCGACGTCTTCAGTTCTAGTAGAGGGAGTTTAAATAATTCGCCTTTTCCCATTCTGGTTTCACAGGACAACTCCATTATATAAAAAAAGGAAAGTGAAGAAAAAGAGAAAAAGGAAAAAGATATACACACAAACACTAAGCAAAAAAAAAAAAAAAAAAAAAGTTCTTAAGTAATAAAATCAGTGTCCAAGAAAAACATTTAGTTTGAAAAAAGGGTTGAAAAATGTAGCCTTGGAGAGACCACTGCTTACATGGGATTGTTCAACAAATTCCTGTTGTGTGAGGTTTGGCATATACTTTCTAAAAATACAAGCAACTGGGGAAACTAGACAAAGCCCAGGTCTTGGACCAAATGAGGCACGCAGTGTGAATCTGTTAGTGATTATATCCATAATGAAATATGTGCCCAAATTTAGCAGTGCAAAATCTAATACAATATGAAAACACAGCATGCACAGTCCTTACCATAATATATAGCCAACAGCAAAGGTGCACACTGCAGCAAGTCCGCAGCTCCTGCTGGGATACTGATGATGCGATGTCCTCATCTCAATTAATATAAATGGCAGCACTGTTGTATGCTTTAAAAAAAAATCCAAAATAAAAACAACCATCAGATGAGACAGCTCATTGTCACTACACCTTGAACTATTCTTCAGTGGCAGTTGGAAGAGTATAAATTCCTAGCCAAATAAAACAAGGTATCACCAAAGTATGGGATTCTAAAAAGATGAGATAGACTTGGTTCTGTCTATAAGGACTATACATGATTCCATTGGTGTTTCTGTTTTACTCATTATTTTTGAAGCTTTTCTATAGTAAGAAACAAGACATTGAAATGAATATTTTTATATCTACCCAAAACTAGTCTTATTGCACTGGTTCTTGCTCATATAAGATGAGGCTTTGGCTACATCCATTTTAACATGTTGTAGAATGAACAGTTAGAGCAACCAGTCATATTCTATTCCAACAAAATGACCAATCATGATTGTAGAAGGCTGATGATGAAAACCACTACACATGCTCAAAATAAATTCCAAAACCTGGAAAAGTTTAACAAAGAAGTTAATTGTTGGTTCAGCAGAGGAAAGAGCTGGAGAAAGTTGAGGCTTTCTCTTGAGTCACTGTGAGTTTTATATTACATAGATTTCAAATGAGGGAATCAGCATATAAAGTTCTGTTTGAAAGCCTTTTTATTGAAATGTATTCTAGTAGTTAAGTATAAACAGTCAATAAAAATGATGTGAAGTCAAAGCTATTGGGGAACCCAAAATACAAGGTTTGGGTAGACCCCAAAGATCTGGGGGAGCAGACCCAAAACATGTTTTGGGTGGACCCAAGCACTTCTGGAATGGATTTCTAGCTTCCCTAGAGCATTTCTGAAGTCAACATGACCTCTTCAATAAGCTTTAAATTAGACTGTTTGTAGCCACATAAATCTAGGTTAAAATAATATTAATAAATATAAAGTATTACCCATCTACCTATTCCTTGAAAAAGAGGTGAGAGAATAAATATGCAGAATGAGATACATTTTGGATATGACCAATTCCCCAAGAGAGGAGAAAGGGAAAGGTAAAAATAAAAGTAAATGAATGCTTATTGAAAAGTTAGCTTAATTGAAAAGTTAGTTTAAAAAAGTTTACAGCACCCCAAAAGAGGCCATTGTCCTGAGAATTAAAATCTGGAGAACACATGGGCAATTCTGAGAGGTCTTTTGAACTAAGTTAAAAATGCAAGAGGCTTAAAATACTCCTTTCTTCCCCATTAGATTAGAAATTCCTAGAGAGTAGGGATTGTCTTTTGTCTCTTTTTGTATCCCCAGCACTTAACTCAGTACCTGGCACATAGTAGGCACTCAATAAAATGTTTATTGAATCAAATTGAATTATGGATAGACATTTGGCAGTTTCAATTCCTTTCACCTGCTCATAAGCCAGGAGAACATCTTTGTTTTATCAGTGGTGTGATGTTCCAGGGAGAAAATTCTGAACTTAGTGTTTATTCAGTGAAGTTTTTCAAACATTCATTGGTATTCGAGCCTAATGGAAACAGGTGGTAGGTATGCCTTGGCGAGCAAAAAAGATCTTTGGAAGATCAAACAATACAGTTTTGGAAGAACTTATTGTTTATTTTCATAAAAAAAGAAAAATTATTTGAGTAGGAAATAATAAAACTGTGAAAAACCTCTGGCTCACAGATTTAACAGTGGCCTGGATAACTTCTGAGTCTCAAAATACTAGTAATTAATGTCTGGCATTCAGAGAATGTCAGGTGGGTAACACAGGACTAAGGGGAATATTCTACTTTTTTTCCTTCAGTAGCATGTTGATAATGGTGTAGTTGCTTTTTGAATAGTATAATAGGCTTTGAAGGAAATCATGGGAAAATGTACATTTCTGCTTTTTAAAAAAAATTTTTTTTAGAGGTAGGAGCAGGCTACAACCCATAATAAATGAGAATTTATGAAGATGTAATTTAAATGTATAAGTAAAGAAATATGTAACAAATAAAGGCCAGCAAAAGGGATCCAATGGATAGCCTGCATCTTTGGTAGTCTTGTGATATTAGCAGAAGCAAAGAAGGTTATCAACATGCTGTATAGACCACAGACCCCTTGTGATAAAGTTTTGGGAAGTCTATGGACTATAATAGTATAGAACCAAGTATAGATGGATTGTGATCCAGACATCTGAGTGGTGCAGCAGATATAGTGATAGACTTGGAATTATGGAATAATTAACTTGGATATGGAATGGATAACTTGGAAAGTTAATAGTTTAATCTGGCATCAGAAATTTTATAGCTGTGTGACCCTGGGCAATTCACTTAATCTTAGTTTAACTCAGTTTCCTCAATTGTAAAATGGGGGCAATAATAGTACCTACTTCTTAGGGTTATTACGAAGATCAAATGAGATTAAATTTGTAAAGCACTTAGTCATAGTGTCTGGCACAAAGCATGTGCTCTCTTCCTTACCTATATTTCTAGAGCATTTAGCATAGTGCCTGGCACATAATAGGTGCTTAATAAATGCTTATTGATTTGGAGGGAATGCAATATCATTGAAATAACAGAACCATTTGCATGAAACACTATAACTTTCTGGAAATATTCTATCAATATTTCTATTATAAACACAATTATTTCATATTATCTATACCTGGAATTTCAAATACTAGTTTAGGATGCCAAAAATTATTATAAATAAGAAAATTAATATTGAGTTCAAATATATATTTAGAAATCAAGCTACTTTTTGTTACTTCTTAGGGAAGGGAAAAATGGAAAAGGAAAAAACAAATCTCAAACCAAATTGATTAAACATTACAGATAATATTATACCTCATGGTATTTATGAAATATACTCTGAATGATGTTAAAGACAAAGACTTTTTTTTGAGGGGGAGTCTCATTAGAAAAACAATCTTGAAATTCTGCCTTGTGCATACAAAGAACAGAACTGAAGGGAAAGTCAGGGTCTTTAACTGTAAAAACTAGAAGAAACTAAAAGATTAAAAGTTGACAGCTAGAAGGGACCCTGGAGATCATTTACTTCCCATTTTACAAATGAGGAAACCAAGTCCCAGACAGATAAATGAGTCGTCAAGATCATAAAACTAGTTAGTAGTAGAAGAGGGACTAGAACTTGGTTATCCTGATTGATTCTTATTCTAGTATGTTCTTTATTTCTCCCCTCTCTGATTTTTAATAAGTTCAAATAATTAGTATGAATATTCTTCAGTTATACAAGCAACTTTCAGCTTGTTGACTGGCAATCTTGCTGTCCTTCAGATTTCATAACTAGAAGGGACTTTGTATAAATGCCCTATGCCAACTAGTAAATCCACCAGGAAAAGGCAATCAGAGTCTTCAAATAGATACAGAAGGATTGTCACCACCATTCACACCCACATCCACACCCACACAGCTGTTCAAGATACTCATGTCATCAATTAATGATAGTTGTGTGGAGGAATTAGGAGGGTGAGAGATTGGTAGGGAGAGGAATGTGGGAGCTCTTCTAAAAAAGCATACTATTTTAAAACGTCTCCATATTTAGGAAGGCTGGTCCTTGGAATACTGATACTTTCTGAGAGTACTTGAATACTTGTTCAAGCTTGGCAGGCCCTAAGAGAGTTGATGTTCTTCAGCTTACAAGAACCCTGGGTTGCTTTCACACTAAAATGAAGTATCATGTATTGGACTGGACTTATCTATTGTTACATAACTAATACAAAATTACACATTATAGTCATTTCTAATCATTGATTGAAAAGAGTTTATTTCATTTTTTTATACAGTTACTTAACTTCAATAGTACTTGTGACTTGTGAGTTACAAGTACAATAGTACTTGTGATGAGATTCTGCATGGCTCCAATGAACTGGGCACATTGTCTAGTAATTGTAAATAGGCCAATTTAAATTAGTCAATCAGGACTCTAAAGGTGAAACAGATCACCTTGAGATGTAGTTGCTTTCACCTCCTGAGACTTCTTTACACAAAGGCTTTATGAGCACCTGTCAGATATGTTATAGAGGGGATGTTTGAGAGAGATCCAGAGTGAAGATGGCTTCTGAAGCTTCTTCTTTTGTTTTTTTATTTCTACTTGATAGTATTTTTTCCAATTACATGTAAAGATACTTTTCAATATTCATTTTTATAAGACTTTGAATTCCATTTTTTTTTCTCTCACCCTTCCTTGTCCTCCTCCCTTTCCAAGACATCAAGCAATCTGATAAAGATTATACACATAAAATCATTTTAAACATATTTCCATATAAGTCATATTGTGAAAGGAAAATCAAAACAAAGAGGAAAAACCATGAGAAAGGAAAAAAAAAAACAATAAAGATGAAAATAGTATGCTCTGAAGGTCCTTTTAACTGAGATTCTAGGATAAACATCTGTCCACATCTCTGATCTTTTCAAATTTGTAAACTCTTGCAGAAAAAGCTGCAACAGCTTAATGGGCTAATGTTATAGATCTCCAGGTATGGATGCCATATCAAGAATTAATTGCATGGACACAGATCTATTTCTTCTGAGAAGAAATCCTTCAACTTAGTCACTATTTGGGGAGAAATACAGGCAGTCACACCCAGAGGATGAACCAACAGAATTTGGGAGAGAACATTTGCACTGTGTATAAAAAACAAAAAGAGTATTGTTCAGTAAACTTTCTTAAGTAAATCTCCTAGATTCTGCTTGCCTTGAAGAGGCAATGAGTCTTCTGCCTATCACTAACTATCAAAGGGTCTTAAAACAAACTAAAATATTTAGAAGAATAAAAAATCTGATCTTGATTATATATATATTTTTAAGGTATATTATTCTTCTGCGTAAATCCAGGCAGTAGAAAGAGTACTCTTGCATACAGTAGGTCCTTGCATACAGTAGGGAATGATAACATTTCAAAAGAGCAATGTTAAATAAAAGTGGCTAGAATGTCAGCATTAAATTCCAAGTCAGGTAATTAAGATTTCCTTAGTCAAATGCTTTCTAGTTTCTAGTTGACTAAGATGAGTGACTAATATAGACTCAATCAGGATAAAGAATAGGAAGTCACTGAAGAAATAGTTCTCTGAGAATTTTGCTCACAATGATTTCTTGTCTTGTTGACCTGCTGCCTGACTTTATCTTTTAAATTTCATAAGAAAGGTGCTGGATTGGCAGCTGAAGATTATGAGGTTCTGTGTCTCTCTAGAATCTCTAACTAGCAATCTTGGTGCTTGGAGGAGGAAGCAAAAGTAGGATTCAGAGCAAGAAACTTCAGATGTGCTCTCAAATTAACTGTGCATCAGAAACCATAACTCTATCCCTTATAGAAAGATATTCTAGAACTGCCAACTGGTAGCTTTCTAATTTATGCTAAGTAGTTGTTATTTGGTTGAGAGAACTTGATTATGTATTCTTTCATTAGGCACATTATTTATCTGAGTAAATCCAGGTAGTACACATAGTACACATAGTAGGAAATTCAAAAGAATACTTTCTAGGCATAGGAGACAGTGTGTAAAGGCATGGAAGCAGGTGATAGCTAGGCCAACAAAATGCAGGTTCTAGCAGGTACCATCCCAAGCTGGAGAGACTTTGAGTATGGACCCAGCAATGGCTGTTGTTCAAGGACCAGCTGGGTTCAAGGAAACTCATCACCAAGTGACTAATGATCTAATGAATACTTTAGTCTTGGTGATGAGATTCGGTTCCCCTCAATTCCTGGTCAGGGAGCCAAAAATGATGAGGTTCCAGCTCCCCTCAATTCCCAGTTAGGGAGCCAAAAATAATGAGTTTCAGCACAGGGCAAGGAGTTTTGGGAACCCCCTTCTGGTTGGCGCAGGTCCTTCATAAATGAATATACAAACCTGAAAAGTTAAACTGGCAAAAGAAGTTTATTATTAGAATTGAGAAGTTGGCTTTTGTAGGCTGACTTCTTTGGTGATAGACCCCAAGAAAGAAGTAAAGATCTAGCAGAGAAATCCCAACAGGAAGGTGAAGAGGGTATAATCCTGTTAGGGAAATAGGTGAGAGAGATAAAGAGGGAATAACGCTGAAAAGAGAATGTCTTTTCAGGGGGCAGAGGTGGCAGCTATGACAAGGGGAAAGAGAGGTTTCTTGACATGATTCCTGTTTTTGAGTCCTCTGCAAGGAGCTGGGCTGAAGGAAGCTTGTTACATGGGTAGCTTTTGATCGGGGCTGGGGGCAGTTTGAGTTTGGATCAGAATAGAGAATCTTAGAATTGAATGAGTGTCCCTGGACTAATCTCTAACTCACTAGAGTTGGATAGAAATCTTGATCTCCAGCTATGGCTAAGTAGGAGTGGTCCTGGACTCAACTAGTCCCACCTAGATAATAGAATGAAACACCACTTTATCTTAAATCGCTGAGGTGGGTCTCTGAGGGAGTTTCCCAAGCTTTCCCCCCAAAGTACGAGAGAGAGAGAGAGAGAGAGAGAAAGAGAAAGAGAGAGAGAGAGAGAGAGAGAAAGCGCGTGTGCATGCGTGTGTGTGTGTGTGTGTGTTTCGGGGCTCCCCTTGTCACTGGCAACTCTATGAAATCACAGAGGATTTAATTATTTTTGAAAGAATACCTACCCAGATTAAATCCCAGTCAATGAAAAATTAGAATCTCAATAAAGAATGATTAAAGTGACTAGGGGATAATGCTTGAAAAAAGAAGAACCAATCATAAATCACTGACTAGGCTTAATCTTTGGAAGAGCAGTCTGATTTGCCAAGGAAACTGCAACTGATTGGATTTGGAATTGGGATTAGGAATGGAGGTGGGGAGGTATTGAGGGAGAAGGAAGAGTTGAGGATGAGTTTAAGGTTTAGAATCTGAGTAATTTAAAAGTTGTTAGCACTTGGAAGAGAAGGTTGGAGGAAGACTGGGTTTAGAGGGGAAGATGATGAAGTTTGCTCTGGGCATGTTAGTGTCACTTTGACCTCAAAGAGTCTATTCCTTGGATCATAATGGATAGAAAGCTTGGATTGGCCAGAGGGATTAGCCTACTAAATACTATTCTGAAGTATAATAAAATTTTGTAAAAATTCTGGATTGACTTGGTGTCTGATAAATGTAAGGAAAAAAAGGACCTAGAATTCTGGTTTTACTGAAGCCTCTCTTCCCTTCCAATCAGAATAAGAAGCCACATAAAAGCCCAACTTACTCTACTTTCCCTTGATTTTCTCATCTTGGATCTAGCTCCTAAGAAGAGGAAATGACTTCTTTACCTTTGTTTTTCCACTCTCTTCCCCTTCTAGTAAGCACAATAATTACTATACCCTTACTCCCAGTCTTTTCCAGAACAATGCTGTGCTTAAACTGCTATCCTGATGTTCAATCACTTTTTATATCTCTCTAAGATCAAAGACAATGAACACATGGGGATAGAGAGGGAATCAAAGCCAAAGTGGAAAAGGGAGAAATGGAGAGTATAGAGGTAAAAAAGAATAATGGTTGCTTATATTTTTTAAGACTTCATGGTCTACAAAGTACCTTCTTCATGAACCTGTGAAGGAAGATGTAATAAAACCAATATTTCTTTAGAGACTTAAGGTATGCAAAGTAGTGAGCTAATATTTGATTTTATCTTATCCTTCCAAATAACTCTAATAGGCAGACATTGCAACAATTATTACTACATTTTAACAGACAAGGAAACAGAAGTGAATATTAAATGATTTTTCCCATAAATATCAGAGATAGGATTTTAATTCAGGTTTTCCTAAGTCCAAGCCTAACACTCTATCCAACACTATACTGCCTCTTAATTTGTAAGCTTTCTTACTCCCATTTCAAAGACAGAAAATAATGAGGCTAAGTGAAGGAAATGATTTGAGTAGGATCTACCAAGAATGACAGGGTAGGTAGATAAATGGGAGGACAATTAGGTAACAAAGTAGAGTATAGACTCTTGAGTCAGGAAGGTCTGAATTCAAATCCCGTCTTAGATACTTACTACTAGCAGAATCACCCTTGGCAAGTTACTTAACCCTATTTATCTCAATTTCTTTATCTGTAAAATGAGCTGGAGAAGAAAATGGTAAACTTCCAGAATCTTTGCCAAGAAAATCCCAAATGGGCTCATAAAGAGTCTGCCATGACTGAAACAACTAAACAATAATAAGTACAGAAGTATGGTTTTAAGGTGAATATAAAAAAACTTGAAAAAAAGAACTACTTTTGGATCTCTCCACCCTAAGATGAAATGTAAATGTTTAGTAGATAGTGTAAGTTAGTAAGTGGATAGTGTTTTTGTAATGTCATAGGAATATATAGGAAATACCTGTGTGTGTGGTTTTATTAGATGCTAAAAAAAAAAGCTCTTGAGCACAGTTATGTTTTGTCTTAACTAGGAATAAATAGATAGCATTTACAATGTGCTTTCAGTATTTTTAGAAGTATCCAAATATTCTCACAACCATTCTGGGAGAAATGGAGGTAGGCATAGTTAACATGCCTTTTTCAGATGAGAAAACTAGGTTACAGACAAGTTAAAAGATTTGCCCAGAAAAAGTGGCAAAAAAGTGTTTGAGGCAGGATTTGAGCTCAAGATATTCTCACTTTAAGGTTCTGACTCTGCATAGTCTTGCTTTCAATCTATAAGTTCCAACTTGCAACTGTGTCTCATAGTTAATAAGTTTTGTATGTGTATGTACATACACACACACACACATACACACACGACCAAGGTCAAATTATAGATCATATACAGTTTAACACTGAAGTAATGACATCAAACACTTGACATGAATAACTAAAATTTGGGCTGAAGGAACTTCACGTAAGTCGAGTGAACAACTCTAAAGTAGGAACAATCTCAATGTGAATTCTTAGTGTTGAGTAGCTGGAGCTTCTTCTCTTACAAGTAACAACTAGGACCTTGGTAGCTCAAGAACAAGGGGAAAAAAATGGTTTCTGGAAAACCATGATGCTTAGGGTTAGAGACTTGACTAGTAACTAGTAAGAGTCCTTATTATTCCACTCATAATTTGGATGAAACTATCTCTACTTGATCAGTTTAGAAGATGCTTTTTCCTTAACAGTGGAGATAGATACTCTTGTGGGGGTTGTGTTTCCGCTAATTTTGGTTAACACAGGCTATCTCATCTTAACTGAGATTTTTTTTCAAAGCTTTTTATTTTCAAAACATATGCATGGATAATTTTTCAACATTGACCCTGGTATAGCTTTGTGTTTCAGATTTTCCCCTCCTTTCCCTATCCCTCCCCTCGATGGCAAACAATACAATATATGTTATACATGTTAAAATATAAGTGTAAACATATGTGTAAACAATATTTATACAATTCTCTTGTTGCACAAGAAAAAGCGGATCAAAAAGGAAAGAAAATGAGTAAGAAAATAAAATGCAAACGAACAACATAACATCAAAAAAAGTGAGAATGCTATGTTGTGATCCACATTCTCTCTCTGGGTGTAGATGACTCTCTTCATCACAAGATTATTGGAACTGGCATCAGTCACTGAGATAGCTTCTGATTTGTCCACAAACTAGATGCAGTTTTCTCCTGTCACTTATTATCTTATCCCATTAAGAGCTAAGAGTCTGATTTTACCTTGATTGTGGATCTCTTCTGAGACTATCAAGGTATTTTTTTGATACTGGTTTTTCTAAAGTAAATACCTATTCTCAGGAACTTGTACAACAATGACTAACATTTCACACAGGCCATCAAAGTATAGAGAGATGCCTTTTATAGATAGATGCATCTATATCAGGTTCACAATGGTAAACTAGAAGTGAATAACTCCATGTTAGTGAAAATATCAAAATAACAAATAAAATAATAAATAACAACAAAACAAAACCTTACATTTAAATAGTGCTTTAAGTTTACAAAGTACTCTACACACATTATTGTATTTGATTCCCATCATAACCCTGTAAGGTAGTATGATACCTTAATCTTATAAATCTTTAAATTTTAATTACATTAAATTATTTGCCTAATTTGCATGTAAGTAACAATTTTCAAACTTTTTAAAAAGTTTATTAAGAGCCCATTATATGCCAGGCACTGTGCTAAGTGCTAGGAATATTAAAAAAAATTTTTTTTTAAACCACCTCTGCCTCCAAGGAACTTGCAGAGGGAAGAAAAAAATACAAATAAAAATATAAAAAGCAAGTTATTTCCAAGAAATAGGAAATAATCAAAAGAGAGAAAGCACTAGAATTAAATTGAAGAGCTTTCTGTTTACAGGCCCAGGGTTCCATCCATGTTGTTAAATATAATCTGTGCCAAAAAGGTGTTATCTACAACAGCTATTGGAAAGTAGATTTAAAAATTAAGATGGGTACAAACATAACCCAGGAGATTATAATAAAATGAAGAAAGGAAGAGGGAAGTTGGTTTCTTGAATTCTTTTTACAACTGTGTGTCTTTACAATGGGATTGGTTGTAGTTAGGATATTATTATGTACCAATATTGATTAAGGCCTCCTTTCAATTATTTTTTCCTTCTTGTTACTTTTTTTCTTGATGTTTTGGTTAGTTTTTGAGTGAGAAAAAGCTGAGTTTAAATCTGGCTTTGCATAGTTACTAGTTAGTGATTCTGGGTCTGTCTGTCTTTGTCTCTCTTTTCCTTCTTTCCTTCTTCTCTCCCTCCCTCCCTCTCTTTCTGCTTCAACTTCATCATGTGGCTGACCTGTGCATCCTCCTTAAATGGGCATTCTGAGAAAATTTATCTAATCAGAGGGAGGAGAGCTAAAGAATAGAGAGTACTCTGGCACTGAGAATATCAGGGGCAAAGTGATCTTAAAGTTTTAAGTTGTTCCTGGGGCATGAAGTTGAAAGAAATATAGCTAAATAAGAAATTAATTAATGCTTTCGATGGAGGATTTAAGAGAGAATGTAGACAAGAGTCTTCTAGGATAGCCATGTAAGGATGATTTATAATTTATAAGTCTGGTGGGAGAAATCCTATCAAGGAGCTCATGGATCTGATGCCATAGTGAAGAGAAGTATTGTTTTGTGACAGCAATCTGTACTTACTGGAAATGAAGGTAGGGAATTTGGGAGGCAAGGAAATTTAATGTTAGAAGCTTCTTTGGAATAATATTTTAATTAATAAGAAAATAAGATTTTACTAAAAATTATATTTATATGCTTTTCAGAAAACTTGCTACCTGGTAAATTCCTCTTAAGTATATTGGAGTTACATTCTACTGAGGGGAAAAAATTATGTCCTTAAATATAGCATAATCTCATTTAGGAATCCAATAGGCTTGTTAAAACCTATATTCAAAGAAAAAATTATAACTTCCTGATTAAAATATTTCTATTTGAGATTCCAAAAAGGCAGGTGAGATCATCAAAATGAAGGATGCTTCCCCAGTTCCAAATGTAACTGAAAAATGAGTCTAAATGGCCTCTTTGTAAAACATACAGCAGGCATACTTTTCTGAATATAAAGTAATCAGTAATATACTTTACTATAAGGCTACTTTCTCTCATCATACTCTTCCATTGTAGTCTATATGTGCCATAAAGAGTCTGAAGATCCCCTATTTATCTAACAAAGGCAGTAATTTCACATGGTTTTAATTTACCATTGTTTACGTTAAAATAAATGTTATTTTGATTGATTGGCAAAAATCTAGAAGCAGCAATAAAGACAATTATGTTTGACATGGAGACATTTTAAAATCTATAACTCGATCTTTAAAGTCTGATTTTAAATGTCCAATTTGACTTATGGGAACCAGTTCTAATGCTGCTTTATGCAAAAAGCATTAGATTAATGCTAGCACAAAGTCATGTTGCTGAACAAGCATGCACTGGCGTAATTAATCAAGAATATTTCAGAAACGAATTGTCTTCAAGAGGTTATTGATTTACTGTCATGACATGCTTCCCTTTTGGGGTGTGATGATGCTATGAAACTGAGAAGTCCTGGCATGTATTTTTCAGTGACTAAGTCTTGATCTATCTTCTTGGATGATTGCCATCCATGTATTGACATCTGCAACCACTCATGTTTGACAGCCTCATGCCTGAGCTTGGTGGCTTCCAGGTTGATTAGGATTAGAACAGAGGACTTTTGAATACTCTGAGTTTAATGGAAAGCAGATAACCATAGGGGTCTGAAGAGGCTGCCATACTCTTTGCAAATGGCATCCCATTAGCAGTACGTGCACATATATATATATACTCCCTCATACGCACATGTTTGGAATGGGAGCCAGTTCAGTTTTAACCTTCAAGGCATCCTTGTCAGTCAGCCCTCTTTTGGTTAAAAGCATTTATAGAGCCACTTTATTAAATACTTATTAAGCAGTTGCAACTTAGCTGTTCTTCACAGCAGATTCTGTGAGGCAGGTGGGATGAAGTCACTAAACCACAGAAGAGGCAAGTGCTTTCCCAGAGGTCACAGGGAATGTCAGTACAGAGGCTGATTTTTATGCTCAAAAGCCTCCGATCTGGACTTTTTATATCTCAGAGCACTCTCCTTATTCTGAGCCTCCTTCTTAAATTGCACAAAAGACAAAATGACAAATTCATGAACAGACCACATTGATAACCACCCAGGTTGAGGTGGGGGAGCTTATTCTACATATTGTAAAAGAGAATGCTTTTTAGAATTGGGCATCATTTGTCACACTAGAATGGCAGGAGTCAGTCCAGAGTCCAATTTAAATCTACCCTGTTATAGTTCAAGTTCATTTCTTTTTATTCTATATAGTCTTAACAGCCTGAAAAGTCAATACTCAATATTCATGCCTATAATTATGTCTCTCCATTGTTTTCTTGTCTCTGGGCTTTAAAAACTCATTCAGTCCTGTCTGTGCCAATCTTTGATTCAGACACTATTTAGCTGTCACTTAAGATATAGGTTCCTCATCTATATTCCATAGTCTGACAAATGCTTAATGATTGCTGAGTAAATAATAAAATCTATTTCACTCTTTCTGTGGATTAGATTTTGTTTAGCTAAATATCAACAACAGACATGGATTGCCTATGATCCCAAATCATTCCAGTTATAATGCAGTAGGACAATCACTGAGCAATAAGTCAATTGACCTGAGTTCATAGGATTGTAGAATAGGGACAGAATTTGTGACTTATTAGTAAAGTGAATTGCTGAATCAGGAAATTTCTTCTATGAAAGTATGCTGGGACTTTTTCTGAAAATTATAGTCTTAAGAGAATTTGCCCCTGGAACTAAGCACTGGGCTTGGAGTCAAAGATCTTAGTTCAAATCCAGCCACAGACACTTATTGTGTGAACCCTGGCAAATCATTTAACCACTGCCTCAGTTTCCTCAACTGTAAATGGAGGTAATATCATCTGCTTTTCAGCTGTATGAGAATCAACTCAAATGTGACGTTTATAAAGCACCTAGCACAGTGTTTGGCATAGAGGAGGCACTGAATAAATTCTTGTTTCCTTTCTCCCCAAAATGACTTGCCCAATGTCACATAGCCAATATATATATCTGATAAGCATATCTATTCTATACAAGACAGTCTAGCACAATTAAGTTCTGTGCCTTAAGAATGTTACATATGAAACAGCAATCCTCTCCCTTACTTTTCTCACTATAATAATTTCTTTAGTGTCATGAGTTTCAATGACAACAACAACTTTGTGGTCACTGCTTGTGGTGTCATCTGGAATGTGATTAACATCCGGGAAGCAGTGGACTTACCTAAGCCAAGATCAGTGAACAGGATGAAAATGAAAGGGAGTTAAAGATGCTCTCTTCTTTTATAGGAAAGCTATTAAATTAATGTCTGTTTCTTAGAACCTATGGAGATGGCACCAGGAATGATGAGAATTATCTCTTTCAAAGTCCAAAGTATAATACTGCTCCTGTCTGAGAGTATTAAGAGAAGAATGAAGGAGCTAAAAAGAGAAATGAAAGAAAAAAAATAAGCAGTACCTTTGCCAAGAAAATCTCAATGGGGTCATGAAAAGTTGGACACAACTGAAACAAGTGAACAACAACAAAACTGTTCTAGGCCATGGGCTAAGTACCTTTCCACCTAGATTGTTCACTAGATCAGTATTTGTCTCAAGGACAAAGTATCTTTGTTCTTGAAAGTAATACAGAAAGCAATTAGGGTGAAGGATTACCCCATCTTTACTTCAGAAGCCATAGAAACCACAAATGATCTCAGCTTTAAGTATAAGCTGAATCAAAGGAGGGGGAATGGGAAAAGAATGTTCAAAATGTATAATGTAAGAAAAGGTATGGCTAAATCCAAGAGATGCTTGTGTTCTAGCATTTGGGGGTACCACCACTGAAATCTTAAAGAGATAAGGTTAACACAAATAAAGGAAGTACTCTTTCCCACAGGTGGCAGTATACTTATGGGACATATTACCCAAGCATAATACCCCAAGTATAAACAATATAATATGCAACATATTACCCCCAAGATGTGGCACAGGCTGAATAAATAGAGTCAAGGGAGGCTTTTCTCTAAGTTCATGGATGATGGAACAATAGCAGACTGTTAGAAGACACCAGGATATCTGAACTTTAATCTCACGTTGATGATGAATATACTGTTCCCCTATACTTCCTGAGACAGAATATTGAACATGGATCTGATTCAGTATGGCGATTCTGTTCTTTCATCCCATCATTAATAAAAAAGTGATATTTATACAATTCTGCAAAGTTTGCAAGATGATTTACACATATGAGCTCATTTTAACCTCAGAACAATTGTGTAAGGCAAGTACTAAGTTGTTATTACCATCTTGTAGGTGAGAAAGCATGATTAAAGTCAGGTGTTTTGCCTCCTATCTCACATCAACTACTTTAGAGGCATAATTTGAATCTAGGTTCTTTTTAAAAATTTCAAATACAGTACTCTAGTCTCTCTAACATTCATTCACTCATTTAGTATTAATTAAGTGCTTACTATGGAAAACAAACTGTGCTCGGTTTTAAAGAGAACTGAGTCCTCTACACTATTGGCTTTAATTTACCCTTTCAGTATTATTGTACATTACTCCCTTTTATATAATGTACGGCACATTCCAGCCAAAGTGACCTCCTTGTTGTCTTCTGAAGTGGACTTTCTATCTAGTGTTTACATGCCTTTGCATGTTCCCTAGGCTGAAATATACTTCATCTGCCTAATAGAGTCCCTAGTTTCCTTTAGGTCTTTACTCATATGCCACCTGCTTCAGGATCTATTTCTTGGACCTCCTGATTATTAATATTTTCTCATTCCATATCAAAATTTTCTTATATAATTTTATCTGTATATATGTTACATACAATGGTGTGCTGATAAACGCTTAATAATTTGTTTTCTATAAAAACATAGGATATATTTTAAAGATAATATGCATTATTAATTTTTTCTACATTACTTAAGTTTACACCACCAACAACATTCAATTAAACATTGATTTGGGTAGTATTTACTTATTTCTGAAGTGTAAATGCTCACACTGAAAATTTAACAATTGGCTTTTTTTAATCTTTGTATTTTTAATGCTTGACATAGTTTGACACACTGAAGTCACTTAATCATGAAGAATACATAGGATTTGGTAAGGGTCACATGATGTACTAACCAATTTATAAATTTTATGTCATTTGATTATCATAATAACTTGGAAAATAGGTTCTATTTTTCATTCTCATTTTGCAGATGAGGAAACTGAGGCAATATTATGCTTTGATCCACATTCATTCTTCATAGTTTTGTTTCTGTATGTGGATGATTCTTTTCATCACAATTCTACTGGAATTACCTGGAATCAGATCATTGTTGAAAAGAGCTAAGTCCATTACAATTGATCATCACACAATCTTATTATCTTTTGTTTCTGGGCTTTGTTAATAACACATAGAAATGCTGGTGATTTATGTGTATTTATTTTATATCCTAGAACTTTGCTCTAGCTTTTAATTGTTTCAAGTAGTTTTTTGAATGATTCTCTTAGTATAACATCCTATATTCACAAATATTAACATAGTTTTTCCCTAAGAATTTATAATCAGATACAAATTTCCACATAATTGAATGAATTATCCTTAGAGGATTTGGGTAAAGGCTTGGCTAGCATTGCCAATAAATGTTTACTGAGAAAACTTAGTAAATGTTTATTGACTTCATCTTGTCCAGGACAATTAAAGAATTGTTTTGTTTTGTTTTTGTTTTCGTTTTTAAAGCTTTTTATTTTCAAGACATATGCATGGATAATTTTTCAACACTGACCCTTGTATAGCCTTGTGTTTCAGATTTTCCCTACATGGCAAACAATCCAATATTAAACTATATGTTAAATTCAATATGTACAAACATATTTATACAATGATCTTGCAGCATAAGAAAAATCAGATCAAAAAGAAAAGAAAAGGAGTGAGAAAACAAAATGCAAGCGAACAACAACAGAATGAACAACTGGCTTTTGTGAGTAGTTATGGGTTAGCTTCTGCACACCCCTGGCTGTATCCTTTAAGTGGTATAAAACTCCTTAAGAAGAACAGTTTTAAATTTAAATTTAAATTGTACAGTGCCTCACACATAACAGATGCTTAATAAATGCTTACTGGATAAAAAAACAAGCAAGATATAATTTCTAACTTTAATAGATTCAATCAGTTTTTCTCCTGACTTCCAATCACATAGCACTGTCTAATACATATTTCAAATTGGAAGTCCATAGATATTTCAAGCTCAAAGTGTCCAAAATAGAATTTGTTATCTTTTCCCCAAAATACGAACCTTATCAAAACTTCCTTATTTATGTCAACCATACTTCTAGTTGCTTAGATTCACAACCTTAATGTCATTCCTTATAACTCTCCCTCACCCTATCAGTAAAAGGAGTTGTCAAATTTTTATCATTTCTACTTCCACCCATATCTCTCACATGCATCTCCTTATTTCTATTCACTTAGTTTCTGCTCTAATTCAGACTCTCATAATAGCCTCCTCCTTGGTCTCTGCTTCAAGTTTGTTCCCACTCCACTCCATTCTCCTATACAGCTACCAAAATGATTTTCCTAAAGCAACCAATTTGAACTTGTCACTTCCCTTCTCAATAAATTCCTTTTGCTCCTTATTGTCTTTATGTTAATGACATTTATCTATATTTATCATAGTTTCTTAGACTACAACAATATTCCTCATAGTCATGTGCCACAATTCTTTAATACATTCCCCAATCAATGGGCATGTATTTTGTTTTTCACTATCTTTGCTTAAAACAACAACAACAACAATACTTTTGTTTTATTCTTAAGAATCCTTCACTATCTTTTGGGCTTTGTCACGGAATACTTTCTAGCATTTTAAGGTCTGCCTAGACTTATCTTCTCTCATCTTTACATCTTTGTACTAGCTGCCCCCTCTACCATAATGAACTACATCCTCACCTCCACCTCTTTAAATCCTTTATTTCCCTTTTTCTCATAATGACTTTTCTGATTCCCCCTCAGCTGATAGTAGCTGTTTTCTAAAAATTACCTTTTATTTATCTTATATCAAGCATTTTTGGGCTCAAAGATAGAAATTGAAGTCATTAAATTAAAAGACATTTGTTCCTTGGAAGAAAAGCTATGGCAAATCTGGACAGCACACTAAAAATCAGAAATATCACTTTGCCAATAAAGGTCAGTATCATCAAAGATATGGTTTTTTTCCAGTAGTACATATGGATGTGAAAACTGAATTTTAAGGAATGCTTTTGAATTATGGTGCTAGAGAAGACTTTTGAGAGTCACTTGAATAGTGAAGGAGATCAAATCAGTAAATACCTAAAGAAATTAATTCAGGGTATTCAATGGAAAGTAAAATACTGAAGCTGAAGCTTAAATATTTTTGTTTATATAATGAGAAGATGGGACTCTTTGGAAAAGATTCTGATGTTGGAAAAGATTGAAAGCAAAAGAAAAAAGGAATAGAGAAGATGAGATGGATAGATAGAATTAAGGAAACAATAAACAAACTTGGACAGACTTCAGGAGATAGCGGAGGACAGAAGGGCCTGCTGTGCTGTGGTCCATGGAGTCAGAGAATTGGATATGACTAAAAACCAAAATGTATCTACACATGTGTTTATAAAATATATATTTTCTATGTATATTATGTTATATGTTATTTACCCTTCACCTCCACAATAAAATATACACTTCTCCAGGGCAGGGACTGTTCCATTTTTGTTTTTCTATTCCCACTATCTAGCACAGTGACTGGTACATAGTAAGTTATTTATAAATGTTTATTCATGAAGGGGGGAAGTATATTCTATAAAGCTAAGCTTGATTATTATAATTTCACAGCCTTTAGATTTTATTGTTTAATTGTTGGTATTATTGCTCTTTCCTTTTTAAGTTGTTACAATTATTATGCACATTGTTTCCTGGCTTGGCTTACTTTATTTTGCATCAACTCCTATGTACCCTTACATTTATCTATATCATAGTTTCTCAGACCCCAGCAATATTCCTTATATTCATGTATCATAATTCTTTAATACATTCCTATATCAACGAAAAATATATATATATATATTTTTACTATCTTTGCTTTAAAAAAAAAAAAACCAACCCAAGAACCTGTTTTTGACTAACTTGCATGACTTCTTTTCAGTATCTTCAGTGAATACTCTTAACTACTTCCTTCTATTTCAAAACCAATAGAACAGTATAAAAAAATGAGATTTTATGCCAACACAACAATCAATGATTATTTAATGTTGTAAAGAACTTGCAAATGTATTATCCTTTCTAGTAGGAACTATCATTTTAAGAGTTGTCTTCAGAACCCTGACTGCTATTCTTCTTACTTCTTGTGTTTTGCAGACATGCATTCAATGATTGTCATATTTTACATTTATAAATTTTTTTTTAAATTGCAAAGCATTTTCTTACCATATCACTTTGAAGTAATGAGTGTACATATCTCTGTTCTACAAATTAAGAAACTGAGGTTCAGAGAAATAAAATGGTCATGGTTATATAGACATTCATTTACTACTTGGGAAAATACTCATACCAGAACTTCTGACTTCTCAACCAATTTTCTTCCTATTATACTTAAAATTTGGGAAGAACTATGTTCTGCTGGCATATTGGGAATAAGGAAGATATGACTTTATTTCTAACACTTCAGAAAATCATAATCACTGTCTTCTAGTATTTGAAGAAATATCATGGGGAAACAGACATTGTGGCCCCCCAATTAGGAATTATTGTTAGGAATTAGGAACAATGATTGAAAGTTTCAAAGAGGCAGATTTATGTTTGATATGAAGAATTTTCTCAAAACAAAATATATTGCATGACACATGGAAAGTAATGCTTCACTGAAAAGTCTTTAACAAAGCCTGGATGACTATTTATGGAATGTATTCCTGACAGCCTTTGAAATTTCTTCCAATTTTAAGACTGAGGACCCTCCCAACTTTTTAAAAGTCATGGAGAAGACTATTATGAATAAATCCCAAAAAGACCAATGATAAAATAAAGACCCCATATAAACAAAAGTATTTATAATTACAAATTCAAACATCCTGGATGAGGACAAATGAGATTTTGGAAAGACATAGAGTCATACAGCTAGTAAGTTTCTGAAGCTGGAATTAAACTCAGGTCTTCCTGACTCGCTCAGCACTCTATTCACTGCACCACCCAGCCACCAATCATTATTATTAATTGATAGTATGTAGCACTTAATATATTCCAAACACAGTACTAAAGGTTGGGGTACAAAAAAGACAGTTACTACCCTCATGGAGCTTACAACCTAATGGGGGAAAACAACATACATAAAAGGAGCTGAAAAGTTGGGGTAAGTGAGTGGGGGGAAATACCTGATGGAGGGAGACGATAGAAAAATCAGAGAAATCCCAAAGTAGTGCCTCTGGTTGAAAAATGAGATGTTCTCAGCTAAGTTCCCTCCTTAAATGAAGGTTTTTAGAGCTCATAGTTTCATCTTCCAATGTGAAGGACAGAAGGTGCTGATGATTTTCAAGACTGATGGGATCCTGCAGGATAATGAGGTGTTCCCAATAATAAGCTTTGTGGGGCATGGTGGAAAAAGTCAGAGAAGTCCCAATAGTGAGAAATGAGATAAGTACTGTTAACACAATTTTACAATTAAAGAAACTGAGGCACACAGAGATTAAATATCAATCTGTTGCCAAATTTGAACTCAAGTCTCCTTGAGTTTATACTCAACACTCCATCCACTTTTGTGGTAGACATGAATTGGAAACAAAAGAGATATCTACCAATTGAGGAATGGTTAAATAATTTGTGGCATGTGAATATAATGGAATATTTCTGTGCTATAAGAAATAATAAATATAACGAATATAGAGAAACATGGTAAGATTTACATGAATAGCTGCAAAGTGAAATAAACAGAATCAACAAAACAATGTATAATTATAATGACCATGTTTGTTCACAAAGAATACATGAGCAATGCATCTTGGGAGATGGCAGATATGAAATATCACATACACTGTCAAAGTCAAGTGATATGCTGGTTAGTTTTGCTGAATCGTTTTTTTTTCCTTCTCCTTAAAAAAAATTGTCACATGAGTTAGCTCTCTGGAAAGGCACAGATACTCTTTCCCCTTACCCTAAAAAAAGGTAATGTAAAATCAAATGCTATTGATATAAGTTACTTAAAACAGTCATGAGGAGAGTAAAAGGTCACTTTATGGAGCACTATTTCAGAAATCTCTCTCTACTGAATTAGGTAGATGGTCTTTATTGCCAAGCTTAAATTATATCCATGTTAAAGAGGAAGAAGGCTTTAGTACATTCCTTTGGGGGAATGGAAACAATTTATTTTGTTTGTTTCTAATGGAAGAGGGTTGGCTCCAAAATCTCAATGTGAGGTCTGAGAATCTGGACTGTGGATTGCTTGCCAGCTGAGAGACCTTATCAGGTGACTGGAACAGCAGGAGCAGCCCATGATAAAGGCAGTGCATGTAATATAGGCCCTGGATTTAGGTTTAGAATAAATGTTTAGTCAAGATTCGATATGACTAGAAATGATTTCATGACCTTTTTATTTTAGCACAAGGCATTTTTGCTTGCTTGTTTTTATTTTTAAATTAAAACCTTCTCCTGCAGCTCAACTCATACTAAACAAAGAGCTGACTTAGACGGCTCTCCTGCCTCTAATAATAACTCATTGTGTGACCTGGGGTCATCTTGTCGAGCCTCAGTTTCCTCATTTGTAAAATGAGAGGATCGGAGTAGATGATTGCTAAGGGACTGTAGAATCTCTTCCAGCTTTGAAATTCTGTGACTTGAGAGGATTTTTTTTTTCTCATCTAGAGAACCAGAATGAAACTGACCAGGATCATATTTCATTATCTCTGGAAGAGCAAAGTGGAAAGACACAAATTCAAACAGCCTGGATAATGACAAATAAATGAGATTTTGGAAAGACACTCAGGGTTCTCAACATGGATGAGGTTATTCAGAACAGAAGCATGATTTTTCTTTTGATGGTATTCCTTGTAAGCTTGTTTATTACTATTCATTTCCAAGGGTGGGCTCAGCCTTGTAACACAGGGTACAGCCTTGTAATTGAAAATCTGCAAGTGTCTGCACTCAGCCTCAAGGTTAATATGGGTGGCATAAATAAAAAGGAAAATGCATCCTTCTCACAGTTCCCAAACCTCTAATCAGACTGCCAGTGTGTTCAGTGATATACTGCCTTTTTCTGTTTTCAGTGAGGAGCAATATACTTTGAGTCTGCCCAATGCTGTCTGATTGCTTCACAAAAAACAATCAATAACACCCAGGTAAAGTTTTCTGCAAGGCATATACGTCTTAGCATGGGGTGACCAGCTGTTGTGAGAGACTGGAAAAGGGCCAGTTTCCTACTGGGTAGTCCTAGGGAAATGATCCTGAACCTGGGGTTTTGTTTGGATTTCAATGGAACATAATCGGGAGACATCTGGTCCCCCACCTTGTGCTGGCTTGGCTGTGATTCCTCTACAATGGCACTATGCACCTCCTGCAGGGTCTCCTGTAAGTGCCAGGCAGCAGCTCCCTGCCCTTCACCAACTGCCAATCAGGTTTTCACAGTGGGATCAGAAAAGGGACACAGGGCACTGAAGATATCTACTGAGACAGCCTTGCAAAGTGATGTTTAAAATATAATTTGGGTCCCCAGTGATCGACTAAAGCTATTACTATTTCCTCACCAGCCCTGGACAAGGCAATGGGCAAGGAACAGTTGTAAGAATGACTTTGGAGGGAAGGTTAAAAATTAAAGAAAAATTTTGTACTTGAAGATGAGAAAAATGACCAGTTTGGGGAGAAAAAGAATAAGGAGAACAAGGAGGAAAGGGAATGACTAAAGAATAAGTTAAAGGAAGGCAGAATATATGTAATATTAATGGAAAATATTAAGAATAATGATGAGAGAAAAGGGATGGTGAGAAAAAAAAGGAGGGGACTAGAGGGAACACATTATAGTTGAAAGCTAGGAAGTAGGAGAAAAAAAGAGTAATAAAAGACAAAGGCCTGGGAATCACAGGATTAAAAGAAGTGTTTTTGTTTTTGTGTTTTTGGAGAGGGGGAAGAGCAAGCACAGAAAAATTATTGGAGACAAAGAAAATCCAGAAAAGGGACTGAACTGTAGAGAATAAAGAGGAAAGGCTACTCAAAAAAAAAAAAAAATTGACCATATAATTCATCAGCTGGGTAATATCAAAATGTGGGAGCGATAGAAGGAGTAACTGGGGCTATATCAAGTAGCTTTAGAATACAGAGGAGCCACAGGAGGATATAGTTGACTGAATCTGATGATTTTAATCTTCTTTCCTCATGTCACATAGTCAGAACCTAATAAAAAAAACTGAGAAGAACTATGATTTATGGAGAAAGGAATACAAAGTATCATCCATACTGGGATCCTTAAGGAAACTACACCAAGGCAAGTAGAATCCAATTCAATAAATTTTTATTTATCACATTTTACATTCTAGATGAGCATGGAGATGAACTAAAATAATAAGCTGCACAGCTCTTGACCTCAACGAGTTTACAGAATGATGAGCTAAAAAATGAGAAGCAAAAAGAAGAGGCATAAAGGATAAAATCTTGGAAGTCAAAGTGAGAAATTAAATAGGTGTTGGTGAAGAGAAAATGAAAATTCAATTCAACAAATTTATTGAGCACCCAGCAAAATGTGCCAAACATTGGGGTATAATAACAAAACAGAAACACTAGAAGAGTAGATTAGGAGAGGAGTAGTTTCAGGAAGTAGAATATAGCCAACTGAGGGAATTAAGAAAGGCATTGTAGGAAATAATTAAGTTTTATTTTCATATATATATATATATATATATATATATATATACGTATATACGTATATATATATATATATGAAAATATTCTTTTCTCCCTTTTCTCTTCCAATAAAGGGATAAGCCATGATCATAAATATGCTCCATCCTGTCCTGTTAAATGCAAAAGAGTTGTACTACATAGATAAAATGCTATGAGAAACTTGAAAAGCAAGAAGCCGCTTTCAGCCAAGATGAGATCAAATAACAGCAATAACAACAAACATTTATACAGTACTTATTATGTACTAGGCACTAAGTACTTGACAACTATCTGACAACTATCCTCCCATTTGGTCTTCACTACATCCCTGTGCTATTGTTATCTCCATTTTACAGTTGAGGAAACTGAGGCAAATCGGTTATCTTACCTAGAATGCTCTAAGAACCAACCTTAGTAAGTTTTATATACAATCTTAAGGATTCCCTCCAAAACATCTAATGCTGTGAATTCTGGGATTATCATCCCTTTAATCTATAACAAAATCAATTTTGTCACCATTTCTTAGAGAAGTTTAACTACTGCAAAATGGTTACCATAATGAGGAGGCTAAAAATCTACCTATTCAATAAACATCCGATCTTCCTGCCAAATGGTGTTCAAGAAGAGCATTGGTTTTGTGTATAAACTCATTTGTAAAATATTATGTAAGAGATTTTAGAAGATTATGATTATTAGCATTATTTCAGTCAGTCAATAAGCATTTATTAAACACCTTCTCAATGCCAGACACTATATTAAGTGCTGGAGATATAAAGAAAGGCAAAATATAATTGTATCCTGGAGGAGCTCACAATCTAATAGATGGAAATACTGAATCAATCAATAAACATTTATTAAGTATTTACTATGTGATATGCCAAGAGTGTACAAAGCATTCTGGCTATAAAAAGGCAAAAGACAATTCATGCCCTTGAGAATATCAACTCAAGAGTATATTATTAGATGAAGATGAAAGGAAAATAGATGCAAAATGGAAAATGTTTTTAGTATTGCTAGAATGATCTATTGTCATCACTATTCAGAAACACAAATTTGGACCCTAACACATTATCTGATGTGTTATACCAGAAATTGGATTTAAAATGAAATTATGGAAGGAGTGCCAGCACTGACCAGAGAGAAATAGAAGACAACAAACTTGCAGTAACATAATACTAGAAGGTAATAAGGATTGATTTTCAAGATAGAACAAAGATATATTCAAATATGAATGAAAAGATTATGGATAGCATTACTATCAAAAAGTGATTCAAAATATGCAACAACTTATAAATCACAGGCCCACTTATCTCATCTCTGTTGAAACTTCATAAGAATGATCTACATATGTATGTACGTGTATATTCCTTGATAAATGTATGCAAATTCAAGGCAACACAAATTTATTAAACATTATGTACAAGGCAAAATTCTAAGTGATGGGCATATATAAACAAAAGGAAAGAGTCTTTCATCTCAAAAAAGCATATATTCTACCAAGAATAGGGAAAAATAGGTTTTCAAACATGATTTTCTACAACAAAGCTTATCTTCACAATTTATTGAGCGATGTAAAGAATACCAGATCTCAGTTTTTTGGTTTGTCAATAATCTCCCCTCCCCCTTAAAAAGAAGTATTTGACTCAGCAAATCAAAATATAGTCATAAAACCCTTCCTCCAACAAAAACATTTTAAGATTATCTTTCACAGATATAACCACAGAGATAATATTTTGAATGATACCCTAATTGCCAATAAAAATTTAAAAGGAAAGATATACCATTGGTACACCATTGGTGTTGTCCACTATTCTGTGCAGAATCCATGTTGAAGAGATATTCCCTAAAAACAGGGATTCTTAATCTGTGGTTCAAAATCCATGGATAAGTTGCTGTTTGTGGATTTGCTCAGGGGAAAAATTATCTTTAGTTTTTATTAACCTTTGTAGTCATATTAATTATTCTGAGTTTGGGTCCATAAGTTTCACCAGACTACAAAAGGGGCTCTTGACACACACCAAACAGGAAAGAACTTCCGTCATAGAGGCATTTTCAGTACAGGATAATATCATTATACTATTGTACAAAAGACTTGAGATGAATTAATTTTTAAAACAAAAAACAGCTATCATTTACAGAGAAGAAATGGATCATTCTTTTTTTATTGCCCTATAGCTTATGCAATAAAATTCTATATATTCTTAGCTCCAAATATTTCAGACTGCTTTAGATTCATTTCTTCAAACAGGTTCATTGGACTATTAGAAGCCTAGTAAATACTTCTCTCCCTCTCTTCCTGTCTCTGGGGCTCTTCTATTTTCTGTTATATGTTTTGGTTGTACATTCTTGATTAGTTATAAGAACTGGAGAAGAAGAAAAATGAAGAAATGGCTGCAATAGTACTGATACCTCAAAAACAATCTAAAAAAAAAAGACCATAAGCTTTATAAAAAAGAAATACTAATTTTGTCACTCACGTGGAATTGTATTTGCAGCAGTCCTTTGTCATATACCTGAATTTGACGTTCTGGAAAATTCTAATATATGTCTAAAAATTAAATTGCCTACTAAAAATCTGTTGCCTTTAATTGTAAAATTTACCTGCTTTTCCCCTTCCAAGAAAAAGGAAATCTTCCAAAATAACAATTTTGAACCATTTGAATTGAACAACAGTTTAGAAATCCCCTAAAACTGTTACTTTGGGTTCAGTGCTAAAGCATATTAACTCACTTTAACATTTTATAATTCTGAGTAAAAAAGCTTCTGTCATTCTTAACATCCCTAAGAATCTATACTTCTTAAAATTCACATAATTATATTCATAGCAAGGAAAACATTTTCTAAGGTTCTTTCCTTTAAGGAATAAGTTATCAAAGATTAGGGAGGAGTTTTCTCCTAAACCTTGACCTTATAGTGTACTCTCAGATTTTTTTTTATTTTTTTGGAGTTTACTAACCCTCAGCAATGTACTCTCAGATTTATATCTTGAAGAATGTCTGAGTTAAAACAGAGCATTTCTGATGCTCAGTAAACACATTGGCAATATGTGAGCTGCTAATTCTTCCTACCTCTATTGGCCTTCCAAATGATGCTGTCAAAGTAGTCTGCAATTTTAAGGGAAAAATACTTCAGAAATGATGTCATCCCTGCTTTAACAACATGAAGTATTTATTCTAATATTTCCTATGCTGCCTGGATTATGTAAGCCCATTTACTTTCCCTTGGTACAGTTTAAATTTACAAGTGGATTGAATGCACCAATATTTTTGCTAAGCAATAGTATCAAAACACTTCCTCTTGCAAATTCCTAGACTGACTTCTGTTATTTATCTCACTAAACAACTAGGGCTCTAGTAATTGCTGAAAACCTTTTAGCAGTAGCACCTTGAAAGTGTCATGCTCCTCAATTTTTAAAAGGAATGTTATATTAGATGGCAGTAACTCACACTCGTTCTGAAAGATAATCATTTGGGAGGAATTGACCACAACTAACCATTTGCTCTTCCCAGAAGTATGAAGAGAATCAGCCAACTCAAATTATTGCAGTAATAGCAGGGAGGGAAAAAAAAAAGAGTTCAATAGTCTCTTTTCTAATATTTTATAGTTATAGTGTTCATAGTTAATAAATGTAAGAGTTGGATTAGATCTAACGATTATCTAATCTGTCCCTTTATTTTACAGGACAGAAATGACATACAGAGAGGTAAATGACAGAGTTGTTTAATTAATATACTTTTCTTATTCTCTTTACTTAATGAGGGTCCTAAGGTGTTCATCTTTTATTCTTTTTATATCTTTTATTCACTTTCTAGTTTAGTAAAAGTTTCTTTTCATCTGGGCTTAGGTCTCATATTTTTAAATTTATCACCTTTTGGGATTAGTTAGGAAATATTTCCATTTCATAAGGAGCTTTATGAGTTAAATTCATGCAAAGACATTTAGTAAATGCTTAATTCCAGGATAAGCTATAGGATATTTAAATCATCAACAAGCATTTATCAAATACTTATTATGCAACAGGGGATGTAGTCTGCCTGCAAGGAGCTAAAAATTGAAAGGATTTAAGCTACCAAAGTGAGGATTGTTTGTTGCTTTTCAAATATCACTATGGTATATCACTCTGAAAGTGCCAGAATATGGTAAACCATGAAAGACAACCAACTCAGCTCTTCTATTTTCAATGACATACTAAAATGGCATTTCATTGACTTAGATTGCAGTTTCTATCTGAAAACAAATCAAATCATATGCCTGAAATACTAAAATTCTTTTTTGTTACTGATCATTTCCTTTCTCCTAAAAACTATTCTTTTTGAAGCTTTAATGTGTTTTTGAATATAAGGATGCTACTAAGATAGGAAGTAGGACAATGAATTAGAGGTTTTTTTCAATAGTCTACTCATTCTTTCATTGCCAAAGAATCATTAAACAAAATTATTTATAGTATAAAATAAATGTTAATTTCATTAGATAGATATTAAACAAGATGGTATTGAGCTATGAAGGAAGGGAGGTTTATGGAGGAAGTAGTCTTCTAAGCTGAACTTTTAAGAAAAAGTAAGACTTTCAAAAAGGGGAAAAGTAGTGGTACATCTATTTTTACCTTTTCCCCTTAGAAGTCAGTTAACTTTGGGTTTAGGATGTAGTGATCTGTAGGCATAAAACAGAGGAAAAATGCTATATGGCTCAATTTCTTAAACTATGAGTTGTAGCCCCATATGGGATCTTGTAATTGAATGTGGAAGTCATGAAATTATGATTTATTATCAGTAAATGTTTGATTTGTATACCTATTTTATATAACTATATATCTTGGGTCAGGTAAAAATTTCCTGACTAAAAGGGGTTGTGTGACTGGAAAAAGTTTAAGAAACCCTGTTTTAATAGTAGATAAAATTTCTCATACAGAGAATCTGTGACCTTAGCTCATTATAGCACTTAAAGCACAACTGAGGTAATCTGTAATCAATAAAGGTAAGTAACCCCAAGAGAATAGTCTAGGATTCAAAGTTATTCCTTGGCATTTAATAAGTCATGGTACTGGAAGAGGATCAAACAAGTAGAAGACATATACCTTCTCTTTGATAAGATTATTGTGTAGCTGTGGAGGAAAACACACACACACACACACACACACAATTAGAGAAAACAACCTATGGATCTCTTTGAACGAGTAAGTTTTAAACTAACCTTTAAAGAAGCAGAGATCAAGACAATTCAAATAAAGGATGTGGAATGAAAAAGGAAAATGAACAAGGGTATGCAAAAGTAAAACTGATTTGACTGAAACAAAGAAGAATGTTTAGAAATGGAAATGGGGAGTGGAAAGATATGAGTAAAGTACATATGAGCTATATATAACTACAGGCTGACGAGTTTAGATCTGATAGGATGTACTAGGCAAAGGGATAATGATAGTTTCTTCAGTAACAGGTGTGAATTGATGAAAATAGTTTTGGATCAAGTGGAATTTATCTCCCAAACTTACTCCTTAGATTTAGGGCCTGGGTTCAGATGAGGAGCAGAAGGCGATAGCAGGGGAACAAAATATTTAAGATATAGTTAAAGAGATGATGGTCTACGTGAAGGAAAAGACTTAGATATATGAATGAGGAAGGTTCAGACTTAGATATAATGTGAATGAAAAAGGTTCAGTATTAACAAATAACCAAAGACAATTTGCAATACAATACATGGAACCAGGAGCCATCTATATATTTGTTTGTTTTTTTCTGCTTGGGAGCAAGAATTTGGACTTTTCTTCTTACGTCTCCCAAATTAGCTTCATTTGCACAAGTTTCCATTGCCACAGAAAGATGATTTAGACAAATATAGGAAGGGATTGTAGTAGAGAGCTTAGTAGAAGTCAGATGAGAGATTGTGATTATCTGAATAAGAAGAAATTAAGTCTAGATTAGGGTGGTAGCTCTGGGGGAAAGAGAAAAGCAAATGGCAAATGTAATAAATATTGAAGAAGGAAATCATAAAGGAGGGAAAAGGACCCACATGTGCAAATATGTTTGTAGCAGCTCTTTTTGTGGTAATAAAGAATTGGTAAATGAGTAGGTGCCCATCAACTGGGGAATGACTGAATAAATTGTAGTACATGAAGATAATGGAATATTATTGTTCCAAAAAAAATGATGAATAAGCTGATTTTAGAAAGGTTTATTTTAGATTTTAGAAAGATTTATATGAACTAATGTTGCGCAAAACAAGCAGAATCAGGAATATATTATACACAATAACAGCAAGAAGGTGCAATGATCAACTATGAAAGACTTGGTTCTTCTCAGTGGTTCAGTGATCCAAGGCAATTCCAATAAACTTTAGATAGAAAATGCCATCTACATGCAAAAAGAGAACTATGGAAATTGAATGTAAATCACCACATGGTATGTCCACTTCTTTTTTGTTTGTTTGTTTTTTCTCTCCCATGATTTTTCCCTTTTGCTTTGATTTTTTTTCTTTCCCAATATGAGTTATAAAGCAATGTGTATTAAAAATAAACTTTAAAAAATAAAAACAAAATAAACAAACAAAAAAGAAATATTGAGGAAGATAAAGAAACTTTTCATGACTGATTGAATGAAGAAATGAAAAGGATCAACAGAATATCCAAAACTGCAAGCCTATGAAGGTGGGAGGATATTGGTATGATTGATGGATGATAACTAAAAATTCCATTGAAAGTTTCCTATATCCTACTCTGGTCCACTGATATTCCTTTGGTCATCATCTATCTATATGTGGTAATTCAAAATAGATGAGAATTTTCAAAGTAATGAATATAGAAATGAAAAAAGAGAGCCAATGACCTAGAAGTAGTATGATTCAATTAAAATAATCATAGGACAGGGGTTCTAACCTAGACGTACCATTTACCAACTGTGTTGGAAGGTCCTTTTATTTTTCTGGGCTTCAGTTTCCTCATTTATAAAATCAAAGTTGAATAAAATAAGTTCTAATATCCATAGCAGGACTAAATGTATAATTCTATACTCTGCACTCAACGAGCTTACATCCTAATAGAGGAGATAACATACCACTCTACTAAATCTTGGCAAATGATCACTATTGACGGTGGAGAAGGATCTGAAGGAGCAAGATCAAGTGTTAGTAGAGAGAATTAAAAGAAGAGTAATAAGAGAGATTCACAGCATCAAATGATTTTACAGAAATTAAAGGGAAAGGGTCTAGTAGTAGTGGTGTTGGTAAAAGTATTTCTCTCACTTTCCTTCAAATTCTCTACACTTCTCTGTGATCTCCCCATATGTCTTTTTGCCCAGGAGAAACTTCTGCTGTGAGACCTGCTCTCTTGACTGGTTCATTTCAGATCCCATTTCACTGGCTCTCACTCAGTATCCTCTTTAACTTGTGGACCAAAGTGATCCTCCCTGGTAATGACCACTATTCCCCTTTGTATATTATCTGTTCCATTAAGATGTAAGCTCTTTGAGTACAACAGGGGCTGTCTTTGCTTTTTGGCTATCTTTGCCGTGTGTGTGTGTGTGTGTGTGTGTGTATGTGTTTCCAGTGTTACTGTGGTGTTTTGCATGTGATAAGTGTTTTATTAAATGTCTATTCATTCATCCACTCATTCATTCCCAACAACTTGATGGAATTTTGCCAAAAAGCCAATGAAAATCTAAACCATTAAATCCAAAAGGTTTGAGTTAGCCCTCCAAACTAGACTGAGTCAGCATTAACTCAGGGCTTGGTAGTGCCAGGACATACATTATATACAAATGAGAAAATTAAGGCTTATAAAGATTAAATCACTTGTTCAAAGTCACAAGACAAGCAAACATCAAAGTCAAGACTCAAGCCCAGTTTGACTCTGATTTAAAGTTCTTATCAATACATCATGTGTACTGAAACCAGACAATAAGCTTCTTAGTGGAAGAGGACCATTTCTTCAGATTACAGGGAAGGATTAGAAAATGTTGCAGGAAGGAGGAAATATTGGAGTGCTAAGTAATAAGTGAGAGAGATCTAGCTAGCTATATAGAGAAAACGTGTGTGTATATGTATGTGTATATGAGTACATAGATACAATTTCTTGAACTTTATATTCTCAGGGAAGTAAGACATATAGTCATCAGGAGCAATCTGTGAGGGTAGGGGATTTAGGGAGGCAGGGCATTTCAAATGGCCAATTAGGAAGTGAACCAGCTTGGTATTACATTAATGGATGGTTCATTTAAGATAAAATGTGCAATGTTTAGCCTTAATCTCTGCTAAACAAAGATTTATCTTTTTAAATGAATTTTACTAACTGAAATGGATGAGAAAGAATAGTGATTTGGCTTTTATTCCAGGAAGAATAGCTGGCCCTAGTGAGGACCAGCAACAGTTCTTACACTATCCTGGCAATGATAAACAATGCTGACTCAAACCAAACACTGATGTTTCAGTTGAGTTGATATACTGAATCACGGGTCTCTGGTGACTGTTAATAGATTCATGAGAGGAAAAGCTGAAACCAAACTCAGTTTTGTTCATATGAACTTTAGAGATCACTTAGTCAAAACCCCTCTTTTTACAGAAGAGGAAACCATGACCCAGATTTTTATAGCATTCATATCCTGCCTAAAATCTAAGCAGAAAGAACTTCACCAACTGCTCCCTCATGCTATTGTAAGCAAAGTGGATAAGGCCCTAGACTCAGGGAACTGGGTTTTAAATCCCCCTATGACATTAGCTATATGACCATCAGTAAGTCACTTCATTTCTCAGAGCTCCTTTTCCTTCTTCATAAAATGGAGCTGATAAATCTTTAAATTACTGACCTCAGTGTTCTCTGGAAGAAAGTACTTTAACATCATTATGCAAATGTAAATTGTTGCTATTGAAAAGCTGGGAGCTAATGATCCCACCAGGGACTTCCATTCAACACTGACAAAATGAAATTTAGTCTGATTTTAATACCGAAGCAGATTTTTTTCCCCTTCAATGAGTAAATATATATTCCACTTAAAATTATATTGACAGTTGATCTGATCATGAAGAACCAAGGGAAGTCAGATCCTTGAAGACTGTGTTTCTAGTCATGAGAAAAAGAATGCTGGACAAGAATTGTGGGACAAGTCCTTGCTGGTCAGAAGTAACAGACTAGAAACTCAGTCAGAAAGCCCCAGGTTTGGCCCTGTCTTCAACCTCTCTGCATGACTTTGGGCAAGCACATAAAACTTTGCTATGAATTTGTTTCTTCTCTAAGGAATGTTAGAGGTAAATAAATGCAAGAGAGAACTAATAAAATAGGTATAATGCACTTTGTAAATGTTTAAATGTTTAACATTGAAAGTGCATGCTGACTGGGTAACATAGTTTGTGCGCGCACACACACACACATATACACGCACACTGTATTATTATTATGAAAAACCAACAGGACTCAAAATGTTACATTTGAAATTATTTCATATTTAACTTTATTATTAAGACTTTTTATTTCTTTAAGGAAACATGAAGTACTAGGTGGGTAAGCTCTTAAAACAAAGTTATGCCACCTGGTAATATTAAAAAGCTCCCTGCATAGTGAAAAACATATTTCTAACTTCATTTTGTTTTCATGACTCAAATGCTTCTGACTCTAGAAACTGATGGGACCCTAGGATCCTGGAGCTGCTTTCTGAAAACCATCAAGTGTACACTGATGCAGTGGGGAGACTGCCAGCTGCCTTTGAAACTGATGCATTGACTTCAGCACAAAATGATGAGGGGGCTTTAAAATGATTATTTCAAAAATAGCTACTCACCAGAGAGTCAGAAGATGTCTTAGTGAAATATGTGCAGATTCTGTGACTCCAATTATGTGCCTTAGGAGCAAACAAGACCTAAGGTATGAAATGTTTCCAAAGACAGTCTTATGACTTGGAGCACTCAACTGCCTCAAGCAAGGGGAGAAAAATGAAGGAAGAATCTAGTCCAGATTCTCATTCCCTGTGTTTCTCATCTCAAATCCTTCTGCATGCAGATAGAAGGAAGAAAAACCCAAGTGTCCTTGCAAAGGTTAGTTATTCATCTGACAACTTTGAAAAGTGTCTATATTTCAACATTTCATTGTTTTAGGAGTTACAGTCAAACAAATAAGAGTATAATTTTCCACAAATTCCTGGATAAGGGAAATGGTTTAGACTCAGTATATCTTGATTTCAGCATGTAATTTGGCAGTCTCTCATAGTATTCTTGTGGGTTAGACAGAAACGAAGTGCTAAGTGATGGTAGTTAAGGGGATTTATAGCTAGTTAGCAACAATAGCCAAGAAATGTTGATTTAGGGATTGATGCCATCTTGGAGGGAAGTCCTAGGGCATGTTCTATTCAATTTTAGGGTCCGGGAATCTTAGATTTGGAAGGGATCCTAAAGATTATTTAATACAGAGTTTCTTAGTCTTTGGATCCAAGAAATTTTAAAAAAAACAAACTACATTTCAATATAATTGGTTTCTTTTATAATCCCTTTGTATTTTATGCCTTTAAATAGTATGTAAAAATGCATTCTGAGGTTTCCTTCTAGACCTTTTATCTGATAAATTATCTTCTTTTTCTCCACTCTCTCCAGGTTCTACTCCTAATTATCTAATCACTCTTTTAAGATCTTTTACTAGATCTTCAATAGGTCACCTTTGTTAATCATGTGTGTTTCCTCCCTACTCCACCCCACCCTCCTACCTTCCTGCCCTGGTTCTTTCTTGGGATTTCTTTTCTCTTTCTATAAAACTTTGCTTTGTGATGTCACAAATTCTTAAAGAGTCAACTATTATCTCTATGCAAATGAGTCTCAGATTCATTTGTCCAGTGGTTGAGTCTCAAATTTCCCATTGTCTACTGGACATCTTGAACTGAATATCCCATAGACATCTTAAACTAAACATGGCAAAATCTGATTTTATTCTCTCTCTCCCCCCAACCTTTCTTTTAATTTTTAATACTGATAAAAGTATCACCATCCTACTAGCTCACTCTCACTCCTCACTAGCTCACAATATAGGTATTATCCTCAACCCTCACTCTCTTTCATTTCTCAAAGCCAATAAGTTGCTTGTCAATTCTAATTTAATAACATTTCTCCTGATCCTGCCACCTCCTGGGCCCAGGTTCTCATCACCACATGCTGGCACTATTAAAACAACCTGCTGGTTAGTGTCATTGCCTCAAGTCTCTTCCCCAGTTCAAGCCATCATCTTTCAAACTGATCTTCCTAAAGAATAAGCCTGACCATGTGATGCTGCTATTTAATCAACTGCAGGGACTTCTTAAAATCTCCAAGATCATTCATAAAACCTTCTGGTCAAAGCCTCTTTTTAACTTTCTCCTCATACTTTTGATGCCCTCTTGTGGGTCCCTTAATCTGTAATTCAGTGATACTGGCCTTTTTACTGTACCTCAAACAAAACATTTCATCTCTCAATTCCAGGCACTTTTACTGGCTGTCCACCTCATCCCGAACTCTCTTCTTCCTCATCTTTGCTTCCTGGCTTCCTTCAAGAATCAGCTAAAGTCCTGTCTTCTGCAAGAAGCTTTGCCCCATACCAATTCCTTCTTTCTAAAATTATCTCCAATTTATCCTCTATAGATCTTGTTTGTACATAGTTTTTTGCACATTGTTTTCCCTGTTAGACTGTGAGCTCTTAGGGGCAAGATTTTTTCCCCTTTTTTCTTTTTCTTTCTTTCTTTCTTTTTTTTTTTTATTAAAGCTTTTTATTTTCAAAACATATGTACAAATAATTTTTCAACATTGACCCTTGCATAGCCTTGTGTTCCAAATTTTCCCCTTCTTCTTCCCAACCCCTCCCCTAGATGGCAAGCAATCCAATATATGTTATACATGTTAAAATATATGTTAAATACAATATATGTAAACATATTTATACAATTATCATGCTACATAAGAAAAATCAGATCAAAAAGGAAAGAAAATGAGTAAGAAAACAAAATGCAAGAGAACAACAACAAATGAGTGAAAATGCTATGTAATGATCTACACTCAGTTCCCACAGTCCTCTCTCTGGGTGGCTCTCCTCATCACAAGATCATTGAAGCTGGCAATAATCATCTTGTTGGAAAGAGCTATGTCTACCAGAATTGATTGTCATATAATATTGATATTGCTGTGTACAGTGATCTCCTGGTTCTGCTTATTTCACTTAGCATCAGTCCATGTAAGTTTCTTCAGGCCTCTCTAAAATCATCTTCCTGACTGTTTCTTATAAAACAATAATATTCCATAACATTCATATACCCTAACTTATTCAGCCATTCTCTAAATGATTCGTCCTTTTCTTTGTATGTTCAGAGCTTAATACTGTGCCTGGCATATGATAATGATGAGAATGATTATAGCATATATTTTATATAGTGCCCACTATGTGTCAGGTACTATGCTAAGTGCTTCACAAATTTATCATATTTTTCCCTCACAAAAACCTTGGGAGGCTAGTATCATTAACCCCCATTTTACAGATGAAGGAACTTTCACATAATTTTTGTCAAACAAAAATTTGTCCAGGATCACACAGCTTGTAAGAATGTTATTTGAAATTCCTGACTTTAGGACTAGCATCTTATTCACTGTGCCACCCTGCTACCCCATGTCACAAAACACATTAAGAACTCCTGATCTTTATTAATAAAACCCACTTATTTCACAGATTAGGAACTCACTTAGCTAAGAAGTAGAATTGGGGCTTTAACGCAGAACTTCTAATTATTCAACTTTATTCCTATTATACAATGGATTTTTATCTGTTACTTGAAAAAGATAATAAAAAAACACAATTATGACTTTATGGTGATATCAGTTCTTTGCCACCACAAAAAGTACTGCCATACATATTTTGGTACATATAGATCTCTTCTTTTTTCTTTGATCTTTTTGGGGTACAGACCTAGTAGTTATATTATTGCTTGGTTAAAAGATAAACACACAATTTTATAGTTCTTTGAACATAGTTCCAGATAATTCTCCAGAATTCTTGGATTAGTTTACTACTCTACTTTCCTATTTTCCCTTATTCCCTTTTCTGATTTGATTTGATATATATCAAATATATATTTGATAGGTTGTTTCAATTTACCTTTCTCTAATCAATAATGATTAATATTATTTTTAAAAATTACTATGAATAGCTTTGATTTCTTCTTATGAAAACTGCTTTTTCATATTTTTAACCATTTTTTCAATTGAGAAATGGCCCTTATTTTTTTTTTTTTTTTTAAATTTAATAGCCTTTTATTTACAGGATATATGCATGGGTAACTTTACAGCATTAACAATTGCCAAACCTCTTGCTCCAATTTTTCACCTCTTACCCCCCCACCTCCTCCCCTGGATGGCAGGATGACCAGTAGATGTTAAATATATTAAAATATAAATTAGATACACAATAAGTATACATGACCAAAACGTTATTTTGCTGTACAAAAAGAATCAGACTCTGAAATATTGTACAATTAGCTTGTGAAGGGAAATCAAAAATGCAGGTGTGCATAAATATAGGGATTGGGAATTCAAT
Organism: Sarcophilus harrisii; assembly: GCF_902635505.1. Lineage (NCBI taxonomy): Eukaryota > Metazoa > Chordata > Mammalia > Dasyuromorphia > Dasyuridae > Sarcophilus > Sarcophilus harrisii. The sequence goes on from NC_045429.1 coordinate 150,443,074, forward strand.
GTAATGGTTTTTAGTCATCTCCCAGAGTTCTTTTTCTGGGCATAGCTGGTTCAGTTCATTACTGCTCCATTGGAAATGATTTGGTTGATCTCGTTGCTGAGGATGGCCTGGTCCATCAGAACTGGTCATCATATAGTATTGTTGTTGAAGTATATAATGATCTCCTGGTCCTGCTCATTTCACTCAGCATCAGTTCGTGTAAGTCTCTCCAGGCCTTTCTGAAATCATCCTGTTGGTCATTTCTTACAGAACAGTAATATTCCATAATATTCATATACCACAATTTATTCAGCCATTCTCCAACTGATGGACATCCATTCAGTTTCCAGTTTCTAGCCACTACAAAAAGGGCTGCCACAAACATTCGTGCACATACAGGTCCCTTTCCCTTCTTTATAATCTCTTTGGGATATAATCCCAGTAGTAACACTGCTGGATCAAAGGGTATGCACAGTTTGATAACTTTTTGAGCATAGTTCCAAACTACTCTCCAAAATGGTTGGATTCGTTCACAACTCCACCAACAATGCATCAATGTCCCAGTTTTCCCGCATCCCCTCCAACAATCATCATTATTTTTTCCTGTCATCTTAGCCAATCTGACAGGTGTGTAGTGGTATCTTAGAGTTGTCTTAATTTGCATTTCTCTGATTAATAATGACTTGGAGCATCTTTTCATTTGACTAGAAATAGTTTCAATTTCCTCATCTGAGAATTGTCTGTTCATATCCTTTGACCATTTTTCAATTGGAGAATGGCTTGATTTTTTATAAATTAGAGTTAATTCTCTATATATTTTGGAAATGAGGCCTTTATCAGAACCTTTGACTGTAAAAATATTTTCCCAGTTTATTGCTTCCCTTCTAATCTTGTCTGCATTAGTTTTGTTTGTTCAAAAACTTTTCAGTTTGGTATAATCGAAATTTTCTATTTTGTGATCAGTAATGATCTCTAGTTCTGCTTTGGTCATAAAGACCTTCCCCTTCCACAAGTCTGAGAGGTAAACTATCCTGTGTTCCTCTAATTTATTAATAATTTCATTCTTTATGCCTAGGTCATGAACCCATTTTGACCTTATCTTGGTTTACGGCGTTAAGTATGGATCAATAATGGCCCTTATTTTTATAAATTTGACTGAGTTACCTAGAGTTTTGAGAAATGAGAATTCATCACAGAAACCTGGCGTAAAATTTTTAAAAAATTATTTCATTGCCTACAATATCTTTTAGGAAAATGCAGTTTCCTTGATTATCTCTTTTAATTAGGTCCATTCTTGCTTTCACTTTGGGATCATTATTGCTATCCTCTGCCTTTTTTACTTCAACTGAAGCCCAAGAGATTCTGCTTCAGGGCTTCATTTTAATTATGTATGTGTCATTCTATCTCAAATGTGTCTCTTGGATATAGCATATTGTTGGATTTTGGTTTCTAATCCATTCTGCTATCTATTTCCATTTTATGGGTTAGAGCATTCCATTCACATTCAGAGTTATTAACTCTATTTCCCTCTATCCTATTTTCTTCTGTTTGTCTTTTTTTCTCTTAATCCTCCTCAAAAGCCATTTTTGCTTCTGACCACTGTCTCCTTTAATCTGCCTTGCCTTTTATCATTTCTTCCCACCCCCTCTTATCATTTATCCCCTTCCCATTCCATTCCCCTAAGTTATTAGTGTGTGTGTGTGTGTGTGTGTGTGTGTGTGTGTATGTATTCTTCCTTCTTTGAACCAATTTAGATAAGAGTGCGCTTCAAGCATTGCCCACCATCTCCACCTAATAATGATACATTTCTTAAGGAGTTATATGTATTATCTTCCCATGTAGGAATGTAAACTGTTTAACTACATTGAGAGTCCCTATTATTATTCTTTCATGTTTACTTTTTCATGTTTTTCTTGAGTATTCTGTTTGAATGTCAAATTTTGCATTAAAAATTTATTTTTGCCTTGAAGGATTATACTCAGTTTTGCTGAATAGGTTCTTGTTAGCTGTAATCCTAGACTTCTGCTTTCTGGAATGTTATATTCCAAGTCCTCTGATCATTTAATTGTAGAAATTGATAAACCTTATGTGATCCTGGCTGTAGCTTCATGATATTTGAAATGCTTCTTTCTGGCTATTTTCAATAATTTCTCCTTGACCTGGGAGCTCAAGAATTTGGTTACAATATTTCTGAGAGTTGTCATTTTGAGTTCTCTTTCAGATGGTGATAGATCTAGGATATTAGGGCAATTTTCCTTAATATATTTCCTTAAAATTTCTCTAGATTCTTTTTTTCATTGTGGCTTTCAGGTAGTCTAATAATTACCAAATTGTTTATTTTCAATTCATTTTCTAGGTCAAATTTTTTTTTTTTTTCCAATGAAGCACTTTGCATTTTCTTTTAGTTTTTTCATTATTTGGAATTTATTTTATTGTGCTTTGATGTCTCATGGAGTTATTAGCTTTTACATTCCCAATTCTAATTTTTAAGGAATTATTTTCTTGAGTGAACTTTTGTACCTCTTTTTCCATTTGGTCAATTCTGTTGTTTTGTTTTAAGATATTTTCTTCAGAATTTGTGTGCCTCTTTTTTACCTAACTTTTGCCTACAGCTATTAACTATTTACTTCACTTTTCATTTTTTTGCATCACTCTCATTTCTTTTCCTAATATTTCCCATACCACTCGTATTCCTTTGTTTTACTTCTTTCATGAATTCTTGCTGGCCTTATGTCCAACTATCATTTTTTTTTGAAGTTTTGTTTGTTGTGATTTTCATACTGTTGTCTTCTTCCAAATTTATATCTTGGTTTTTGACACCATTATGACTTTTTATGGTCAAATTATTTTATTATTGTTTGTTTTTTTTTTTTTTCCCCCTAACCTGTTTCTTCATTTCTTACTTTATGTTAAAGTTGGGATGTGCTCACCTTGAGGTGAGGAGGCACTGTACCAAACTTCAGCTTTTTTCAAGTTGCTGTTTTCAGAGCTAGTTCAGGGAGTCTGAAAGTTTGGGGTGTTTCCAAGGTGGTGTTATCATGGAAGAAATAGGGTCGCTGTTCTCCTGGTCTGCACTAGGAAGGGTCTCTTCTCCTCTGTGGTTGTAAGTATTAATGCTCCTCTTGGCCTTGCACCAGTGACTAGGTTCCCTGCTCTCTTGGGACTAATCACAGTGTTTTTCTCTGCCCTAGAACTGCAATCCAGAGTTGCGTATGGGTAACAGTTGTTGATTAGAACCTGCTTCCAGTGACAGCAAAGGGTCCCTAGTAACCTCCTTCTGATTTCCTTACCATCTTTGGGCTGAGAGCTCCTGAAGCCTTTGCTGTTGTGGCAGGTTCCAAAGTCCATTGCTGGTGCTTCTGCTGTGCTCCATACCTGTGTCCAACCCAGTGTTATAGATCTCTCCTGCAGATCTCTTAAGTTGTCTTATGCTGGAAAAATGTCTCCCTCTTTTGTTGCAACTGCTGCTCCAACATTTGATTTGAGGTATTATTTTAAAGTTGTTTGGAAGGAAATGTTGAGAAAGTTCAGTTGGATCCCAGGCTATACTCTGTCTTCTTGGCTCTAGCTTCTTCTTTGATTACAACTGATCAGCTTGCTTCCTTACTCATTAGCTATTTGTTTTTGCCCTTGGATTTTCTTAAATAGACTTCAATTATTCAAAAAACTTATTTTTTAAACATGGAAAAACATGTATATATGTCAGTAAATACAAAGCAGATACAGTATAAACTTGGGAAAGGGAGAAGGTACTAGGAACTAGGGAACCAATAAAGACTTCATGCAGAAGGTGGTTCTTAAGCTGAGTCTTTAAAAAAATGAAGGAATTCTAAGAAATGGAAGTGTAGAGAAATAGCTTTCTCAGGCATGGGGAAACAGTTATTGCAAAGGCATGGAGATAGGAGATGGGAGTATCATGTATGAATAATAGCAAAAAGTCTAGTATGGATGAACTGAATACTATATGGAGAATAGTAGTATCTAGTAATACTGAAAAGGGAAGGTGAGGCTAGTTGCAAAGAGTTTTAAATGACAAAAAGTAGTTCATATTTGAATTAGGAAGTAATAGAACCACTGGAGTCTACTAAGTAGGAAAGCAACATGAAATCATTGAATTTTAGGACAATTATTCTGGCAGCTGTGTGAAAGATGACCCAGAGAAGAGAGAGACTAGAAGTAGGGAAAGCAATAAAAAAGCTATTGCACTAGTCTAGGCAAGATGTAAGGAGGCTCTAACCACGGTAATAGCCTTGTAATTGGAAATAAGGGGAGATGTTGTGGCAAAAGAAATCGTTAACTCTGACATGATTAGCCTCAACAACAATGTAACCATATAAGAATGATTTTTAAAATATTCCTCAAGCCACTGGAAGAGAAGAATGTCATGATTCTTGAATAGGTTCTGATATACAAGAATTTGTTCCTCACAAACAACCAAGTGAAATTAATAGGACAGAGATTATTATCTCCATTCTATACATGAAGAAACTGAGAATTCAAGATTAGAAGAATTGTAAGTAACCCTTGTAATCACATATTTTTAGTTTCTCATTTTACAGAAAAGAAAACTGAGCCATAGTGATATCAAATAATGAAGTCAGATAGAAAACTCAGGGATCCTGCATCCTCATCTACTTGAGGCTTCCCTCCCAGATTACCAATGTTTGACATTCAGAAGCTATTACATAATGCAGGCATGAAGCCTGAATTCAAGAAGAGTGTGGAATGAATGTGGTATGATACCCCCATAGAATCCATATGGTTCACACATCAGTAGAGTTGTCTGATGGATCAGAGCCTATTGTAGATGTTAACTTCAGCTTGAGTAATTTTCTTAGTGATGTAACCAACAGGAAAGTTCTGGAATATAATCAATTTTCCAACAATGAAGGAATAGTTGCTGCAGAGCAACTGCTAAACAGGATATGTGAAGCAGATGGAGAAGATCATTTGGCATGGCAAGTTAATGCAGAGTCAGACCACAAGATCATAGAAGGTCAGAACTAAAAGGTGCAACAGTATTTCCTTACTCACGTCCTGAAAGAGGGGCAGCACAAACTGAACCAATCACATATTACAGAGCTCATGGCCAGTTAGTAGAGTAGCAACTTCTCAATAAGAAAGACTAATATCTATTTAGTCTGGGATCCTTAACCTTTATTGTTGGCACCCTTTCCCTCCAGTGGCTTGATCTCCTTGCTCTATTTTCCCAACTTTCCAATCATTCCTGATCATCTTTTTCCAGGTCCTGTGCTGTAGAATAGAATACATTTCTGCTGATATCCACATCTATCATCTTATTGTCTATTCCTAGACTGCATTTCTCAGGAGTCTCTTGGAGAAAGACTTTGGGTTGGCTGCCATTTTGCTTTCTGATTAGAAATTCATCTCCTGTCTTTGTAAAAAGATTTTCCAACTGGCCATCATTTTGTCTTCTAGTCTATATTTCCCAGCTACCTCTGTGACATGGACTTCTGATTGGCAACCACTTATCTTGTGGGGCAAGACTATAGGGACCTTGGAAATTATCTAGTTTATCCCTTTCAGATGAATAAATTAGAATTGGAGTAAGCAAAAGAAACATAACTTTAAACCAAGAAATAAACTAGAATTTTTTTTGGCATGTGTACAATCTGACATTCAGCACTTGAGTATAAGATAGATTGGGAGAGACTTTAAGTCTAAGAGACAATGCTAGTAGCACTAGTAAATAGTAGCTGAGGTTGTAAAACATCTAGCCAAAGAACAGTCATTCTATTTGCACAGAAAAAGATAATCTGAAGGTTAAAAAGCTGAGCAACACATATACATGGTGATGGTATGCATCATCAATAGGGCCTTTTAAAAAAATGAGACAGCAATGAGTTTTGTGGGTGTGATATTGTATGAGACAGAAACAAAAACAAAGCAAAGTACAAATAAAAACAAACAATCCTTTCTTAGGAAGATTAATGAGAAATGCATAAAGGAAACTCTCCTCACTTCAGGAGAATGATTTTAGACTGTAGGAATAAAGAAATCCCCAGAGATCTGTTTCATATACAAAGCGCATTGGATAGTTTTTATCATTCCTCAGAGAACAAACAAACAAACAAACAAACAAAAAAACATACTGAGAGAAGTAAAAAATAAATTCCACCAGATTTCAAGGCTTCTCTTAATTCTTAGCCTAGGTCTTTCCAAGTCAATTTCTCTTAAAATAATACTTAAGATCAGAAAAAAAAAAAAGTAGCTTGGAAAGAAATGGTCACAATAAAATAATCTGCCATGCTAAATTTTTTTCCTTAACAAAATGTATGCTAAATAATGAAATTGTAAACCATTTACCTTGTGAACTTGGTAGGAATGTGATAACTAGGAGTTGTGGTAGAATCTTCAACTGGTCTCAGTAATGGTACTAAGAATAACTCACATGAGTAGAATTTCCCATTAGTGGGAATGAAGAGAACTCAAAAGGGTATTTGGTTCTTCCTCCTGACTCAAGGAAGAATTATATGTTAAGGCACTCTATAAAGATTATATTCTTTTATATTTTAAAAAATCTAAACGATAAACTCTATAACTTCCTTTCACAGAACATTCCAGAGTCTTTCAGGCTTGGAATCACAGGTATTTAGAGTGAGAAGGGGACCTTCCAAGTACAGTAATCTAGTCCAACTCCTTTATTTTATAGATGAGAAAAATGATCCTCATGAAAAGGAAATGACCTAAATGCAATATCAGTAAGATATATTGGATTATATATATTATAATTAATATTTATAATATAGATATATTATATTATAATACAGTATATAGTATATTATATATACTATATACTATATTATAATATATTATAATATCTATATTATTATCTTAATATCTATAATAAGATATATTTATCTGACTTATAAAATTTTTTTATCTCAAGAAATTCAAGAGTTACTTGCCAAGATATATGCTCTAAATGAAATAATATCAGGGAAGATGCGGAATCTCTCATGTAACATCCCTCTCCCCTCCAATTCCAATAGCTTTAGTTTGCTGGTATGAGGCTAAAGAGAGGAAGAAAATTTATGCTTCTGAAAGACTAATAATTTGAAGCTTAATTGGGAGTCTAGCTCTTCAAATCCAAAGAGGATGGAAAATAAGCTAAAGAAAGGGAAATCAAAAGGGACTTTGCTTAATGTTTCAATTTTCCATGGAATGCAGGAAACATATCTGAAACATCCCTGATGGACAATTAATTATTCAGCCTTTGAATGCTTCCAATGATGAGAAACTCACTGTCTAAATAAAATGTCTACTCCATTGTTGGACATGCTTGGTATATTCTTCCTTTGAATTAACCCAAAATTAGCTTCTAATTTATACTCCTCAATCCTAATTCTGTTCTCTGGAGAGTCTAATATCATTCAAAACATATCTAATCCCTCTCTTGCTTTCAGCCTTTAAATATTTGAAGGACATATTTGGAAAAATAGGGAAAGAAGCAATCGTACCAATTTCCTTTTATGATATAGATATGGTACTGATATTTAAACTGGGCAGGGTCAAAACAGAGAAAGAAAATTACAGACTAATTTCCCTAATGAATACTGAGGTAAAAATCTTAATTAAAATATTAGCAAAGAAAAAAATAGCAAGTTATTTCCAGGATAATACACCATGATCAAGTAGGAATTATACTAGGAATGTAGGGCTGGTTCAATATTAGGAAAACCATTAGCATAACTGACTATATCACTAACCAAACTAACAAAAATCATATGATTATCTCAATAGATACAGAAAAGGCATTTGACAAAAATCTAATACCCCTCCTTTTAAAAACTCTACAGAGAATAGGAATAAATGTAGTTTTCCTTAAAATGATCAATAGCATCTATTTAAAACCATCAACAAGCATCATATGTAATGAACAAACTAGAACTATTCCCAATAAGATCAGGGGTGAAACAAGGTTTCCTATTCTCACTATTATCATTCAATATTGTATTAGAAATATGTGCTTTGGCAAAAAAAGAAGAAAAAGAGATTAAAGGAATTAGAGTGGGTAATGAGGAAACCAAATTATCACTCTTTGCAGTTGATATAATAGTATACTTATCTGTATATAATATATACCATTGTAGATAACATAAAATATCTGGGAGTCTGCCTGCCAAGGATAAGTCAGGAACTATATGAACATAATTGTAAAATACTTTCCACACAAATAAATTCAAATCTAATCAACTGGAAAAATTAAAGTGCTCATGGGTAGGCTGAGCTAACATAATAAAAATGACAATACTACCTAAATTAATCTACTTATTTAGTGTCATGCCAACCAAACTGCCAAGAAATTATTTTACAAAGCTAGAAAAATAATAATAAAGTTTATCTGGAAGAAGAAAAGGTCAGTGATTTCAAGGGAATTAATGAAAAAAAAAATTTCATTCACAGGACAAAATAGTCAATGACTCTAATAATCTAGTATTTGAAAAACCCCCAAATCTCAGCTTTTGGGATAAAAACCCACTATTTGACAAAACTTGCTGGGAAAAATTTGAAATTAGTATGGCAAAAATAAACACAGAAAAGACATAACCAGATCACTGAAGCAAATGATAGGCTGCTCCATTTCTGCACCACTAATGAAAACTTCCAAATTCACTAAAGGCAACTTCCCAATTTACCATATAGAATCATTGAATTTCAGTGAAATAATGCCTTCTGGTTTTCATTGTTCTCTAATTATTAGCACATATTTAAACATCATTGGAACTTTCCTCGAATGAATGTGGACTGTGATCAGAATCTAAGGAAGAACTAGTTAAACAGCTATGCTGTTTTGTGTATGAAACACAAAATTGACAGTAAAATGGAGAACATAATACATTAAATTCTCCATTCCTATTCTTCTCTCTACCCCCTCATCTATTCAAGGACGAATAAAGAGATGGAAGGAAGAAAGAAAGAAGGAAGTGACAGGGAGGGAGAAAAAAGGGGAAGAGAAGGAAAAATAAAAAAGTAAACACTTTTCATGTTTCCATTGATTTTAACATTGTTTCCTATTTTCCTTATTTTATCTTTAAAATACTAGCACCTTTTTAAAAATGCTGCTGACTGATAGACTAGTATAAAATTGAAATAGATAACTTCTGAAAGGCATTTGGTTCCCTGCATAGAAAAGAAGAATCTTTGAAGAGGAAATAGGGTCAGGGGGTGCCACTTTCAAAGAGCTCCCCAAAGGCTAAGAAGCAAGAAGAGATTTTAAAAGGGAAAAGGGTCACTCTTGATGAATTGTAAAAAATTCAAAAAAGCTCCCCTAGTCACCTATCAGAAAGAGTTTTTGACACTAAGCAACAGAGATGGCAAAAAAGGCTTCATAAAACCCATGGAAATCCATTTAAGCAAAACATAGAATGAGAATTTAAGAATAGGATATGGAGTTTAATTAGTATGGGAATATGATTATTTCCAAAAGAATGCAAAAAAGCAGTCAGTAATTTAAAAAGTAAAATTTTAGAATAAAAATAACAATACCACAAGGATCTGTGATTTAAATGATGCTATATTTCCTTTGCTGTTAAAGAGTAGCACATACTCAAAACTATCAGGTTACCCTAGGCTACCAAAGAGAATGTAGCTAATTTCCTTTTCTCCTTTGATTTGAGCCCTGAAATATCACATAATACTTTTTTTTTTCTTTTAGGTTTTTGACAGTAGTTTAGTGATATATATTTCAGAGAAATACTGCTTATTGGGTGGAATATAGACTATTACTATAAATAGGTTGTACTAGTCAAAAGTAATTTTGTTGAAAAGAAAAACTTTTATATATACATATACACATATGGAAATTGATTGAAAAACACTCAAATTTGTGTATAAAAACTCATGTGAATATTTTAAAATATTCCTTTAAATTATATCTTCTTTTCAATTTTTACCATGATTTTCTATCTTCACTACTTTCCATTGGTACTACAAGTATAGTTATTTGTCATATTCATATTCTATGTAAGGCAGACTTAAGAGGAAAATGAAACATGTATTTGGACCCATAGAGTACACAGAATTGCAGAATTCTTCTCCCGTGCCTCATCATGGAAGTACTCTATAAAGTTCCACATAGAAGCTGTGACAGTTTCTATGACTATAGGAAGGATTCAAGTAGTGGCCTAGTAAAAGAATGTGTCTGCTTTCTAAGGACCAGCCTAGACTACTAAAAAGAATTTTATCACCCATACACTAATCATTTGGTGATGAACGAATTAATGGCCATGACAACCTAGGAAACAAAATCATAAATACAGTCTATAAACAACTTAACTGTTGCCATTTTAAATGTGTGATCTTTTCCCAGTGACCAAGAAGAAGAAATAATACTGAAAGAACTGAATGTTATTAATCTTGACATTCCAACTGTAAACAAAACCTGGAGACCAAAGAAAGTTGTAACTAAATGGAAGGATGGCTCATAGGTTCTCCTTTGAAAAACAAAGAAGTCAGAGGAATTGGTTAAACTGTGTATTCAAAGGCAACAGAACACATAATTTTATGGAACATTTGATTCCATTGTATTTCAGACTTACTAGACAAAGAACAACAATTATTTTTTAAGAAATAGAAAAAGGAATTAAAATTTAATAAAGCTAAGGTTTTTCAAGGCTTATTAAGAACAATTCTTAAACAACTGACACCGAGATGGATAATAAATGGAAAAAAAGACAATGACACTGATTATGACAATTTTGTACCTAAATTTAATCAGTACAACTCAACTACCTTATTCAGGAAAGGATTTATTTGTTTGTTTCTTTATTTGCCAAAAAATAAACTCATTTGTAAAATCTTACCCAGAAGTAAATCTTTACATTTATAACATTAGGCCTTAGCCAATCAAATTTGACCCAATTATCTAGTCTAGTAAGATGTTTTTCGATATTGACTGTTACATGGTATCCCTCCCAGATTTATGTCTCAAATTTGATAAAGATACCATCTATGCCTTTATCTAAATTATTTATAAAATTATTAAACAATATAAGTCCAATGAAGAATATCATTGTCCAAGTTGTTACTAAACTATTGATGACTATGCTTTGGATCCAGCACAACACACCTATTCTGAATCCATACAATTGTACTATCATTGAGGCCATATTTCTTCATGTTTTTCTTAAGAATAGCTTGATGAACTTTATCAACTAACTGGTAAAAATGGAGGCATATTATATCTCTCTTGTACTTCTGACATCCAGAAGAAAAAGTTGTGTGACAGAAGGGACTGGGGAACAAGGATTTGATCTGGATAAGCAGGAGAAAAAATTATCAATGTGACTTGAGGAACTTTAGAATAGTGAAAAATGTCAAACACTGAATCTGGACAGGTGAAATTTAATCTTGAGGATATACTGAAGGATAGTGGATTGAGAAAACATGAAGAAGGAGAAAGAACAACTGAAGAAAAGATTTTTTTAGGAAGAGCAATAGGGCTAACGGAGAAAGATAAGTAGTTAGCAAGATGATATAAGTGAGAAAAATGTGAGAAAAGGAAAAGAAATACAACTATTTCAACATAGTTAAGAAGTGTGAAAAGGAATTTTAATACACGAAGATGAGTTTTGTGATCACCCTTGAACAGCTTGAAAGACGAAGCCTGAGGATGTATGAAGTATGTGTGAGTATGAAAGAAGATTAGTGATTTGTATTCAAGTATTATTTATGGTCAAAGTATAAGCCAGAAGAAAAAGTGCAGGCATACTATTTTCCACATTCCAGGTTAGAAGAAACAATGAAGTATCATTTAAAGATACAGAAGAAAGCTTCAGGCCTATAATGTGAAAATAAAAAAAAAAAAATAAAGAGAGATAAATAGAGGGCAATCCTGATCTGTCTTTTCTTAGAAGGAACTGGAAATGGTAAAATACTGAATACTTAAAGTTAAAAAGCCATATCTGAGACCCTATCTACAGAGGACAGAGCTGGCAATTACTGCATGTCCTCCCAATATGAGAGATCCAAAGAGTCTGTTAGGTGAGAAGTCATCTGGTAAGGGAAATAAGAAAAGAAAACTGGTTAGTGGCTTGTTCTTGAATACTGATCTTGTTATTTGTCAATGCAATAGCAACAAGAAAGAGAACTGTTGTCTTTCTGGTGCATGTATCTTAACACCTGAATGAAAATTTCAAAAGACTTTTCAAATTCCATGATTACTATTCACTTTTGGTGATTCATTCATATAGGCAAAAATGATAATAGCAAAAGGAACCTCGAAAGACTGCCAAGGATTACAAAGACTTGGCCAAAGAACTGAAGACCAAGGGGTCAGCTGGTATGTATCTCACTATGTCTCTTGAAGGCAAGGAAGAAAACTGTAAAGTTAGGAAAGTGGCAATTGATTATGAATATAGTACTTGAGAAGATCTGAATTCTTGCACCATAGATTAGAATATGGAAATAGTAAGCTCCTGGCCAAAAATGGAGGATCCCCAAAAAGGGCAGATAAAAATGTAACAATTGTGTTCTTGTTAATATAATTAAAATGGCTTTAGAATGGAAAGGGATGAGAAGATAAAAATAAACATATAAACTTCCCTCCCAAACACCAATATAAGCTACAAAGTAGGAAGGATAGCTGAGATTGTTGTTGTTGTTCATCTTTTGTTCTTGAAGAGAATCAATGACATCATAAGCGTGACCTCTTGACTTGCAGGTGGATTGGATTTAAATGAGACAGAATCACCAATCTCACTCTCCCCTCTAGAGTCACTAGAATCTAGTGGCAAGACATAGTCAAAATGACTGGTGATAGCCCCAGCTTAGATATTCAGAAAGCAAACAATAAGAAATAAATATCCAAGCAAGTAACCAATGACAAAACTCACAGCCTAGAATTTTTATACATAAATATCAAATACAGGCCATGAACAAGATGAACACAAGGACCCAGGGTGATACAGTAGATATAGGACTAAATCTGGACTTAGAGTCACTAAACTTGGCTTCAAATACTTTCTTAGACACTGACTATAAATATATCCTTTTGCAGATCAATTAAGTTCTTTGTAAAATGAAGAAAATAAAACAACTAGTACTTCACAGAGTTGTGAGGCGTGAATGAAATAATATATGCAAATGTTTTGCAAATTTTAAAGTGCCATGGAAATATCAGTTTTGTATTATTATCATCTTGTTCTCATCTTATCTGAAAGAGTTCAGATATAAATTGTCCTAGGATAAGACATTATAATGCTATTATTCTTTTATATTTAGTATTTTATTTATTTTTTTTGCATAGGAGGATAAAACAACTGCTTTTTGTAGTTGAATAAAAGCCTTAGGATGTAAACTCATCTTTGGTAAGTTTACTAGAAACAAAATCATAACAATTCTGATAACAAAGAGCATGATGGGAATAATGTGTATCTCATTGCTGTTCCCACATGACTTTGAGTTCTTCTGTCATATTTTTATTTTTTCAAGTTTTTGTTCCATGTTGTTTGGAGTTTATGAGTGTTTGGAATGACAAAATCTATTTAAAATGTTGTTCTTAAGTTTTTATTGAGTAATTTTAAGTCCAAGTAATTGTGGATATCAGTTCATTCTGTAATAATGATCTGCTTCTAGTGTAGTTTATTGAATTCTCAAGGGTATTTTGAAGTCTGCATTTGTAGTATTGGGATTTGCTGTCTATCATCTATGGAAGACAATAAACTTATGATGTATAATTACAACTTGTCAGGTGAGGCATGTCTGGCATGATAATATAGTGTAGCATAGGCATTGCAGGGGCTAAAGTTCTGCAGCCTACAGTTATGTATTCCTTTGTTTCTACCATTCCCTGCATAATATGCATTGCTCACTAATCCTGGGCTTCTTAAAATTAACCTTTCTGTAATTTTTGGTGAGGATTGGTCATGAAAAGTCATTATAATGCTTTTATTTTTATAAACAGATTCCCCCCACTCCCACTACAAATGCAGGTAGGGTGCCCATGGTTTGTCCATTTATTAAATATTTCTTTGTCAGTTAATCAAGAAGTCTATATTAAGCAATTTACTAGGTATTACATCCTGTGTTGGGCGATAAGAATACAAATAGAATGAATGAAGATAATTTCTATTTGTAAGGAGCTTATATTTTTTTCCATAAATGAAAATCATCACTTTATACTTAAAGATTGGGAGATCAGACTTCTGGCCAAGATGGCAGAGAGGATACACACATCTATCTAAGCTCTTTCTTGCCCTCAGAATACCTTTTTTTTTCATGATACAGCCTCAGAATTAGTGCTTGACTGAAAAAACCCACAAATACATTACCAGCGGAAGATAGCCAGAAAAGGTCTGTTTTTGCTTGTGGGTGGGGATGGTTAGATAAGGTGCAGACTGAAGGCAGGCAGACAAGGAGAGCACCACAGGCAGCTCATACTGAGCAGACCAGAGGGGAGGGGTATGATCTCAGCCAGCAGAAAATCTGTGGGGAGAACTTTACCACAGTGTGGCTACTTTGTCTTGGCCAGTACATCAGCAAAGAAGCTGTAAACACAGCAGGTAAAGACTATAACCGTGAAAAGCTAGGGTCTCTAGGAACCTGGCCACACACACCCGGATTATCTCAGCCCGCTCTCAGAGTCACAGCCACTTCTGTCCTGCTAGTGCCTCACTGCTGCCCCTGCAGTCTGTAAGCTTGATAACACCACACTACCCAAAAAGTAGACTGCATTTGCTTTTTGTTTGTTTGTTTTCTTTGATTCTTCTTTGACAAAATGAGCAGCAAAAAAATTAAAGTGGGCTCTAACATTAGATAGCTTCTATATGGATAGAGAGCAGACTTTAAACCCTGAGGAGACTAAAAATAGACTGTTTCCAGATGAATCCCCGAAAGGGGGATATGATCTGGTTCTCAACACATAAGACTCTCATAGAAGAAATTAAAAAGGCTCTCACAAGAGAGCTAGAAGAAAAATGGGAAAAGGAAAGGGAAACTTGGCAAGAGAGTCTAGAGAAGTCATCTGACTCAATTAAAGACAGAGTAGATAAAGAAATCAAATCCTTGAAAAACAGAATTAGTGAATTGGAAAAAGAAAATAGCTCTCTAAAAAATAAAATTGGCAAAATGGAAAAAAAATTCCATAGAACAAAACAATTCACTTAAAAACTCAACTGGATAATTACAAAAAGAAATAAAAAAGTAAATGAAGAAAATAATTCATTAAAAATAAGAATTGAACAAATGGAAAAATGAATGGATCAAGGAGACACCAAGAATCAGTCAAGCAAAACAAAACAAAAAAATGAAACAATGGAAAAATGTCAAATACCTACTTGGGAAAACAACAGACCTGGAAAATAGATCTAGGAGAGACAATCTGAGAATTATTGGACTTCCTGAAAAATATGATGAAAAAAAGAGCCTGGACACTATTTTCCAGGAAATTATCAAAGAGAACTGCCCAGATGTTATAGAAACAGAGGGTAAAATAGAAATTGAAAGAATTCATCAATAACCTACTGAAAGAGACCCCAAAATCAAAACTCCAAGAAATATTGTGGCTATTCCAGAACTATCAGATCAAGGAAAAAATACTACAAACAGCTAGAAAAAAACAATTCCAATACAGAGGAACCACAATAAGGATTATTCAGGATCTAGTAGTGTCTACATTAAAGGATCGAAGGGCCTGGAATGTACAAAAATAGTTGGACTTTGAAATAGTGTACTATTAGCCTGTGAAGGAAATCAAAAATGCAGGCGGACAAAAATAGAGGTATTGGGAATTCTATGTAGTAGTTCATAGTCATATCCCAGAGTTCTTTTGCTGGGTGTAGCTGGTTCAGTTTATTACTGCTCTATTGGAACTGATTTGGTTCTTCTCATTTTTGAAGAGGGCCACGTCCATCAGAATTGATCATCATATAGTATTGTTGTTGAAGTATATAATGATAAGATGGACATTCAATGAAATAGGTGAATTTCATCTATTTCTGATGAAAAAACTAGAACTAAACAAAAAGTTTGATCTCCAAATATAAGACTCAAGAGAAACATAAAAAGGTAAAAAGAAATCTTAGGAACTATATTTCTGTTATAAATATACATAAAGAACACATGTATAATTTGGCTTTACAATTATAATATAGAAAATAAACTAGAGGTGGAAAGGAAATTGTACCAGAAAAAGGGTAAAGTGGGGGTACTACATCTCACGAAGAGGCAAAGGAAACCATTATATCTGAAGAAAAGAAGGGAGGTACATACATAGTGTGTATCTTACTCTCATCAGAATTGACTTAAAGAGAAAAATATTAGACATATTCGATTTATAAAGAGACTTCTCCCACCTCATTGAAAAGTGGGAGGAGAAAAGTGAAAAGGGAAGGAGTAAGCTAAGCAGAAGGGAATACAGAAATTGTAAGGAAAGGGGGAGGAATTCTAAGGTGAGGGGAGGGATCCTAAAAAGGGAGGGCTGTAAGAGGCAAGTGGTGCTTACAAGTTTAACACTGGGGAGTGGAGGAAGGAGAAAAGAGTGGGAGATCATGGTGGTCTACATGATACAGAGAAATAATGATAAGACAGGAAGGAGCAAATTTAGGAATGAGTGTCAAGAGTAGTTCTTATCAGCTGCCATGGGTTCAATAAAGCACTTAATTAACACGTGCTGACTGTTTTTACAAATGATTTTCAGATCTATATATCCAGCCCTAATTTCTCTACTAACTTCCAATCTCAATCATCTGCTTGTTAGACATTTTCAACTAAACATCCTTTAATATCATAAATTCAGCATTTCCAAACCTAGATTTAATAGGAGCTTATATTCTAATAGAGGAAAGATGGACATAAAACATAATAATATATTATAAATATAAAACACAAAAATAATGCAGAACAAGTATAAAGTTAATAAATACAAATAGAGTAGTAAAATACAAGTAGTTTGGGAAGGAATGTTCTAGCAGCTGGGAAGATCAGGCAAGGCTTCATATAGAAAATTATTCTTGAACTTTACAAAAAGAAAGAAATTCTGTGGTAATATCAAGGAGTGAGTGCATTCTAGGCCAGTACCAACATTAATATGGCTTGTAGGGGACGGGGGGAAGGATGGGAAAAGTTGGAACAGAAGGCTTTGCAAGGGTCAGTGCTGAAAAATTACTCATGTATATGACTTGTAAATAAAAAGCTTTAATAAAAAAAAGAAAAAAAACATAAATATGGCTGATTTTATGTATATGTCACACAGGAAGGGCTTTTAGATACCATTCTTTTCTCATCTGGGAATTTTCCTTGGAAAAATTCTCATCTGGTTGTATTCCTCTGGATTTCATTATATTCTTTGGAATCTCATCATCCTGCAAGATCATATCAAACCTGAAACCTGCAACTCTTCAGAATTCTCTTGCTCATAGGCTCTCTCCCTACCTCTGTGAGGAGAGGGTGGATAGCAACTCTTCCTCTTACATCCTTCATCTGGGGGTTGCTCAAGATAACCATTTCACCATCTAGACTTCATCTTGTCCCCTGTACTCTCTAAGTATTCTCCTTTTTATCCTTCCCCTTTTAGTTATTTTTATACTTTGTCTTTCCTCATTAGATAGTGAATTTTCAAGAGGGCCTTTGTCTTTGTATCCTCAGAACTTAGCACAGTGCCTGGCACACAGTAAGTGTTTAATGTTTACTAAATGAATGACTGACTCTTGGATTTTGACCGTTTACAGACTTCATATATAGGTAACATACTTTTGGTTATAATCAACAAATACAAACAGGGGGTACTTGTTGTCAACTTCCGCACAAAAGAAGAGAAAAGAACATCAAGAAATTATTTTAAAATAGTCAGAATAGGAAAAAATGGCTCAGAGGAATGCATAAAGAACCAGGGAAGTTATAAAACTCATATGTTGAATTTATTATTCTTATGAATTTTACTTTTTGAGAATATTCTGATAGACCTTAATTATTTTAAAAAATCTACATTTAATAAATTCTAAATAAAAAAAGAATTTCCAAATATGTATATAATAAATTTATAAGAAGAAAGAAATTCTGAGGCAGAGTCCCGTAGAGAGAATGAATTCTAGGCATATGGGTTAGGCAGTGCCAACATAAACATAAATATGGCTGAGTTTATGTAGACAATTTTCAGATCTGTCCTACTTACATTTCCTTCCCTCCTTCATTTTACTCCATGCATTTAAAAATATTTCAATGATCCTCTTTTTTTTTTTTTTGGCAACCAACTGGTGACCCACCTCTTTTCTCTATCACCACTTTCTTTCTCTTCCTCCCAAAAAACCCTCTTATAAAATTATAAAACAAAACCAACTCCCACATTGAATATGTCTGATAATATGTCTTATTCTTTGTCAGATAGCAGGTAACATGGCATGCTAAATTACAGGACCTTTGGAATCATGGCTGATCACTGTATTGACCAGAGTTCTTAAATCTTTCAAAGCTGTTTGTCTTTACAATGTTGTTTTTAATTGTATAATTGTTTTTCTGTTTCTTTTCATTTTACTTAGTTCATTCAGTGAAAAGGGTGAAACTATTAACTGGTCCAGCTATTTTAGAAAGCACTTTGGAATTATGCCCCCAAAGTTATTAGGATATCTATACTGTCTGGAATCATGGTTGGTCACTGTACTGATTAGAATTATTACTGTATAAATTGTTCTCCTGGTTCCACTTACTTTACTATCCATATAAGTCTTCCTAGATTTCTCCATAACTTCTTACAACATAGTCTATTACATTTATATACTATAATTCAGCCATTCCCCAAATGATGGGCATTCCATTCACTTCCAGTTCTCTGATATCTCTCAAAAAGAATTAGCTATACATAATTTTGTACTTATGGGTACATAAAAACTTTTCTTCTTTCTTTGATTTCTTTGGCATATACTTCCAAATTAAGTTTATAACGTTATCAACAATTGTAATTCTCTCCTTTTTTGGGTCATATTTATCAATCTGATGAGTATGAATATCAGGATTGTTTCAATTTGCATTGGAAAAAGCTAATCATAATCAGCAGCCCAAAGAATTATTTGTAATATTTTTTACATGATTATTGCTAACCTGTTTTTCTTCTTTTGAGAATTTATATCCTATTCATATCTTTTGGTCACTTATTAAAGAATAGTTCTTGTTGTTATTTATTTGAATAAATTTTATATATAGCTTGAATATCAGTTTTTTTCCAGAGAAACTTGCTATAATAATTTTTTTCTCAATCATGCATAGTATATTTTAGAAAACCACCAAGCTCAATGTAATAGAGAATTATATTTTTAAATATAAACCTCTTTTGTAGCTTTTTTTTTTTTAACATGGAAATATTCCTATTTGTTGGTTTTTATTAAGCTCAATAAAAAATGTCAAAATAAAGGAATAAATGGTTTAAAAATAAGAATCTCAGTAACTTAGAAATTGCCCAATACTTGCATTTGTTTTAGAATCAGTGAACAACTATTTGTAATCAAAATGCAAGATGGTCTCTCTGAGGGAGGTCAAAGGTCTGGTGGAAAACTGCCTTAGTTCTCCAGCTGTTTCAGGGATAATGAAGTGTTTCTTAACAGAATGGAAGGGAATGCTTCAAGTGAAAAACCAAGAGGAGAAATAACCCAGTTAAGGCAAAATGGAATCTAAGTTACGCTGGATAAATAGAGTTATATGGAGGGAGGAAAAAAGGAAGAATAAAAAGACTGCTGTATTCCTAGAGTGGACTGTGCCATTAATGAAGAGCTCTTCTTAAAGAGGGTAGAGAGGGTCATCCTGATTTCTATGTTGCAGATATGATGAAGAACCAGAAATGCTATCAAAAGTAATAGACTCATGTAGTATTTGATCACTAGAAGAAAATGCAGGTTGTGGTGATTGATGATTAAGACCTACTGACATGACTATATGTCAACTTAATATGAAAAATATACCATTTTGTTTTCAGTCAGTGCTCCTTATATAGAATTGCATAATGAATGTTTTTTGGGTTTTTTTTTTCCTGGATTTGGATTGAACTAAACTGATTTCCTTGGGCAAATATCTGATATATAGAGGAGACTCCTCTCCTGCCCCAAATCTTACTAAATAATATAAATAATACATGTCTCTTTTAATTAATGTGATACCACTAGAAAGTAACTCAAATAAATCATCTTTAGAGATTATGAAGCCCCTACTAAGAAATTGAAGATTAATGATTAATGATACAGGGAATTTCTTATCTGCCATTTAAGTCAGAAGTTTAAGACAAGAAAGATTTGAGAAGTGGACACTGATCATTAAGAAGATGGTGCTGTGGGAATAGGATATGGATTTAGAAATCAGGGCTTCAGATATAGGAATGATAGATTTATGACTAGGAAAGGACTACCTCTAATGAATGCCAGAAAGATTATTTTTAACTGGATATTTGTTGATCTGATAAAAACAAACAATAGAATAAGATTTTTACTGCAGATAATAGTAAGTATAACATAAGAAAAAGAATACGTACTCGGACAGTACAATCATTCATAGGAGACAAAATAAAAGAAGGGAATCAAAAATATGTTTGGCCTCTACAAATTCACAGAGTTTAAACATTAAGCAAGTAACATAATTATATTACCTTCCAAGCTTCCACATCTCAGTCCCATGATGAATCTGTTCAAATTTTATATTTGAATCCTTTTTCTCCCCTTCTATTGCAAATCATGCCTTGCCAAACCCCATCCTTGGATTACTTCCATCATCTGCAATTTTTAGTCCTAGTTACATATGGATGATTAGAACTGGAAGGGAAAAAAAAAATCACAAAACTGTGCATACTAACTTCATTACGAATCCATGTTATATAATCTCAACTGGGTCCTTATTGCAACAATTCCACCGTTTTAGACCTTACAAATTGATTTACTACCCCATTCATCACCGTGGTTATTACAAATGTTCTTATCTCTTTTCAAGCTCCCTCCTTCAAACATACCAAGAACTGTCACTTTACTCATTCTCCTTATCTTTTTTTAATTCAGCTGCATTCTCACACTATCTTCTCATCTCAATTTCAAATAAAGAAGAAGTGCTTCCCTTGAAAAGTCACTACCTTCTATACATGCCCAAGTGATCTCATTCTATCCCTTCTTCAGGAGAGGCCCCCATTATCACTGTCACCTTCTCTCATTTTCAATATCTCCCTACCTAAAAGTTCTTTCCCTGAAACTTACTAAGACATTCATCTCATTTGACTCTACCATCATCATTTGCTACTGTCCTATGATTCTTCCTCTTTTCTTGGCTAACACTTTGAGAAGAATGTCTATCTTCCTCTCCTGTCACTGTCTACTAAACCCTCTGCAATACAAGTTCCAACCTCACTTCATCGCCAACTAAAATATTTCTCTTCAAAGTTAACAATGATCTCTTCATTAGCAGGTCAAGTAGTCTTTTTTTAACCTTTACCCTTTTAGGATAATGAGCCAAGTACCACTATAGATAGAACACTTGGCTTAAATCAGAAAGACTCAAGTCCAGATCTTGTCTCATACTCTTACTGTGTAATCCTAAGCAAGTCACTTAACCTCTATTCCCCTCAGTTTTCTCAACTATAAAATAAGAATCATAATAGCACCTATTTTTTCCTAAGGCTGTTTTGAAGATCAAAGATTTCTGTAAAGTTCCTAGTGTAGTGCCTAGCACATAGGAGGTATTTAATGTGTTTTTCCTTCCTCCCCCTTTCCCCCTTTTGACCTCTAAAGTCTATGACACTGTCAACCTTTGTTCCTAGATGCTATCTTTTCTCTAGAATTGTATGACATTATTTTGTCCTGTTTTCCTTTACATATCTGACCACTCTCTTGGTCTCTTATTGTTGGATCTTTATTCAGGCCATGTCCATTAATTATGGATATCCCCTCTACAGTTTGTGCTGGGACTCCTTTTTTCTTTTTTACTACTTTGTTTGATGATCTTATAAGATCCTAGAATCACAATTATCATCTCTATGTAGATGATTCTTAGATCTATACATTAAACCCTATTCTCTCTCCTGATCTCTTTATTTCTCATTACCCACTGATATTTGATTATTTCAAACTAGATGTCTTAAAAGGACCTCAAACTTAGCACATTCAAAACAGAACTCATTAATTTCCTCCCCAGAACTATCTCCTCTTCCCAACTTTCTTGTTACTATCTTTTAAAAAATTTATTTACATTTTTATTAAAGCTTTTTATTTTTAAAACATATACATAGATAATTTTTCAACATTGATTGACCCTTGCAAAACCTTGTGTTCCATATTTTCCTTCCCTTTTCCTCACTCCCTCACCTACATGGCAAGAAATCTATGTTAAACATGTTAAAAATATATGTTAAACCCAATACATGTGTATACACACACACACACACACATATATATTTATACAATTATCAAAAAGGAAAAAATGGGAAAGAAAACAAAATGCAAGCAAACAACTGGCCTCAATCATCTTATTGCTCAAAAGAGCCAAGTTCATCAGAATTGATCATACTATAATCTTCTTGTTGCCATGTACAATGATCTCCTGGTTCTGCTCATTTCACTCAGCATCAGTTAGTGTAAATCTCACCAGGCCTCTCAGAAATTACCCTGCTGATTATTTCTTTTACAACAATAATATTCCATGACATTCAGCCATTCTCCAACTGATGGGCATACACTCTATTTCCAAATATTTGCCACTACAAAAAGCTGCCACAAACATTTTAGCACAAACATTTCCCCCTTTTATGATCTCTTTGGGATACAAGGCCAGTAGAAAAATTGCTGGATCAAAGGGCATGCACAGTTTGATAGCCCTTTGAGCACAGTTCCATATGGCTCTCCAGAATGGTTGGATCAGTTCATAAGTCCACCAACAATGTATCAGTGTCCCAGATTTCCTACATCCTTTCCAAAATTCATCATTATTTTTTCTTTTCATCTTTGCCAATCTAAGAGGTTTATAGTGGTACCTCAGAGTTGTCTTAATTTGCATTTCTCTGATCAATAGTGATTTGGGGCACCTTTTCATATGACTCGAAATGATTTCAATTTCTTCATCTGAAAATTGTCTGTTCATATCCTTTGATCATTTATCAATTGAAGAATGGCTTGAATTCTTATAAATTTTAGTCAATTCTCTATATATTTTAGAAATAAGGCCTTTATTTGAACCCTTGAATATAAATTTTTTCCTCAGTTTATTGCTTCTCTTTTAATCTTGTCTGCATTGCTTTTGTTTGTACAAAAACTTAACTGATATAATCAGTTTTTGTGTTCAATAATGAATTCCACTTCTTCTTTGGCCACAAATTCTTTCCTTCTCCACAAATCTGAGAGGTAAACTATCCTTTGTTCTTCTACTTTCCTATTACTATTAAGGGTACCAATACTTTCCCAGTCTCCCAGACCCAATGTTTTGCCAAGTCTTGCTGATGTACCTTAACGTCTCTCTTATATACTCCCTTATCTCAACTCATATAGCCTCCACTTTTGGTATGAGTCCTGTCAATTTCTATTTAGACTATTATGATATCTTCTGGTTGTTCTCCTTACTTCAAACCTTATATGTATATATATATATACACACACACACACATATTATATTTCACCAGATAGCATGGCAAGGTCTGTGGTATTAAATGGGATTAAGAATTCAAATGCAGTGGTTATCCTTTCATTAATCACAAAAATAGTTTACTAAGGAAATGCTGACAGATCTGTTCAACTTTATTTGTTGTCCTTTCAGTTTCAAAGCTGAGTATTCTTGGGATTTGAATTAATTGGATTTTATGCCAAGCTTTATGGATACTAAATTCTAAATTCTAAATTCATTCTAAAATGTATTTATATTTGATGAACAATAAAAGTTGTCTAAATTTTTCAAGATTCCTCTAAAAAAAGGTTCTCAACTCTTATTCCTTTGATATTTTAGTAGCATCTCAAATGTTGTATGTTAGTTATATTGGATCAAAGCTGTTACCAAATATCCAAGTTCAACTTTTTTTAATTTTGACAATAATCTAAAGGTTAATGGCATCATTTGAATATTCCCTGACTCCAAAATAAATATAAATTTTAACAATGGAGGCAGGCAGAAACTGGAAACTGAGTGGATGCCCATCAATTGGAGAATGGCTGAATAAATTGTGGTATATGAATATTATAGAATATTATTATTCAGTAAGAAATGACCAACAGGATGATTTCAGAAAGGCCTGGAGAGACTTTCATGAACTGATGCTGAGTGAAATGAGCAGGACCAGGAGATCATTATACACTTCAATAACAATACTATATGATGGTCAATTCTGATGGACCTGGCCCTCTTCAACAATGAGATGAACCAAATTAGTTCCAATAGAGCAGTATTGAATTGAACCAGCTACACCCAGCGAAAGAACTCTGGGAGATGACTATGAACCACTACATAGAATTCCCAATCCCTCTACTTTTGTCTGCCTGCATTTTTGATTTCCTTCACAGGCTAATAGTACACTATTTCAAAGTTGAATTTTTTTTGAACAGCAAAATAACTGTTTGGACATGTACACTAATATTGTATTTAATTTCTACTTTAACATATTTAACATGTATTGGTCAACCTGCCATCTTTGGGAGGGGGTGGGAGGAAGGAGGGGAAAAATTGGAACAAAAGGTTTGGCAATTGTCAATGCTGTAAAATTACCCATGCATATAACTTGTAAATAAAAAGCTATAATAAATTAAAAAAAATAAAAAAACCCAAACAAACAATGGAGACAGGATGGACTGATTAAGGTTCCTGTTCCACATCAGATGGGATTTGGGAGAAGCAAATAATCTGCTGGTTCTGGATTTTTTTTTTTTAAATATTAGCTTATAGAGTATCCATCTTGCAAATAAGGAAACTGAAACTTTAGGAGGTTCACTAATTTGCATATGATTGGCAGGAATAGGAAATAAGATTTGAATTCAGATTTCAATAGTTTCCAAAGAAATAGTTTCTATTATTTCCCCATGCAATATTTCTGCAGAGTTGTGGGAAGAAAAAAGTGTTTAATACAAGGCATGTAATAAGTGTCATATTAATGTTTATTCCCTTTCCTCTCTTCTGACACTTTAGGATGATTTTTAAAAACTCAACTGCTAGAAATTCTCAACAGTGATGTTAGGAACTAACACTGGGTTCACTCCATGACCTTCAGGTCTTGCCATCTTCAATTCCATCCAAGAGGGACAACTAAATTTACATTTCTAACCATGATCTTTTCAAAGCTTAGTCTTATGAGAATGTATATATAAATTTAAAGAAAAGAATAGGCTTTGAAATGATTTAAGTACATTCAGCATATGATCTATTCTTTTTTTTCCTAAAAATATTTCCACTTTTATTATGCTGCACAAGAAAAATCAGATCAAAAAGGAAAAAAAAATAAGAGAAAAAAACAAGAAAACAAACAACAACAAAAAAGGTGAAAATCCTGTGTTGTGATCCACATTAAGTTCCGATAGTCTTCTCTGGATGAGGATGGATTTCTCCATCACAAATCTATTGGAATGGCCTGAATCACCTCATTATTGAAAAGAACCAAGTCTGTTATAGTTGGTAATCACATAACCTTGTTATTGCTATGTACAGTGTTCTTTTGGTTCTTTAGTTCACTTAGCATCAGTTCATGTAAGTGTCTCCAGGCCTTTCTGAAATCATCCTGCTAACACATGATCTATTCTTAATGAAAACATGCCAACTTCTGGGGATCATGGTTATCTTTTTAGCCTCTATCAGTCAATAATTTTTGAGAATATACTTTCAAAATGTGTTTATCTGCTTATTTATAAATTACATAATTGCATTGTTTTATTTACAATTTATGTACATTATACAACTTACACAAAAATAGAAACTAAAAAAGATGAAAAAGAAATGAAATAATACATATACTATAGCCAATAGGGAGTCATTAAAGTTTATTAAGCAGGAAATGAAATTATGAGACACATTTTGGAAAAATTACTTTTGCGTCTATACTGAAAATGAATTGGAGATGGAAGAAATTTAGGGCAAGGAGATGAAATAAGAGGCTACTCCAATGTTCCATGTGAGAGATAATGGGTATGGTGTTAGTTGCCAGGTAAATAAAGAAAATTTGATGAATTTGAGAGAAGTTATAGAGGAAAAAACAACCAGATTTAGCAATTTATTGGATAGGTGTAGTGATGAATAGTGAAAAGTTTAAAAAGTATATAAAAGTTGCAAAATGGAATGAGTAGAAGGTCCTCTCACACTCTCATTTGGAACATTTGGAAAAAAGATGGATTTGAGGAAAAAAAATAAAAGTAATGAGAACCGCTCTATAGATCTCAATCCACCTTTGTTTCTTCAATTTGTGCAACTCAGTTTGTTCTATCCAAAATTAAATGATGGGGCTCTTATTTCCTGTTCACTGAAGAGTGCTTCAAGCCTCAGAGTGATCTACAGGAGAATGGGCTCAGAAAGTTGAAAATTAAGAGTTTATAAAGCAGAGAGGGGACAAAATGAGAAAGTGTTCAGAGATGAAAGTCGTGATTGTGTGAAAGAGAACCCCCATATTCCCTATCCTGGTTCGGTATTAAGAAATCCAAATTCCCACCCTTTGACTGGCTAACCATATAGCCATTGGGCTTAGACCCTGGACCACTGTGAAGCTTGTGTTAGCACCTTGGATATTCAGGATCAGCAAAAGTCCTTGATCTTCATTCTTTGTGGACATGAATGGAATGGCGATAAGAAGTGAGAGCAATAGGGACAGGAATCTGCCAGGAGCTCTGGTTTTCTCACTCCACCCACCAACTTCTCCACCCAATCTCCTATACAACAGATAAAGCCTGCAGCGTAGTGGGCAGGGTCATTCTTTCTCCAAGCATATACTGATAGAGTATTGTCCAATTGGTAATTGGCTTTGAGTGCTCTGACCTTAGTGCATCTGCTCAGAGTTTTCAGCCCATTACAGACCATACTTTGGAAACTACTGTTCTAGATCTTCATAAACCATTCATTTAATAATAATATGTTCTAGGATATTTTTAGGCATTAAAAATGAGCTTACCAGCCTATAGTCTCTAAGCTTCTTGAAAAGCTTTTTCTCCTGAAATCAAGATAATGTAATTTTTTTCCTCTGATCTTGTGCAGTCTAATGAGTTGCATGACTATTCAAAGATCACTGACACTTGATAATTCTTTCAGTCTCTTGGAATGTAGTTTATCTGGGTCTAATGACTTGAAATAATTTAGGACAACTAGGTGTCTACTACTCATTTATTTAACGTGTAAATTCCCTGTTTAACATTTTTACTGGAACATTTCCAATCCAAACTTCATTGTTCTTGGTGGGAAAATACACACACACACACGTACATATATAATACATAATTGTACAATGGAGATAATAATAGCACCAACCTTTTAAAGTTGTTGTGAGGATCAAATAATATAGTATTTTTGTAAAGTGCTCAGCACAGTGTCTAGCATGTAGGAGTCACTAAATAAAGTTTTTTTTTTCCTTTCCATAGTTCATAGATGACTTGCGTGTCCATATTGGTCATATTCTTTATATTATATACCCCTTCGCCTTCTCAGTAGAATTATTTCTGTTTTCATTTTCTATAATTCATTATTGAGAATTTCCCTTTGATTTTGGGCCAACATTCCCCTATAGAATTTTAAATCTATGAGATCCATTACAGTACATGTCAGCTGTTCCCAGGTTCCAATTTCTTTTCTATCATGAATTCTGAGATGAAGTGGTCATTTCCCCATAATATTCTGATCACGTAAATTTTAGCAACTGGTTTCTTTTCTTTGCAGAACCAGGTCTTTTTAATGTCACTCTATTTCTGTGATTTAGAAATCAATAATCTCATATTGCTACACAATATTCAAATATATAAGAGGAGTTCTGTAATGGGTTGAGGTTTGAGTTGATGCACTGAGGTCCCAAGTACGTGAGGCTAAATAGTAATTGGGCTATACTCTATTAATATACATGATTGGATAAAGAATGGCCCCCGCCCATTCTCCGTGCAAGTCCTGATGTGTTGTATAGGAAATGACGATTTTGGTGGGTAGAGGCAGAGAGAGACAGGAAGAGAAGCTGGGGGAGATTGGCCGGGGTTCCATACTCCTAGCTGCTGGTCGTGTGGCTGCTGGTCTAGCTAACTTCTTGACTCAGCTGCACACATTACTATTGCCGATTCCCTTCCACTTCTGATCATTCTTCACTGAGAATAAAGACTGACAATTTTCCCCTAACCTGAATTCCTGACTCCGGCTGATTTTAAAATAACGATCTTCACAGAGTTCCTTCCAACAATGAAGACTAACTTATCCATACTTAGTGCCCATCCTTTGTTATTGTTGTTTATATCTTCCCATAAAGTCAACCAATCAACAAACATTTATTAAGCACTTACTAAGTGCTGGAAGCACACACAAAGAAGATAAAAACATGGACCCTGCCTTTAGTGACATCACATTTTAATGAGGGGACAACCTGCAAACAATTAGAGTCAAGATGTGTGTGTGTGTGTGTGTGTGTGTGTGTGTGTGTAATCTAAATAAGAAGTAATTTCAGAGGGAAGGCACTAATATCAAGCATGGAAGATAGCCAATGGAAATGCATGAATTGTTATCAGAGGGGGTCCATCCAATGTACTGGGGAGGGGGTGGTATTCATCATTTTTTTTTTTGTTATCACAAAGATGCCAGTGGAGAACATAAATTGTCTGTCATTTGAGATCTGAAGTACTCATCCATAGTTAGCTAAAGACATTGGAATTCAAGGGGCTGAATGACTATTTTCTATTTTATAAAGCAGACAATGAACATGGTTGGTGGGATGTGGAGAATAGGTGTGGTTTATAAAATACAAACTAGTTTCATTTGGGATGAGGAGGGGGTTGATTTTTGGTGGGTAGGTCTTTTTTTGGACAGAGGGGAGGGAGATAGTCTCTCTAGCTTATGTATGGTTTGAGAAAAGGAAAAAGCTAAGCAGATGGTACAGTGATACAAAGGACTGCAGCCTCCTGCTGTTAGAGATTGTAAAAATGGAACCCTATAGCTGCCAACTTGGCTGAATTTCAAATCTGTCCCATGAAGAGTGCAACTCACTCCGAAGGGGGCAGGAACTCAGTGTGTGGATCACCAGAGTGCCAGGAATGGTGTCAATATATTAAGTGGCAGCTTGACTCAGCAATGGGCCTTGACCAAAGAAGGGATTGGAATAAGAATGTCAAAAAACATCAGGAAAACAGTAAATCTTATGAAGAGCCTATTGCAGTTGGACCCTTTCAAAATTCCTGTTGAGAGAATTACGGCAAATTATCAACAAATATTCTGAGTCATGGATTCAGAGACTGAATGGGGCAGCTGCATGGGCACAGCAGAAATCATGCCCTGCTGGGTCTGTGAGGGGCAGGCTCAGGTATGTGCTGGCAGATGGCCTGGAAGGGCATCAAGAGGGGCACCAGTCATGCTAGCTACAGATTGTAGTTTTAGGGAAGTATTGCAAAAAGTACAGGGGGATAGGAATCTCTCTGAATTAAAATGATCCTTGATTATGCAAAGTCTCAGACTTCTTTCTAGGAATGGTTAAAGTAATTTTTTTTTTTTTTTTAATGCTAGAGTAAGAAAGATAAGATGAGAGGGATGTAAATAGGAGATAGCAGGGAATACAACAGAGAAAGGAAACTTTTTCTAAGCCAGTAAGTGTGGTTCATTTAAGGAGCCTTGGCTTTAGAAGCAGAAAGCTTGTATTCCAATCTGGGGTCTGGCACTTATTCTTTATGTAACCTTAGGCAAGATCATTGTAGTACACTGGAAAGAACTGTGGATTTGGAGTGAGAGGGTCTGGATTTGAATATCAACAGCTCTGTTGCTTGCTGCTTCTATAGGACTTTGGGAAAGTCATTGAAATCCCCCCTTATTCTGTGCCTCAGTTTCCTGAAATGAAAAAAAAGGGAACTTGCCGAGATAAACTACAAGTGATGTCAATCTGTAACTTTTTAAAAAATAAATCATCATTTCCTTAATCAAAAAAGCCCTATAGAGTCTAAGCCACATTTGAGCAGGAATCCTTGCCATACCCTTCTCAACAAGTGGTCTTCCAGGCTTTGCTTAAGGACCTCATCCCATGATGTGGGATGCTTCCCAAAGCTGTCTATTCTACTTTGGGACAAGTCTAAGTGTTAAAATAACATGCTGTGTCAGGTAATGGACATGCTATTTCATGGAACATACTACCTAACCCATCATATCATGATGAACATGCTACACAACTGGCTATATCATGTGAAGACATGAGATGCCATTGATGGCATGATACATTACATGATGTGCACCCTACACCATGTGGCATGCTACCTCACATGGTGACATGCAGTATCATGTGTTGGTATGCTACATCATATGATGGACACATTTATTTGGACTTTTGTTTCCCTCATCAGTTTTCTCATATGCAAAATGGTAATAACAGTAGTTCCCTTCCAGGGCTGTTTTGCAAATGAAATGATATAATATTTGTAAAGAACTTTGCAAATCTTAAAGCAACTTCATTAAAAAGACTGTTCCAATATTTGAAGCCTTTTTATATAGCTCAGGGGAGCTGGTTGTTAAATTTTAAAAAACTGGATAAAGGCTGCAAATCAGGATTTGATTTATTATGGTTGACAAAATGGTAGATATTAATAATGCTGATTAAAATTAAGAGATTGTCCTTTTTTTTTTTGTTTGAATAGGCAGTTTTAAAATACTTCTCAGTATACTAATGGAGATTAGAGGTAGTGAGATCTTAAACAAGGGTGGTTTTGATTTGAATAAAAAAATAAAGCTAGATTGAGATATTTTGGGACTCATATAAGTGTCATACTGTCAGTATTGGTGTTTTAGAAATAACACTATCTGGGTACTTGACATCTCCACCTTTATTATTCAAATTATATGCACGATTCAGATGTGGACCACTAGAAAGTGATTAATTAAAAATCCCACAGTGGAAAAATAACACTTCTATCTAGGGGATGAGATGATGCCTGCTAATCAAAATGATGCGCTGATATTCTGCAAGTTCAACTCTACTCAGTAATATTTATTGTCTGCTGCATGCAAGATCCTTTATTAAATACTGACTGATACAAAAACAGACACAAAATATTTTTTGCCATGGACACAGACCTAGGCAACTCTTCTAGAAGAGATGGTTATGATCACATGGTCTGAGGAACACAAAATTTAAATCAATTGATCTGATTTATACATACTTGCTAAAATAAATACTTATATAAAGCATATTTGAATCCAAATTATCTTGACTCCCAACCTTACTTGGGTCATACTGTCTTATGGCAACAATGGTTAACAACAACAATAATAATTGTTGGAATCCTAACAAAGTGATGTCAGTTGCCTAATTTAGCATGGTACTTAGCGTATTCTCTAGCTCACTAATGTATTTAAGTACTCTTTGGAGTTCACACTTTTGGGAGATTCACAAGTCAGAAACTCACAATCCCACTCTCGGAGGAGGAGTCAACCTTTTACACCGAGCATAAAAAGAGCTTCAGTGAGCCAGTCAGGGTCAGTTCAGAAGAAGCCCACTCTCGGAGGCGTAACCAGATTCATTCATCCTATCTCACACTACCGTGGTCGCTGGCCTCTTGCACTTCCCCCACTGAGACCAAGGCTGGTCTGAAAGGCTCTCCAGAAAGCTGCCCAGCCCCAGGCAAAGACAAGTGGCAAGAGCTCTTGGAGAAAATAAACATTTGGATTTTATCAGTTGGCTGCATTTGGAGTGATTATTACTCAGAACCAAAACTAAGGCTGCCTCCAGAAAACCTCCCCAAGAAACCTGCTCCCAGAGAGAACCATTATATTTTAAAGAAGAGAACACCACAAATAATTGTAATGGGCTGAGGCTTGAGTTGATGCAGAGGTCCCAAGCACATGAGGCTAAATAGTAATTGGACTATACTCTATTAATATACATGCTTGGATAAAAAATGGCCCCGCCCACTCTCTGCAAGTCCTGATGTGTTGTATAGGAAATGACGATCTTGGTGGGTGGAGGCAGAGAGAGACAGGAAGAGAAGCTGGGGGAGATTGGCCGGGGTTCCATACTCCTAGATGCTGGTCGTGTGGCTGCTGGTCTAGCTAGCTTCTTGACTCAGCTGCACACATTGCTTTTGCCCATTCTCTTCCACCTCTGATCTTTCTTCACTGAGAATAAAGATTGACAATTTTCCCCTAACCTGAATTCCTGACTCCGGCTGATTTTAAAATACATGGTCTTCACAAATAATAACAATAACAATAATAATAATGAGTCCCATTTAGATAGCACATTTTCCATTCCTACACTTCTCCAGGTTACTCTGTGATGACTTTGTTATCCAGCTTCAATTGGGTCCTCACTAAATCCAGGGAGTCCTTTTATTCCTTGTAATTGGGTCTGGATCTCATTCCTCACTGAAACTATTGCAAATATTCTATTTCCTCAAGTTTTCCTCATCTCATTCCTGTCTTTCAGTTAAGGGCTTTATCTCTTATTTTATTGAGAAAATTGAGGTTATTTGATATAAAGTCTTTTTTTTTTCTTTTTGTTTCTTAAAAATCCTTTGATCTAATCTCCCACTCAAGTTTTCCTGTATTCTCTGACAAAGACATGGCCCTTCTTCATGCCAAGGTCAACCACTCTACAAGTGTGCTTGATTGACTTCTGCCATATTTTCTAGCAGACTGTAATCTTGGTCATCATCTCTGTCTCTTTTTCTGTCTGTCTCTTTCTATCTCTGTCTGTCTCTCTGTCTCTATCTCCATTCCCCTTAAATTCCCTCCCCTCAAGTTCTATTTCTACTATTCTTTTCTTTTTTTCTCAACTAAATCTTTAAAATAAAGTTATCTACATTTGCTACCTCTTCCTTTTTTCTCCATTCATTTACTTCACAATACTTTACCTAAAAGAGGATTTTAGGGAGAACTAACACAAGGAAAGTTATCAGATGGGGAACTTAGAAGAAGTGATAAAAAGACACTCGAGTTTTTCTGAGCAACTCTAGAAATGATTGTGAGACTTGGGAGACAGTGGCATAGGACCTCTTAGCTTACTTAGCATGTCCACATCAAAAAAAAGGTGCTTAATTCTATCAGCAAAGCAGAATTGCAGTAGCTCAAAAGAAACAGATATGCACAAATTTAGAGACATCTCCATCCCAAATGTTTATATAGGCTATTTGTGACAGGCCAGTAGTAGAGACTTTGGAGCTCTTATTGGTCTGATCAGCCGGTTGTATACTCAGTACCTTAATAGTAACAGTGAATCACGTTAGTCCTCTGTGAACAGGAAGAACAAAACAACCAGTTTCCATTTTTGTTTCTTAATGGTTTCAATATTATTTGGTAGAAGTTTCCCTATCTGTGTCAGAAGAATTCTTTCCTATCCTCAGATAAAGAAAACTTTCTTACAAAAATCAAGAAAATGATCCTGTAGGGATGGATGGAATATCCGTTTTCAGTCTTTTGCCATGAAAAGGAATAACATTTCCATAATTTTTACAAATATTTACTAACTTCTATTTTTGAGTAAAAATTCAGCTCCCAGGATGCATCTAGTGCTACTACTGGGATAAGATGGAATAAGGGAAAATTTCTGATCTTTTCCTTTAGGAAATCCCCTTAGAGGTGTTCATTTTGTTCTCTGATCACTCTAATCTGCCTTTCAAGAGAGGGAATTGTCAGACTGAACTTCAGAGGCAACCAAGCTTTTCTAGAACTTTTAAAATATAATTACTTTTTGTAGGAGGTGGGAAGGGCAAATGGAGAAAAGATAATAAAGACAATGCTTTTGTCTTTCTTAATTATGTTCACTTTCACCTAAACTCCATTTTGGGGTGTGTGTGTGTGTGTGTGTGTGTTTGTGTACTTGGTGGGAGTGATGCCAGGGTTTCACAGTTACTAGTAGCAACTTCATTGTAGGGCTAATGGTATTTGGGTAGCATTAGAGTATAATTGCATACCAAGCCAACTCTAGCACCACGGACAGATGCCAACCAGGCAAGCAAAGACCACTTTAAATGAATAGTGATACATTCCCCCTCACCAGCAAAAACTTAAAACAAATACTTTTTAAACGACCTTCCCATTCCCAAAATTTTTCTAATTCAGAAAATATGTTGGGGAAAAGAAGATACCTAATTCATGTACAATACAAAAAACTAAGGTTTCCTAAATAGGTCACCATATTCTGAAGCAACTATTTAAATATGATTCAATTAAAAGCAACATTAATTATTCCTTTCATCTAGACTCTCTCATGAAAGCATCCTTCTTCTCCCCCCAATTCGATTTAATTAAACAAATATGCATTAAGTATCTTTTATGTATAGGAAAGTCATTCCATATAAACACTGGGGATTCAGAAACAGGGATAAAAGTTAACACATTCAAGGAGCTTTCACAAGATAGGAAGTACAACAGAAACACAGATAAGTAAAATACTCAGGGGTGGGAAGAGAGGTATAGTACAGATAAAGGAAAAATTTAGGGGGGGGGGGAGAGAGAGAGAGAGAAAGAGAGAGAGAGAGAGAGAGGTAGTACCTGTACTTAACCTTGAAAGAACAAGCCTCTAACAGGTCATGGTGAAGATGGAATATATCCCTAATAGGGAACCTTGGCACTGCATAAGGCAGCCAAGTTGAGTTACAGCAGGGCAAGGAATCAAGGTTGACTGGAGCAAAATGTGTGAAAGTGAGTAGGGATAGAGAATTAGGACTGAGTGGCAATTTTATAAAGTCTTGAAACCAGTGTATATTTAATCTTGAGACTCTGAAGACTCTGAAGAACGCTGAAGATTTATGAGTAGAAAAGTAACTCAGTCAAGCTTAGGAAAATTATTTTGAAAGCTCTTTTAAGAGTGTCTGGGAGAAAGAAAGTATTACTATCTTTAGGTAAAAACAATAAGAAAATTATTATAATTGTCTATAAAATGATAAGAAAATTATTGAATATAGCCTAATAGAAAAGAATCAAGGCCTGAACTTGGTTTGTGGCAATGTGAAAGGGAATGATATAAGAAATGTTGTAGGGTTTGTCAACTGATTAAATATAGGAATAAAGGAGAGAGAAAAGTAAAAACTGAAGTTGAAATTACCAAGCTGAGTGACCAGAAAGATCACGATCAACATAAATAGTAATATTTGGAAGAGAGGTAGAATTAGAATTAGAAAATGCTGAATTGCTATTTGGACATGTTGAGTTTGCAGTTTCCATAGCACACCCATGTGAAGATGTGGGACTAGATTTTAGGATTAGGATTGGTTATATAGATTTATTTATGCAAAGATGATAATCCATATTACCCTATTTAGATTCTTGTAGTAGTCACTTTTTTATCTCTAGTCTACTTTTTTCTCCTTTTTCAAAGTTTTTAAACTCTTCTTGTTAACCCCAACTTCTTTCCACAGCTTCAGAGACTTCAACAATGGTACAATATTGCTCAAAATACCCTTTATCCCTGTCATACACCCACATACTCAACTCTCATGACCTATAACTCTTTTATTCCTTTGCCACCCTCTGGTGTGGATGAATCTCAGACCTCACCATCTCTGTAAACTGAGCCACTTCTCTGATACTGGACATGAAAAATCTCCTCTAACCAAAACATCCTATTTTTTCATTTCTTCTTCTACCTAAGTTTCCCTAAATTTACTCTATTTCTATTCTAGTTCTGCTCAAAGAAAAAGAAGTTGCTGAGAAACAGTAGCAGAGGAAAAGGTTGGAAGTTGAACTGAAAAGAGAGGATGCCAGTTCTTCCTCTTGGCCCAATGTTTTAGAGGATATTAAAGGAATAACCATCTATAAGAAGTCTTTAGGAGAAAGACAAGTAGAGAATTGATAGTGAAAGTTATAGAGTATCAAGATTGAAGTTAGGAATACCTGAACTCAACAAAAAAGTGACTAAACAATAGTATACATACATATGTACATATAGTTATGTATGTGTACATATATATATATATATATATGCATATTTATATTTGACAAAGCATGTCCTACAACATTCCTGTGAAGAAGGAAGTATATATATATGTTGTTATTATTATTAATAATCCATTTTTAAAATGAGGAAAATGAAGATTAGAGAGATTAGGTCACTGGACTAATGTCACATAGCTATTAGGTTTAAGAGTATGTAAACTCCAAGATTGATACTCTTTATGGTACAGCACTGGGACTACTTGACATACAATATAGTTCCTTAGGCTGGAAGGCAATCAGTCAGAGTTCCTGTATTTATTAATTACTAGCCTCAGGTTCTTTTGAGGTTTCAATTTTCTCCTATGTAAAATGGAGATAATAATATCTGTGTTCTGTGACTTCTGACAACAAGGGCCCTGTCATTTTTGACAAAGACACACACACAAGATAATAGGGAAGTACTCAGAAGTGTCAAGGACACAGCTGTCATGGCTTCTATCATTGCCAGGCCTGTTGATGTTCTCTGTGACCAAGACCTTGAGCAGCCTGCAGCACAGCTCAGCAAACAAGACTTCTCCTGTGCCAAGTACTACAAATAGGAACACAAACATCAGAGAAGCCAGATGCCCAGAACCAGGTTAGTCTGCCTTGAAGATGGCTCAGCTGGTCCCTTTGCTCTCCCTCATTCCAAAATACACACAGCTTTGCAAGTAAAGTCAGTCAAAAAACATTTACTAAGCACTTACTCTTTTATGTGCCAGGAGCCCTGCTAAAAGCCAGGGTTACAAGGAAAGGCAAAAGTGGTCCTTGCCCTTAAGGTGCTCACATTCTAATGGAGATAAGAACATATAAAACATATAACATATAATAAGATATAAGTATAAAGGGCCAACTTGGTTAGAGCCTACGTCTCTCCCTTGTATGTAATATGGTAACTATTGGCAACTTCAGAGAGGAAAGAGATTGGTGTCCTTGGAAAGGGCATAGGCAGCAACTTCTGCTTTCTTCCCTGCTTGACAGAATATGTGCTAAATAATGCATGTGGAAGGAATCCTTCACATACTATCTTATTACTCAGATTGTATTCATAGCATCACTATATATACAACTAAAAAGTGATCTTGGAACTAAGCCCCTGCACTTGTCACATAATAGACACTTAATAATTAACTATTGGCTAATTGATATAGGTTGTCTTCCTCTTTATTATCTCTTTAAGAGATAGGACTCATAGTGGTATCACTAGGTCAAAGAGGATGTACATCAATGACTTCAATAAGATTGTTCCAAATTGCTTTCCAGAATGGTTACACCAATTCACAATACATCAACAGTGTACAAGTTTATCTTATTTCCTGAATTTACTTCAACAATTGTCATTTTCTTTCTGTGACATCATTGTCTATGATGGATATGAGGCATAATTTGAGTTGTTTTAATCATTAGTTCCGTAATTATTTGTGATTTGGAGCATTTTTATATGTGGCTGTTGATAGCTTGAATTTCTTCCTTAGACTACTACCTGTATGTATTCTTAGAACATCTATCTATTATGGAATAGTTCCTGCTCTTATAATTGAGTAATTTCTTTATATATCTGATGTTATCAAAAGTAATTTGCTGTAAAGATTTTTTTCCAATTAACTGTATCATTCCTAACTAAAAATGCATTTTGCTTCTACAAAATCTTTTTTTTCTTATTTTTGTGTAATCAAAACTGTTCATTTTATCTTCCATAATAGAGAGTGAAGTAGTTAAGAGCACTGGGCTTGAAATTAGGAAGAATTGAGTTCAAATCTTACCTCAGACACTTATTGTGAGTTACTGGGCAAATCACTTACCTGTCTCAGTTTCCTCAACTATAAAAATGGGAGTAATAATAGTAACTACAACCCAGGATTGTTGAGAAGCTCAAATGAGATAATTTATAAAGTATTTTATGCTTTATAGGACATGGAGCATAGTAGGTACTTGATAAATGCTTGTTTCCTTATCTTCTCCTGCCTTCCTAACTTTGGAGGAGTTATGGAGGTGGTGACAGATGCTAGTGATGCCAGTGTATGGAAGACACATTATTTTAATTTCAAGGTGAGGTGGTAATTCTGTCTTCTCTTACCCTCTTAATTCCAGTGCTTTTCTTCTTTTAATTATTTCCTATTTATCCTGTATATTGTGTTTTTATATATCTATTTAATGTTGTTTGCCCCATTAGATTATAAGATCCTTGAAGGCAAGACTACCTTTTACTTCTTTTTAAATCCTCAGCATTTAGCACAATACTTAGAATATGGTAAGCATTTGATAAATGATTATTGATTGACTGATTGCTGCCTGCACCATTTAGTTAGGTAGTGAGATCTAACACATTATTTGCAATACTTTTGAGAGCCCTATAAGGTTGATTAGTTAAAAACTTGTCAGCTTTTAAATGCTTTGCATCTGCTGGAATGGAGGTACTTTGCCACACAAAAAGAGCTTACTTAATGGCATTCAAAATGTCTTCTTCAGTTGGAACTTTGATTAGATAGGGATTAACTTCAAATTGAAGTACAAAGCATTATTTGATGATGGTCTGCTAAGAATATTATAGAAGTGCTTAGCCCATCTCTCCAGGCTCATATCCTTATAATTCTCAATATGGCTCCATCACTGCTGACTAGTTGAGAAGCTCAATAGGTCCTTGTCCCATGAATAGCCTTCAGGGTATCATGCAAGCACTTTGAATGGTTACTATCAGCATAACATCGAATCTCATCTGCCTTCTTGCTAAGCCAAGAATCCTGTTACTTTTTAGGCTGCATTTACACTTTCCTTTTGAGTTAAATGCTGTCTTCTTAGAGATGGGTGAACTATCCTGTGGTAAAACTTGTGGAGTTCTTGCTTTTCATTTATCAGGTTCTGAATTTCCTTACTACATTTGTCAAACAAACCTTGCTGTTTGCGAGTCTGGCCAGATGAGTAAATATAGTGCTGTATACCAAACCTCTGAAGGCTGACCCCTCCTTTCTGCTCCATTATTGCCAACTGGGTGTTGACACAGCTCTAGCTCCAGGTTACAACAAACTAATGACACATGGAAAAGCACTCTAATCTATTAACATTGAATCTTCTGGTAGTCCTCTTGTCTTGGGGCCATCACTGTTGTCAAATGTTAACATTTAGCATTGAAAGAATAAGTTTACGATCAGTTCAGCATCCAGCATCACACATTGCCTTCACTGTTCTCACATCTTGTCTCTTCACCTTATGATGACATAGTCTATTAAAAGCTAATGTTTGCCATAAGGGTGTGTCTAAGAAGTTTTATTACATTCAGCTTAATGGAAGACAGTGTTGGCGATGAGAAGGTCATGAGATGCACAAATCTTCAGTAGAAAGTGAACATTGCTATTGCTATTGCTCAGTCCATTCATCCCAAGGACTCCCTGCCATGTCTGATGGAGTATAACTACTCTGGTGTTAAAGTCACCCAGAATTACAAACTTGTTCCCTTTCAACACATTATTCAAGAAAGTCTCCAGATTTCTATAACATGTTGTTGACCTTTTTATTGTGAAAGCAAACACACTGATGATGATCATAAGTTTATTGTTCACTCCTTTTGGGAGGCACAAAAGCTTGACTAGATTAGTTTTGGTTGTGAAATCTACACTAGCATCAGGTATTCCCCATCATTGTAGTCACTCCAGAAAAAATGTCTAGCTCCAACTCTGATAAGCTGGCCTTCATCTGCCAGTCTTGTTTCACTCAGGGCTGCTATTTGGATGTGATACCTGCTCAATTCCCTCATAAGAGCTGTTTTCTTTCAGATCTCCTGAATTTCTTGTGGTCTATAATTGGGCAAATATTCCATGTACTGATAGTTGTTATGGGCCAGAATTCTGAAACAAGGATTCTTACAAGGTGTTAAGTCAGTGGAATTGATAAATACAATGGTTACCTAGTGTAGCATGGTGCTTAATAGTCCTCTAGTTCAGTATATGTATTTAGTACTTAATATAGTTCCACAAGATTCACACCTGTGAAAATAGAGTATATAATAGCCAGCAAGGACTGGATGAGATTCATTCCATCTTAGATCAGGCTCCTCATGGCCTTCAGAGAGGACTTGGTTTCAGTGGAGAAAATGCAGGAGGACAGGCCTGCCACCACAGGGTATGAGATGGGAATGAATGAATCTGTCTCTCAGTTCCCCAGAAGAGTCTCCAGAATAGAATCCCTGACTGCCACAGTAAACAGTCCAGGGTTAGGTTTGGTAAAACTGACAATTTTCGGACACTTCTAGACCCTTTCTCATGCCAGGAGGTGAGCAAGAGCAATCCTTAAAAAAGGCTGCTCAAACACCCTGAGGACTGTGGAGTCCCAGTGCTGCATCAGTCCAGTAAGAGGATAATTCTATGGCTTGGGCTGCCTATATGCTAGGTTGTGACTATAGCCTTCAGTGTATCTATATCTGCTGCTCCATTACTTGTCTGTTACCACAGGACTTTGAGGTAGGAAAAAAATTTAAAGGTGATGTCTTTTAACCTGTGCATAAATTGGATTTAAATGAGACATAGTTACATGAAGTAGTTGGTCTCTCTCCCTTTCAGAGTTACTGGATCCCTGGGGTAAGACATTAGTCAAGATGACAGCTTGAGATGTAGTTGATGACCTTGGCATCCACAGCACCTGCTTCTGTCATCCTCAAGGCCTGTCAGAACGAACTATTCATGTCCTCCCATTTTACCGGTGGAGGAGAGGAGAAATCTATATGCTTGGGAGTAGACAACTCCCTAACTCACTGGCAAGTTTGAGGCTAGTTGGTTACCCTTATTGTGCCAAAAAATAGTTTACTGGTCTGTATCTGTTGTAAAAAAAAGATTACTGGTGTGTATCTGTTTCCCTTCCTGAGCTACAGGTGAGGCAGGTGGACACCAAAGCTGGAAAGCAGCCCTCACACCAAAGGTACTAGAATTCCCTAACACCTGTATACTCCCCATTAGGTTAAGTCCTTCAGCACTGAGGTGTCTGGCTTTTTTTCCAAGTAGCTTGCTCTAATCTCTTCTTTTACCTTCCTGATGACTTTAATTCTTTGAATTTTGAATCTGTGGGAAATGTGAAGTCAGATAAATAGGGTCATCAAAATTGTTTTTAGTTTTGGCTGCCAAATTTTATGAAGAATATTGACAAGCTGGAATTCAGAAAACAGTGAGAGGATTTGGAGATCATGAGATAGAAGGATTATGTGAAGAAAATGGGAAGGTTTAGGCTGGAAAAGACAAGAGTAGAAGTCAAATATGCTGTTTTCAACTATTTTTAGGATATCCATGTGTCAAAGTTATTCCATAGATTCTCCTTAGCCTGAGCTCAGATCTATAAACCATGGTTGGAAGTTGCAGGGAGACAGATTTAGGCTGATATAAAGATAAATTTCCTAAAGTTTAGAGTTGTTTGCTTGTTTTAAGTAGAGTGGGATTCTTCTAAAAGGATGTTCTCTCTTTGGTCTTTGAGCAAAATTATCATGCATTCTGAAGACCTTTGAGCTGGCTTCCTAATCTAAGATTCTCTAAGTATCTCCTGTGACATACACAGCCCAAACACCAGGAAAGCCACCTAGTAAGATCTGGTTCTCCAGAGTTTTGCTATTTTGCTATAAAGAAGTTTCACAGGGCTCTCTTCTCTCAATTCACAGATATTCTGAATTAATTAACAGCAGAACTGCAATTTCCCTGGAGTCTTTCTTACCTGGGTTCCTGATGGCAATCTCTTCCTCTCCTATCCTCAGACTGAAAAATATCACCAAAGATCAGTCAGCTTGACTTTTAGTTTCTGCAGGGCTGACTCCATCTAAATATTCTTTCCTTTCTAACATGGGTGTGGATAAAAAGCACAGTGTTGCTGATAAAAGTTAAAAAGAAGTAATACACAAATATGTCAATAATTGTCATTGTTATTGTTATTTATTATTTTTGTATAGACTTTTGATTTCTTCTTAGTAGATAATTCCAGGAAACTTCTTTTACTAATGGAGATGGCACCTGCTTAGAAATTTAATTTCAGGCATCTAGGGACATTAAGAGATTAAATAATTTGTCCAGGAACAAAATAGTAGGATTTATTGAAGTCTAGACTTAAACCCGGGTCTTTCTAGTTCTAAGACCAGTTCTTTATCCAGTATCATATCTTGACTTTATCATCATCATCATCATCATCATCATCACTACTATTTTTCTTCCTACAACTACTCATAAACTTCCCCACAATTACAAAAGCAAATAACCCCCCCCTCCATAAAAAAAAAAAAAAAAAAAAAAACCCAAGAGATTGTTTCATCCTCTTCCACAAACATCCTTTAGGTTTTATAAGTTTCTTTTTAAACAAATTTCTTTAAGTCTTCTTTAACCCTTAATATTAATTTGAAGCAGATGTCACTCATATAAAAATCTTGGAGGGATGACAAAAAGGCATAGGACCAAACATAGTGATTTGCCCTGGCTAACATCCCTTTCCCTAGAGATAAACCACTCTAAATTCTGGGCCCTGGAGCAAAATGTCAGAGAGGGCCCTTTAATCCTTCTTAATTGTAAAATGGTTAGAGAAGGTCTGTCTGCATTTTAGTAGCTACTCAGACAGCATTTACACTTTTGATAGGAGGGTAAAAGTACTCAAAACTGCATTAGTAATAACTATCCCTGGCTTTTCCTCTAATCCTTGGTCTCTCAGGGAGAAGCATTTCCTAAGCACTAGTCACTATTGCCAATCCTATTCATCCCTGTTGCCCTTCTTGGATCAAACCCCACAGTGACAGCTTCAAACTTTTCTGTTTTTCTTAAGAACCTGTCTCTCCTTTCCCCACCCAACCCCTTTAAAAACAGATAAACCTTATCTTAGTGAGAAGATATAGAATACCTCCTGGGAATTTTCCCTCTACTTGGCTTGCTCAATTTCATCAGGTTTTAAAATTCCGCTTTTCCTCTCTAAAGATTTGCTACAGCATAGATATCATGACTTATTTCCTGAGAAATCTTATTCTCACAGTCTTCTTTTTGCAACACTTTTACAGTTTTCCATATTCTATTTCTTTCTCTTCCGAATTCAAACATATCTCCTTTTTTCATTGTTTTTACTGTTAAATCTCTCAAATTTTCTTTAGCTTAGGCCTTTCCTTGCTCACAAACCTTTGGAGTAAATTATTTTCACCACAGGAAGTCTGTATTTTTCTTTCAAATGCAAATACATCCAAAAAAGGTAAAGCATTAATTGAATCAATCACTTCTACACATATTTTCTACATATAAATTGGTCTGTGGATTCCCTATTCAGCCATATTCAGCTTTTGAGACAGCTCTCACTTT
This sequence comes from Sarcophilus harrisii, assembly GCF_902635505.1. NCBI lineage: Eukaryota > Metazoa > Chordata > Mammalia > Dasyuromorphia > Dasyuridae > Sarcophilus > Sarcophilus harrisii. Next base: position 150,486,360 of record NC_045429.1, read on the forward strand.
TTTTTCCCCTTATCAGGATGATTTGTTTTCAGAATTTTTTTTCTGACAGCATCTCACTCCTTCATTCCTTTAGAGCTAACTTCTCCAGTAGAACTCTTTGAAATGTATTCTGTCAAAATCAAGGGTGGACATCATAGCACCAGAAGGATATGAGTTTATCCCTTTATAAGACATCAGCTGATCCTCATTATCTATTATTGGCTTACTAGGTTTCTCCTAAACTTTTAGTCATTTGTCCTTTAACACCAAGTTCCTCATAAGATCAGAATCAGGAACAGAAGTTTCTCTTATTACTTTTGCCACTCCTCTTTTTATCCACTCTTGTGATTTCATCTTTTTTTTTTTTCTCTAAGAAATAGAATTTTAAGAGTTAGGAGGGTTGATTTTCTGGTTGTGTTTGTAGTAGAAAGCAGATCATGGAAGGTGAGCTGGAGTTGGGGGAGAGCAGATATTAGTCACAACACAGTGACAAAGACCAGCATTAGGGCAGAACTGGGTGCTATAATCCAAGTAGCAGATTTTGTTTCAGGCAAATTAACTAGAATAGGGAATGTGTGAAAGGCAAAAGAGGGTTCCCAAAGAGAACCAATCATATCTGCATTAAGCAAATATCAAGTTTATTGCAGAATGGCTGAAGCCCAGAGAACTCTTAATAAAATCAGCTGGAACTCAAAGACGGGTTCAAGTCAGAGATTCTAAGATGACAGAGATGACTTGGAATTCCAAGGCAGAAATCTAGGAGAAAGGTTTGTCCAGAGGACAGACAGAAAGGGAATGCCTGCCACAGACCTAGAGCTCCTACATTCAGGGAAAGTGGATTCTAGAAATAGATTATACAAGAATCTACTATTGGGTGTCTCAGTCTCAGGTGTCTGAGACACCTGACAGGTTTAACAAACCAAATCTCCATCAGTTAGATATCTCAAATCTTACCTAATTTACACAGGATTTGTTTGGATGACTCCTGACAAATTGGGAAGAACAGTTGTCAGCCAGGCAAGGGATAACTAACAAGGGAGACAAAAATAAAATCCAGTTCACTTCTAATGATTCTTCTTTCAGATTTATGTATATATACCTTTAAAGGGCTGAAATGAGATCTTTCAAGACTCAAATCGAATAAGGCTTCACCAACTGCAAAATTGGTGTAGGCCTGAACCAACATCCATTAGGACATACCTACTTTCCTTTCCTGCTATTCTTTCACAACATCATTCACTTTCTACCTCAACCTAAACCAAATGTGGGCAGCTATGCTCTTATTGGCCAAAGTTCAATTTCCTGGCATAGTTTCCCTTTAGAAGGTAAGACCCTAAGTCAATCAGGTTGAGGGTCAGTGGTGGGAGGGGTTTTTGCATTAGTGACTAATCTTCCCTTCTGTCTCTAAGGCACTTCCTCTCTTCAATTGCTTGTTCTTGGGATAATAAAGCTTCATTTTGCTCCTAGAGATATTGATTTTTTTTTTTTTTTGGTTATATGGTTGTCACTCTATATGTCCCTCCTTATTTACATGTTATAATACCCATTAAAATAATACTCTTCTGGGAGGGGCCATTTTTTGTCTTTCTTTGTATCTCCAGTATTTAACATAGTGATTGACATAATGAACTCTTATTTAACAAATGCTTCTCTTAAATGCCTGATTGATTTGTCTATTTATTTTTATGTAACTAGTGAGACTATTTCATTTTGTTTTTCCTTTATATTTGTAGTACAGCAGTAAAGCTCTTTAAAAATACTTATAAAAGACAGACTGTATTTTCGTTTTCAGGGACTAGGTCAAAGAAGACAAGGAAAAGCTTGTTTCTTTTTTTTTTCATAGGTCAAACCAATCTATCTCACTCTTTTTCTATCTCTCCTGGTGTTCCCTTCAATGAACTCCAATGGCACCTTTATTAAGTCCAGGATCATGTATTAATTCCTCTATTTGGTTTCTAATGCTCTTCATAACTTGGCTCTTTTCTACCTTAGTTTTCTTACACCTTATTCCCCTCCATGTTCTCTGCAATCCAATGACAACAGACACCTTGCTATTCTCCCCCCAGGATACTCCCTATCAACACCATAAATTTTTTTTATTTTATTTTATTTAATAGCCTTTTATTTACAGGATATATACATGGGTAACTTTACAGCATTAACAACTGCCAAACCTCTTGTTCCAATTTTTCACCTCTTACCCCCCCCCCACCCCCTCCCCTAGATGGCAGGATGACCAGTAGATGTTAAATATATTAAAATATAAATTAGATACACAATAAGTATACCTGACCAAAACGTTATTTTGCTGTAGAAAAAGAATCAGACTCTGAAATATTGTACAATTAGCTTGTGAAGGAAATCAAAAATGCAGGTGTGCATAAATATAGGGATTGGGAATTCAATGTAATGGTTTTTAGTCATCTCCCAGAGTTCTTTTTCTGGGCATAGCTAGTTCAGTTCATTACTGCTCCATTAGAAATGATTGGTTGATCTCGTTGCTGAGGATGGCCTGATCCATCAGAACTGGTCATCATCTAGTATTGTTGTTGAAGTATATAATGATCTCCTGGTCCTGCTCATTTCACTCAGCATCAGTTCGTGTAAGTCTCTCCAGGCCTTTCTGAAATCATCCTGTTGGTCATTTCTTACAGAACAGTAATATTCCATAATTTTCATATACCACAATTTATTCAGCCATTCTCCAACTGATGGACATCCATTCAGTTTCCAGTTTCTAGCCACTACAAAAAGGGCTGCCACAAACATTCGTGCACATACAGGTCCCTTTCCCTTCTTTATAATCTCTTTGGGATATAATCCCAGTAGTAACACTGCTGGATCAAAGGGTATGCACAGTTTGATAACTTTTTGAGCATAGTTCCAAACTACTCTCCAAAATGGTTGGATTCGTTCACAACTCCACCAACAATGCATCAATGTCCCAGTTTTCCCGCATCCCCTCCAACAATCATCATTATTTTTTCCTGTCATCTTAGCCAATCTGACAGGTGTGTAGTGGTATCTTAGAGTTGTCTTAATTTGCATTTCTCTGATTAATAATGACTTGGAGCATCTTTTCATATGACTAGAAATAGTTTCAATTTCTTCATCTGAGAATTGTCTGTTCATATCCTTTGACCATTTTTCAATTGGAGAATGGCTTGATTTTTTATAAATTAGAGTTAATTCTCTATATATTTTGGAAATGAGGCCTTTATCAGAACCTTTGACTGTAAAAATATTTTCCCAGTTTATTGCTTCCCTTCTAATCTTGTCTGCATTAGTTTTGTTTGTACAAAAACTTTTCAGTTTGGTATAATCGAAATTTTCTATTTTGTGATCAGTAATGATCTCTAGTTCTGCTTTGGTCATAAAGACTCCCCTTCCAACAGGTCTGAGAGGTAAACTATCCTGTGTTCCTCTAATTTATTAATAATTTCATTCTTTATGCCTAGGTCATGAACCCATTTTGACCTTATCTTGGTGTACAGCGTTAAGTATGGATCAATGCCTAGTTTCTGCCAACACCATAAATTTTTAATGGTTGTCTTCCATGTCAGGACTTCTTTCTCTCTTCATATCTGTTTCCTGGAATCTCTTGCTTCCTTCAAGTCCTGGATAAAATCCCATTTTTTTCTTTCTTTTTTTTTTTTTAATAGCTTTTTATTTTAAATTTATATGCAAATAGAGTTTTCAAGATTCACCCTTCCAAATCTTGTTTTCCAAATGTTTTCTTCCTCCTCTTCTCCCCACCCCTCCCCTAGAAAACAGGTAATGCAATATATGTTGAACATATGAAATTCTTATATACATATTTCCATAATTATCATGCTATACAAAAAAATCAAATCAAAAAGGAAAAAAAATGAGAACTAAAACCAAAAGCAAGCAAACAACAAAAATGGTGAAAATACTATGTGATTCACATTCAGTCTCCATTTTCCTTTTTCTGGATGCAGATGGCTCTCTCTATCATGATTATTGGAATTGGTCTGAATCAGCTCATTTTTGAAAAGAGCTATGTCCATCAGAATTGATCATTGCATAATTTTGTTGGTGCTAAGTACAGTGTTCTCCTGATTCTACTCACTTCATTTAGCATCAGTTCATCTTAGTCTCTCCAAGCTTTTCTGAAGTCATCCTGCTGATCTTCTTTTACTGAACAATAATATTCCATAATATTCATATACTTTAACTTATTCAGACATTCCCCAACTGATGGGCATCCCCTCAGTTTCCAGTTACCTGACATTACAGAAAAGGCTGCTACAAACATTTTTGCACATGTCAGTCCCTTTCTCTTTTTTAATGACCTCTTTGGGATACAGATCCAGTAGATACAATGCTGAATCAAAAGGTATACACAGTTTGACAGCTCTTTGAATATAGTTCCAAATTGCTCTCCAGAATGATTAGGTCAGTTCACAACTCCAACAACAATGCATTAGTGTCCCAGTTTTCCCACATCTCCTCCAACATTTATTATTATCTTTTCCTGTCATCTTAGCCAATCTAAGAGGTATACAGTGGGAACTCAAGAGTTGTCTTAATTTGTATTTCTCTGATTAATAGTGTAAAATCCTATTTTCTGTAAGAAGTCTTTCCTGCATTTCCCTAATTCTGATGCCATCCCTTTGTCATTGTTTCCAATGTATCTCATATGTATATAGTTTAAAAAGCAAACACACACAGTTATACAGTGCCTACTATGTGTCAAGAACTGTGTTAAATGCTTCACAATTATTATGTTTACAACAAACCTGGAGGGTAAGCATAATTATTCATTTTACAGATAAGGAAACTAAGGCAAACAGATTTAAGTAACTTGCCAGGGTTACACAGCTCAGTGTCTTAGGCTGGATTTGAACTCAGGTCTTTCTGACATGAATACATATTTTCTTTTTCAGCAGACAATAGGCCCTTTGAGATCAGAGCCTATTTTTACCCTAGGCTTTGTATCCTTGCCCTTTGCACAATGTAAATTAGTTAGTTTTTAGTATATGAATGTTGACTGGCTAAGGTAGTAGAGCAACCGAAATGCACAGAGAAGGTGGTAATCGATAGGGGACATAAGTAAGTACAGTCCTAGAGATGGAAGGTCATGAAGGCAGAAAAGGAAAAAGAAAGGAAGCAGTCAATGGAAACAACCATGCTGCTCTAATTGTTACAAATTACAACCTGTTCAGCATATCACTACATTAATGTGATTAAAAATACCACACATGTCTCGTTCTACTAGTTCTACTAGTGCTTCAAGGTAAGGCAAAACTGAGATGGAAAGAAAAAGCATATATTAAGTGTTTACTATGTGCTCTTCATGATACTAAGTACTAGGAATCCAAATAGAGAAATGTTCTCAAGGAATTCATATTCCAATTAAGAAAGGCAAAAGATAGAGGAAAGTTCAGTTACAGAGTGAAAGAGAAGGCCTGTGGTTCTTAGGGTTCAGCTTCAGGGTGAAAGACAAGGTCCAGGAGTCTTTGGAGAATAAAGCAGGGCAGATGGTAGTGCCTGGGGAACTGGGGGGGGGGGGGGGGGGGCAAGTTATTTCATTTTTTTCAGCAAAATCTTCTGTAAAATGAAAGATTTGACTGAGATTATCTCCAAATTTTTTCTGGCCTATAAAATAACTCTATGATGTTCATAAATCCATAAACTGAAGTGCAATAAAACTTGGTGACTTCTACTTCTTGAAAAAGGAAACCATAAAGGAGTCAGGTTGTTTGCAAAATCCAGGAACATAGTTCCTGTATAATATGCATTAAGAGGTTAAGAAAATTAAATGTAACTTAAGGCTTGAATGTGAAGGAAATTTCTCTAAGTAGAGAAAACTGACGATACTACAAATATCAAAGCCCCATCATTCCTTGCATTTTTTCAGATTAGTTTTAAGAGCATTTGTATAGATAGTAAATAATTTTGGCTTGGAAGAGGGATGTAATTAACCACTGGATAGAATGATAAACATGAAAGTTCTAAAAGGATTATGGGACTAGTTAATTAATTACATTTGTAATGGCTTTTAACAAAGCACTTTCTTTACGATAATCCTAAGAGGTACAAGTATTACAATTATTAGTATCACCTCTATTTTATATGAGGACTAAATAAGTATTGGTATCAGGATTCAAATCCAATTCTGAATATAACTTTTATATATATATTCTCAAAATTACATATGAGGACTTGTGACTGTCAGCATGGAGAGATTCATCCATCAATATAGATCTCAGTCTACCTTTGACTTACTAGAGAAGTATTAAGGCATTATCAGATGTCTAGCATTGGTTAAGTGAGTTGTCCATAGTCACAGATGCCAGAGGTAAGATAGGAGCTTGGATTACTGTACATACTACACATCCTGAGACACCTGCATCATTGCAGCTGGATGAACAGTCAAGAGAGCTCAACCATAAGTATTGAGAGAGTAGATGGACAATGAATTGGACCCAGAACTGAGCAGGGAGAGGAAAGGGTAGATAGCATTTGGGAAAGTGTGTACATTTTCAATGACCTCAAGCTGCTCCCTGAAACAAAGTCCAATTAAAAAAAAAATGAATACTTTTTTGTTGATGCTATACGGATGTGAATCATGGAATACCACAGTTTCCAATGAATCAAAATTGTGGGTAATCCCAGTAGCAATAGAAAAATACATAGTGGGTATGAATAGGCTGCAGCATATTTTTACTACATCTTGCTTAACTGAACAAATTTCATTATGGGCAAGACTGGCTGATGTAAAAGATATTAGTAAAGAGATTAATGACCAGAAAATGAGGTAGGCTGATTTTATAGTGAAAGCAGGATATGAGAAATGTAGACATTCCACATAATTTTAATAATGCCTATGGGAGGCCCCCAAGGTGTTGAGTGGTTACACTGTATAGAATTTTAGAAAGGACAGAGTGACTGGGAATAAGTAGACTTGATGGGATTGTGAACTTTGCTATTGAAGAAAATATCCATATTGATCAGATCCCAGATCTAATGAGGTGCTGAAGTACTTAGGCTATGGTTCTCTTCAGAAAGCTATTAATAGGAACAGTCTGGTTTCTTGATATTATGCTCCTATCATCTGTGGTGATAGGCAGAGAGGTAGCAAATTGGAGTGGAAAAGAGCTCTGTAATTAGCATTAGGATACAGATTTGAATTCTGACTGCTACTTATGACTTGGGCAACATTAGAGCAGCCATTTTATTTCTTTGGGCCTGTTTCTTCATAAATAAAATGAGGGTGGCTGAACTAGAAAATATTTAAGATTCCTTCCATTTCTAAACCTTTTAATTCCATAACTGTACGATGGTTCAATTCTTTCTGAAATTAAAAAAAAAAATTAACTTGAGATTTCTGGAGACAACTAAAGTAGAATCAGCTAAGGGCTACAATGGGTTGAGTGTGGGACTTAGTGTTAAGAAGACCTGAAATATTTACTAGATGTGTATATATGGACAAATCACTTAATCCCTTTTTGCCTTATATTCTCCACCTATAAAACAGAGATAATAATAGTATCCACCTCCCAGAGTAATTGGTGAGCACAAAATAACAAAATATTTGTAAAGTGCTTTGCACTTTAACCTCAAAAGCTCTATATAAATGTTGTTAGCTGGTGGTAGTAGTAGTGGTAGTTATTATCACTAGGCAGCTGAGCAGAGAAGGAGGCAGTGGGTGGTTAGGTGGCCCAGTAGTTAGAGTCCTGGGCCTGGGGTCAGGAAAACCTGATCTCAAATCTGGTCTCATACATATACTAGCTGTGTGACTTGAGCTAGTTGCTTAATCTCTGAACGCCATAATTTACTGGAGAAGGAAATGGCAAACCACCTTATCTTTGTCAAGAAAATTCTATGGACAGTTTTGATGTGCTAGGGTCCTGGAGCGTCAGTTGGGCACAACTCAACAGCACAATAGCAGCAGTATTAGGAGCAGTCTAAATTCAAAGGGCCATTAGAAATTGCAAGACCTTCTAGGTCTACTCTTCAGAATGTAATGAATCTCTGGAGACATAGCTACAGACATCATTAGCCAAGAGTCGTATGACTTCTGTATGTCCCTTTTGGGTATTATTTCTGGGAAATACATTTCATCTCACTGTTATTATCTCTGTCAATAACTTTATTGAGGAAAAGTTTCATTTGCCACAAAAGAAAACAAAATAAATCTTAAATCCCAATGTGATAAAAGGATTGAAAAATGGAAGGAGAAGGAAGCGATAACTCTTCTGGATGATATGAATATGCAATTGTAGATTTTTTAAAAGGGAACCCAATAGGCTAAACAAACAGTACATGAATACTCAACAAACTGCGATAAATGACAAAATTAAGAAACTGATTTTAATCAGAGTCATTAGCCTCTAAATTTTTCTTTCAAAATGTGGGAAATAGTAAGGCTTTTCTTCCTCCTTCACCAGAACTAGCTAAATTTCAAGAAAACTCCTCTGGCTTGGATCATCATAACCCCAGAGGTGCCCCTTTTATTTTGGGTTTCTATCATGACATTTTTATGATATGACACAGCCAGAAAATTCTCAGTCAGGCAGACTTCAAAGAGAAGTCTGATGTGACCACAAAAGGAACCTCTGCTTTCTGGAGGGAATAAGAATTTAAGTCTCAATTTAAATATAATGATGGGTGGTTGTTATTTTTTTTTTAACTCATTGGCTCTTGAAAAATAGAAATAAATGGTAAATAAGGCATAGGTAATAATAAAGCAAAAATATATGCATATTTCCTTCATAAAAATCTTTATTCTTCTATTTTGAATTTAAGAGAAATCCAAAATGAATATTCCCATATATAAAGTAGAATAGGAAAGGAAGTTTACATATGAAACTATGAAAATCTATGTGGTTTACTATATACACACACACACATAAAACATATATATGTATTTCAAGATGTTATTTTCAAAGCTATCCTGCTTGCATTTGTTTCCTTCTGAATGTCCTTCTGTATTTTCAAAGCTATCCTGCTTGCATTTGTTTCCTTCTGAATGTCCTTCTGTATACATTTTTAAAAAGACATCAATTATTTTCTTTTTCCCCTTTCTTTTTTGGTAACATTAGCACTAGCTCCTCTTTTACACGCCTTCCCCTTCTCCTCCCTCCACCCCACCCCCACCCCGAACCAAACAACCAAAGCCAATAACATCAGTTAAGCAAAATGAATCCACACATTTGTCATGTCCAAAATTGAATGTTTCATTCCACACATATTAAAGATTGTCAATTTTATTTAAAGCTCCCATCAACCTTTAAAGTTTGTCATTTTCTCCAAAATTAAAGAAATTCTGAGACTTAGCCCCCTCAAATCTAATTAGACTTACCCATTTCATATCTAAGTTTAAGTTTTTTGTTCTGAAGATCTCAACTGCATTTGTACTGGATAAAAATGTTCTGAACGGATCATAAAGCATATGTAGGCACTTCTTAAATAAAAATGAAAAGTTCCCTTGGATTAATAAGAAAATATTAAGAAAAAAATGATATGGTATCATGTTTTGATAATAAATAAAATCTTGTTTTTTTCAAATGGATGATTTTACTGGTTTGACTCTCACCATACTAAGTCATTACTACAATTAATATGGAAATATTATATATTACTATATGTTATGTATGTAATATATAACATATATTACATGTTATTACATATAGGAATGAATATTCAAACAAGAAAAACTAAACAATATTCATTCTCATAGTTTCATCAGTACTTTCTAATGGCTTTAAAAATTAAGGGGAAAAGAGATTTTTCTTAAATACATGGCCACTGTAGGACTTGAAAATGTTTGGGTATAACATGAAGTTTAGGCAAATGAATCCCAAATTTCTTCCTTCTCTCCAATTCACACATATGTACACAACTGCCTTCCCTCCGCAAATCCTTGCTTCCACAAATTGCAATTGCTATACCACAGGAAAATAGTTGTTCAAACATAACTTGAAAAATATACGTAATTTTACTTTGAAATATGTGTCGGGTGTGGAGCAAGCAGGAGAATCATTTTGAAATATTGGAAAGAATAAAAAGAATTTTGAAATATTGGAAAGAATAAAAGAGATCAACTTCAAAGTATTTTCCAATTCCTTAGTTTTTAAACAAATGCCCTTTCCTGTTATATGCATGTTAGATTTGATTCTGACCAACATTTTTCCAGCATCAAATAATTTTCCCTCTTTCAGGACTTAGGCAAATGACAACAATGTGATTTATACAATTCTGTGGTAAGAAATAAAAGGAGTGACTTTACCCTTTCTTCACTACACTGGTTTTTAGTTTTCCAAATCCTCTAAGAAAACAAATTAAAATGAAAAACTCTGCTGTGTTATCATTTTCTTCAAGCTTCTTGGTGGGGAAAGTTTTATTTTATTGCCAGTGAAAAATAGTGAAATCAATTATTTACTGCCAGAGGACCTAGTTACTGAAAGGGGTGACAGGTGACAGGGATAGGTGGGGGTATGGAATTGAAGATCCTGATAGGATTTGATGTTAGATAATAGGAAGAATTATTGATAGAAGAAAATCTAGAGGAGCGTGAAGTTCTGAGAAGGATATGTTAATCTTTGTTTTTACCATGTTGAGTTTGAGATGCCATCCAGGTGGAAGTTTCTTGTAAAAAGTTGGAAATATAATTAGATATTTAAGAGAACTGACAAGACTGCATATATGCAGGTAGGGATTAGACATACAGAAGTGACATAACCATGGGAGCAAATGAGATTGCCAGAGTACAGAGACAAGAAAAAGATAGAGGATAAAACCCTAGGTGAATGCCCATATTTGGGAAGGAGAGAAGGCAATCTTAATGCATAAATCTTATGGCAGTGATGACTGAATTTTTTACAAAATATTTTATCTAAAAATACTCTTATTCACAAGCACTGAATGGTTGCTTGTTATTTCTGGAACATTCAAACAAATATATAAAAGCCTATATAGAACAAACTCTAAACAAGAAACCTCTTCACTGGAAATTTTGCCTAGAGAACAGTAGACTTGAAATGATGAAATACACTGCTATCATTATGCTTCTAGTGACATTAAAAGAGTAATTTTTTTCTTTTAAAATTATGTGCAGTCCTGGAACAAACAATTGTAGGAACACATAGCATTGAGTCTCAAATTGTGTTATGGATAATAGATTTAATATTAACTATATTCTGCTCTGAAGTTCTCTGTTTCATTTGAATCAAAGACTTAATTAGTGTTCTTTGAAAAGAAAACAATCCATTGGATAGTAGGCTGGAGGGGAGGAACCAGAGAAGCCTGAATTTAGATATCAAAAAAGTAAATCTGGTTCATGGTGTCCATAGTATGAGTGAAAATTTCTTTTTTCCATTCAATAAAGAGACGTATCTTTAAGTTCATCTTTGACCAGATTGAAAGAGGCATCCCTAGAGGGAAAAGGTAGTAATTGGTTTCAGAAAGATATTTCCTTCAAGAATGACATTACTATTTTGTACAGGTAAAAAACAAAAACAAAAAACTCAAACCCCACAAATTAAACTGAAACGATGTGTTGTTAGAATGTTTTAATCATGTCTAATTCTTCCTCACGCCACATGGGGTTTTCTTGGCAAAGATAATGGAGTGGTTGCTATTTTCTTCAGCTTATTTTATAAGCTGAGGAAACTGAGGAAAACAGGTTTAAGTGACTTGTCCATGGTTACACAGCAAATAAATGTCAGAGACTGAATTCAAACTCAGGTTCTCCTACCTCCAAGTCCAGCACTCCATCCACTAAGCTATCTAGCTACTCATCTACCTTAAAAAACAAAACAAAACAAAAACAAAAACAAACAAACCAAAAAACCCCAACTTGTCAATGATTTTTTTTTTCTTTTGTTTCATGCTTATAAAATGTAAGTGGAAATTGCTTGGGTCAGAAAGAATTTTAATTATCTAGGGTGGGTGCAGAGGGAAACTAACTCTTACTGTTTGAACTCCATCTTCAGGCAGAAACGCTTATATATTATTAATAAATTGTCTCCTGCCAACTTTCTCTTAAGTTCATAATAAAGCTTTTCTTTCACCAATACAGGAATTAGCAGTGAGGTGACTATTTGTCTTTGAATTACAATTGTGAAACACTAATTATCAGTGATTTAATTTTTAAAATTATTTCATTTCTAAAATAGTATCTTTGTATTAAAGTGAAATTTGACAATAAAAAGAATTCCCAAATTGCTAGTCACATATGTTTCAGTCAATTACTTTTTCCCCCTAAATAGAATAACAAAGAAAGATTTTCTTTTTTTAATAGAATTTCTTTAACCCAAAAAATATTTCATAAGATGAAAGATTTAGACCTGGAAGGGATCTTTGAGATTGAGTTTAACCTCCTTACATTAGAGATAAGGAAATTAAGGCACAGAAAACTTAAGTGACTTTTTCAAAGTCACATAGCTAATCAACAACTAATAATTACTAATTTTGAATTATTTATGTTAAAGTTTTGTTACATTATTTCCCAAGAATTTAAAAAAAAGGTGTGCATAGATGATTATTATTTCTGAGAAGAGAGGAGAGAAAAGGCCCATAAACCTCACCCCAAATTAGAATAGGGAGGCATTTGTACTAGTAATAATATTGGTTCATCCTCAGCCTTTCACTGCCTAAATGCATAGTCATAATCACTACCTCTCCAAATTTAATACATTGTTATGGGATTTCATGGGTGCACATTATTCTACAGAGACAGATGGCTGGCTTATTATTATATAATACTATAGACAGAGGCTGGCTTGCTTCAATGTTTTAAAAAAGACCTGGTTCAATACAATATTCACTAAAACTCTTTCTCATGGCACTCTGGAAAATGATTCAACTACATGGCTTACAGCAGAGGTCCAATTTTTTGCCTCATTGTCTGTGTTCTGAATCCAACCTAGTCTAATATTTTGGAAAATGTTACCCATTTCTGTACTGAGCAAAGTAAATATTTTGTCAGTTGTTAAGGATGAGCTAGAGAGTAAGACCTAAAGATGTATCCAAATTCAGCAGGAAGACTTGGAACTGCTTGAGAACTTTTTCCAGATTGTGATTTGTAATGTCTTTTAGAAGCCAGCAGAAATACCAACCACTTGAACTATTGAGAAAAGGCTGAATGAACCTTTTCACAGCAGTAGAAATTTTTTCCATACAATCTTTCATTAAAGTTGGCATAGAAAAGACTTAGTTATAATACTTTTCTGTCCACAGGATTCTATATGAACACGTTCTCCTGTTTAAAGAGAACTGTCAGAACTTGAAGGGTTTAGATTATCTAGTCTAGTAAAACCTTCTTATTTTACAGAGAGATCGAGACATGGAGAAATGACTTGTCCAAGATCCCAATGCTAGTCAGTGTTAGAGCCAGTACTAAAACCCTTACTTCATGAGACCCAGTTTAATCTTCTTTTTATTAAATCTAGCTGCTTCCCTAGAATAGTATCCTATAATAATTACTTTAATGAATAAAATGATGAAAAAATGCTACCTTCTGTTCTATGCTTTAAGTTTAAATCTGAAAACTCTCAAAGCTATTTACCAAAGTGAACTATGATCCTTTCAATTACCATTGAAAAAAGTGTTCTAATGGGAGCAGTTAAATGGGGACCCTGATAAGTACTTAAGAAGTGGTATCAATATGGACTTTCTGCTCAAGATATATCCTAGTGTGCATTTTCCTTCCATTACAGTTAGCGGGGGAATCCAGTTGAACTAGATTGTAGGGCTATGTGGGAAAGGGATTTAAAAAAAAATCTAACCTAACATAAAGAGCTTATTTTGTCAAAGAAATGCGTTAAGAGGAATTATAATACCAGAAAGAACCTTAGAGATCAAATCCACTATTTTATAGATAAAAGAACTGAGGGGGGGAAGGAGACCTGTGTGTATAAGAGCAGCAAACTAGTTAATGTCATATCTAGGATTATAACCCATATTTTCCCATGTCATATCATATCATATGCAACTAGATGGCACAAAGGATAGAGCACTATGCCTAGAGTAGGAAGACTCAAGTTCAAATTAGCCTCAGACATTCCTCAGTTTCCTCAACTGTAAAATGAGGGCAATAATAGCACTTACCTTCCAGGGTAGTTCTGAAGATAAAATAAAATGATACCTGTAAAGTGGTTAGCACAACGTCTGCCCACATAATAACCATTTAAGAAAACCTTCATTCCATCCAAGTCCAGTGATCTTTCTACCATATTCCCACAAATTTATACTTGAATAAGAAATAAATTTTTTCAGCCTAAACCTTGATCTAAAGATTATCTAAAAACCAATGGAGACAGAAATTACAGTAAGATTAAAATACTGGGGAAGACAGGATATCACAGTTGTTAAATACCATCAGTTATTTAACTATATGAGCACTGGTGGTGTTATCAACTAGTTTAGTGTACCACACGACTCACCTGTTCTCACCTAAACTATAAATGAGGGTAATTATTTCTGAAACCCATTACAATAAAAAGTAACAGTTCACAAACTGTAGCAGACATAAGTAGAATTTAAGTATATTTGCTGGTAAATCAAGTAACTCCCCAAATCTCTAAAATGCCAAATAAAATAATGCCTTTCCTAAGAAAGAAAAAGAAGAAAGATTTTCATGTGCCAAAATTATCTAGGAGGCAAAAGGAAAGTATACATACAGAATAGGTCAAACAGAATGGCATGCGATATTCAAGGAGTGATGGATTATTTGTAGTTGGGGGAAGAAGGCAATTCAGAGAAGGCTTCTTGGATACTGTGATATCTGAGGTGAAACCTAAATGAAGAGGATTTCAACAGGCAGGAATCTGGAATGGCAAAGGCTCTAGGAAGAGGAGTAGGATATAAAGATCTTTTGAGGGGGAAGAACAGAGAACAAGCTCACAAAACAGAAAATAGTTTAGTATGGATAGAATGTAGGTGCATGAATGTAGAGTAATGTGAGATAATGTTGATAGACAGGTGGGAAGCAAGTTGTATAGGATCTTGATTGAAAGATTGGAAGCTACCATGAGAGTAGATGGAATGCAGTAACCAAAGCAGAGAAGACACCCAGGAATTCATAAATTTCTAAAATTCAACAAAGACGTCAGTGACAAAATTCACATATTTATTTATTTACAAATGCATAAAGTATGGTAAAAGAACTCTGCCTTTCTCATTCAAATTCCTAAACAACAACATCAGCAACAAAAACAAACTCAAAAACAGTCACCAAAATTCATTGTTTCCATTCTTAAACCTCCATGTCTTGACCTTTTGTAGTTTTACTTCTGAACCCATCATTCATCTCAAATTTGGTGATTATTGCTATCTATCACTACCAAAGATGTCATAATTATTAATACAATAATCTTTTTTCAGTTATCATCTTTCTTGACTTCCCTCCAGCATGTGATTCTTCTTAGCACTCCTTCTTAGGTAATCTCTCTACCCTGGAATCTTGTGTCATCACTCTTATCTCTTTTGCTGTATAATCCATAGCACACACTAATTATGGGCATGTGCTAAGGCTCTATGCAGAATATGTTCAAGCCTTACACTATTTCTCTTGATGATTTCATTAATACTCAGGGGAACAATTATCACCTCTATAAAGATTACTCCCAAATCTATATCCATATCTCATCTTTCTCCTAACTCCAACATGTATCAATACCTACTTTTTAAAAACATTGTCAGCTGGGTGTCCCATACTAACATCTCAAACTAAACATGTTCAAACCTAACTCATTATTTTCCTAACTACCCTCACTCTTCATTCTTGCCATCTTCCCTATTACTGTCAAGGACACCACCCATTCTTCTAGTTACCCAGGCTTTTAACTTTGGTGAAACCCTCAAATTCTCATTCTTATTCACTCTTCTCTATATCCAATCAGATGTTGAATCTTGCCAAATCTACTTCCAAAAAACCTTTCACATTAATCCATTTCTTTCTATTTACATGGACACCAAGTTCAGAATCTCCTCACCTTTTAGCTAGATGAATATACATAGAAGAAAAAAGGAAATCTATATAAAACTAGGAACCTCTATTATATAAACCTTGGTTTTTAAAAGACTCTAATACATCTACAAAAGACTACCCTGTTGTCTTTTGTTTGCCTTTGAACTTCCTCTTCTGAACATTTAAAAAAATTTAATTGACACCTCTTTCTTCTCCTTTTAGTTTGCATCTCTATTGATAATCCCCTATTCTTTCACTCCTAATGTTTCCTACACACACACACACACACACACACACACACACACACACATACACACACACAGACCCACTCTCTTCCCCAAATCTTTCCTTCATAACAAATATGTTAATTAAGTAAAACAAATTCACATTTTTGTCATGTTTCATAATGTATATCTTATCTATATTTGGGACCTATTGTATCTCTGTCAGAAGGTGGTATCATGTTTCAACATTATTCTACTGAGTTTATAATTAGTTATTGTATTGATTAGCATTCTTATATTTTAAAATTTGTTTTGCTTTACAATACTATAGTAATTGTATAAATGATTCTCCTGTTTCTCCTTATTCACATAAGTCTTGTTGGATTTCTCTAAAATGATCCCTTTTTTCATTTCTTAGTCTGCAATACTCACCTATGTTCATATACATAATCTATTCAACCATTCACCAATTGATGTGCACCAACTTTGTTTTGTTCGTTACAACAAAAAAGTACTATGAATTATTTTTGTATTTGTAATTCCTTTCTCCATATTTCATCAATGAATCAATTAATTAAGCATTTATTATATGCCTTTCATTCTATAATCATTGGGTAAAAGCTGTCACAAAGAAAAAGCAAAAGTGTCCCTGCCCTAAAAGATTTTACATTTTCTGGGGCGAGGGGTCTGGATGGAGGAGGAAAAAGCATATTTAGAAATAAATTTATATAAAATACATACAGAGTAGATGGAACTTTAACAGTGGAAGAGGAGTGGGACCAGCCTAATATAGAAAGTAGCATTTGAATTGAGTCATGAATGATTCTGAGAGATGGAAGTGAGGAAGGAGAACATACCAAGCACATGAAATAGCCAGTACAAAGAAAAAGAGAAAAAAAAAATGCAGTGTTGTGTGCAAGACACAGCAAGTAGGCCAATATGTTTGGATTATGTAGTATGTGGAAGAGAATAAAGAATAAAACATGATAAGGAAGATAACCGAAAAAGGTAGGGAGGAAAAGGGATGTTAATATCTTTAAATGACAAAGGACTTTATATTTGTTGCTGGAGATAACAAGAAATCACTGTAGTTTACTGGGGTTTGGGAGAGAACACAGACAGACAGACCTGCACTTTAGGGAAATAACTTTTGATGATGTATTGAGGATGGATTTGGAGTGGAGAATACTTGAGGCAAAATGGCCAATTAGATACTGCAGTAATCTGGGAAGGAAGTAATGAGGGTCTGAATTAGGATGGTGGCTTTGTGAGTGGATTCAAGGAGATGTATATAAGCAATACCAGGAAGACTGAAATGACAACATTTGTTAACTGATGCAACATAAGGTATGAATGACTATGAGAAGTTGACATGATACTGAAGTTGCAATTCTGGATGAATAGGAGAATGACGATGTTCTTAATAGTAATAGGAAAATCTGGGAGAGAAATGGATTTAGGGTAGAAAGATATATTCTATTTTGAACATGTTAAATTTGAGATCCCTTTAGGAAGTATCTAATTGGCACCTGATGATATGGGACTAAAGTTTTGAAAAGATACCAGGACTTGATATATTGATCTAGAAATCATTAGTAGTGAGGTGATAACTGAACTCAAGAGAAAAAACGAGGAGATTATATGATATAACTGAGAGTGTATATATAGAGTGTCTATATAGAGAAAAGAAAAGTGGGTCCAGGCCAAAGGCTGGGATATACTCACAGTTAATAGGTTTGATATGGATGAATATCTAGGAAAGAAAACTGGAGAATGGTCAAATGTAAGAGAATCAAAACAGCAATGCCATGGCAATCCCTTTCTAACAAAGGGATTACTACAAGAAGTTATTATGCTAATAGCTTTTCTAATATTGAACCAGCTCTGCATTCCTGGTATAAATCCTACTTGGTAACAGTATATTATCCTGGAGATGACTTTCTGTAATCTCTTTGTTAATATTTCATTTAAGAATTGTGCATCATAATTAAGACAACTCTGAGATACCACTACACACCTCTCAGATTGGCTAAGATGACAGGAAAAGATAATGACAAATGTTGGAGGAGATGTGGGAAAACTGGGACACTGATACATTGTTGGTAGAGTTGTGAAATTGCTCTGGAGAGCAATTTGGAATTATGCTCAAAAAGTTATCAAACTGTGCACACCCTTTGATCAAGCTGTGTTACTACTGGGCTTATATCCCAAAGAGATCATAAAGAAGGGAAAGGGACCCGCATGTGCAAAAATGTTTGTGGCAGCCCTGTTTGTAGTGGCTAGAAACTGGAAATTGAACGGATGCCCACCAATTGGAGAATGGCTGAATAAATTGTGGAATATGAATGTTATGGAATATTATTGTTCTATAAGAAATGACCAGCAGGATGAACACAGAGAGACTTGGAAAGACTTACATGAACTGATATTAAATGAAATGAGCAAAACCAGGAGATCATTGATACATTTCAGAAACAATACTATATGAGGATCAATTCTGATGGACATGGCTCTCTTCAACAATAAGAGGATCCATATCAATTCTAATTGATCTGTAATGAACAGAACCAGCTACACCCAGAGAAAGAACATTGGGAAATGGACCACAACATAATATTTCCACTCTTTGTGTAACTGTTTGCTTGCATTTTTGTTTTTTTCTTCTCAGGTTATTTTTACCTTCTTTTTAAATTTGATCTTTCCTGTGCAACAAGAGAACTGTATAAATATGTATATATATATATATTGTATTTAACATATACTTTAACATATTTAATATGTATGGGACTACCTGCATCTAGGGGAGAGGGTGGGGGGAAGGAGGGGAAAAGTTGGAACAGAAATTTTTGCAAGGGTCAATGTTGAAAAATTACCCATGCATATGTTTTGTATATAAAAAGCTATAATAAAAAATAAAATTAAAAAAAAGAATTTTGCATCATTATTCACTAGAGAAATTGGTCCATAATTTATTTTCTGTTTTCATCCTACCTGGTTTAGGTATCGGTACCATATCTGTGTCATAAAAAGAATTTGGTAAGACTCTTTCTTTCCCTATTTTTTCAAATAGTTTATATAATATCAGAATTAATTGTGCCTAAATTAAATGTTCTTTTCATTTTTAAGACTAATTGATTTTCATTTTTCCTTTTTCTAATCAAATTAGCTAGAGATTTATCTATTTTGTTGATTTTTTCATAAAACCAACTCAGTTTTATTTATTAATTCAATAATTTTCTTACTTTCAATTTTAATAATCTCTCCTTTTATTTTCAGAATTTCCAATTTGGTATATAATTGGAGTTTTAAAATTTGTTTTTTTTTTTTCTTTTTAGTTGCAAGCCCAATTCATTGATCTTCTCTTTCTCTATTTTATGTAAGTAACTCTGTAGAGATATACAATTTCCCCTAATAATTGCTTTGGCTACATCCCACAAATTTTGGTATGTTGTCTCATTATTGTCATTCTCTTGGATGAAATTAGTGATTGTGTCTATGATTTGTTGTTTCACTCACTTATTCTTTAGGATTAGATTATTTACTTTTCAATTAATTTTTGGTCTATTTTCTCTGGCCTTTTATTGCATGCAATTTTTATTACATCATGATCTGAGAAAAACGTTATTTACTATTTCTGCCTTTCTATATTTGATTTTGAAGTTTTTATGCCCTAATAAATGGCAAGTTTTTGTATAGGTTCCATGTACTGACAAGAAAAAGGTATATTCCTTTCTGTCTCCATTCGATTTTTTCCAAAGATCTATTATACCTAACTTTTCTGACATTTTGTTTATCTCCTTAACTTTTTTCTTATTTATTCTGTGGTTCAATTTATCTAGTTCTGAGAGAGCAAGGTTGGGATCCCCCATTAGTATAGTTTTGTTGTCTAATTCTTGTAGCTCTCTTAACTTATCCTCTAGGAATTTGGATGCTATATCACATAGTACATATATGTTTAGTACTGATCTTATTTCATTATTTATTCTACCTTTAAGCAGGATGTAGTTTCCTTTACTATCTCTTTCAATTAGATCTAGTTTTGATTTTGCTTGATTTGAGATCAGGATTGACGCTTTTTTTTTTTTTTTTTTTTTTAATTTCAGCTGAAGCATAATAGATTCTGCTCCAGCTTTTTACCTTTACTTTAAATGTATTATTCTGCCTTAAATGAGTTTCTTGTAAACAACAAATTGTAGGATTCTGGCTTTTAATCCAGTCTGCTATCTGCTTCCATTTTATGGAGAAGTTCATCCCATTCACATTCACAGATAAAATTTCTATCTCTATATTTCCTGCCATCTTGTTTGTCTCCAGTCCCCTTTTCCCTTTTCCCCAGTATTTTTTCACTGATCACCCTCCCTCCCTCAAACACCCCTCCCCTTTTTTATATCTTTCCCCTTCTATTTCTGTTCTTCCTTCTACTAGCTTCCCCTTTTCTTTTCCCTTCCCTTCCTACTTCCCTATATAGTGAAACAAGCTTCTCTGTGAAGCTAATTGTATCTGATACTCTCTCTGATGAAAATCTGATGAGAATAAAATTTTCACAATGCCTCTCCTCCTTCCCTCTTTTTCTCAATTGCAATAGGTCTTTTTTGCCTCCTCATGAGATGTAATTCCCCCATTTTACCTCCATTTCCCTTTTCTTCCAGTAGAATCAACATTCCTTTTCTAATTTCTTTTTTAAATCATTCCAATAAAATCAAATTATACCTGAACTCTCTAAGTATACCCATAACAGAAATACAGATTTCAAGATTTAAACATATCATCTTCATATACATATATGTATATATATAAATATGAGCTTTTCAACTTTTAAAAGAAAATTATTTTTTCTTTTTTTTTTTTTAACCTTTTTAATGCTTCTTTTGAGCTAGATATCTGAAGATCAAATTTTCTACTCAGTTCTGTCTTTTCATCAGAAATTTTCATTGAATGTCCATCTTTTTCCCTTAAAGATGATGCTCAGTTTTGCTGCATAACTGATTCTTGGCTGCAATCCAAATTCCTTTGCCTTTTGCAATATCAGATTCCATGCTCTTTGATCTTTAAAGTGGAAGCTGCTGGGTCCTGGGTAATTCCGATTGTGGCTCCTGGATATCTGAATTATTTCCTTCTGGCTGCTTGCAATATTTTCTTTTTGATCTAATAATTCTGAAAATCAGCTATGATGTTTCTTGGAATTTTCATTTTGGTGTCTCTTTCAGGAGGTGATCAGTGAATTCTTTCAATGACTATTTTACCCTCTGGCTCTAGGGGATGAGGGCAGTTTTCTTTGATGATTTCCTAAAAGATGATGTCTACACTCTTTTTTTTCATCGTGGTTTTCAGTAAGTCCAATAATTGTTAGATTGTTTCTCCTAGATCTATTTTCCAGGTCAGTTGTTTTTCCAATGACGTATGTTGCATTTTCTTTTCTTTCTTTCTTTCTTTCTTTTTCTTTTTTTTTTTTTTTTTGGTTTTGTTTGACTGATTCTTGAAGTCTCATTGATTCATCACTTCCATTTGTTCAATTTTAATTTTTAGTAAATCATTTTCTTCAGTTAGCTTTTTAATCTCCTTTTGCATTTGGCTAATTGGACTTGAAGTGCTTTGTTCATTGCATTTTTTTTTTTCTATTTCACAGATTTTGTTTTTTTAATGAATTGGTTTCTTTTTCATATCTATTTTGTAAAGAGTTATATGATTTTCCCATTTCACCAAGTCTATTTTTTTATGGAATTTTCTTCAGATAATTTCTGGTTTTTCTTTTCCATAACCTTTTGGAAAGATCTCATTTCCTTTCTCCATTTTAATTCTAACTTTCTTTTAAAATCCTTTTTGAATCTTCTAAGAGAGCCTTGTGAAGGCTTTGGGGTTTAATCTGGAGGTGATCTGCTTTTAATGTCTTCAGAGTTTGAAATCTGTTCTTCTCTTTCTCCATAAAAACTGTCTTTGGCTAGAGTTCTTTTTGCTTTTTTTGCTCACTTTTTTTTAAAAGGCTGAGATCTGCTCTTATGGCAAAGGGGCGACAGCCACTTTAGTTTGTCTTGGGGCAGTTTTGCTGACTTCTGGGGCTGGGTAAATGTGGCCAAGTCCCCTTCTGGGACTCAATGGCTCATAATTTGCCTTTTGTATTTACTTTTGGATTTTATAGCATATCTGCTGAACCACTGGCTTGCAATCAGGTCAGAGCAGCCTAAGAGCTTCGCAGTAGATTCCCCAGTATGAGGCTGTAGCAATTCTGGCTTCTGATCCTGGCTCCCTGTGCTGGGTCTGGGCTCTGCAGCCTTTCCCTCTGCCCAATTGAAACAGACCTTTTCTGAAGTTCTTCCAAAGTACCTTCTTCTGGAAATTTGTTGTACTCCAAATATTTGTTGGTTCTGTCACTTCAAAACCAGTTAAGATATTTGATCTGCTATTAATTTGAGGGAAGTTCTAGAAGATCACATAGACACTTGTCTGCTCTCCTCCATCTTGGTTCAAACCCCAGAATGGACCTAACTCTGATTTTTGGGTTCAATTTCAGGGCTCTTTCCATTGTTTCAATTCAGTGCAACATTTATTAAACATCTATTATGTGCAATACACTTGTATTCTACTTTTATCAAACAAACAATGGTAGCCGTTAATATAAACAATACTTTAAGTTCATGATCAACCTTAGATAGGCATCATTATACATTTTTGAAAAATAGTCATGGATATTTGAATTATCAAAGTAATTGACCATATCACTAACAAAATTAAGAGAAATCATATGACTATCTCAATAGATTCAGAAAAAGCATTTGACAAAATACAGAACTCATTTCTAATAAAAATGCTAGAGAGCATAGGAATAAATGGAGTTTTCCTTACAATGATATGTAACATTTATCTAAAACCATCAACAAGTTTTATATTGTAATAGCAATAAGTTGGAAGCATCTAATAAGATCGGGGGTAAAATAAGGATGTCCATTAACACTATTTTTATTCAATATTGTATTAGAAATGTTAGCTTCAGCAATAAGAGAAGAAGAAATCAAAGAAATTAGAGTAGGCAAAACTAGCACTCTTTGCAGGATACAATAATATATTTAGAAAATCCTAGAGAATTAACTAAAAAAAAATACTTGAAAGAATTACCAACTTTAGAAAAGTTGCAGGATATAAAAGAAGTTCACATTGGCATTTTCTATATATTACCAATAAAGCCCAGAAACAAGAGATAGAAAGAGAAATTCCAATTAAAATACCTATAAACAATATAAAATATTTGAGATTCTATCTGCCAAGACAAATCCAGGAACATAATTACAAAACACTTTTCACACAAATAAAATCAGATATAAACAATTGGAAAAATATCAATTGTTCATGCACAGGCCAAGCTAATATAATACCAATGACAATTCTATCTATATTAATCTACTTATTCAGTACTATGTTAATCAAATTGCCAAAAAATTATTTTTAATGCTAGGAAAAAATAGTAACAAAGTTAACCTACAAGAACAAAAGATCAAGAATATCAAGGGAATTAATGAGGGGAAATGCAAAATATGGTATCAGATTGAAAATTGTATTATAAAGTGGGAGTCATCAAAATCATTTGGTACTGGTTAAGATATAAAGTGGTCAATCAGTGGAATAGGTTATGTTCACAAGACACAATAGTCAATGCCTATATTAACCCATTATTTGATAAACCCCCAAAATTCAAATTCTAGGATAAAATCACACTATTTGACAAAAATTGTTAGGAAAACTAGAATATAGTATGACAGAAACTAGGCACAGACCAACATTTCACACTATATACCAAGATAAGGTTGAAAGGGGTTCATGATTATGATATAAAGGGTGATAATATAAGCAAATTAAGAGGTCAAGAGATATTTTACTTGTCACATCTTTGCAGGAAGGAAGAATTTATGATAAAATATGAAACAGAACATTATTAAATGCAAAATGGATCATTTTTATTACATTAAGTTAAAAAGGTTTGCACAAACAAAACCACTGCAGTCAAGATTAAAAGGGAAGGAGAAAGCTGGGAAATAATTTTTATAGCCAGGATATAGAGAACTGAATCAAATTTATAAGAAAACAATTCATTCCCCAATTGATAAATGGTCAAAGGATACAAATAGGCAATTTTCAGATGAAGAAAGTCATTTGCAGTTATATGAACAATACTCTAAATCATTATTGATTAGAGAAATGCCAATTAAAACAACTCCAAGTATCACCTCACTCCCATAAGATTGGCTAAGTTGAGAAGAAGAGATAATAATAAATGTTGGAGGTGAGGTGGGAACACTGGAACACAATGCTTTAGTGAACTTGTGAACTAATTCAACCCATTTTGGAGAGCAATTTATAACTATGCCATAAGGACTATAAAATTCTCCATACCTCTTGATACAGCAATGCCAGTACTGGATCTGTATCCCAAATCATAAAAGAGGGAAAAGGACCCATATGTACAAACATGTTTGTAGCAGCTTTTTTTGTGGGGGCAAAGTCCTGGAAAAATGAGTGAATGCCCATCAGTTGGGGAATGGCTGAATAAAGAATAATATATGAAAGCAATGGAATATTATTGTTCTTTAAGAAATAATTAAGAGGCCGATTTTAGAGAAGTCTAGAAAGATTTACATGAACTGATGCTGATTGTAGTGAGCAGAAGCAAGAGAACATTGTATAAAGTAACTTCAAGATTATGTGATGATCAACTAGGATACACTTAGCTCTTCTTAGCAAAGTTAGGATCCAAGATAGTTCCAAGAGACTCATGATGTAAAATGTCATCAGTGAGAGAAAAATAGAGATTGAATACAGATTGAAGCATACAGATTTTCAATTTTTTGTTTTTTTCTTTCTTGTGTTTTTTCCCTTTTGTTCTGATTTTTCTTCATAATATGTCTAATATAGAAATATGTTTAAAATTATTGTACATGTATAGACTACATCAGACTGCTTGCTGTCTTGGGAAAGGAGAAAAAAATTGGAACTCAAAACCCTATAAAAATCAATGTTGAAAACTATATTTACATGTAATTGGAAAATTAAATACTATTGAAAAAGGAAAAAAAAAACCAATTTGCTGTTTAAGTTACGTTTTAGGATGTATGTCTGGAAATGGCGCTTACAATATAAGAATTTCTGGAAAGGATTGATAATTGAAGGAAGTTAATAATGAAGTGTTAATGATTCTATTTAGCCAGGTTTTAATACCCCTTTTTCAAAGATGGAGATGGAGGTAGAAATCTCCTAATAGAAAATTTAACATCTCAAAAACAGATCTTATAATTTTTGCATCTAAACCCATTCCTCTTCCAAAATTCTTTATTACCATTAAGGGTACCACCATCTTTTTATTTCTGCAGCTTTATAAACTTGGATCATTTTCCTCATTTTCATTCACCTTACAAAGTCAACTAATCGCCACATCTTGTTGCTATCTCCAAAAGAACTTTTACATATATCCTCTATTTTCTCTTCTCAGGCAGGCCCTCCTCAAATTCATGCCTTGATCACCCTTCATCTGATTACTTTAATATCTCTTTAACTGGAAAACCTACCTCAGGCCTCTCTACACTCCAATCCATTCTCTAATACAGGGATCAGAGTGATTTTGATTGATGTCTGATCATATTGTGCCTCCTGCCCTCCAAATTCTAAGAACTTTCTATTACCTCTAGGATCAAACGTAATTTACTTTGAAGCCTAGCTCCTTTCCACTTTTTTAACACTTTGCTTCCCTCTGTGATCGAGCCAAATTAACCTGCTTGCTGTTCAACAAACATGATGTCTCATTTTCTATCCCAGTGGCTTTCACTGGTTTTCTCTCAGGCTTGGAATTCACTTCCTCTCCACTGCTGTCTCTTGGAATCCCTTGTTTCCTTTAAAACTTTGCTTATATCACCTTCCTCATAAAGCTTTCTACAAATTTCTATAAAATCCGGTATCTGATTGCAGATGTGGAATGAGAATGAGCAGTCAAGGAGGGCCTAGAAGTTGTGAAGCTGGGTGATTGATGCTCTCAGCAATATTAGGGAACATGAATTTATTAAGCATCTAGGTCAGGCATTATACTAAATGCTTTTATAAATATTATTTCATATAATAATAATATTTATATAGAATTTATTACACACCAGACATTATACTAAATGCTTTACAATTATTATTTCATTTGATTCTCACAACCCCATGAGATTGGTGATATTATTATTCCCATTTTATAACTGAGGAAACTGAGGCAGAGGTGAAGCCTAGAATCACAGAGGTCTAGTAAGGTCAGATCCAAAACCCAGTCTTTCTGACTCCAGGTCCACTACTCTCTCTGTTGGGCCACCTAGTTGTTTTTACTATGTACTTAGTTATGTTTCAGGGAAAGAAATTAATAGGTATCTCTCTCCTCAGACCAAACTGCCTACTCTGTGTGTGTGTGTGTGTGTGTGTGTGTGTGTGTAGACAGTATAGGCCTGGAGTCAGAAAGACTCATCCCCCCAAGTTAAAAACTGGCCTCAAACACTTACTGTATGGATTTGGGCATGTCACTTATCCTTGAGTGCCTTAGTTTCTTCATCTGTAAAATGAGTTGGAAAAGGAAATGGCACACTATATCAATATCTTTTCCAAGAAAACTCCCAAGCCACAAAAAGTTGAACATAACTGAAAATGACTAAATAACAACAACAAAAAATATATACTTCTCACCACAGGAATTCCATTGCCCACAGTGGCTCTCTATAAGAGTCTTTAGTTAGTTACTGGGGGTACTGGTAACCACTAACATTTTTTTTCCTTCATCTCATACATCAGTCTTCTTTGTTGTAATCGTATTGATCTATGATTGAAGTAGAACTATGAGAGTGCTAAATATTAACTTCACAGAAGGGGAATGTTATTGGTGGCAGTGGTAAGGGAACCCAAAATATCTTTTTTTTTCCCCTTGGCTTTCCCTGTTCAAAGGATTCTTTTCAAAATATATTGCTCATGTCAGTAGCTGACTTTGGTCCTGAACACATTGGAGAAAGTAAGATTAACCTTCAGGAGAAGATCAAGATTGATTAAATATATTTGGGAATTTGCCCTTGAGGTTATAGCTGAAAGGAGGGAGTGCAGAATGGGAAGTGTAAAAAAAATTCAGAACTGAACTCAAGGATTGGGTGGAGGAATGATTGCCAAAAAAAAAAAAAAAAAAAAAAAAAGATGCCACATGTGATTAGTTGAGGGAATTAAGGATGCTTAGCCTAGAAGACATATGGAGGTCTCTTCAATTATTTGAAGTCTGTCCCATGGAAGAGATAATTAGGCTTTTTCTGCTCAGCCTCAGGGGACATCGTTGTTGTTAAATAACATTTTATTTTTCCCCAATTATATGTTAAAAGAAATTTTATATAAAGTTTTGAGTTCCAAATTCTATCCATTTCTCCCTGAAACAGTAAGTAATCTAATATAGATTACACATGTGCAATCATGTAAAGAGTATCCGTATTAGTCATTTTGTGCAAGATAACAAAAAAAAGGAAGGAAAAAGAAAGAGAAAAATAAAAATAGATTGCTTCAGTCTGTATTCAGATAATATTCATTCTTTCTTTGAAAATGGATAGCATGTTTCAACATGAGTCCTATGGGATTTCCCTGGATCACTATGCTCCTGAGAATAGAAAAATCACTTATAATTCTTCATTGTACAATATTGCTGTTACTGTGTACAACATTCTTCTGGTTCTGCTCATTTCATTTCACATCAGTTCAGGGGTCCTCAAACTTTTAAAATAGGGGGCCAGTTCACTGTCCCTCAAACTGTTGGAGAGCCGGACTATAGTAAAAACAAAAATTTTGTTTTGTGGACCTTTAAATAAAGAAACTTCATAGCCCTGAGTGAGGGGGATAAACGTCCTCAGCTAACACATCTAGCCCGTGGGCCGTAGTTTGAGGACCCCTGATGTAAATCTTTCCAGGTTTTTCTGAAATAATTCTGCTTGTCATTTCTTATAGCACAACAATATTCCTTCACAATCACAACAGGGTACATACCCTGTACAACAGGGTATTCAGCCATTCTCCATTTGATGGGCATCCTCTTGATTTCTAATTCTTAGCCACCACAAAAAGAATTGCTATAATTATTTTAAAATGTGTTTTAGCACTGCTTAGGAATTTACAGTAATAGTTCTCATACTGAATGAAATTTTTCTGCCCCAGCAACAAAACAACATGCTTCTTTCTATATCTGTCTAACCCCATCTTTTCTTATTTTTCAAAAGGGTTGCCACTAGGAAGATGCCATATCTATATAATGCTCAAGATATATCACACAGTGAATACATTCTCCATTAATGATTTTACACTGGTGAAATTTTATATTAGTAAAAATAAACTGGAAAGATGGCAGAGAGTAGACAGGATTTTGTCTGAGCTCTTCCTGACTTCCCTTAGATTAACACTAGATCAAACCTCTGAATGAGTTTTGGAGTGACAGAATCCACAAATATTTGGAGTATAACAAATTTCCAGGAGAAGATATTTTGGAAGAACTTCAGGAAAAGTCTCTCAATTGGGCAGGGAGAGGGTTGCAGACCAGAGCAGACACAGCATAATGCAGAGATCCAGGGTGATACAAACTCCACCCACAGAGGGAATCTAGTGAGAGCTTCTTAGCTAAATTACAGCAGTGTTTGCTACTCTGTACTTCTTCAGAAGCCAGTGGATCAGCAGACTAGTTATGAGACCTCCTGCATAACTACAGAAGGCAAATAGTGAGTCCCTGAACTCCAGTATCACAAGCAAGACTTGGCCATGCCCACCCATCATGGGAAAGAAACTGGCAGTATCAGCTTCAGGGCAGTGTGAAGCTGCCATCACCTGTAGAGGAAGCAGGTGTCCTAAGAGTGTCCTCATTCTCTAAAACTGAGCAAAAAAGGCAAAAAGAGCTCTGACCATAGATAACTTTCATGGAAACAGGGAAGAATAGACCTCAAATTTTGAGAACACTAAAAACAAAATATCTCCATATGAAGCATGTAAGGATGATATAAGTTGGTCTACATCTCAAAAAGGCTCTTTTGGAAAAATTCAAAAAGGATCTTAAAAGAGAGCTAGAAGAAAAATGAGGGAAGGAAATGAGAGCTCTGTAAAAAAGGAAACAAATTGTCTGAAGAAAATCACTCATTTAAAAATATTTTTGGCAAAATGGAAAAAGAAAACTCCTTGGAAAACAGAACTTGTGAAAAGGAAAAAAATTCAATGGATGAAATACCTCATTTAAAAGTTCAATTGGCCAACTGCAAAAGGAAGTAAAAAAAAACTAACTGAAGAAAATAATTGACTAAAAATAAGAATTGAGCAAATGGAAGTGAATGATTCAATGAGACATCAAGAATCAATCAAACACAACCAAAAAAAAAAAAGAAGAAAATGTAAAATACCTTATTGGGAAAACAACTTACCTGGAAAATAGATGCAACAAAGACAATCTAAGAATTATTGGATTACCTGAAAATGATTGTGAAAAAAAGAGCCTAGAAAACATCTTTCAAGAAATCATCCAGAAAAACTGGTGTGATGTCCTAGAATCAGAGGGTAAAATAGTCATTGAAAGAATCCATCGATCACCTCCTGAAAGAGACCCCAAAATGAAAAACTCCAAAGAATATTATAGCTAATTTTCAGAATCATCAGATCAAAGAGGAAATGCTGCTAGCAGCCAGAAAGAAACAATTAAAATACCAAAGAGTCACAATCAGGATTACCCATGACCTAGCTTCCACTTTAGAGGATCAAAGGGCATGGAATATGATATTCTAGAGGGCAAAGAAGTTTGGACTATAGCCAAGAATCAACTATCCAGCAAAAATCAGCATTATCTTTCAGGGAAAAAAACAGATATTCAATGAAGTAGGGGATTTTCATTTATTTTTGATGAAAAGACTAGAGTTGAACAGAAAATTTGAACTTCAAATTACAGAACTCAAGAGAAGTATAAAAAGCTAAAAAGGGAAGAAAAAAAACCTATGTTTTTTAAAGGTTAAAATGTTTACATACCTATATGGGGCAATGATATGTTTAACTCTTGAGAATTGTATCTTTGTTAGGGGTATACTTAAGAGGGTGTAGGCATAATTTGGCTTTACTGTGATTGAAAAAAAAAAAAAAAGAAACTAGGGGTGGAAGAGGGATTGTTCTGGGAGAAGAGGAAAGGGGAGGTAAAATGGCATAAATTGCATCACATGAAGAGGCAAAAAAGACCTATTTAAGTTGAGGGGGAAAAAGGGAGGGGGATGACCATTGTGTGAACCTTAAATCTCATTGGATTTGGCTCAGAGAGAGAATATCACACATATTTAGTTTAATATAGAAACTTTTCTCAACAGTAGAAGGAGAAAGGGGAAAAGGAAAGGAATAGAATGAACAGAATAGAAGGGGAAAAGATAAGAAAGGGGGAGGTGCTGTAACACGGATGGGCAGATTGAGGGAGGTGGTGGTTAGAAGGAAAACACTGGTGAGGAGGGAAAGGGAGAAAGGGAAGAAAAAAGCATAACTTGGAGAAAATAAGAGTGCAGGAAATACAGAATTAATAATCTTAGCTGTGAATGTGAATGGAATGAACTTTCCTATAAAATGGAAGCATACGGGGACTGGCTTAAAAGCCAGAATCTTATAATGTTGTTTACAAGAAACAATTTAAAGCAGAATGGTACATACAGGGTAAAGGTAAAAGGCTGGAGCAGAATCTATTATGGTTCAGCTGAAAGTAAAAAAGGCAGGGGTAGCAATCCTGATCTCAGATCAAGCAAAAGCAAAAATAGATCTAATTAAAAGAGATAAGGAAGGAAACTACATCTTGCTAAAAGGTATCAAGGATAATGAAGTAATATCAATACTAAACCTATATTCACCAAGTGGTATAGCATCCAAATTCCTAGAGGAGAAGTTAAGAGAGTTGCAAGAAGAAATAGACAGCAAAATTATACTGATGGGGGATCTCAAATTTATCAGAACTAGATAAATCAAACCACAAAATGAACAAGAAAAAAAGTTAAGGAGTAAACCGAATTTTAGAAAAATTAGTATGATAGACCTCTTGAAAAAAATGAATGGAGACAAAAAGGAATATCCTTTATTCTTGGCAGAACATGGAACCTACACAAAAATTGACCATATTTTAGGGCATAAAAACCTCAAAATCAATTCAGAAAGGTAGAAATAACAAATGCATACTTTCCAGATCATGATGCAATAAAAATTACATGTAATAAAGGGCCAGGGGAAAAAAGACCAAAAATTAATTGTTAACTAAATAATCCAATCCTAAATAATGAGTGGGTGAAACAATAAATTATAGACACAATTGATAATTTCATCCAACAGAATTACAATGAGAAAACACACCAAAATTTATGGGATGTAACCAAAGCAGTTCTTTGAGTAAATTTTATATCTCTAGATGTTTATTTGAATAAAATGTGAAAGAGAAAATCAATGAATTGGGAATGCAACTAAAAAAGCTAAAAAAAGAACAAATTAAAAACTTCTAATTAAATATCAAATGTGAAATTCTGAAAATAAAATAGGAGATTAATAAAATTGAAAGTAAGAAAATGAACTAATAAACAAAAATAGGAGTTGATTTATGAAAAAACCCCAACTAAATAGACAAACTTATAGTTAATATGATTAAAAAGGGAAAGAAGAAAATCAAATTGTTAATGTCAAAAATGAAAAAGATGACCTTTCCACCAATAAAGAGGAATTAGAGCAATAATTAAGAGCTATTTTGTACAACTGTATGCCAGTAAACCTGATAATCTAAGTGAAATGGATGAATACTTAACAAAAATATAGATTGCCCAGATTAACAGAGGAGAAATCAAATTACTTAAATAGTCCCAGTTTAGAAAAAGAAATAATAATTCCCTAAGAAAAAATCTCCAGGGTCAGATGAATTTACAAATAAAAAAATCTATCTTTTCAGATTCATTGATTCTTAACCATTTCTTCCTCACTTCTTCATCCCAACTCTGTGATTCAGTGCTTTGTTCCTTACTCAAAGTACTGTTTTTCAAAGAACATATAAACTCTTTGAGGGTGGAGATTGTTTCATTCATTGCATTTTTATCTCTGAGCTAGATAGTTTCTAATATATATTAGGTTCTAAATAAATGTTTCCTGGGTAGTTAGGTGGTACAGTGAATAGAGTCCCGGGTCTGAATTCAGGAAGACTCACCTCCCTGAGTTCAAATCTGGCCTCAGACACTTACTGACTGTATGACCTGGGTAAATCACTTAACCCTGTTTGCCTCAACTTCTTTATCTGTAAAATGAGCTGAAGAAGGAATGGTATCAATATCTATGCCAAGAAAATTTCAAATGGAATCATGAAGAGTTGGACCTGACATGTTGAACCCAGTAAAATAATTTGCAAGGATAAGAATGGGGATATTTTAGGGGAGGAGAAATAAGCACTTGACAAATTTATCTCATTTGATTGGCTCAAGAACCTTGATGCTATTATTATTCACATTTTATAGTTGAGGAAACTGATGCAGAGACTAAGTAATGTGCCCTATACTCAGGTCTAATGAGTGTCTAAGACTGAATTTAACAGTCCAGTGCTTTATCTCCTACACAAGTTACATAATTTGCATCTCATTACAATGAATATGGACTATTTAAATCCACTTGTTCTACTAAAATTTTGTCATATTCAATTTTATTAGAAACAGTGAGCCAAGATTTGGAAATGTTCTGTTAGACAGAAATTTTATTAGTAAGATAGAGGATTGTTTTTCTTCTTCTTTTTTTTTTAATAGTCTTTTATTTACAGGTTATATGTATGGGTAACTGTACAGCATTGACAATTGCCAAACCTCTTGTTCCAATTTTTCCTCTTTTACTCCCCACCCCCTCTCCTAGCTGGCAAGATGACCACTAAATGTTAAATATATTAAAATATAAATTAGATACACAATAAGTATACATGACCAAACCGTTATTTTGCTGTACAAAAAGAATCGGACTCTGAAATATTGTACAATTAGCCTGTGAAGGAAATAAAAAATGCAGGTGGACATAAATATAGGGATTGGGAATTCAATGTAATGGATTTTAGTCATCTCCCAGAATTCTTTCACTGGGCATAGGTGGTTCAGTTCATTACTGCTCCATTGGAAATGATTTGGTTCATCTCATTGCTGAGGATGGCCAGGTCCATCAGAACTGGTCATCATATAGTATTGTTGTTGAAGTATAATGATCTCCTGGTCCTGCTCATTTCACTCAGCATCAGTTCGTGTAAGTCTCTCCAGGCCTTTCTGAAATCATCCTGCTGGTCATTTCTTACAGAACAATAATATTTCATAATATTCATATACCACAATTTATTCAGCCATTCTCCAATTGATGGGCATCCACTCAGTTTCCAGTTTCTGGCCACTACAAAGAGGGCTGCCACAAACATTCGTGTACATACAGGGAGGATTGTTTTTCACAAAAGGATATGATAAATAGATTATCCTAGAGATAATCAGAAAGTCACTTTATAGACGATAAAGTCCAAAACCATTATTTTATAAATGGACTAAAGCACAAAGATTAAGTAGTATTCTAATGGTCACACAACTAGTAAGTGTCTGAGGCAAGATTTGACCCCAGGGGTTCCAACATATATCAATTTGGACATAGCTCTATTTTACTATACTTCAGTTTCCTTATCTGTAACAATGGGTAGCGTGGAGTGGATTGTATTAGGGACTTAACTGGGGTCCTTGAACTTGAAAAATATTAATAAATGTATTTCAATAGAATTTTGTTCCTTTTGTAATTCTATGTATTTTATTTTATGCACTTAAAAACATGATTCTGAAAGGAATACCTAGGTTTCACCAGGTTAAGTTTAAGAATCCTTGAATTATATAATTTCCAAGATCCTTCTCTGTTTTAAGTCTTATCCAGGAGAATGATTAACTATATTAGGATGCTTTAAAAAAAACAAACAAATCAAACAAAAACCTATTTCGTCTTCTGAGACTAGGTTCTAAAACACAGAAAATTTACAATGAAAGTAAACAAAGCTCTCTTGCTTCCTTCAATGTGATTCTCAAGATCCCTTCCTTATGAATCACAATTCTATTTGAATTATATAAACTGCAAAATAAAGTAGATCTAAATGTATTTATATATATATATAAATTCTATATTTCTTTCTTTGTTGATAAGAATAAAAGTATTTAATAATTGCAATGATCATATCTCAGAAAAATATTGTTTTAATTAAATGTTTAATAAAATATTGTTTTAATTAAATTACAAAAAAAAGTTATAATTTAAGATGTTAGCCTTGGGCCAACAAAGGCCAAATTGAAGTATGATCTGGAAACAGATGAAATCCATGAAGCCATGAATGTTATGGAATATTATTGTTCTGTAAGAAATGATCAGCAGGATGATTTCAGAAAGGCCTGGAAAGACTTACATAAATGATATTAAGTGAAATGAGCAGAACCAGGAGATCACCATACATGGCAATAACAAGACTCTACGACAATCAAGTCTGATAGACATGGCTCTCTTCAACAATGAGATGATTCAAACCAGTTCCACTTGTTCAGTGATGAAGAGAACCATCTACACCCAGAGAGAGAACCTTGGGAACATAGTGTGGAACACAACATAGCATTCTCACTCTTTCTGTTATTATTTGCATTTTCTTTCTCAGTTTTTCTTTTTTTCCTTTCTTGATCTGATTTTTTTTGTGCAGTAAGATAATTGTATAAATATGTATACATATATTGGATTTAACATGTATTTTAACATATTAAAAACATATTGGACTACCTTCCAGCTAGGGGAGGGGGTGGGGGAAAGGAGGGGACAATTTGGAACAAAAGGTTTTGCAAGAGTCAATTTGGAAAAATTACTCTTGCATATATTTTATAAATAAAAAGCTTTAATTAAAAAAAAAAAAAGAAATTCATGACCATTCAAAAGACTGTAGATTTAGAGCTGGAGAGTAGCCCATGCCAATCTAATTTAATCTTGTTTTCCCACTTAAAAGATGAGAAGATTAAGGTTCAGAAAGCTTTATACAGGTAGTAAGTAGCAGAACTGGGATCTGAACTTAGACCCTTGTACTATACAGATTCAGAAATTTATTTTATTGTGCTCCTCTCCATCCTAAAGATGCAGTTTAATAATTCAGATGGGGGAGGAGGGGAAACCAATGATCAAGAATGGCTATTTCCTAGCCTATAACATACTGCTGGATAGAATTAGTTACCTTAGAGAAACTGCAGATGAACAAGTAATGTACCAGATCCAGAGTATGGGGGATTTACTTTGGTTACTTACATGATTCTTACTTTGGCATTTTCTTAGCAATATACTGGAATGGTTTGTTATTTATTTTCTAGCTCATTTTATAGTTCAAGAAAATGAGACAAAAAGCTTAAGTGAGTTGCACAGGGTCACACAGACACAGTGTTTGAGTACAGATTTGAAGGCAGGAAGTTTAATCATTTTGATTTTAGATCACTTCCTGACTTTAACCCCAGCATTCTATTCTCTGTTCTAAGCTGTCCTTGTGTGGAAGACCGAGGGTAGGATTGCACCGGGCAGTTGGAGAGAGGGCAAGTTAATGACTCCAAGTGAGCACAAAGGTAGCACAAAAGAACCCTCAATCTTTATTTCACTAATTTTTTGGGGTGGAGCTTTATGGCTAAGAATCATAGAACAGAACAATGGAGACATGTGTAGTATGAATATGGAGGCTTCCATTAGCAAAAAAGACTTACATGTTAAAAGTGCAGGGGCAGAGGTGGCTCAGTGGATAAAGCATTGACCCTGCACTCAGGAGGACCTGAGCTTTAAAACAGCTTCAGGTAATTGATTGACACTAGTTATGTGACCCTGTACAAGTCACTTAACCTTTTTGCCTTGTTGAATGTGAAATATATCATCCAGAAAAAAAGTGATTGGAAAAAGGGTAGACTGATCACATGATAAGAACAAGATCTAGCAGAGTGTTAGAGGACCTAGAGGAAGACTTTCAAAATATCAAGTACATTTTCAAAGGAGGATTTATGGACCAATATGGGCAGGAATCACAATGGATAAGGACTGAGTGGCTTATGATCTCTCCTACTGAAACGAATGCCTGTAAGAATTAAGAGTAGAGATCCATTCATCAATAGGCATTTATTAGGTCTTCAGTATGTGTCAGGTAATGTGCAAAAAGCTAGGACTATCAATACAAAGAATGATATACTCTCTTCTTGTTGAGAAGCTTGTCTTTTAATTGGAGGTACAACAAATACATATATAAACATACAAACACATGTATATGTATATATACATACAAACGTGTGTATACAGTAGAAGCATAAATGACATATGGTAGTTCATGTGCCAATTAGTAGGGGGATCACACCTGCTACACTTCAAACCTGGGTGAAAGGAAGATGAAATCCCACCTAACCTACTAATCTCCAAAAAATGATTTTTCAAAAGACTCAATGGCCACTTTCAGATTTATCTTTGTTTCAGCAGATTTGCTAATATAGCTCTCTAAACTAATAGAATTTGAATCTATTATTAACTTCAAGATTAAAATCCAGGTGGTCCCTTTCTTAGTCTTCCAACACCTTAGTTGCTCATGGTGCAATTCTAGGCATTAGCAAAACATGTTTCTTTTTTGCTTCTCAAGATCATCCCCTTTTACCTCACACACATTGTACCTTCCAAGAAAGTAGACTGCCAAAACTGTACTCCCATGTAGCCTTGATCTTGTCTTGCCCCTCCCTGGCCTTTGATTGCCTGCCCACCTGTTAAGATCCTGGCTTTATCCCACAAGTCCCAGTTTTGCCTTTACCCTTTCTGTTAAGTGAATTCAAATGCTCACCTTAAATGACTTCAGATCAAGCTTGGATCTCAGCTAGACTCTAGTCCCTTTAGTAAACTACACAATTGTTTCCACTGCTTGCTTCCCTGTCAAAGATTTCCTGACTAACTGAGACTGAGCCTTGGCTAGACTTAATTGTGTTAATTGGCTGGCACTGAGTTTTTCCCTCCCCAAATGTAGGTCCTGTCAGTTAACCTGCTCTTCAGAGTAGCAAGAGGAAAAAGGTAATTTCTTTAAGAGAAGCATAACAAACTTTTCCCTTTTGAATCAAAATTTCATGTAAAGAAAAGCAGGAGACTTGGACACTTGTGATTTGGTCAAAGCTCATATATTCTCAAAGTATTCCATGTGAAAAGTTGCAATTTTTTTTGAGGAATCATGACTTTTTAAAAAATGATATAAGTTGGAACAAACCCGGAACTATTATGTTTTATGGAAATTCAATTGTTTCTTAAAGGAATTGTGTTCTAGACTGTTAAAATTCTTAGGACAAAAGCACTTACATTCTATATTTTCAGGTAGCATCTCTAAAGTTTCTTCCAACCACAAAATTCAGTGATTCTATAATTGTAAATCATTTTAGTGGTTCTTGCCTTTTTTTTTTTTTAAGTGAGCATAATGACCCCTTTTCCATATCAAAAAAGCAACACCTTCCAACCTTACATTTGCACTATTAAAATTTGTTAATTAAGAAAAAATGGTGACAAAAATCTATTATATAAATAACATTTAATGAACTTATATTAATCACAAAAGTATTGATTTAAATTTGAAAAACACTAATACACATTTGTGCAAGAAACACTATTCATTCAATCTGCAAATGATATGCTTGCTAGTTCTTAAGGGGAATCATGTAATACATTTTGACAAGACTGACAAGCAAAATGTCAGTCCCTGGTGCAAAAATAAATTTTCAGACATTTTGTAATAATTGTATTGACCAGTCGAAGAACTAGACTAGGATTGGGAGATTTAGTTCAATCCTAACTTTGCCACTTAATAGTTGTATAATATTTGGTTAATCATTTAATATTTGTAGGTCTTGATTTCTTAATCCCTAAAAATGAATAGAATTGGATTAAATGACTCCAAAGAGTCAGACATTTAGAATTTTTTTATTTTATAATTTAATTCTTGGTCTTATCAGATATGCTATTATAATGGTAACCATGAAATTTTAGAAAGTTGCAAATTGGTTTTTGTAAAAGAATGAAAAAATAATTACTAGCTTATTTAATACCAATTATTTCATAAGCATTGATTTTATAAATTATTGTTATTTTTCAAGAGAAACTTAACTGGGACCTCTTTGGTAAAAGCATGACTTTGGAATATGCTAATTAATTAGTGTACTAAATTGTATCCTACTGATTAGAGAAAGTGAATTCTATAATAATAGTAGTAGTAGTAATAGTGGTGGTGGAGATGATGGTAGTGGTGGTAGTAGTAGTAGTAGTAGTAGTAGTGGTATTGTAGTACAATTTGATCTCATCTCAGTTAGCTTCTGGCTATTTTCTCATTATTAGAACATATCTTTTTATTCTTTGACATTTTAACTGAAACTTGAAAATTTGGGGGGAGACAAGGTCTCAAAATAGTTAGTAGTTTTGTTTGTATTTGGAGTTGAAGACTTCCATTATTTGGTGAAATGATTAAAACAATTTCATTTTGTGATGAAAACATACTTAAACAGGACATTAGGGATATGTGACGTAACCAAATACTATTGATTAATCTTGCTTTTCAAGAGAGGTAATAAAGAAATTTATAAAGAGACCAAGCCTACTAAAATAAATTACTTTAATAAGGTTTTCTCTTTTTTTTTAAAAGAATTTGCATAATAAATGAAAAGTTATAGAAATCCAAATTGGCAGCTTTTTGAGGGGAGAAGACTATTTGTGGCTCATATCTTTTTGTAATCTTGGCACCTACTAGTCTGCTTTGTGCAAAAGGTATTTATATCAACATTTAATGATAATAACAAGTAGTATCAGAAACAAATAGCAAATTAAAAAAAAAAATTTTAGTCTGTGAGAATGAATCAACATTTTCCTGAATATTCAGCCATGTTTTCACAGGATGAATTAACCCTGAAGATACTAAAAGACTAAGGTATCTTAAAGCCAATTAAGCAATTTTATTTAATTTTCTTAACACCAAGTGTTGCTACTGTTAAAGATTAATTAAACTTCTATATTCTCCATGGCAAAAAGAATACAAATTGCCTATCATCAATCCTGACTAAGAGTTCTATTATATACTTCACAGAAAACTGTGAGAAACATCATCTAGTGAGTTTCCGAAATTTGTTCCCTGAGACCATTTATCAATTGGAGAATGGCTTGAATTATTATAAATTTGAGTCAATTCTCTATATATTTTAGAAATGAGACCTTTATCAGATCCTTTGGATGTAAAAATGTTTTCCCAATTTATTGCTTCCCTTTTAATCTTGTTTTCTTTTGTATAAAAACTTTTTAACTTAATATAATCAAAATTATCTATTTTATGATCAATAATGATCTCTAGTTCTTCTTTGATCACAAATTTCTTCCTCTTCCACAAATCTGAGAGGTAAACTATCCTATGTTCTTTTAATTTATTTATAATATAATTCTTTATATCTATATTATGAACTCATTTCAACCTTATCTTGGTATACAGTGTTAGGTGCAGGTCTATGCCTACTTTCTGCCATACAAGTTTCCAGTAAAACTTTTGGGGGTCAGCTAGGTAATGCAATGGATAGAGCACCAGCCTTGAAGTCAGAAGGACCTGAGTTTAAATCTAGT
This sequence comes from Sarcophilus harrisii, assembly GCF_902635505.1. Classification (NCBI taxonomy): domain Eukaryota; kingdom Metazoa; phylum Chordata; class Mammalia; order Dasyuromorphia; family Dasyuridae; genus Sarcophilus; species Sarcophilus harrisii. The sequence continues at coordinate 150,526,176 of NC_045429.1, forward strand.
CTCAGACACGTAACATTTCTTAGTTGTGTGACTCTGGACAAATCACTTAACCCCAATTGCCTCAGCAAAAATAAAAATAATAATAAAGCCTTTTGGTTTAGCAGAAAGAACAGTGGCTCTGGATTCAGAAGATCCCATGATTTTCCATTATAGTGTAAACTCTTTTGTGGGAAGGATTCCATGTCTTTTACTTCCTTTGTGTCATCACAACATACCTACTTTGGGATATTATAGACAAGGTACATTTGTGAAATTTTAATTTAAGAAAAGATTATATCCCAAGAACATTCATGGGAAAAATATATGAATTTAAGAAAACACTTCTTTGAAATAAAACAAGGATCAAACAGTAAGCTCTATATCTATTCTCAAAAATGGTTTTCTTGGTCAGGCACTCTGGATAAAATTGGTGGGATTTCTTGGATAAATTTCTCTATATTGAGCATTACTTGTTGTCTCTCCATTCCTGCTGCACAGTAGTTTTATTTTATGTTATAGATGGATTCATTTTAAAACTAATATTAACCACAACTGCATGAAAGAGGTTTTTCATTTCACCCTAGGGCATCCTTTTAAATCATTGACTTTTCAGGCCACAAAGTGAAACTCAAATATCACGTATTTAGGCATGGTTTTACCAACTGAAAAGTTTGAAGAGGAAAGGCTTTCTAAGCATGGTAAATTTATATATGATAATTGAATGAAGAGTTGTGCTTAACAATATGAACTCGGCCAAAAAAAAAAAATATTCCCCTTTGCAGTAAAACTTAAATCTATCCTAAGAAAAAAATGACAGTCTTTTGGTCTACTTCTTTCTCAATTCATAAGGATCAAAAGTGCTGAGATTTTTATAAAAAGATCACAGGCTTCAAATCTTGTGTTTGCCACTTCCTAGATCTATGACTCAACTAAGTCATTTAACTTTTCTAAGGGCATCAGTCTCCTCAACTGTTAAATATGGGATTTGATATAATCTAAGGTCTCTTCCAGCTCTAAATGTTATAATCTCACAAAGCAGAAAAAACATGCCATCCATTGTTTATACACCACAGCAAGGAACCTAAGTCTCCAACTAACGACCCATATAACCTCAGAGAAAGTTATTCTCTTATTGTAGGTATTTGGGCAAGAAAGTCTGGCTGCTTAAATTGCAGTTACTGGATTTACCATAGGTTGGTGTATGTACATATAAACATCTGTGCCTAATGTATCAGCAAAGAAAAAGTGCTAAAGAAAATAACTCGTGTCTCTGTGTAGCTACAAATTCTACTTTGATAGTGATTTTTTTGTTTCTTCAGTCTTAACTTTTTGAAAAGGAATGACATCGAGAATAATCAGAACACTGTTTTCAGGAAAAGAAAAAAATTATATATAATGTTCTTGGGACTTGCCAGTATGGCAGGCAGGTCACATATAACTAATAATCTATATATAAATATATATTTACATACATCATTATATAAATATACATTTGTAATTATATAAACATATGTATATATGCATGCAGTACACATATAAAACTTAAAAAGGGTCAAAGAAAAATTTAATGTTGAAACAGCGATGGAGAGTAGCATTGAAAAACTCATAATTTTGAACCTTAAAGACAATGAAGGGTGATAAAATAAAGATACTTAATGGCTAGCTTTTAGGGGACAGAAATTCAGAGGGAAAGATCCAAGATTTTGTTAAGTACCAAGAGAAAATATCTACAATGTGCCCTGGGATTTACACATATGCACAAATATTTACTGATAAAACTTATATAGGCTTTTCCATATGTCCCCATGTATCTAGATTACACATAAATCTCAGCCTCCCCCCACCCCTTTTCATGAGTCAGAGGCAAATTGCTATCTATGCTCATTTCAGTCTATGCTGAAATTATCAGGTAATTTATTTTATGAATCATATTCTCCCCTTGACCTCTTTTTATTCTAGGAAAGGTACTTGAAATATAGTGTCTCAAATTTAACACTGGCATTAGTTTTATATATTTGCTATAATATTTACAAGTATCCAAAAGAATGAGCATTCATCTTCATCAAGGCTCTAAATATAAGGGGGTGGATATATTCCAAAGAGGGTCTTTTATGCTTATATTAGAAGTAATTTAGCCTTCATTGCAAAGAACATGAAAATGCTTTTCTGTTAGCATATACCTGATGATGTTACTATTGAAATCATGAATTATTTACATCAAAAGTGATGATTCATGAGACCAAGGTTATAGGAAAGTTTCTTACCTTAGTTAAGTTTACTATGTTTTTGATATCCTTTGCTTCTTTGTAGGTCTTGAAAAGTTAGAGACATGAAAAGATGGTTAGAAAGATGATGAAAAGAGAAATATTACTCTTTATCATTATAAATCAGCTCCAAAGCCAAGTTTGGTTTATGATATGAAAGTCATTTATCTATATTCCTTTCATAAAATAGGGATTTACTTCCCCTCCAACACCCACAGAATTTGATAAGGAATATTTTTGGCATTAATTTCAGAACCTCAATGTGGTGAGTCATCAGTATCTTAGTGTACAAAAGAAAGCATCCTGCAACCAAAATATATTTTTTAGCTACATTTTATGCAACTTAATCGACCTTGGAATTCAAGGTACATCTAATGGAGAAAAATGAGAGGGTTAAAGCTGAAAATATTTTGAAAAAAAAAGATTATTTAAAATAGAACCAAAGTGATTCCAAATGACTTCATGTCACAATTCTATCTGTCTTAAATTGCAGGCAGTTTGACTGATTGATCTTTACAATGGATGGTGCTGAGTGAGCTTCAGTGAGCTCCTGAGCAATATCACATGTAGAACTTGGTCAGCCAATCAAGTTTTGGGGAAGCTTGAAACTTGACATCGTGGCAGGAAAAACCCTAGATATAAGTGCATTCTTTAAAAAAAAAAAGTACACAAAACATTTATGGTATTTGAACCATTTAAAATATAGATTCAATAACATTGACAGGTTCAATGGTTTCTAACAATTTTATTTCTGAGTTTAGCTGACAACTCCCATCAAAAAATGATCACCCACACTGGTACTATGTACAAATTGTCAGAGTTGATACTTTTTGCCACTGTAATAACATCAATCTGTGTTCAATTTAAAACATTTTGTTTGAGAAATTCTTTGTTGCTACTTTCTAGGCCCCCAAGCATCACATAATGGAAGGCCTTGTAGTATGACCATAAATTCATGCAGTTACATGAATCAATGATACCAGAGATAATTGCAATTATTATAAAAAAAGACAATGGGCAAAAAATGCATATGGATGACTTGCATCTTGATCACAACTTGGCTAAATGCCAGGTTCCAATATTAAACCCAAATGAAACAAATCTTATTTGTACACTTTATATAAACAGCAGAAAAGTGGTTGAGCAAAGGTAATAGATCTTTGCATACATCATTCATCACGTTCCTGTAGTCGAGAGTATATAATTACCAAAGAATGGGAGATGAGGCCAAAGAACCATTCCCTTAAAATAAATTACCAGACCTCTAAGATACTTATCAAATGGATACACATGCAGGCAGACTTCTATAAATAAATCCGATCTAACGGCTCTGTAGATACAACAGGAGCCAAGACACGGCCACTGCAGCTTTCCTTTCATGCCAAGTTGTCCTTCTAATGCTGTTTTGCTTTTTACCCATGTGAGACTTGGAACAGATTAATAGGAATATATATATATATATATATATATATATTTATACATGTGTAATTAATAGGAATATATATAAGTAATTAATAGGTATATATATATATATATATATTTCACACTGCACTCATGCTCATTCTGAGGCTAGTGTTTGCCCAGACCATGACAGTGCTAATGATGTTATAGTTGTATCTGAATCCTATGAGGGTCCATTTTAGTTTCACTCTTCTGGACTATAAACTCAGTAGATGTTCAGTATAGCTGGTAGGACCTCATCACAAATAAGTGAATGGCATAGTCTTATCACTGCAACTCCATTGCCATCATCAGATAAAGAACTTAGAGAAAATGTCTTGCAGACAGTGAGGAGTCACATCACCATCACACCTGAAGGACAACACATTATTATATGACTTCACTGAAATGGACATGTATTTTTAAAAATATGCATCAGTACTATAGCCAATAATATTCTAGATTGTTGTTATTATGAAAATTTGGAGGAGAGAGACAATTTTGTTTTAAGAGTTTTAAGTACACAGAGCTTAGTGCCATGCCTTGTGCATAGTAGAAAATGAGTGTTGGATAGAATTTAACCTTGTACTTCTTGGATAGTGGATAGAGTTATATAGATCCATTTTTTTAACTTAAAATTTCCCCATTTTCTGAACAATTGTTCTATAATTCTTCTAGTTAACAAATTAAGAGTGACTCAGAGTTATTCAGAATGACAAAAGTTGAACCTAAAAATGATTATGATAATGATTTGAGGCCACATCACTCTAAAAGGAAGAACCTTTTCCTAGTAATGGAGTCTTAATTTTAACTATACTATCATTTAATTATGAGATAACAAGCCTCCATTAGTGATACCTTTTTTTATGATTTTATTTGGTCAAAGTATTTTCCAATTTCTGACTAAATGTTATAAAAACTTAATATTGCTTCATATTTTCAAAGAACCTCTAGACTAAGGAGATAAAATAACCTTAATTTTGTAATCAGTTTTACTCACTCTTACAATGATACTTTTTAATAATTATACATTGTAACTCTTTTTGAGTGAAGCACAATCCCTTGATTTTTCTTCCGGGTGTGACTTTCTTCTCTTTTTAAAAAAATTATAGCTTTTTATTTTCAAAGTATATACATGGATAAATTTTTGGCATTGACCCTTACAAAACCTTGGGTTCTAAATTTTTTTTTCCTCTCTTCCTCCACCCCTTCCCCTAGAAGGGAAGTAATCCAATATATGTTAAACATGTGCAATTCTTCTATACATCTTTCCACAAATACTGCAGAAGGAAAATCAGATCAAAAAGAAAAAAAAAATGAGAAAGAAAACAAAATGCAAGCAAACAACAAAAAGAGTAAAAATGCTATGTTGTGATCCACCCTCAGTCCCCACAGTCTTCTCTCTGGATGCAGATGGCTCTCTTCATTACAAGATCATTAGAAATGACCTGAATCATCTCAATATTGAAGAGAGCCACATCCATGTATTGTTGTGTATAATGATCTCCTGGTTCTGCTCACTTCACTTAGCATTACTTCATGTAAGTATTTCCAGGCTTTTCTAAAGTCAGTCAGCTCATCATTTCTTATAGAACAATAATATTCCTTCACATTCATATACCATAACTGTTAAGGGACAGGTCAATTCCCTGAGATACTCCACATCTGTGGAGCATAACATCTGAAGGAGTTGCAGGGCAGCCTTTGCTATTACAGGTACTGCTGACTGGGAATGAGATAAATTGGAGGCAGAGGGAAAAGGAGAGAAGTCAGACAATACAACAGTCTCCGAGTTAGAGAGGTCAGAGAATAACAATTGCCTCTCAGTCTCCTCATATCATCTTCTCATAAGAGGAGATCCATTCTGAGGTGGATCTCCAGCAGCCACTATCAAGTGGCTCCTGTGTATTCCAAGAATAACTTATTCAACCATGCTCCAAATGATGGGCATCCACTCAATTTCTAGTTCACTGATACTACAACAAGGGCTATGTATGTGGCTTTCTTCTTAAACAAATACCTAGCTTCAAACTTAATTGTCTAAGGGATTAACAGTAAAAGTATTCTCTGTGCCCTGGGAAATTATACAAATGAATAGCCAATTTTCTTTCATAGTTCTGAGTCCTTAGCCTAAAATCAAAGCTCTGGTATATATAATTATATACTAGATCTTTCTCCTTCCCAGTGCTCTATATAACTGTCCTCTCCCTTCTTCAACTGAACTTTAGTTATCTTCTCACTCTGGGACTTCCCTTAGTGCCTAGGGTCTCCTTACCCTGGAACATCCCTCTGCTATAGCATATGCCCCCTCCATTTTGGGAAAGAACCTAAGGCGGCCATACTTCATTCCATTTTCATCTGTATTTTTTCAGACTTGGCCCCAACATTTAGTTTCCTTTGATGTAACCTGGTAGCAATATAACTTACCTCACTACAATATAAATTATTTGCAAGCAAAGTCTTTCTTTTTATTTATATTTTCATCCTCAGTATTTAGAGTAGGGCCTAGCACATAGTAAACACTTAACGCCTTGCCTTATATAATATGCTTGATTCAAAGACCTTCAGTAGCTGCTTACTTCCTAAAAGCTAAAATGCAAATTTTGGCATTCAAGATCCTCCATAATATCAGTCCTACCTACCTTCCCAGTATTATTTCTTACTAGTATACTTTCCCACATTCTAGCCAAAATGGACTACTAATTGTTTCCTCAAACTTAATATGCCATGTCCTATTTTTATGTATTTTCACAAGTAGGAATTCCCCATGCCTTGAATTCACCTTTTTCTAACTTGTGTCTCAAAATCATTGTCTTCATTTAAGGCTCAGGTTCTATCTTATTTATTTTATTTCTCTTATTTTTGCCATATTATTAGTGCTTTTTCCTGTTTCAATTAACTTTGGATTATAGAAATTTTTATATTTGCTATATTCCACCAGTAATAGAATGTAAAGACTTGGAGAATAGAGACTATTTTGTTTTATCTTTATATTTACACCATGGTACCTTGTCCATATTAGTCACTGAATGTTTATTGAATTGAATTAAATCAAAAAGTTAAAAGGAATTTCTTGAAAGTTGTTTTTGGATGGCAGGGACATGTGACATGATTTGATCAGTATGTTAGAAAGACTATTTTGATAGTTCTATATAATAGACTAGAAAAACAGAAAATGGAGGCAGGGAGGAGGCAAGTTAGTCCAAGTGGGAACTGATGTAAGCTTGAAATAGTCATAATGTATGTGAAAAGAAAAGCATGGATGCTATAGATAAATAACCTCCAGATCTGGCAAATGAATGAAGGTTGAAGTGAAGGAGGTCAAAATGCCTCAGAGGGTTTTTAGGGTACAAAATGATAGTTATCTCCCATATAGGCAAATGAAGATGAAGCTCATGGACATTAAAGATGTGTTGATGAACTTAGAGGTTAAGATATTCAATATGTTATCAGCATGAATACTGAAATTTCTGAGTATGAAGCAGGAGGTTGGAATGGAGAAGAAACCTAAGTTAGATGCTATGCTCATTAGTAAGTGAGGAATGATTAACCAGGAAGCAATAAGGACCTAGACAATATTACATAAAAATGAAATTAAAGAAAGGAGAGGCTGTTGAGGAATAGGAGTAGGAAGCCAGAGCCTTCTGGCTCTGTGAGTGCTATGTAAATGACATAAGAAAAATCCTGGCCAGCACTGGAGAAGTTAGAAAGGGATGTGGTATTTTCAGGGAAAAGCCAGGTTTCCTTTAGTTCCAGAAGATGAATGGATGAAAGAAAGCAAGAGAGAGATCTTTGTCCATTCAAAGCAAGCACAGTTCTGAATCTCAGGGATTTGAGGAACAAGAAGAATTTGCAAATAACAATCTAGGAAAAGCATATATAAGCAGAAACTTCAAACAAAAATAAGGCCCAGGTTTCTAATAACATAATTAGTGTGATGGAGTCACTAGACAGTGTCTTCAGTTCTGAAGTTTCAGTTCTAAAATAAATCATAGAACTGAAAAAAATTGACTTTTAACGAGACTTCCAAATAGAGTATTTGTTTTTTCCTTGAAAGAAGCTTTTTTTTCTGAGAAATAATTCACAAAATGTAGACTTCCTACTATAATACTTCAAATTATTGATTATCTAACAGGAGATTTCAGTTTGTGGATTTTCTAGCCTTCTTAGTCTTTTTCCCTTTTAAGCAGCCTCTTAGTTTTTTCATTTCCCAGGAACACCTTTACACCCTATTATAGGAAGAGAAAGGAGGCAAAACCAAATTATGTCAATATATCTATTGGAACAATTTTAATGAAAGGTTCAACAAGTTGATGAGGCTGGAATAAATGATATGGAAGTTTTTAATTAAACTTAAGATTTCATTTTCTCTTTAAACTTTCATATAATTAATAAGGAAAAGATGGCTGAATTTGATGGAACTTGTTTCTGGTGATTATGGTTACATGCTTAAAATAAGTAGACAAATTGAAAGAGTGATATCCATCAACGATATAATCCTAAAATGAATGAATAAAAAGGAAAATCATATTAAGTTCTTTCTATATGCCAATCATTGTGCTACGCCTTGGAGATAAGAAGAAAAAGTTTAATAATTTTTGATCTCAAGAAGCTCACACTCAGTCATATTCATGTTTTAGATGCATGTTTACATATGAGTAAATAAGTATGTATACACACATATATGCATGTGTACATGTAGGTATGCATGCATGTAGATTTGTGTGTGTGTGTATGTACACACTTGTGTATGCGTGGGTCTGTGGGTGGATATATATATATATATATATATATGCTTAACTGTAGCCTGCTTGGGGGAGGTGGGAGGGATGAAAGGGGGAAAAATAATAAATTAAAAAGCACATAGCAGAGAACAAAAGAATAACCTATAAGAAAGCAAAGATGGAACCTCATAAATATAACTTCTTCTATTATTATATATGCTTCCTTGAAATGGAAATTTATTGTTACATATTTTGAATCTTCCCTGATATTCTGCTGGGCACATTACAATGCTTTTTTTTTTTTTTAAATTTCCCTTTTCTGTCTTTTTCTATTGTTTTTTTCTTATTTTGTATCTAATTCAATGAAAAATTAAAAAAGAAATGTTGGATATATTAATAAAAACTAATAGAAGAGGAGGAAGAGGAGAAAGAGAAAAAAAGAGGAGGAAAAAGAAAAGGAATAAAGAGGAGGAGGACAACAACATACTCTAATTAGCTAGAACAATATATAAAAGAAAATTCCGCTTCAGAATGGATGAAATGGTCTGTAAGACCTGAGAGTACAATGTCAGGGTAAATAGGGCTAGTAGACTTCCATGGCCCTGGGAGGAATAGAGTTGATTAATCTAATCTCATCCAAGCCATATCAACAATCAAGCAGGCCCAGGCTTTAGCCAAGTCAAAAACGAAAAGAATTCAATGCAGAACATTGGTCATTGAATAATTGTTTTGTTTTGATATAGCAACCCAAGAAATTGTCTATTTATACATGAAAGGGTTATGATTTATGTCAGAGAAAGCAACCAAACTAATAAAACTACAACTCTCTTAAAATAAGAATTAAAGCAATAGCTAGGAAAAAAAGCTGACAGTCTTTGGACATCATGAAAAATACAGGAACTATGCTATATGCTGAGTTTGAAATTAGTTAAGAACTAATCCTTTCACAAAGTGGATTGAAAAAACGTCATTAACATCTTTTAGGAAATTTCCTGTATTATGAGAAATAATGAAAGAGAAAGAAGTGGGAAGACAAAGATAGAAACCATCAAAAAGGAAAAAAATATAAACAAACACAATTTAAAATATTTATTGCACATAATCTAAATCAATAACCCAATATTATAATTTCAAAAGTCCCAAAGGAGTTATGAGAGTTTTCTTTTTCTATTAAAAAAATTATTTCTTGAAGTCACTAAAACTAGCTAGGTTCAAGTTTTACCTCTGACCGTCATGTCATGACCCTGACCCTGAACAAGTCATTTTCCTGTGTCTTAGGCAACTCTCTCAAGGATACACACATTGCTGAATAGGTACCAATCTGTACTGATAGAATTAGTACTCTCATCAGGAGCATCTTAGATCAGTGAGGCCTCATATTTGGTCTTCTCTATCTGGGATGGAGGTGGAAGGAGAAGATGCATACTTTCCTTTGGTAACTATCTGAACTCTCCAAATAGCTTTCAAGTTATTTCATTTCATGTTGTCTTTTCCTCATTAATGATGTAGGATCTGCTATATCAATGGTCCTTCATGGCAAGGATACAAGACAATTTCAATAAAATGGTCTTAGATTCTCTGTGTGATACAGTCAGGCTATGAGAATGACACTATATTATGTTACAGTGTAATGATATTTCCAGAAATAAAAAAGAATTACACATTAATAAAGCAATAAAATATGTATGTAACCATGACTACTGTTGTGAACCTAACATTTTATACAGCTGTGAATATTTTTTAAAGAATTATTGCCAGTAAAATCTGTGAGATATTATTTAAGGAAGAATTGGTAAGCATTAATCTCTGATTTGAAGGCTGGTACCTTCAAAGGTGTCACAGTCCTCCCGATACTATCAAAACACATTAATCTATTAATGCAAATCTCTTAAAAACACCCCTTGCTTGTTCCAACTTTCAAATTAATCTTGAAAAATAATCAAAACTCAACCTTAGGGGTCTGATGACTTTAATGGCATTTCATTGGAGAATGGCTTTTTTAAAAAAAGTCATTGTCTCATTTCTTGTATAAATTATATATCCTTTATGAATTCCTGTAGAGAAAAATGATTTCTCTCTAATTGGACTTCCATAAAACTTTTGAAGAGATTCCTGAAGATATGAATCAGAACTATTTAAGGAAAGGTATGCTTGTCTCCAAAGTCTTTTCTTTGAGTTATTATTATGATGAAAGTAACTGTGACTTCACATATTTAATCCAGGGCAAAAATACTGAAAAAAAGCAAAAGTACCATTTTAAATTATTGTTCTTATATCCTTTCTGATTTCTTCTTTTCATTCATAAATGCACCAGTACAGAAAAGTATTGTTTCAGATGATAATATATGCAGAAAGTCAGAGAAAAAGGTTCATTAGCTAAAATCAAGAGCTAAAGGCAGCTTAGGCTGGTGTTTATAAATATATGACATTATAACATTATTAACCCAATAGCTTGGAAATGACTTTCCTCTCAAGTATTCTTACTAAATTTTTTCTGGTTTTCTTGCTCAAATGATACTCCTTTACCTAAAAACAACCACCGTTATATGTACTATTTAATCAAATCTGGATATTTAAGGAGCTGATTTGGGAATTTAGGAGAAGCACACATTATTAGGCCCTTAGCGGTCTTCTATCTACCACTCCCTATTTGACTGCATCATTACTCAGAAGCATTATGATCAGAAAGAAATGAAAACAATGAAAGATGAACCTTGAATAAGACAATGTTGTTTATCACCTGCAACTTTTGGTAAAGGTTTAGGGATGCGAAAATGCAACGTGGTTAAAATAAGTTTGGGGATTTAATCCTTGCTCAACTACCAAGGAGTGTAACCTATCAAGCTGTGTAACCTTGGGCAAGTAACCTCTCAGCCTCAGGTGTGATCTCAGTCAAACTAAAACCTGTAGAAAACCTTAGCTTAAAAAGTCCAAGGTCTCCCATTTCATCCAAGGCCATCTCCAGTCATCTTGATCTATATCTGGCCACTGGCTCCAGATGATTCTAGAGGGGAAAGTGAGGTAGGTGAGCTTGCCCAAGCCTCCTTCACTTAAATCTAATTCACTTGCATGTCATGGCATCCCTTCCCTGATGTCATGGTCCATTTTGAGAATGAAGAGCAAACAATAACATCTGTCAAAGAGAAATAATGTTATTGTTATTAATTTCTAAGGAAAAAGCTCTTATATCTCAAACCTATAGAAATGTCTCAAGACCTGCCTAACTTAGTCCTCAAACTCACCTACTAGAGTAACCTCTTAGTAACTCCTGAGCCCCAACAAGCTCTTCACACCACCTAGGCTCCTCTTGCGTTCGCAGTATATTGGCTTCCATTTCCTTGGTCTTCTGAGTCCTGATTCTCTGTATGAATTAGCAGAAACGAGCCTGTTTACTTGCCTTGCTTCCTGCAGTAGCATTGATACGTCCCGTGTGGCTTGGGGCTCCACTTCAGATGGCAGTGATGACAGTAAGTAAAGTGTTGGGGGGAATGTTACTGCTCTTGATGCCAAGTGGAAGGAGGAATATGAAGAGGTTCGGGATCTCTAGGGAAAGTGGTATTACTGCAGGTAGGGAGACAGTAAGGAATAGAATGAGCTACTCCAGCAAGGGGGAAAAATTACATTTTCCTTTTCTCCTAAAAGACTGACACTGCATGTTACTACTGGGATTATATCACTAAGAGATTATAAAGAAGGGAAAGGGACCTGTATGTGCACGAATGTTTGTGGCAGCCCTTTTTTGTAGTGGCTAAAAACTGGAAACTGAATGGATGTCCATCAGTTGGAGAATGGCTGAATAAATTGTGGTATATGAATATTATGGAATATTACTGTTCTGTAAGAAATGACCAACAGGATGATTTCAGAAAGGCCTGGAGAGACTTACACGAACTGATGCTGAGTGAAATGAGCAGGACCAGGAGATCATTATATACTTCAACAACAATACTATATGATGACCAGTTCTGATGGACCAGGCCATCCTCAGCAACGAGATCAACCAAATCATTTCCAATGGAGCAGTAATGAACTGAACCAGCTATGCCCAGAAAAAGAACTCTGGGAGATGACTAAAAACCATTACATTGAATTCCCAATCCCTATATTTATGCCCACCTGCATTTTTTATTTCCTTCACAAGCTAATTGTACAATATTTCAGAGTCTGATTCTTTTTGTACAGCAAAATAACGTTTTGGTCATGTATACTTATTGTGTATCTAATTTATATTTTAATATATTTAACATCTACTGGTCATCCTGCCATCTAGGGGAGGGGGTGGGGGGGTAAGAGGTGAAAAATTGGAACAAGAGGTTTGGCAATTGTTAATGTTGTAAAGTTACCCATGTATATATCCTGTAAATAAAAGGCTATTAAATTAAAAAAAAAAAACAAAAAACAACATTTACTTTGTGCCAGGCACTTGCCAATTGCTTTACAAATATCATTTCATTTGATCTTCCCCACAAAAAAAAAAAAAAAAAAAAAAAAAAAAAAAAAGACTGACACTGCAGCCAAAGACTCAAGTTGAAGATGAGAGATGCCTCCAGGGATGATAACTATTTTTAAGGTACCTACCTGAAACCCTCCATTTTGGCTGTGAGAAATGAAAAATCATTTTTCCAGCACTATCAGGTGTATGTGTTTCCAAAACTCTTTTACTGGCATTGTGGGATGGCCCAGAGTAACAGCTCTCAAACTTTTCAGGCTCAGGACCCCTATACATTCTGATATGTTATCAAGGACTACAATGAGCTTTTGTTTAAGTATTTTTCATGACTATTTACTATATTATGAATCAAAACATAAATATTATGATGAAAATAACTTTGAGTTCATATATTTAATCCAGAAAAGGGTTTCAGGAGTCCTCTAGGGTTTGAGAAAGCCAATCAGAAGTCAAGAAGACTAATTTTTTAAAGCAATATTTTAGTGACATAACTAGCAGTATGATCCTAGACAAGTGATTTAATTTCTTAACACTGCAGGCAACTTTTTGAGTTTCCTTGATGGAATTTCTTCAAACACACAAACTCATTTACTTTTCTAATATGGGATGAGTATGCAATCTGGCTCCCACTCATTTTTCTAGATAACTTCATATTATTATTTCTCTTTAATTTTTCTATAGTTTGGCTAAACCAACCTACTAGCTATACCCCAAAGTTGATATTCTACCTTTTATCTCTTATCATTTTAGAAGAAAAGGCAGTGTGGACAGATCATTAGATATAGTGTTGGGAGATATCTATAGCCCTTGAGTGTGTCCAGAAGGTCCTTCAGCATGTTGATAACCATTCAATAATCATCTAATAAATATCTATTATCTATTATGTCCAGGCCCTATAGTGGACATTGTGTGTAATGTAGAGAAGTATAAGACAGAATTCATTGGTTCTGCTATAGAGCTCATGATCTGGTAGTCTCCACTTGCATCTTCATCTTCAAATTATAATTGCTTTCCAAAAGCATCAGCAAAAAAGAGCATTTTAAAAACTTAAAAAATATTGTCTTATTGTATTTCATGATTTGCTCCTTTCAATTAGACCCAACCCTTATGCCTTGCTGTGGCATGAATATAGAATAGGTGATTCTATATTCTTGTTGTCTATAGTCCTGGAGCCAAACTGCTAGCAGGTCCAACAAAACTGGAAAGGCTTATTCTGCCAAGCCAGCAGCAAGTCTTATGTTTACTGTTTCAGACTTGCACAGTTCAGAGAAGCTTTTCACCAGAAAGCTGGCTGCAGGATAATCTCATCTGGTTTTGTTCACAAGAATTCATAAAGGAATGAATATGTTGGTTCTGTGTTAGTATAAGGCACATCCACACTGATTCTATCACTACAAATAATAAAGCAGGCATTTACTAGAATTGAAACAGCATTATCTACTATTTTTCACAGAAAATGTACAGTATTTCAATGAGACTCTATAAATTTGTATATTCCCCAGAGCTTAGCACAGTAGATGTTTAATACATTTTTGCTGATTTTGTTGAACTGAATTCAGCTTGGGATATCTTCAGAACCTAAATTCTCTCTATCTGTTCCCATGGGAAAATGTACTCCAAGTTGCAAACAAATGGCTTAGTAATGACCTTTAGAAAGAAAAATGGGTTTGTAAGATGAGGACTTCCTATAATAATTTTTATCAAAGTATTATGATGATATATGCTGAAATTATGCATTCAAGTAAAAACATTTAATCAAAGGAATGAGGTTTTTAACTTCATTTTTCTCTTAAGGTAGAAATGCATTTTCCATGTTTCTCAAAGATAGTTAATTTAAAAAAAAACCTATATTTCCATAGTGTTCTTGCAGAAGAAGCCACAAAAATGTGTAAGATCACTATAGATTCAGCTCACTGGATTCTGCTTATAAGACTTATGGAAAGCTGTTCAAGTCCAAGAAAACAAAATAAAACTTTAAAAATCTAAAAATTAGACAACTAAAAATCCTTTCTTTGGAAACTCATATTTATATTACTCTGTTTCCAGTCATTCACAAACTGTTAAACATTATAGCTATATTAACAAAAAAATCTTAGAAAATTATCAACCTTTGTATATGCTACATACTTTTCATCTTTAAGGAATGCATAAATAATATTTCTTACTCAAAATGATTCCTAGCATTGCTATGGAAACTGAGGCAGGGAAGTTACACAGTCAACAATCAGATCCTAAATTAGAATGTCTACCTCCCACTACTGATTATTCAATCTATCCTATTAATATTTACCAAGAATGTCCTCAATACATAGTTTTATTAAAAAAAAAAAACCTCTTCCTTCTATTCTCCTCTGTAGCCATCTCACCATTAGCTCCTAAGCTCACTGTAATTACTGTAACTTTAACAGATAGGTTAATGACTCTTCTAAAACCCTGGCATCAAAGATGAAGAAACTGTAAAGAACTGTTATGAACCATTCACAGAAGATGGACAATGCTGAAGAAATTACAATTCCAGTGATCTGCATCTCCCTCCAATTTCAGCTACCCATCAATATGGCTATATCCTGGGTATCATTATTTTCTGTAATTGTTCCATTTCCAAGATGTCAAACTCAAAATCTCCTAAGTACAAATTCTTTAAATTTCATCCATTCATATTCCATCACTATGGCCTATTGTTCATTCTCATAGTGAGCATTCAAATCCATTGAGAGGAGTAACTTCCCTTATTGCTACATTCAGTTCAGGCTTCATGATAAGTCCTTTCAGTGATTCCCTCACTAACACTTCAGAATCCTTCATCCCCTTTTCATATTTCTGCCTTTCAAACAAGCAACCTATGGTAAGTCAGCCATCATATTTCTCTACTCCAACTCTGAGAATGGTGATCTTTGTTCAAGGCAGTCATCAAATTAGGCTAAATATGTCCATGACAAATAAATGCTCTCATATATCAGCTGTATTCTTTTCTTTTAATAATACTCCATTTGTTCCCTATCAAGCTGGTCAAAAGAGCTATTCCAAAAACTTTAAAGATTCCCCAGGAACTAATCTTGGCCTCAAGGAGTCATACCTGGTTGGATAGAAAAGTAGCGGTTCTGATAGATTGACTGCTCTAGTAAAAGCAGAACTTTTTGGTAGACATTAGTGGTTGACCCAAGTCAAAGGCTACCTTCTTCAGACTATCTTACTGACCATTATCTCTCTGGCTTCTGTCATTTATAATTCAAATGAGAACCATTCCAAAATACAACACTTAGAGAAGATGAAAAAATTATTTGCTTGAGTGGCCAAATCAGTGATTCAACAATTGATAAATAAGCATTTACTAAGTGCCTACCCACTCTCTACCAACTCCTGTGCTAGAAATGGAAGAATAAATTATACTATGCTTGCTCTTAAGGAGCTCACAGTCTATGGTGAAATGATTTCCCCAAATAACAGTTATTGGAAAAAAAAGTATTTCCTCTTTATCAAATCAACATAATTTTATTTCGTTTCTTTTTGGTCCAGACCTGTGATTTTCTTTTCCTTTTCCTCACCTATAAAATGAGGATAATAATAGCACTTACCTCCCAGAATTGTTGTGAGGATCAAATGAGATAAGAATCGGAAAGTGCTTAGCATAGGGCCCTTGCACAGAGTTAGTGCTACATAAATGTCAGCTATTAATGTTATTAATATAGGGAAGGCTTAATGAAAAAACTCCTAAATATAAAAAACAGTGATTATTCTAAATGTTAAAGACTTAGTTGCTTGAATACCAAAAGATTAAATAACTTTTCCAGGATCATGGAATCATTGTGGGTCATGAGTGGACCTAGAACCTATTTCTTTCTGGCTCAAGACTAACCTCAGAAACTTTATCACCTTAGTTAATACCATCTATTTAACTGCAGCTGAAACTCATCAATATCTAATGAAACATCCTCAAATTTATTTTCAATGGAAATTGTCATATCTAATGGATAGATTATAGCAAAGAAGTTTACAATTTTAAATTTGCAGGTGCTCTAAATAACATTATAAAACCATGGATCTGCAAACAAAAGCAATGATTTAATTTTAAAGAAAAAAGTGTATCAATTCAGTCATTTAAGTGTGACTTGATAAGAATAGCAAGCTAATATATTAGAAAACCTCTCATAAAGCAAAAAGAAATTGATATTGATAATAAAACTGACTATTTGTATGTTCCACCTTGATCCAATACTAAGGATTACTACCATTAGAGTCACATAGGTTGTCAGGTGAGTGTGTAGACTTGGAATCAGGCAGAACTGGATTCAAATCCTCATACATTTACTAGCTGTGTAACCTTGGCTAAATCACTTAATCTTTATCAGCCTCAGTTTTCTCATATATAAAATAGAATTAGTAATAGCACCTGCCCCACAGGGTGGTCAGATGAGATAAAATGCTAAATGTTAGTTATTAAAAAAAAAAAAAAAAGACAGAATTTTAAAGGCTACTCACTAAGTACTATAAGACCTAAACTCCTTTTCTTTAATTAAATATTATAATTTGATTTCATAGAAGTAGCTGTGAACTGGCCTAAAAGAATATATTAAATTGTTTCAATCTGCCTTTTTAATTCAATGAAAAGCAGCTCAAAATGTTATCTATTTTATTTCATTAATGTCTATGATGATCTTAAAAGTCTGATTTAATTTTCTTTTCTTTTATATGACTTTTCCAAAGTCATACAAATTCATTGAAGAAGAAATTAAATTGCTGACTCCTAATGAAGGATTAAACCAAAAATGGAAAATCACTTTAGTAAAACAGAAAACAAAACTAAAGAAACAAACAAATCTGAAAGTCTGATGCAGGTACTCAGTGTGTACTAGTCATGGTTCATTTCTAGAGATGTTACAGAAATACCTATAAAATGAACTGATACCATCTTTTATGTATTTTTTTTTTTAGCATCAACTAAGTGCCCCAGTTGAGTTTCCAACTATGTTGAGGTTAAAAAAGGGTCCCTCCATATTTACAGAACTTACAGGGCAGGAATGATACATAACAGATGGTAGAGTAGATAAAGTGCTGGACTTCAAGTCACTAAGACCTGTGCTCAAACTTTCTAACTGTGTGCCACTTGCTCTCTTGCCTTCAGTTTCTTCATCTATAAATGGAGATAATAATAAACATAAAAAGCTATAATGATCACTATAATACATAATAAATTACGGCAGAAGGTTATTGTGAGCATCAAAAGACATGATTAATATATATAAAGTTCTTTGCAAATCAGAAAGCACTATATATACATGTTAATAATATTATTATTGTAATGTGATGTATTTAGAGGTAAATTAGAATGCTTTTCCTTCTTAAATCTATTGTTTCTACTGTCTTATATTAATCACAGCCCTACTATCAAAAGATTATCTCATTCTTCTGCCTTTGATGCCATTCCTCCCATATATGTTAATCCACTGTCACTCCACTGTTCCCTTTATTAACAAAAGAGGGAAATAACCCAAGGGAAACAGCAGAATGAGTAACAAAATTTGCTGTGTAATTATGTAACATAATTACTTTTAGCTAATAAGGGTGTTAAAAATTGTAATTTGTAAATGGAAAATATATATATATATATATATATATATATATATGTTTACATATGTATATTTTAAATTAAACATTCTATTCAGTAGTGCCAGATATGCCCAGAAATAATGATAATCAAATGCCAAGTCAAGTGGCTCAGTGCGTTAATACTTCCTTTAATTGATTTTGAAACATTACTTTTTGGATGTCCACATTTCATTAACTTGGCAAAAGTTAAGTTTCAAGGTCATTTCCAAAGCCTTGTCATCTGCAGAGTAGCAGGCCTAGAACAGAACTGCTATGGCAGTAAGTCAATATATTAGTCATTTTGAAAGGTATGCTTTGTGTAGAGATACAGCCTGTTTTAAAATTTAATAGCCTTTAAAAGATGAGCCAAGAAAACTTAAAGAAAGGTAATGGAAAAAAAAAACAACGAAAAAAAAACATGCTAATTACCTTCCCAAATGGCTGCTGAGAATTGCTTTGGATATTGCTGATGCATATATTAAATATCTATCCACTGTGGAAAGCCAGGTAACAAATCTAGTCAGTGTGTCTGTGCATATGTCTTCAATTGAATGTGGTACTGGATGCCAAACTTAAACCACGCAGATCCTACTGTAAGTCTGTGCAAAACCCTAAAGTAGTGGAATCTAGTTTCCATAGTTTCAAATTAAACAAATAAATGAGACACCAAGGAATGCAGCAAAATATTTGTGGTCTGATTAGGTCATATTTGCCATATGTGTGAATGTTAGCAGCAAAATTCTGGTTTACTAAGTGGAACCCATTGCAATGAGTACAACTATACCTTTTGGGGGTGGGAAAAAGCAATTTTTCAAGTTAAAAATGAAGAAATTTCAATTTCTTGAGCTTCATTTTTTCCCCAAAGGTATCCTAAATTTGACATATCCCTGAAAAATTCAAAATCTTAGATTTGTATTAGAATGATAGAAAAATCAATAAATTAAATGTTTGTACTCCTCTTTTAATTTCACTTTGAACTTTGACATGTTAGCTACTCAAAATTAACTGCAAAAAAAATAGTTTTGGAGTCAGAGAATCTGGGTTTGATCCTGATTCTGTTACTAACTTTAATCATAGTTAAACAAATCACAACCTCTCTGGACTTAGTTTCCTCATGTTCTCTAAATCCTATGATTCCCATATAATTTGATCATGTAATAGTTAACAGTCTGTTAAATTAAGAATCCTCTTCCGATTAATTTTTAAAATCCATTTACATAGAACATTTTCACAAAATCACAGAACTGGAAAAAAAGCACAAGAGGATTAGTACGTTGCCCTTAGGAAACTCAGAGCTCTGAGGAGCTTCTAGGAGTGTAACAAACAAAAGTGACAATCTTTTGAGCAAAGAGAATTATAATAATGATAATGACAATAATGTCATAGTTGAAAAAGTTCTTAGATTCTTTATCCCATGCTGCCCTCACAAGACTTCAGTGATTCTGGTGGTGTACATATTATTATTCTCTTTAGAGATAAGGAAATAGGGATCCAGAAAGTGATTTAGTAAAAAGTCCCATAGCTAAGAAGATACAGAGTTAGGAGTCAGCCCCAGATCTTCTGAGGTAGGGTGGAATGTTCTTACAACATCATGTCATCAGTGAGGAAGAAAGCATAGAGAACCTTGGGTATATATATGTGTTGAGGACCATGCCTAGGTGAAGGGGCAGGTCAATTCTCTGAGAGCCTCTGCAGCTGTAAATCATAACATCTGAAAGAATTGCAAAGCAGCCTTTACTGACACAGATGTTGCTTGTGTTCTGGGAATGAAATAAATTAGAGGCAGAGGGAAGAGGAGAGAGGTCAGAGAACCACTGGCAGGTGGCTCCTGTATTGCAACATATATGTATTTGTGTGTGTGTGTGTGTGTGTGTGTGTGTGTGTGCGCGCGCGCGCGCATGGGGGGGGGGGGGTTAGGGAGGAGTGTTGTATGACATAGAAAGGCCTGTTTAATGCTTTCCTGGCCTCCTAACTGCTTCCTTGGCTCTTTCTCCAAACCATAACTCATACTACTACCACTGTTTTTGCAAACATAAAGATCTGATATTTTATTATTGAAAAGCTCATGTGGCTTCTCATTATTGAAAAAAAAAGATCTATTCCTTAGATAGGCATTCAGAGCTGTCGAGGTGGCTCTGATTTAGGTGATCTTAGAGAAACATAAAATAAAAAAAATATTGATGGCATGTTGAAACTCAAGATAAGTGAAGACAAGAAAGATAAGACAAAAAGAACTTAGCTGCCCTCAATAAATTCATCACCAAGTCTGGATGAAATATACCTAAGATACTAAAAAATTGCCAAAGAAAATGGCTGGGGCATTGTGAGGAAAAATCAGTGGGCTAAAGAATCTAAAATACTACCCCCAATTTTAAAAAAAGGGAAGAAGAAATTCTAGTGAGTTTTACTTTCAATCCTAAAAAAAATTTAAGTAATATTTTTATTAAACTAATGGTTATGCACATTTGCAAAAGGAATCAGGGATTACTAAGAGCTAAATTATCCATCAAGAACAGGTCATATCCAGCTAACCACATTTCTTTTTTTTTTTTTTGAAAGGATTATCAAGGAAAGGATTACAGAGTTGTTTTTTTGTTTTTTTTTTTTTTGTTTTTTTTTTTTGGTGGACTTCAAGCTCAATATGATTCAACTATAAGAGAAGGCAATCAAAAGAAGTAATGCTATCCATATATTATGTTGGTAATCCTAGCAGTAAAAGAAACAAGGTAAATGAAGAACCAATGCTATCATAGAATGAGCACTGAATCTGGAGTCATAAAAATTTGGAACAGGAACTTCTCTGGGCTTCAGCTTTCTCTCTCTCTCTCTCTCTCTCTCTCTCTCTCTCTCTCTCACACACACACACACACACACACACTCACACACACAGGTTAGCCTTCATGATTTCTAATTTTCTTTGTTTCCAATGATCTAATGAACACATATACTCCTATTGTTCCCTTCGCTTGTCAGATAATACCTGAAACACTGTGCTCAGTTCTGTGTTCAGCATTTTTTTGGAAGGAATTGAAAAGTTTGGATACATCCAAAGGAAAGATGCTTCAGATAAAAGAAGTCTTCAGAGAAAGGGACATTAAGTGGAAGAGAATATAGAACTGTTTTGTTTGGACTAATCCCATAAGACAGCTAGAAGCAATAGGTGAAGACAGAGAGAAGTAGATTTCTATTTTTATCCTGTTATTATATAAAGCACAAATTCATTACAAGTATCCAGGATCTCAATCCAGGGTGCTTATGGTTGGACCTGAGTAGGACAGAAGGACAGCTCCTAAGTCTGGAACTTTCTAAGTTAAATAAGCCATGTCATTCCAGCTTCACTTACCTCCAAGAAGCATAGTTAGACTCGATGTAAGGAAACATTTTTTTAACAATGGCTGTCCCTAAGAAGGTTGCTCAGGGAATTAAGCAATTCCTTCTTACTATAGAGTTTTAAGCAAAGGACAAATAACTACGTGTCCTTAAAGGTTGTAGAAAGGATTGTTTATACAACCTGGAATATATGGCCTCTGCCACTCTTTTCACACTTGAGATTCTTTGATTCTATATTTCTAGTTTTATTTCATATGAAATCTATTCATATCCTCTACATTTTAATCTAAATAGATTATTTGATATATACATATATTGGATTTAACATATACTTTAACCTATTTAACACATATTGGACTACCTAACACATATTGGGGAGAAGAAGGAGAAAATTTGAAACAGAAAGTTTTGCAAGGATCAGTGTTGAAAAATTACTCATGCATATGTTTTGTAAATAAAAAGCTATAATAATAATAAAAATAGATTATTTGCTATTCCTGTGTTCCTTTTGTCCTTTTCTACCTCCTGGCCTTTGCACACATAATCTCTCATTGTTAAATAGGTTCTTTTCATGCTCCTCATTCTTAAAATCCTTCCTTTTCTAAAAACCTTGCTCAAGTATCACCTTCTTCTTGAAGCCCTCCATAATCCCACAGCTACAAGCAATCTCTTTTTCCTTAAAATCTATCCAGCCATTTGCTCTGATCACTTATTTACATTTTTATTTATATTATACTTATCTGGGGTTTTTTGTTCCCCATGATTAATCTGTAAATTTCTTGAGGACAGGAATTATATACTATTTTCACTTCTGCATTACTAGATCACAATACATTAAAAGAACTCATTCATTCAATTTTTTGTTTTTATGTATATATATTTTTACAGACTGTGTCTTCTCCGGGTTTCTTGTATAAAAGCCTCATTTCTCAAACAAACAGAGAATAGGGTCAAATTTGTAAAAATAAGAGCCATTCCCCTGTTTGATCAATGATCAAAAGATATGAACAATTTTTTAGATGAACTAATTGTAGCTCTCTGTAGCCACATGAAAAAATGCTCTAATTTACTACTGATTGAAGAAATGAAATTTAGAACAATTCTGAAATACTACCACATACCTATTAGGCTGGCTAATAGGACAGAAATAGAAAATTAAAATGTTGGAGGGGATGGGGGAAAAATTAAACATTATTGCATTGTTGGTGGAGTTGTGAATTAATTCAACCATTCTGCAAAGTATTTTGGAACTATGCCCAAGGGCAGATAAAATCATCATATTCTTTGCCCTAGCAAAAGCATTACTAGAATATAAAAAACAAAAAGGAAAAGGACTTATATGTACAAAAATATTTTAACTGCTGTTTTCTGAGGGCAAAGAGTTGGAAATTAAGCGAATGCCTGACACTTGAGGAATGGCTGAACAAACTGTTGTATATAATTATTATGGAATACTATTGTGTTATAAGAAATGATTTATAAGCAGAATGCTCTCAAAAAAGAACCTGAAAAGGCTCCCATGAACTGATACAAAGTGAAATATACTGTGTACAAAGGACCAGGAATATCGTAAGATGATAAACTATAAATGACATAACTATTCTCAACAATACAATAATCCAAGACAACTTTGAAGAACTTAATATTAAGCCTTCCTATCCATATATCATTCATGTGCTATGCATTACTAGAAAAAGAATTGATGGTATCTGAATGAAGATTGAAGAATACTTTAAAAACAAAACAAAACCTTATTTTCCTTAAGGGATCAATTGGGTTTGTTTGGTCTACGTTTTGTTTTACAGTGTGACTATTATCAAAATGTTTTGCATGACTACACATGTATAACTTATATTGAACTGCTGGCATTCTCAATGCAATGGAGAAAATTTAGGGAGGAGAAGGGTGGAGGAGAAAGAATCTGGAACTCAGTTTTTTTTTTCCAATTCTTCTATACTTACTTCTACACATATGCTGCACAAGGAAAATCAAATCAAAAGGGGAAAATGAGAAAGAAAAAAAGAAGTAAACAACAACAATAACAAATGTGAAAATACTATGATGTGATCCCCATTTTGTCTCCATAATTCTTTCTCTGGGTGTAGATAACTCTTTACATTATAAGTTTATTGGAATTGCCTTGAATCATAGTTTGAAAAAAGCCAAGTCCATTACAGTTAATCATCACATAATCTTGTGGTTGTTGTGTACAATGTTCTCTTAGTTCTGCTCACTTCACTTAACATCAGTTTATGTAAGTATTTCCATGCTTTTCTGAAATCAGGCTGCTCATAATTTCTTTTATTATTATTATTAAAGCTCTTTATTTTTAAGAATATATGCATAGATATTTTTCAATATTTACTCTTGCAAAATCTTGTGTTCCAAATTTGTCCCTCACTTCCTCCCACTCCCTTCCCTAGATGACAACTAATCCAATATATGTGAAACATGTGCAGTTCTTCTATACATATTTCCATATTTATCATACTGCACAAGAAAAATCAGTTCAAAAAAGAAAAAAAATGAGAAAAAATAAAATGCAAGCAAACAACAAAAAGAGTGAAAATACTATGTTGTGATCCACATTCCGTTTGCACAGTCCTCTCTCTGGGTACAGATGGCTCTCTCTCTTCATGACAAGATCATTGGAAATGCCCTGAATCATCTCATTGTTAAAAAGAGCCACATCCATCAGAATTGATCATCATTCTTGCTGTTGTTATATACAATGTTTTCCTACTTCTATTCACTTCATTCAGCATCAGTTCATGTGGGTCTCTCAAGGCCTCTCTGAAATCATCCTGCTGATCATTTCTTATAGAACAATAATATTTGTCATCTTAGCCAATGTGTGTAGAGGTATCTAGGAGTACTATTAATTTGCATTTCTCTGGTCAAGAGTGATTTAGAGCATCTTTTCATATGACCAGAAATACTTTCAATTTCTTCATCAAAAAATTGTCTGTTCATATCCTTTTACCATTTATCAATTGGAGAATGGCTTGAATTCTTATAAATGTGGGTCAATTCTCTAAATATTTTAGAAATGAGATCTTTATTAAAACCTTTAAATGTAAAATTTTAATTAATTTAAATTTATTAGTAAAATTTAATTCATGTAAAAAAGTTTATTGCTTCCTTTCTAATCTTCTCTGCATTGAATTTGCCTACATCACTTTTTATGTCTAAATCATGAACTCATTTTAACCTCATCTTGGTTTAGGGTGTTCAGTATTGGTCAATGCCTAGTTTCTGCCATACTAATTTCCAATGTTAGCAGTTTTTATCAAATGGTGAGTTTTTATTCTAAAAGCTGGGGTCTTTGGGTTTATCAAATACTATATTACTATAGCCTTTAGATATTGTGTCTTGTGAATCTAACCTATTCCACTGATCAACTACTCTATTCCTTAGCCAATACGAAATGGTTTTAATGACCACTACTTTATAATATAGCTTTAGGTCTGGTACAGCTAGGCCACCTTCATTTATATTTTTTTCCCAAGAATTCCCTTGAAATCCTTGATCTTTTGTTCTTCCAGATGAACTTTGTTATTTTTTTTTTAGCTCTGTAAAATAATTTCTTGGGAGTTTGACATGGTACTAAATAAATACATTAATTTATGCAATATTGTAATTTTTATTATACTAGCTCAGCCTACCCACAAGCACTTGATATTTTTCCAGTTGATTAAATCTAACTTTATTTGTGAGGAAAGTGTTTTGTAATTATGTTCACATAGTGAAACTCAAGAGTTTTAAAAATGAATTGTGTTTACATGTAATTGGAAAAAAATAGAATAAAATAAAAGTAAAGAAAAAAAGGAAAAAGACTGGATTTTCTCATCTCAACTGGACTGGAAGTGTAGAGGTTTCTCATAGGCCCATTTCTACCAGTAACTGGCATAGGAGCTTTTATCTGTTGTTCACTCATCTGATAGTTTACTTTTCTTAGTCAATATAAAGCCCTTTCTGCTCTTGGGGAGTCATCATTTTGAAGCCAAATTTACTGCAGACACTCATTCTACATAGTCCATTGTAGCTCAAAACTCCCAAGTTCAAAACATCTGCAATATTGTCTCTCCCAGGTAGCTGGGATTAAAGATATGTACCACCATATTGAATATCATAGGTATTTAATGAATGTTTTTTTTAAATTGAACTGAATCATTGTTTTCAGTGTCACACAGAGATGGTAACAATAGCAGCAGCAGCAGCAGCAGTAACCTAAAACAGAGGATAATTCAATATGGTGCCAAATCAAAAGAATCAGTTTATTTGAGGAAGGGAACTGGATTAAGTAGAAAGTTGTTCACAAACATGACAGTAAGAAGGTCAATCAAAAATAACAGTTAAATTAGAATAACCAATTGTGCCTAAGTACAATTTATCTTAATTAAACTACTAAGTATAATCTTTTGGCCCTTGCAAACAGAAGTATATCAAAGTAAAAATTGATTCTATAGCTATTCCAAGTAAGAAAATTGCTGTGAATCTAAGTTCCTTCACATTTCTCTCAATGAAAAGGAACACTTTATATTATTTCTAGAATAAAAGCACTATATAGTGTTATATAATCTGTGAAATGGAAATACTGATACTTATTTATAACATACTCCCTGGACAAAGGGCTAAAAGATATTTTAAAGGATTGCCTCTTGATCCCCCAGATCATGATCATCACAGATGATTCATACTGAGGAATAAATGGCATATTTCAGCTCAAGGCATTAACAATTAAAGTATGTGTAGGTAGTATATTCCCTATTACTAAACATCTTCAAGCAGTATCTGGGTGATGACTGATTAGGGATTCTGTAGAAGAGATTGTGGGTTAGGGACATTTTAGACTCAATGACCCATTTAATAATTGATAGTTCCTTCAAATTTCTAAGTTGTAGGCTATGATTCTAACATTTATCACTGAGTCAACACAAATAGAAATACTCATGAAAAGTTTCTGTGTGTGGAGTTTTCCACTCTAGCATCCTATATAATTCTTATGATATTTAAGTCTGAGAAGGGTTTTAAAAATCATTTAGTGTAATCTCCTCATTTTACAGATGAAGAAACTGAATACTGGGAAGACTATGTGACTGGTTGAAAGAAATGTTCCACATGATAGATATTTGATAAAAATTTGTTGAATAAATGTTTCAGAATAACATTTAATAATAGTTGTTGTCATTATTATATTTTGCAGAGTATAAGTTAACTTATCTTCCTTTTTACATTTGAAATAATAAACTCAATTTTATCAGTAATTTTAATTTTTTATATATCACCAACATCTATAGTTCTATGATAAATATTTTTAAAAAAATGATCAGAAAGCCAATCAGTACATATCTGAAAATATATGTAATATAGGCTTTCCACCTCTGCAAAAGACCTGTGGTAGAAGTGTCTTCTCATATCTCTTCTTTCAAATCATGCTTGTTATTTATGTGTTTTCCATTTTGCTTTTGATTGTTCTTTCCATTTACATTGCTGCAGTCATATATATTGTTTTTGGCTCTGTTTACTTTACTTTGCATCAGTTCTTGTAAATCTTTCTATGCTTCACATTATCTCTCATATTAATCATTTCTTACAGCATACTAAGATTCCATTACATTCGTGTGTTTTACAATTATTTTAGCCATCCCCCAAATGATAGGCAACTACTTTGTTTCTAATTCTTTCTTATCATAAAAACTGCTCTTATAAGTATTTTGATGTAAATGGAGAATTTCTTTTTAACAATGAACCTCTTCAAGTATAATCTTAGTAGAGGAATCTCTGAGTCAAAGAGTATAGAAATTTTAGTCACTTTATTTGCAAAATACAAATTGCTTTCCAAAATGGTTGGACCGATTTACAGTTCTGTCAACGATATATTAATGTGCCTGCCTCCCCGTGATTCCTCCAACAGTGACCATTACCATCTTTTGTTATCTTTGTCAGTCTATAGTGGGTGAGGAAAAATCTTAGAGGGCTGTTTTGATTTACAATTCTCTGATATGGAAACTCTGATAAATAAATTTTCTAAATGTAGCATAACTAGTTAAATATTTAGCAAGTAACAAAGTATGAGTGAATTTTTAGGTAAAGCCCTTTTCACAAGATGTCTTTCAACAACATAAAACCATTTAAGTAGAATGATTTTCGCTTCCCATGGGGTCACCAAGATATGCTTCTTTAGAATATTTTAGGCCATTATCCAAAAAACAAATTATTAACAAGGTTAGAGATGGGAGAAAACACTTCCAATGAAGTAGATCAGGTAAACCATACAAAAGAAAGAATTTGAACTTAGCCTTGAATGACATGTAGGAATTTGGCAGTGTTAATGGAAGAGGGCATTAGCAAGGTACAATTCTAACAAAAACTCAGAATAAAGAAACCACAGAGCCCATTCAAGGAATATAAAATTGTCTTTTTTGGCCACAGTGTCATATGCACAAAAGGAAGCAGTGGGAAGTAAGCCTAAAAATATAGATTGTGCCCAGTGGTGGCAGTCATGGAATACTAGACAAAAAAATGTTGGAATTTCTTAGTTGATAATGGGGAGGGACTAAGGGTTCTGGAGCCAGGGGAACATGATCTGAGCTTTACTTTAGAAAGGTTACATGCAACACCAAGAAAAATGTAGAAAATATTAGCTTGCAAATCATTTCAGTTACATTCACACAGAGGAAGAAAAGAAACATTAGTGACTTCTATATGACAAACATATAGTGCTAAGTGCTTTATTTTCTCACTTGATCCCCACAATAATATTGGGAGGTAGGTGCTATTATTTCTCCCCATTTTGCAGTTGAAGAAACTGAGGAAAACAGAGGTTAAGTGACTTGCTAAGGTAATTGACAAATGTCTAAGACTGAATATGAACCCGACTTCCAAACTCTAAGCCTGACACTTTCTTTATTGTACAAGCAAGCCACTTCAGGGAACAATGACTATCAAGCAGTTAGAAAAAAAGAAAAAATAGTCCTTATCTTATATTTTGTTTTATTTTTTAGCATTAGCTACTTGACAATACTATTTATGATTCTTGTAGGCTTTTAATCAATTTCACATCTTTGCTTAATTAATCTTGGAGTCAGAAGACTAGAATCAGTTCCACTGACTTCCTTTGTGACCTTCAGCTCACTTAACCTTCTTTGAATTTCTGTATCTTTATCTCTAAAAAGGTAAGGTTAGATACATCTTTAAAGAATGCCTTGGGAAGTTGTTGTTTTTTAACTTTTATTTTTCAAGAATATATATATCTACCTCCCTTAATGACTGTGAGATGCAAGTGAGGTAAATCATGTAAAGCAGCACTATATAATTGTAAATCAACACTTCTATCAATCCATCAGCAAGCACTTGCTGTGTGCCAGGGACCATACTCAGCTTAACAAGAATTCATCAGTCCTCATTCTTGAGTAAGTGACATCCTACCACAATTTATATTTCTACTGTTATCATTTCCTTGAGGTTTTACTATTCATGTTTTCTAATTAATAAAAATTATAGTCTAAATTTTTTATACCTGTTAGATAGATCTTTAAAGAATCGCATGGATCCTTTTTTATTTAAAAAAAAAAACTTATGTTTTTAAGAAATATTTCTTGAAATTGTTAATTTACTCAGTGTAACATTTTGACTTTAGTATTGTCAGTGACAGAAAAATAGTAAATTATGCTTCCTTAAATACCGAACTCCAAGGAAGTTAAAAAACACTAAGTTTTGAATTCAACTTATATGTTTAACACTGGTCACTGCTTGATTCAAAGGATATGGGTTCTACATGGCATTTATGAGAAACCTGCAAAGGACGTAAGCAAGGCCTTCTGCCACAGAAGCAATTTGGGTAGCTAACAAAAGATTTGTCTGTGGTATCAAAGGAGGTCAATCTCCCCAAAATTGTATCTTTGCCAGTCCAAAATCCTATCAAAAGCCTCTTGGGCTTCAAAGAGCTCTTAGAAAACAATATTTTGAAGAGCTAAGGGTAAATGAATTAAAAACATATGGATTAGGTTTACTTTGACATATGTATGGGTCTAAGAATTAGGAGAAAAGTATTGAGCAAACCATGTTTTGGGTTTTGCTGACCCCAAAACATTTGAATATGAGTTATAGACCTTTTGATGAACTCTAAGTACTGCTGGGCTTGCCCATCTTTAGTGTTAAGCAAGAAAAAAAAAATGATTCAGAGTTTAAGCCCAATAACAATCTCAGCTTTGAATTTCAAACAAGCCTGGAAGTCTACAGAAATTCACACCTAGACAATTCTTTCAAAAGTAATCTTTTTTATATTGTCCTTGAAAGACAATAATGATATAAATAAAATGATGTCCAAGACAGTTCCTCATTGTACTTAATTTGATCTATTATTCACCTGACACCACTACTTCTGGATTGTCCAGAAATCCACATTTATATGAGGACAGAGACGCAGTACATTCTTTGGGCAACAATTAAGGATCTCCTTACTTACTTAAAGTATTATATAAATGTTTGCTGCTATTATTATTATTATTATTGAGTTGTGATATCCACCAATGTGTAACATCTGCAATAAGAGAAACCTATCCTACTTTTCCTTATAGTGTAAATAAAATTGGAGAGAAAACCCTTTAGAGTTAGGAAAGAAGTGAATTATTTTGAATTTGAGTCTTTTTTTCCATTATTATTATTTAAGATTTTCTGAATTTAAATAAAGAAGTTTTTTTTTAAATCATTCTCAAATAGAAATCAATAAATCAAGCAACCATTGTGTGTTACAGTGTTAGATATAGTGGGAGATACAAAGAACAATGAGATAAAAGAAAACTGATAATAGAAGGTAGTGTACAATATATAAGTTCCTGACATACAAACAATAAGTTTTGTGAGAGTCCAGAAGGTGGACTACACACTGAGGAAGACTGGGGCCTGGGATACTCAAAGAAGGGTTCAAAGAAAAGATAGGACTTGTGCAAAGCCTCAAAAGATGGATGAGATTCAGATCAAAAGAAAAAGGAAGAAAGAATGATGGAGGAAGTCAAGAAAAATGGCCTGTAAGGGTTTAGAGAAGGAAATGCCTAAGAAAGGCAAGTTTGGGGTCACCTGAGCTGTTGTAGAAGATGAGAGAATGAAGGCACTTCACTAAGTTAGAAATGTAAAAAGAATAAGTCAAAATTGCAACAACAACAATAACAAAAATCCCCTATCAGTAGGAATTTAACGTAGTTACTCTGATGGATTTCTATTCCCTTTTTGAGTTTTCTGTGGGAGTCTCTTTCAAATATGAACCCAATCTAGCCAGATGCTCCCAAGGAATTTCTGCCCTCTTTAACAGGTTATGAGTTTTTTACTGTTGAGTTTTCTCAAGTATCTCAGAGCAGCTTTAGAGGGAGAATTCTTTGTAAAAGAAAAATAAAGCACAAAGCCAGGTCCTTTAAGCATAATATTTTCACTGGTGTTCTTTTAGTCAAAGTTCATAAAGGGTGAGAGGGTAGAGTGACCCAAGCTCCTCCTAGAATCAAATTCATGAACTATGTTACCCAGACTTGGATAGTTTCCACAAGTCATGTGATACTCCAAGAGAGTAACTTCATCTCTATATTGCTACAAAACCCACAATCATCCAGATACATTTAATACCATTTTCTTCTCTAAAAAGGCAGATGTACAAAAACTACAGCTGTCTTTTGTATTAAAAAAGAAGACTAAATATTCATCTAAATTAAGGTTAGTTTGATCTTCAATTGCACAAAAGAAACAATGACACTTTGAATGTGCTCAGTGGTAGGGCCCAATTCTATTCTTCCTCCTTCAGAAATTATATGGGGAATGGATAATTCATGCTGTGATTTTCAGAATATCTATGTCATGGCTGTTCACAGCTCTATAATAACAATAATAATAATAACAGTCTACTCATCTGCAGTGTCTTTCATTTGAGATCTCAAAGCACTCATCAACATTAATTAGTTCTCTCAATAAGCAGAGGCATTGTATCATTGTTGAGTGCTTCCTGATACAGCAATGATAATTGTCTACAATCTTTTCTGAGTTTAAATATTTATGGGTATTTATCTTTAAAATGTTTGTTTGCTCCCCTGATGGTGCTTTAAAATTGTGGTCAGCAGAAGTGAAGGGGCCCAAGGTTCTATTTTTGTAACAAGAACTGAGTTCAGTAACAAGGCAAGAGAGTGAAGACAATCATACTTCTTGTCAGAAAACAATTCCTTTGTAGTTCCTGCATAAGCTCTCTGAAACAGCTCTTCTGCTGACCAGCCTTCTTAAACCTTCTGGCTAGGTCTTTATTGTTAAGATGCCCATCTTGACTGTAGCAGCCCAGTGTGGCTCTTGCCTGAGAGCTCCGCCACTACCTTTATTACTCATACTTCTCCATCCTTGGAATGCGCCCTTCAAGTTTGGAAGGTACAATTGTTGGCAGCTGCTATTAACATGTGTGCATGTATGTGCGTGTGCGTGTGCGTGTGCGTGTGCGTGTGTGTGTGTGTGTGTAAAATTAGCCAAGGGGGATGAGATAAGATATATTTTATCTGCATATAGAGCACTTGCCAGTTACTTGGACAAATTCCTGGATGACTTTCCACTACCTTTAAGAGGCAAAGAAGCAACACATTTGCAGGTGTTCCTGTTTCAAACTTGTGACAATCCTTAAGTGTTTGCTTGATTTTAAAGCAGCATGTGGAGAATGTTGATTTTTAAAAATTAAATTATAACCTTTAGATGTATTATATTTCACTGTGTTCTCATGTGTTTTCTTACCCAACACTTTGAGCCGTTATTATTATTCCTATTTACAGATGAATAAACTGGATCTCAGAAAAGATAAATGATTTGGCCATTCCTATGACTGGTAAGTACCAGGTCAGTATTACAACCAGGTTTCCCACTCCTAGTCCAATATTCTTTTTTGGGAAAGTTTTCATGTTGTCATCAAGATTATAAAAGTAGGGTTGAGAAATCACCACTCTAACTTCTGACTCCCCAGCCATATCTCTCTTCTCACAAACAAATGAGATCCAGTTTTTAGCAACCTTGTTCTTAATCTAAACTCTCTTTTATTTTGTTTTTGCTGTTCCCACATTCTTAATAAGACCATAAACTTTATTTCAATCTTTTCTAATAGCTGAGGAAATCAAGGCCCAAAGAAGAAAAATGTTCTTTTGTTGGTTTTTTTTGTTTTGTTTTTTTTTCCCAAGGCAACAAGAAGAAATCAGGTTTGGAACCTAGTTCTTTGATTCTTTAAACTGTGCTGCAATTCTAAAAAGTTTTAGCATTGTAAAATCAAGGCTGCTTTCTTGATGCCTTCTAAGAGAATGTCATAATGGCATTTTATGAATTGAATTTACATTTTATAGTCCAAGATTCCAGATTGGTAACAAACAATGTTGAGACCACACAAACAGTGTCTGGTTCTGCATCTGAGGAGATAATTAATGGAGGGATATGAATTCTCTTATCTGACAAAGGTATCCTCCAAGCACTGGAGAGTATATGTTGATATTGTACTTTAAAAGAGAGGTAAGTCAGTTCCCTTTTTACTGTTAAGTATAAAAATTAGGCCCTCTACAATAGACTAAAACATTGTAAGGAGCAAAAGACTTACACAGCATTAGTGACATGACACTCTGGTGTGAATCAACAGAGGTGAATGTCATCCAAAGGTTCACTTGTGAGCTATGGAACAAGAGCAACAGAGGAAGTCTATTCAAAAACCCAAGCAAAGTAAGAGTTGTGTTTTTCAACCTAGTTATCAAAGTTGTCTGAAGTTCAGTTCTGAAAGCAGACACAGACTTAAGATCTGAAGGCTGGGAATTTGGTTAATGAGATGACTGCTGGAAATATTCAGCCTCAGAAAAATGTACGATTGCAACTAACAGAGGTTGTGATCAACTCTTCAAATTTATGGTATTACATATAGTTTAGAGATACAGAAAAAGAGCCAAGTGGTGAAATAGTTGCAATGCTCTACCCTATGATGTAATTCCATTATTCTCTGCTAACCCCCCTCCCCCTCCATTCCTATTTCCTCAAGAAAGTAGCTACTAGTTTTAAACAGTAAAGCAGCAGAATGTCTTCACTTCACTAGGCAATGCACTTTGTTCATTGTAAAGAGTTATACATCACTACTTCAAATTTGAAAATAATGCTATGGATGATGATTGCACTCTGGACAGAGTTGAAATGATTAATTTATGAGCCATAGTTCTTTAGTCAATGAGAATATGGACAAATTTTTCTTTGACTTGTGGTTATTGCGGTCTTGTGCAAAATCTAATACTCATTGCAACTCTGTGTCTGAGGTTTGAGTTTGACCTGAATTTTTTTCTAAGAAAGAGCATCTGTTTCTCAAATGATCCATCCCAAATAATGTTTTCCAAAAGTCTACACCTTTATTGTAGAAATTCTCTATCAGAATATCCTTAACATATTTCTTCTGTCCTCTATATTTGTAATTGTAAAAGTTCTGTTTTTCCCATTAAAAGTGAACGAGAACAAACATGCATATGATTACAATCATAGGTGTTGGTAGCTTTTGGGAAACAACAGTATCCAAATCATACTTGTAAAATAGGAACAGTTTCATTATTGATTGACCCAATGATGTTACTTCAGTCATTACATATGGCAGTTCCAGAATGACATAGTCAAACAAAACTATGATTTGTCAAAATTCATAGGATTTTACAAAAGGACAAAACAAATGATGTCACTTAGTTCAACACTTTCATTTTATGGGTAAGGGGAATGAGGTCTGGAGAAATTAAACAGACTACTAAAAGCCACATAGCTAGTTAATGATACAGCCTGAACCCCATCTCCTGACTCCTCATTCAAAGCTCTTTTCCCCTATACCATGCCACTTCTTAGATGCTCAGAAAAGCATAGAAACATGCCACTCTTTTGCAGTGGTGGATATTGAGGACTGTCTTTACATGTATTTGGAAAAATAAAATACTATTAAAATAAAAAAAAGGAAAAAAAACATGCTAATCATTACATTGTATTTTAGAAAGGTTTGGTTAAGTCAGTCTAGCACAATCATATATACAATTGAAATTATGTACTACTCTTCTTAAAATACACCAAAGTGGGGAAAGGGAATTTTATTTTGGTTGTATCATTTAGAGCTCTTCCTTTCCCCTATAATTTCTGTGATGCACTGCCCTTTTCAACAGAAGCAACCTATGACATTTTCTAAAAATGGCTATGACCAAACTGCAGGCTTCCAAATAAATCTGATACAACAACAAAAACAGAAAATTTTCAAGCTCAGAAACTAAAGTAATAGGATAATATTAAGTCCCTCTGCACACAATTTCCCTCACTCAGAAATTGATAATGCAATAAAAATCATCAAACTAAAAGTTTGGTTATCTAACGATTATGATATCTAATGAATCAAAAGAGATGAGACTAGGAAAAAAAAGTGAAAACCTCAGTGGCTATAAACTTCTCTGATCAGAAAAGAGCACTTAACAAACAGGGATTGGAAAGGAAAGTTCCAGTAACAAAGAATGGCAAAAACATATTCCTGCAATAATTAATAAGATGTTTTCAAAGTTGCTACTACTTCTAAGAAATTATCCAACATTTCAAAAGGATCCTAGTAATATTTCTGGGTGAGGGTAAAGGAGAGTTGGGAAATAAAGAAAGGGACAGAATGAAGATGAGGCCTCATCTTCGTTCTACATATACTAGTATTCAATCTATAAGGTAGGAGGAGCTATTTTGATGTAAAAAAAAAATTTATCTCACAGAGGCTGAACCAATTAATTAGCATTTATTAAATATGATTTCATTATATAAGAAATAACAGCAGCCCTAAGATAGTATACATAATGGATCGATTTACTTAATAGTCTAATCTAATTTAAGTTGATCATTAAGATGGAAGATTTTAAAATTTCTTAATATTTTTCTTCCTTAATGATTATCTATTCTTTCATATACAGATAACAATAATCCATAAAGAAGCAACAGAAATTCAAGCATGAGAAAATACACTTATTAACATATTTAAATATATAATCTGTTTTATTTTACTTACCATTCCATGGTTCAGCCAAGCAGGAATAAAATTATCAAGTAACTTCGGATAAACCATCTCTCTATCATAGATGTAGATGCTCCAAAACACAGTCACAACAAACTAGGAAAGGGACAAAAATAAATAAATAAATGAGTATAAATTGCACACAGTTTAATCAATTTCAACAAACATTTATTAAGAGACCTATGCACAACACTGCACTGGGCACTCAGAGAAACAAAAATAGGATTCTGACTTCATGGAGCTTTCTTTCTAGTGAGAAATGTCAGATACAGAGATAATTAGAATGCAAAATAACATAGAATCATACAATATAAAGAAACAAGATATTTTAGAAAGATGAAGAGAAATAATATGTGAGACACAGGGAAAAGATCATTGTATACTGGTGGTATCAGGGAAGGTTTCAGAAAGAAGGAGGTGTCTATCCAGGATTTAAAAGATATAAGTTGACTAATGCAGGAATTTGTTTTGCTTAAGTATGTATATTTGTAGCAAGTTTTGTTTTTCTTCCTTTATCAATGGGGAGAAGAGCAGGAGATGAGAGGGAGATAATTTAGAACAGAAAATAAAAGTGAATTTTTAAAAGAAAGGATCTAAGCAGATAAAGGAGAGGGGGAATATACTGAACAGAGTGTGATTTAATTTGCCTGGAGCTTAGTGTATATGTGGAATGTAGAATGAGATAATACTGAAAAAAAAAATCACCATGCTTGTCATTTCTTACAGTACAATTATATTCCCTTACATTCATATACCACAACATACTAGAGAATGAAAGGATTTCAATAACAGGCATGAACCTTAAAGACAACTTGATAGGCAATAGAAAGCCATATAGACTTTTGAATGGAGGAATGGCATGACTAATTCCTCTAAAGATATTTTTATTTATAACATTATAGTCACTGCAAAAATTATTCTCATGGTTTTATTTACTTTTCAGTTTTCTCTAAACTCATAATTCTCACCATTTATCTCAGCATAATAATATTCCGTTATATGCTTAAACCTTTATATGTCATATATTCACATACTACTAATTTGTTCAGTAATTCCCCAACTGATGGGAAACTCCTCCTGAATTTTAGTTATTGCTGCATTAAAAGTTCTTCTATGAATATTTTAAAGTAGCCTTTTATTTTTTCCAATTACATGTAGAGATAATTTTAATATTAATTTAAAAATTCAAATTCCAAATTTTATTCCTCCTTTCCTTCCTTCCCCTCTACCCTAACATGATAAGCAATTTAATATAGCTCGTGTGTGTGCAATCACATGAAACATATTTCCATATTAGTCATGTAATAAAAGAAGAAACAGGCCAAAAGGAGGAAAAAAAACATGAAAAAATAGTATATTTAAATCTGCATTCAAACTCTTATCAGTTCTTTCTCTGGATGTAAATAGCATTTTCCAGCATAAGTCATTTGGAATTGTCTTAGATCACTGTGTTGCTGAAAAGAACTAAGTCATTCACAGTTGATTATTGTACAATGTTGCTCATATTATGTAAATTGTTCTCCTGGTTCTGCTTCATTCTGCATCAGTTCATGTAAGCCTTTTCAGTTTTTTTTCTGAAATCACCCTGCTTGTCATTTCTTACTGCACAATCCTATTCTCTCACATTCATATACCACAACTTGTTTATCCATTCTCCAATTGATGAACATTTCCTCAATTTGCAGTTCTTTGCTAAGACGAGAGAGAGAGAGAGAGAGAGAGAGAGAGAGAGAGCGAGCCCCATTTCTCTTTCTTTGATATTTTTGAAATATATGCCTAGTAGTGGTATCATTGGATTAAGCATTACATTTAATATGGTAGCTAATAATAATAATAATAACTAACATCTATATAGAGCCCACTATGTACCAGGGTTTGAGTACTTTACTATCAAAAACTCATGATGAAGTGATTTGCCCAAAGTTACAGAGCTATTTGAACTCAGGGTCTTCCTGACTCCAAGCCCAAAGCTTCATCCCTTAATTGCATTTAACTTGACAAAATAAAAAAGCAAAAATGATTTGAAGGTACAAAAGATAAGGTAAATGAATGAGAAATGGGGATATTTTAAGAAATTAAAAATAGCAAAGTATTGTGCCACCTAGCTGTCTATTGCCAAACTACTTCCAGAATGAGTCGATTAATTCACAGCTCCATCAGCATGTTTTTGTTTGCATCTTTTTACAAATATAAATCAGATGGGCCAATGATCTAACATTTTTATCCCCTTATCATTCCTCATGAGAGCAACAATACTTCATTTCATGACTTTTTACAAAGCGTGTTCTAGGAGTTTTGGCACAGGATCAAGAGACAAATCCAAATGAATCTCTCAATTATATTGATTATGACTTAACACAAGTTTAGGCAAGTCATTTAATATCTTCCCCTTAACAAGATGAGAATTTACTGATTATTAATGTGCAATGTATGTACATTACAAAATCCATTTTTTCCTATCATTTTAGTTTTTTTGGTGAGGTAATTGGGGTTAAGTGACTTTCCCAAAGTCACACTGCTAGGAAGTATTAAGTGTCTGAGGTTGCATTTGAACTCAGGTTCTCCTGACTCCAGGGACAGTGTTCTATCCTCTATACCATCTAGCTGCCCCATTTATAATATGATCCATTTTTAATAAAACCCCAATCACTTACATTTTATATTAATTACTTTGTAGCTTACTTGAGTCAAGATTTTAATATCTGAGTGGCAAACACAACTTATTCAATAGGCCTTTTTATAGTCAACTGGATTTTTAACTCAGCTTTATCCTATTGCCAATTGGCATTTGCTCAAGATATGTAAACACATTAATATTATTTTGATGAAACTAAGCAGGAAAATCATTTGGTAAGAAAAATGTATTCTAAATATGAACAGAAATATTCTTTACATTATCCATGCAATTACTTTCTTTGAATACTCTGAATGATTGGGAATTAATGGTAACTAACTTTACAAAGAAAAGTTTTGTCAAAATTCAATACCCATAATATTAATCCTTTAACTCACATAGGAACAGAGATTATCTTCACCTCCACTTTATGATATAAAGTCCCTTTTTCACTCAAGAGCTATATCAGGTTTCAGGTGAAGACTATGAATGTAATGATAATATAACATCATTAATATTAGTCCTAATAATTTAAGATTATATGATGTTAGAGTTTAGGTTAAACATCTTTCTACTACATGAAGGAGGAATTGGGAGTTTTCTAAGCAAATTAATGCAATACTACACATTTAGTTTAAGTTTAAGATCTGTTCATTTCATTTCTCCAATGTGTAATTCAATCCAACTGAAAGTCTTACAAGATATAAATCTATATTTTAAATTCTGGAGATACAAAGATTCCAAAGTTTCTCAGTATGCTTACAATCTATATGCTACAACACACATAAATATTATTTATTATGTAGCACCTACTGTGGAAAATGATTTCTGTATGCCTGATAGTTTAGTGCTTCTCTATCTTCATATTATTGTCATATTTTTTTGGTTTTTGACTTTGTATCCTCAGTCTAACACCCAGAAAAGATAAGGCTAGAAATGGGGACTGGACCTGGTATTTCCAAGAGAAGCAGTTCACTTTACTAGCACAAGTCAGATCAGAGTAAAGGTTAGAGAACATTCTCTGCAACCTAAAGTGTTAGTTGCATAGAGCAAAGCTGCTTAAACTATGGATTGCAAACCCATATGAGGTCACCTAATTGAATATGGAGGCGCAAAATTATGTTTTATTATTAGCAAATGTTGGGTTTTTATGTCAATTTTATATATGTAGATATCCAGGGTCACATAAAAATTTCTTAATGAAAAATGTGAGTGGGAAAAGTTTAAGAAGCCTTGGCCTAAAGCACTGGGGATAGAGTAGAGAAAGGAAGAAGAATTTATTAAGTATACACAATGAACTTGGCATTTACTATACGCTATTTGAGCATTCTCTGACAGGTGGGGTCAAAAGTCACATAGTATAGGGTAATGAAGGGGAAGAAAGAGAAAATACTAAGTATTTATACAATACCCACAATGTGCTAGGCACTACACTAGGTATCGTATAAATATTATCTCATTTCAACCTCACAATAACCCTGGGAAATACATATTATTGTCATCCTCACTTTATAATTGAGGAAACTGAGGCAAAAGTAACTTGTCCAGGATTACACAGTAAGTGTGTGAGACTAAATTCTAATTCAAGTCTCCATGACTCCTAGGCCCAGCACTCTAGCCACTGAACCACCTACCTACTCTACTCACCAAAGTGTTAGTCACTGTCATAGAGGCTATCTAGATGGGATCTTCGAGATGTTCAAAGATCTTTGTTCGAGATGCTTTTGCCCAGGGTCATACAACTAGTCATTGTTTGAGCCTGGATTTGAACTTAGGTATTCCTGACTCGAAGCCCAGTGCTCTATCTACTGTACCAACTTTAGGATTTGCTAGCACAGGGGTGAAATATAGGATAGCAGGCAAGAAATAATAGGACAACAGCTCAAAGGAATAGCACAGTCAAAAGGAAGGAATTTTTGTTATTAAACTAGAGAAGATCCTATATTCCAAAGAATTCAAAGGAAAAGAAAAAAGGTCTGTAAGTACAAAAAATTTTATAACAGCTCTTTTTTTGGAGTGGCAAAGAACTGAACATTGAGAAGTCCATCAATTGGTAAATGGCTGAACAAGTGGTGGTGTATTATTGTGATGGAATACTAATATGCTCTAAGAAATGTTGAGCAAGATGCTATCAGTAAAACCTAGGAAGATTTACATAAACTGATGCAAATTTAAGTGAGAAGAACCAGGAAAACATTGTAACAGAAATCCTGTATGGTGATCAACTGTGACTGATTTAGCTATTCTTAGCAATACAATAATACAAAACAATTCTGAAGGATTTATAAAAATGCTATCTTTCTTCAAAGAACGGACTGATAGCATATGAATGCATATTGAAGCATACTTTTTAAAAAACTTTTTATTGTTTTTAATTTTGTAATTAATTTAATTTTTAATTTTAATTTATCTTTTGCAACTGGCTAAAATGGAAATGGTTTACATGTCTACATACATATAATCTATATCAAATTATTTGCCTCCTTAAAAGGAAGAAGAGGAAGGAGAAAATTTAAAGTTCAAAATTTTAAAAACGAATATTAAAAAATTTTGCTTACACATAATTGAAAAAAATTAAAATTAAAATTAAATAAACTAGAGAAGACCTGAAAATGTTTGCACCTATAGAAAAGAAAGCAGCTAGTGGTAAGATGCTGAAAATAAAAAAGAGATTGATCAATGGAACAAGGTCACAAAAATTAAAAAAATTAAAAACAGGAGGAGAGGGGATAGATTGAGGCCACACATGGAAGAGCTGGCCTTGGCAAGAATAAGGATAACCTTCCTCCGAGACTGGAACCAAAATAAAGGCAAAGAGTGAGAGAAAAGACTGAGTGATTTTCAGATATAGAGGAAGGAAAACGAGGGAGGTCACAACAGATGGCCTCAAATGTTTTCAATAAAGTAGGAGGTGAGATCATCTCCTAGAGAGCAGAATTGAGTGTTTGAGGACAGAGAGTTATGTTTGGAGAAGCCAACACAGGGGAAAAATAGGCTGTAGGGGAAGTATTTAGCAAAGACTGTTTTTTTTTTTTTTAATTTCAAACAAGTTTCATTAAAAATTGTATCATTTGTTATTCTTACATTTTAATTAGAGAAGATACCATAGGAACCATAGTGGAAAGATCACTGAATTTACAGTACAAAAACATGGGTTCAAATTTCAGCTCTTCTAATGTACTACCTATGGGGCTTTAATAAGCAAGTGACAACTTCTCTGGGTTTCAGTTTTTGTTTTTGTTTTTATAATCTGCAAAAGGAAGGAACTAGACTTCTAAGCTCCCTTCTACTTCTAAAACCTATGATCCTCTCTTTAGGAATGCTTGTTTTACTGTAGGAAGGAGGATACAATAAAGCTCCCTATCTCTTGGGGCAAGGGAAAAGATTATCATTTGGAAATTTTCACAAATCAGATAGCATTTCCCACACCCTCACTCCTTCTTACTTCTTAAATTTTCATGCTGCTAATAACAACTTCTCAACTGAAAAGCCATCTTCTATTGTGGGGATTTTTAGAAGTTTATTTATTGCATAAAACCTTTATTTTAAAATATATTTCCTACAGAAAAGTCATTTTTTATGAGGTCTTATCAGGAAATCTGTACCACAAACACATTTGCTGTGTTCATGAACATAATAAGCATTTTAAGCATGTGTCCCTAGTGACAATCTTGGAAAGTTAATTTCTGCATAGGAACTAGATCTGTGATTGCAATAGAGGAAAATCCTGGGAAAGGCAACTCACTTTATCAGTACAGGTGGAAATCCTTCTTAGCTACGTAAGTCTTAAAAAGAGCTGCCTAGTAAAGGATTGACAGATGGCTTGCCTAAGGGTCACATGGCCAAGATATATATATATATATATATATATATATATATACACACACACACATACATGTTCATGGAACATGTATGCATTCATTCACTTAACAGATATTAATATGAGGACTTATAATGTAGTAGACATCATACTTGGTACAGTAATGGATATTAAGGTGAATAATATTAGAAAGACAAGTATAATGCTAGACACAATGTAATAAATACAATAAGATAAAAGCAAAATGATCTAAAAGGTCAGTTAAATAACACATGGTTAGAAACAAAAGAAGACTTCATAAGGGAAGCAATGACATTAAAATTGGCCTTGAAAAATGAGTAGAACTTTAAATAGCAAAGATGGGAAATAAGCCATTTCACAGAAAGGAAAAGGTATAGTCAGGGAATCACTGAATATTATAATGGAGGAAAAACACAAAAAAGGAGAATATCAAAGGAAGGAGTTTTGTTCGGGAAAATCACAGAAATAAAAATGGAACAGCAGGACAATCTGCTGACACTATGAAAGAATTTTAAGAAGAAACTGAGAATCAACAGTGACAAATTATGAAGAGAAGTAAAGGATGCTGAGGAACTAAAAGAGGTCATATGGTAACCAAGAGTTTATTGGAAATATTCAAGTTATCTCTATCAGAATGGCAAGGTCAAATCCATATAAGTGGAAGATGAAATAGAAGTGTAAGTAGAAAGTATTCCTTCTAAAATTGTGATGGTGAGAAGGGAAGGAGAAAAATAGTAGTTGTAGATTGTGACCACCGCACTAGCATCCAGGACACCCCAGAATCAGCCGGAGTCAGGATAAGCAAAAGTCCTTAGTCTTTATTCTTGGTCTTTAGACACAGGATTGAACAGGATGGAAGCAGAATCTCCACGACTGACTTCTCCTTTGTCCACCACCAAAGTGTGACTCTGGTTCGTCTTACTTAGTCCCTTAGTCCTGCCTACAATCCTCTGTACACACCAATCATTGAGCCAGCACAGGATAGTGGGAAGGACCATTTTCCAAGCATATGCCCATAGAGTATTGCCCAATCAGTAATTAGCCCTAAGTGCTTGAACTGACCTCAGAGCAAAGACTCAAGAGTTTCAGACCTCTACAATAGATGAATCCAACAATTCAAGATGGATTTGAAATGGATTTTAGAAAGCAATATCCAAAAGTTACTAAACCGTGCATACCTTTTGACTGAAGTAAAAACAATGAGGAAAAGGATGATTATGGAATATGAACTGGATGAAACAATAAATGGATAATAGGAAGATTGGGGGAAATTTGAGGAACTGAAGGACACAACAAGGAAACATAAATCAAAGAGACTTAAAGGAATAGAAAAAATGGAGAGCAAAGGATCTTTAGTCAGAAGGGATTAATGTCAGTATTTTGGATTTTGGAGAAAAGACAGTTCTGAGTGACGGTAGATTCAAAGGCTAGTGTTAAGTGTTCCTCAAGTAAAGAAAGTAAAGACTACTGATATTCTCAAAGTGGAGAAATTAGAAGGACAATCAGAATGGATGATAAGTACAAGGAGAGTAATAAAAGTGCACAGGATGGGAGGAAGATGATAATCCAAGTAGTGAAATCATATTGGAAGGCAAAGTTAGTAGGTGTGATTTGATGTGATACAACATAGACAGTTAAGTGATGATGTTGATATCATAGTCTGGAAAATGCAATGAGGATTAAGAAATATGTCTGTCTTTCCTCTTTATGCCATGAGCTAATGAATTAGAAGAGCCTTTCATTGGAAATGTCTGTGAGGGAAGTGATATGTTAGGGAAAAGCCAGGTTTCTACTAATGTAGAAAGGAGTGCTTCTTGCAGATGATCGTAGAGATTGCCTAGGATATACTGGAGTTCTGTAGAAAGAGTTTACAAGAGAGGTAGACAAGGTTGGAACAGGCCTTAGGAATAGGAATAAGGAATTTATTGGCAAAGAGAACATAAGAGAAGATAGCATTGGTATTTAGGAAGGCAAATAGGGTTAAAGGCTGAGAGGAAGAATGGAGGGTTATATTATTGATAGGGGATCAATGACTACTTTGAAGAACATTTTTTTGTTATTCTAATTGTTTGCAGAACTAATAAGATTACTGAAATACTGAATTGATGATGTGTGCCTGTGTGAACCTGTATCCCATGTAATCATGGAGATTCCAAAAGATATTTCACCACAGTCATTTTTTCTTAAATTCCTGGATAACTCATTTATTAAACTCACACTCACCTCGTGACATACAGAACCAGGATAGTAAAGTAATAAGATACTGGAATCGGAGTCAAAAGATATGAATGCATGTCCAGGTTCTGTGTCATACTTGACCCTGGATAAATCACTATTCCTTTCTTCATCTATAAAATAAGGAGATTATGCTATGTTATTTCCAAGTACTTTTCCATCTCTGATCCATGATTATTTGTAATTTTCATTCATAGGTTCACTCACTAGACTGATTCAAATTCATCCAGTTTGCAAAACTATTTCTATGTATCATAGGTCAGTGCCCTATTTCTGGAAATTTGCTTTTATTATTATTTCTGCAAAATAGATATTACTAATAATATAAATATGAAATTTATTTAGCCCTCCATTAAAATTACCATTATGAATCAGAGAGTACAACAGTTCTTAAGTGCTATGACAACAGGATATAAGTTTTAACAGGTCCTATAGCAAGCT
The DNA here is from genome assembly GCF_902635505.1 of Sarcophilus harrisii. Classification (NCBI taxonomy): domain Eukaryota; kingdom Metazoa; phylum Chordata; class Mammalia; order Dasyuromorphia; family Dasyuridae; genus Sarcophilus; species Sarcophilus harrisii. The sequence goes on from NC_045429.1 coordinate 150,571,130, forward strand.
AAAATGGCTTTGAATATGACAGATGTAGACTAGATTAGCAAAGTGTGAGTTTCATCACCAGATTGGCTAGAAAGTAATGTTATTCCCATGTTCTAACACTTAATACAGTACTTGGAACACAACAGAATCTTAATTTTGCTGAATTGATTCATCACAATGACACACTGAAGAAATCACAGATCCCTGAATTCAATAGAATTATAGCATAGTTATCTGTTACCTGTTATCTGGAATATAATCAAGACATATAGTTTTGGCTCCAATGTGAAGTATTACTGTAGTCGTTGTGATGGTAGCGTAGTAGATGTCAGTGTAGTAGTAGTGGTGATAGTGGTGGTGATGGTGGTGGTGGTAGTAGTAGTAGTAGTAGCAGTAGTAGTATTTTGAGACCAGGCCTCCCTATCTCACTGATCAGCATAGGATTTTCAATCTAATATTTCTGTCCTAGTCTTCCTTAAGCAACCTAGTGGGTCCCTACTCTTGAGGGTTCACCATATTGGTATTGGACTTAGCACCTTATTCTGAGTTCAAGTGATCCCTCAGTCTTAGACTCATCATAAGTAAGGATTGTAGATGCTCCTCATCATGCTTGCCCCCATTATAAATTATAAGAGTCATATACTTTTCTATCAGTTAGATAGGTCCAATTTGCCATGGAGTTGGTTATTTTTGCCCAGTGAGTTACCAGGATAAATGAAGACATAAATTGTTTTAGATATGATAAGAGTTGGTAAAATGAAGATGATTATCAAGAAAATAAAGTCCCATCATCTAAACCATAACACTAAACTGTCAGGAGAAAAAGCTATCCAAATAACCCTGATGATCAAATTATTCCCTTGATAAACACATAGTACATAGTTCCTTAACCCTTCTATATGCTTATCCTCTTAATGAGATGGTCCTCACTAAAAATAAATTTGAACCCTATTATCAGGGCACGGGGATGTGACAAAAATAAGTTGTGTTGGACAGACTAAGTGATTTTGAAAGAGTACACTACTCTGTAAAGAAGACCCTTCTTTGTGCCAAGGTGGGCTGCCCATCCAGTTTTTATCAAGCACCTGTTCCCTCAAATGACTTCTGGCCAGAAGTGACATACTGTACTTGAAGGGTCAGTGAAAGAAAAAGCACAGTCATTCTTGGACCATTCAGGCTCCCTCAATGAAGTACTCCATTGCACTGAAAATCTATCTGAACTCTGAGACCATTAGAATTCCATAGAAAAACTAAACTCATCATCTCTCATTTCAGCAAGAATCCTCATTTATTGACATGTCATTTGAATTTCAATGTAATCAATAGGAAATGAACTAAAAGATTGATGCAAACCAGTTGCAGGCTTCTTTTCTTCCAAAAAAAGCAGCTTCATTACTAGAAGCTCTCTACTGCTCTACTACTCTACTACTCTACTACTAGCCCTCTCTGGGATTAGGGTGGAAAGGAGAAGGTAAAGGAGAAGAAAAAGGATGAAAAAGGGAGAAGAGAACAAAAGAAAAAAGGAGAGAAGAGGAAGAAAAGAAAAAAGAGGAAAAAATAACAAGATAAACACAAAAAGATAGATACATAGATAGAAAAAAAAAAGAAAGAGGAAAGGAGAGGTAGAGAAAAAGCAATGAAGACATAATTAAAGAGAGAGAGCGAGAGAGAGAGAGATAATGGGAAAAGAAAAAGAAAAGGGGAGAAACAAAGGAGGATAGAGAGGAAAAGAAAGGAGAGCAAGGGCAAGAGATTCCTTCAATAAAAAGGCTTATCTGCTTATCTGCTGTTTAAATCAGAAAATGTCATTTTGAGAGATTAAGAGAGTAGACTTCAAAGTAGTGTGTCTCAGAAGCCCAAATTTCATGAACAACAAAAGTTCAAACTTAAAATTCAAATCACAGGGATGCAGCCAAGAAGGCAGAAAGTAGACAGGCCTTTATCTGGCTCTTCCTGTAGCCCTTTAGAGTAACACAAGATCAATCCTCTGAATTGGTTCTGCAGTGACAGAACACACAGATATTTGGAATGTATCAAGTTTCCAGCAGGTTTTTTTTGGAAGAACTTCAAAAAAGATCAGTTTTAATTGGGCATTTTGATTTGTTTCAATCAAAAATAGAAAAATAGAAGATGTAAAATATCTCATTGGAAAAACAATTGACCTGGAAAATAGTGCTAGGAGAGACAATCTAAGAATTATTGGACTTCCTGAAAATCATGATGAAAAAAACAGCCTAGATGGCATCTTCTAGGAAATCATCAAGGAAAACTGCCTTGATGTCCCAGAATCAGAGGGTAAAACAGCCATTGAAAGAGTTCACCTCCTGAAAGGGATTCCAACATGAAAACCTCAAGGAACATCGTAGCTAAATTTCATAATTATCAGATCAAAAAAAAAAAAAAGTATTTCAAGCAGTCAGGAAGAAACAATTCAAGTATCAAGGAGCCACAATCAGGATTACCCAGGACCTAGCAGCTTTCACTTTAATGGATTGAAGAGCCCAGTATCTAATATTCCAAAAGACAAAAGAACGTGCATTATAGCCAATAATCAACTATCCAACAAAATTAAGCATTATCTTTCAGGGATAAAAAATGGACATTCAATGAAACTTTTACTTCTGATGAAAAGATCAGAGTTGAACAGAAAATCTGATCTTCAAGTACAGAACTTAAGAGAAGCATAAAAAGGTGAAAAAGAAAGAGAAAAAAAAACTTTCTTTTAAAAGTTAAAAAGCTTACATTCCTATATGGGAAAATGATATGCTTAACTCTTGAAATCTGTATCTCTGTTAAGAGTGTACTTGGAGGGTGCAGGTATAATTTGGTTTCATTGTAATCATATAAAAAAGAAGGAGGAAAAGGAATTCTGCAGGAAGAAGAGGAAAATGGAGTTAAAATGGGACATACTCTCATGAAGAGGCAAAAAGACCTATTATACTTAAGGGAAAGAAGAGAGGGGGATGAGCACTGTGTAAATCTTACTCTTACCAGATTTAACTCAAAGAGAGAATATCAGATATATTTACCTTCACAGAGGAACTTGTCTCACCCTATAGGGAAGTAGGAAGGGAAAAGAAAGGAGAAGGTTAATAAAAGGGAGAACACAAATAGAAGGGGAAAGGTATAAAAAAGAAAGAAGGTCTGTAAAAGGGGAGGGCTGTTTGAGGGAGGTGGTAGTCAGAAGCAAAATACTGGGGAGGAGGGAAAGAAAGTATAACTTGGTGAAAACAAGATGGTGGGAAATACCCAGTAATTTTAACTGTGAATGTGAATGGAATGAACTCTCCCATAAAACAGAAGCTGATAGCAGAATGGATTAAAAGACAAAATTCTATAATATGTTGTTTACAAGAAACACATTTAAAGAAGGATGATATATTCAGAGTAAAAGTAAAAAGCTGGAACAGAATCATTTATTCTTCAGCTGAAGTTAAAAAAAAAAAAGCAGAGGTAGCAATCCTTATTTCAGATTAAGCAAAAACAAAAACAGATCTAATTAAGAGATAAGAACATTAACTACATCTCACTAAAGGGTACCATAGGTAATCAAGTAATATCAATACTAAGCATATATGCACCAAGTGGTATAGCATCCAAATTCCTAGAGAGGAAGTTAAGAGAAGTATAAGAAGGATTATACAGCAAAACTGTACTAGTAGGGGATCTCAAACTTGCTCTCTCAGAACTAGATAAATCAAAACACAAAATAAATAAGAAAGAAGTTAAGGAGGTAAATAGAATTCTAGAAAAATTAAATATGATAGACCTTTGGAGAAATTGAATAGAGATAGAAAGGAATGTACTTTTTTACTCAGCAATACATAGAACCTATACAAAAACTGACCATACATTAACAAAATCAAATGTAGAAAAGCAGAAATAGTAAATACATTTTTTTCCAGATCATGATGCAATAAAAATTATATGTGATAAAAGGCCTGGGGAAAATATACCAAAATTTAATTGGAAACTAAATAATCTAATCCTAAAGAATGAGTGGGTAAAACAACAAATCATAGATACCATCAATAATTTCATCCAAGATGATCACAATAATTAGATATATACCAAAACTCAAAAATGAGAAATATACCAAAATTTGTGGGATGCAGCCAAAGCAGTTCTTAGGGTAAGTTTTGTATCTCTAAATGTTTACTTGCATAAAATAGAGAAAAAGAAGATCAATGAATTTGCATGCAACTAAAAAAGCTAAAAAAAAAAGAACAAATTAAAACCTCTCAATTAAATAACAAATTTGAAATTCTGAAAATAAAGGATTAGATTAATAAAATTGCAAGAAAATTTGAATTAATAAACAAAACTAAGAGCTGGTTTTTATGAAAAAAATAGATAAAATTTTAGTTAATTTGATTAGAAAAAAGGAAAGAAAATTAAATTGTTTGTATCAAAAATGAAAAGGGGTGACTTTCCCTCAATGAAGAGGAAATTAGAGCAATACATCAGGAGTTCTTTTGCCCAACTATACATCAATAAATCTGATAATCTAAGTGAAATGGAGGAATAATTACAAAAATACTTACAGATTGCCCAGATTAACAGAAGCAGAAATAAATTACTTAAATTGTCCCATTTTAGGGGGGGGAATGAATAAAGTATTAATCAGCTTGCTAAGAAAAAATTCTCATGTTAATTCTATCAAACATTTAAGGAACAATTCATTCCAATACTATACAAAATATTTGGAAACATAGGAAAGAAGAAGTCCTACCAATTCCTTTTATGACACAAATATGATGCCGATAACTAAACCAAGTAGGGTCAAAACAGAGAAAGAAAATTATAGATCAATTTCCCTAATGAATATTGATGCACAGATCTTAAATAAAATATTAACAAAGGCATTACAGCAAGTTATTGTCAAGGTTAATATAATATGACCAAGTAGGATTTAATACCAGGAATGAAGGGCTGGTTCAATATTAGGAAAATTATTAGCATAATTGACTATATCAATAACCAAATGAACAAAAATCATATAATTATCTCAATAGATGCAGACAAAGCATTTGAATCCAAAACCCATTTCTATTAAAAACACTAGAGAATGAAAGAATAGATGGTGTTTCCCTTAAAATGATCAGTAGCATCTATTTGAAACCATCAGCAGCATTATGTGTAATGGTGATAAAATAGAGCCATCCTCAATAAGCTCAGGGGTGAAACAAGATTGCTCACTATCATCATTACTATTTAATATCATATTAGAAATGTTAGGTTTGGCAATAAGAGAAGAAAAAGAGATTAAAGGAATTAGAGTAGGTAATGAGGAAACCAAATTATTATCTATCTCTACAGATGATATCATGGTAAACTTAGAGAATCCTAAAGAAGTAACTAAAAAACAATTCACAACTTTAGCAAAGTTGCAGGATACATAATAAATCCACATAAATTATTAGCATTTTTATATATTACCAACAAAGTCCAGCAGCAAAAAATACAAAGAGAAATTCCATTTAAAATAACTGTAGATAAAACAAAAATATTTTGCCAAGGCAAAATCAGGAACTATATGAACACAATTACAAAATACTTTCCCCATAAATAAAGTCAGATCTAATCAATTGGAAAAATATCAAGTGCTCATGGATAGGCTGAGAAATAAAAACAATAATATTGGAGAACATTATTGAATACAAAATGGATAATTTTGATTATATTAAGTTAAAAAAATTTTATACAAACAAAATCAATGAAGACAAGAGTAGAAAGGAAGCAATAAACTGAGAAAAAATTTTACATCCAAAGATTCTGATAAAGGCCTCATTCCTAAAAAATAGAGAATTGACTCAAATTTATAAGAATTCCAGCCATTCTCCAATTGATAAATGATCAAAGTATATGAACAGATAATTTTCAGATGAAGAAATTGAAACTATTTCTAGTCATATGAAAAAGTGCTCTACATCACTACTGATCATAGAAATGCAAATAAAAACAACCCTAAGATACTACTATACACCTCTTAGATTGGCTAAGATGACAGGAAAAGATAAGGGTTAATGTTGGAGGGGATGTGGGAAAACTGGGACACTAATACATTGTTGGTGGAGTTGTGAACTAATCCAACCATTCTCAAGAACAATTTTGAACTATGCCCAAAGGGCTATCAAACTGTGCATACCTTTTGATCCAGCAGTGTTTCTACTGAGCTTATATCCTAAAGAGATTATAAAGGAGGAAAGGGATCCATATGTGCAAAAATGTTTGTGGCAACTCTTTTAGCAGTGGCAAGAAACTGTAAACCAAGTGGATGTCCATCAGTTAGAGAATGGCTGAATAAGTTATGGTATATGGATGTTTATTATAATATGGAATATTATTATTCTATAAGAAATGATCAGCAGTGGATCAGGCCATCCTCAGCAACGAGATCAACCAAATCATTTCTAATGGAGCAGTAATGAACTGAACTAGCTATACCCAGAAAAAGAACTCTGGGAGATGACTAAAAACCATTACATTGTATTCCCAATCCCTATATTTATGCACACCTGCATTTTTGATTTCCTTCACAAGCTAATTGTACAATAATTCAGAGTCTGATTCTTTTTGTACAGCAAAATAATGTTTTGGTCATGTATACTTATTGTGTATCTAAGTTATATTTTAATACATTTAACATCTACTGGTCATCCTGACATTTAGGGGAGGGGGTGGGGGGGTAAGAGGTGAAAAATTGGAACAAGAGGTTTGGCAATTGTTAATGCTGTAAAGTTACCCATGTATATATCCTGTAAATAAAAGGCTATTATTTAAAAAAAAAAAAAAAAAAAAAAAAAAGAAAAGAAATGATCAGCAGGATGATTTCAGAGAGGCTTGGAGAGACTTACATGAACTAAACTGATGCTAAGTAAAATGGGCAAAATCAAGAAGGAGATCATTGTACATGGCGATAGCAAGATTATACTATGATAAATTCTAATGGACATGCCTCTTTTCTACAATGAGATGATTCAAAAGTAGTTCCAATGATCTTGTGATGAAAAGAGCCATCTGAACTCAGTGAAAGAACTGTAGGAACTGAGTGTGGATCACAATATAGTTTTTTCATTCTTTTTGTTGTTGTTTTCTGGCATTTTGTCTTGTGCAGCATGATAATTGTGGAAATATGTATAGAAGAATTGCACATGTGGAAAATATATTGCATTATTTGTTGTTTAGGAGAGGGAGTTGATAGAAGAGAGAGAAAAAAATTGGAACACAAGATTTTGCAAGGGTGAATGTTGAAAATTATCCATGCATATGTTTTGAAAGTAAAAAGTTTTAATAAAAAAATTCAAATTACAGGTACCCCTAAACTGAAGATTATTGGTCTGCCTGAAAAAAATACAAAAATGGAAAAAATGAATTTGGCTTCTTTAACTGAAATATAAGCCTGTTTTTCAGAGTCCACGTGATGCCAAACACCAGGTTTGATGCCTATGGAGACAAAATTTAAATTCTATTTTTGATTTTGTTACTTTGGCCTCTGATCTTTTTATGCTCTTATTAAAGGTTAATTCTTCCCATATTTGTCCTATTTCTGTAGTATAAAATTTGGGTATACTTCCAACTACAGTATCTATTACTCTACACATGAAAACCTGTAAGAATGAAGATGAGTAGGATGTGATGAAATGATCAATTCCAGAATACATATTATTTATGTGCATTTGTTTATATATGTTGTATGTTATATCCATATACATTCTATTACATATGTAATAATGTGTGTACATGTGTGTACATATTAATTTTAAATGCACACATATATACAGTAGTCCCATATATACCTATCTATGAAATAAAGCTCTCATAACTATACTAAAGCCAAGAACTCATCATCACTATTAAAAATTAACTGTATATAACATTTGAACATTTACAAAATTTCTCCCTCCCAACAAATCTAAGGTCCTTCCCAATATTGAAAATGAGATCATGTTAAAGGCTTGATAACTCATCTAATTTTGAAGTAGCATGACGCAGAGGAAAGAACACTGAAGTTGGAGTTAATGAATATGTGATACTTAAATCTGTGTGACCCTAGATAATCACTGACTTACTCTGAAATTCAATTTCTTTATTATAAAATGAGGATAATAATAATACTATTGTATACTATGTCACAAAATTGTGAGGATCAAGTGAGACCATGTAGGGAAAGTGTTTTGTAAACCTTAAAGCTCTATCAATCCCAGTTATAATTTTTTTGCCACTTACACAGAATGGAGAACAGAAGTCATGAGTGGGAATGAAAGAAGAATTTTTTATGAATCAAGGGAGGACAGAAAATGCATTGTCTGGATTACTCTTTATTTATATATTAGTTATTTGTGAATAACTAATATATGTGCTTCCAAAAATGTTTTCAGGTGGTAAGTTAAACAAAGTAACATGAAAATGAGGAGAGACTTGGATTATTTTTTGGCATCCTGATGAAATGCCTTTTCCTTGTAACTGTACACTTCAGGATAGGTGTGAATTTATCTTTTTTCCCCCTGCCAAAACCTGATTTTCATATTTGGCACCTCTGGAAAGTTTCTTCTATTCTGATGGGTAAATTACTACTACCCACATTAGTTACCTTGATGTTAATGTCTGTCTTCCCCAGATTCTCTCTTTATCACCTCCTATTTTCACCTTGGTATATCTAAAGTGTAAAATAAGAGGTCATTCTCTCCCCTCCAGCTTTGTACTTATTAATACTAGTTAAGTGCTGTCAGTTCCTTGAAGGCTTTGCATTCTAAGAGACCAAAAAAGACACACAACAGAACCTCATCAAAGACCATTGTTTGGATACAATGATGAAATTTATAATAACACAAAATAAGGTCCAGGTGTAACCTTCTCTCTGGCTCTGTTTTCAGACAATAATAAGCTTTATAATAAAATATGAATAGCACCTTTTATAGATTAGTATGTCTAAGAGTAGCATAGTTAGTCCTGGTGTTGAATGAAAGACCCCAACAGCATAAAGATTTAATATGAATTAAGAAAGGAATATTTTTTTAAAAAAACAAGTAAAGGTCAGGGGGTTGGGAATATTTGTATTGTTTCTTTTTGCTGTGCTCTTCACTCAGAAAATGTACTTAAGGCTATTCCAGTAGCGATTTCTCTTGGGAACAGTCCATATACTCATTCCAATTGTAAGCAAGGAACATGACTAACAATCAAGTTTAATTGTATTAAACTGTTGGAAAAGATAGCATGTGCATAGACAAAAGATGGACAAGGGGAGATGTGTATGTTGAGGCGGTTGGACTTTACTTCAATAACAGTCAACCAGACATGTTCTGAATCCTTTTCACATCACACTTAAGGCAAGTGGGCATTCCCATTTCTAAGCAAGCCCCAGGCACTGTTTCAGAGGATGGAACAACTGAGCAAAATATGCACTATAAAATTACTCAGCAGTAGATAGTGCCAGTAGCATAGCCATCTGAAAACCAAGAAACTACTTTCTTCCCTTGTTTGGGAGGTGGGCTAGAGTCTGTCCATTCAAAAATCACCTATAAAGTGATTTTTTAAACTAAATTTGATTTGAAAATGAAGATGTGCTTATCTTGCTTCTATTTCACCTCTCCTTCCCCACATATTGAGAAAGCAAGTAAAATATGTTCCCAAATTGGTCATGTCAAAAAAAAATGTCTCAGTAAGTGGAATCCATCATCTTTCTCATAAGTGATTGGCATCATTTTACATCGGGAGTCTTCTGGAATTGTATTGATTATTGTGTTGATTGGAGTTCCTAAATTTGTCAATGGACAGGTAGGTGTCACAGTGGATAGAATGCTGGGCCTGTAACCAGGAAGACTGATCTTCCCAACTTTAAATCCAGCTTCAAACATTTAGTAATTGTGTGATACTAGACAAGTCATTTCACTCTGCTTGTCTCAGTTTCCTCATCTGTAAAATGAGCTGGAGAGGAAATGACAAATCACTCCAACATTTTTGCTAAGAAAACCCCAAATGGGATTATGAAGAGCCAGACCCTACTGAAAGTCTGTCATAGTTTATCTTTATGATATTTCTGTCCTTGTATAAATTGTTCTTCTGGTTCTATTCACTTCTCTATACATCGGTTCATACAAGTTCATACAAATTGTCCTCTTTGTCATTTCTTACAGTATAATAGTATTCCATAAGATTCATATGTCATAACTTATTCAGCTTTTCTCCAACTGATGATATTTTATCCAGTTTAACTACAAACATTCTAAGAAAAAATGAACAGAGAATATATAATACAAATACTTAAGTTATACTTTGGGCATGAATCTCTTGTGAGTGGAATGATTATTGAAGAAAAGGCTAAAGAGCAATCAAAAACACTAATAAAGTAAAGATAAAGTCTAATTATGATAAAAGGCTGATGAAACAGGAGAATGGTATGATATGAGGTATATAATGCTAAAGAAGTAAGTACTTTCCTCCAAACAACACATAGGATAACCATCTGATACTTCGGATGGTTCTGATACTTCGGTACTTCTTAATAAATAGTGTTGACTATGTGATCTTGGGTAAGTCAGTTAACCCATCTGGGCCTTGTTTTTAAAATGTGTGAAATGAGTGATTAGACCAGAAAGTCCTTAGGTTCTCTTCTAGCTTGAAAAGTATGTATGTACTTATAAGGTGATATAATGGATAAAGCACTAGACCTGTAGTAAGGAAGACTAGTTCAAATTCAGCCTTAGACACTTACTAGCTGTACAACTCTGGGCAAGTCACTTCAGTCCTGCTCCTTCTGCTTCCTTGTTGATAAAAGGAGATCCATCACCAGTCCTCCTGCTCTATAGCCCTGGAGGGAAAAGTGAGGCAGATGACCTTGCACAGTCTTCCCTCACTTAAATCCATTCCACTTGCATGTCAGGGCATCCCCTCTCTAATGTCATGGTCCTCCACTTCCAGAACAAAGGATAAACAACAACAATAACAGCAAAAGGAAGGTAATATTAGCACTTAACCCCAGGATTGTTATGAGGATAAAATGAACAACATTGTGAAACACTTTGCAAACAAATATTACATAAATAATAAAAAAAATTAAATTTTTTTGTACCAATGAACTGGTACGAAAATATAATGCTACCCCCAAAAGAAAATACTCTTTGAATGTGAAGTCAGGTAAAAAATTAGAAGGATAGAAAAAAAGTTAAGACAATAAATTTTTCAATTAGTGCTGTATTTGTATTTAGGGTTTGAACAAGAAAAAGAATATTCCTCATTTTAGGGAATATTCTAGCAAAACTGGTGGTTTTGTAAATTTCTATAAAATGAATTTCAGATAATGTTTCATAAAAAACAAGCAACTAGATAAAGCTAAACATTTTTTTCTGGGGAATTTGATACAATGGTTTATAGGCTATTGTGGCACACTAACACTGAATTGTCATGACCTTTTCAATAATTCAGTTGTTTACTGTTTTGTTTTGTTTTTAAATAGAACTTAAATAGCATTTGGGGGGCTCTAAAATCTTGCTCTTCTCTCCATATCCTACCTTCCATTTTTACAGTAATATCCCCAATTACAACATTTATCTCCCTTAAATTCTTGCTTTTTTATTTGTTCTGGTTTTTATATTTACTAGGTCTTCTCTAGGTGAGTTGCAATAATATACTTCACCAGCAGGTGCTATCAACAGAATATATATTCATGTTAAAGATTCCTAAAGTTCCAGTTTTAAAATTTATATAAAACTAGTAAGTTTTATAAGTCTGTAAGTTTAAATTAAGCAAATTAATTTTACTTTTAATAGAGTACAGGGAATGAACCTATGATTATATTAGTAAATGGAATTCCTAAATAAAGAAATTCTATTAATATAAGTTGGTACCTTCTCTGTCTAGCTTATAGTTTTGAAAAGGGGCCTAGATCACTAGAAGCTATGTGACTTTCCTAGAATCGTGCAGCCAGTAGATATTAGGGGGAAGAAATCTAAGATAGCAGTAGCTATTTTTAAAAATATTCCAAATCATCAATAATAAGAGAAATATAAATTTAAACAATTCTGATTTTCCATTTCATACACATTAGATTGACAAATATGAAAAAACAAGGAAAAAACCTTTTTGGAGAGGTTATGGGGAAATCAAGTATATTTAGGAATACTTCACTGGAGGTAAAACTAATAATTGTTCTAAACTATTCTGGAAAGCAATTTGAGATGAAACTTTCCAAATCACTAGATTGAAGCCTAACAATTCCACTACTATGTCTTTACACCTAAAAGATATGAAAGAAAGTGGGAAGAAACCTACTTTTGTGTACAACAGAGACAATCACTTTTTTTATAGCAAAGAATGAGAAAAAAAAAAAGTGGGTGCCCATTAATGAAGAGATAAACAAATTGTAGTATAAGAATGTAATTGGATATTATTTTGACCCAAGAAATAATGATCTAAACCTGTGAAAACTTGTGTGATGACAGAAAGTGAACAGAAAAGAACCATGTGTACAATGATGATAATACTACAAAGGGAGACAAGTGTGAAATTTTTGGTAATTTGAACAAGGCAATCACTGATCAGGATTCTATAAAACCAGTGACAGATGAATCATACTTTTCATCTCATGGAAGAAAGACAATGAACTAGAGTTTTAAATGAGATATATATTTTCAGATGTAACCATTGTATGAATTTGTTTTGTGAAATTATCCTTATTTGGGGGGAAGACAGGGAAGAGAAGAATGAAATATTTATTTATATAGTGGCTACTATGTTCTAACGATTGTTCTAAAAGCTTCTCAGACATTATCTCATCTGCTTTTCACAACAATGCTTCAAAGTATGTACTATGATTACCTTCATTTTTATGGTTAAGGAAACTGAGACAAAGATTAAATGACTTGCCCAAAGTCACACAGCTATTAAATGTTTGAGCTGGATTTGAAGAAGGGAAGAAAAGAGCATTAGTGAATCCTTAAATAATGAATATAGTGCAGAAATAGAGCAGTTTAAGTACTATGGTAAATCTGGAATATTTTTTAAAAGCTGTATATAGTGAAAATTCATATTTCATATATTTACATTTCTCCTTTTATGTTATTTATATGTGAAAAAGTGTTCATTTTTATTAATATTTGTCAAGTTCAAAATGTTAAAAAGTTAGAAAGAGAAATTAAATGGTACCTGGATGGGTTAGAAGAGTAAAAAAAAGACACATAGGATTGAAGAGACCTGTTCATGTTTACAGATATATAAGTATTAAGCCCAGTAGAGAAAAAAATTTTAAGAATGAATGAAAAAGAAGAGATTATTACTGGAGCAAGATCTTTAAAGTTTCTAATGAAATATTGAGGTGAAAGATTATGTGGTCAAGAATAATTAGGTTATGGAAGCAAGTGAATCCAAAGATGGGATTAGGCTAATAGAAATGAATCAGAAGACAAGAAGTCATGATCAATGCGAACACTAGATTTAGTATGAGAAATTGGGAAAGTTGAAAAGATAAGAATGGAATATTATTGCAACATAAGAAATGATCTTAACCTGTGAAGATTTGTATGATAATACAGTTAAGTGAGATTATAACATTCTTGTAATCCAAGAATGAAATTTTGAATTTCATAACTTGAAGATGTTAGTTTTGTGACATAATAAGACCTAAGATATGATATACTGGTATGTGGTTAAAATGGGAATGAAAAGGAGAAGATGGAATAAATGGAGTTCAGAAATTACATGGTAATATTGTTAGGGTATCAAAAGAGAAATTGAAATCTAGGAAGATTTTAATTCTGCAGAGGGGAATGAAGAAGACCATAAGTCAAAAACTAAAGTAATTAAGACAGTTAGAAAATGGATAAGAAGGCCAGTGGCTAACAGCAACAATGTTGTGGAAAGAATTTCTAAATGGATCAGAAAGACCTCAAAAGAAGAACACAGTCATGGAGATTTTGAGATGGAAGAATGATATTAAAAATACATATATTTTTGTGGTAATCAACCATAACTTCTTGCCTTTTATATTGGTTGGGGTTGAAGGAGTGGCTTTCTTTAAATGGCTTCCTCAGGGAAAACTGGAAAATCAGTCAAAATAATGAAGGGGAAATAGGGTTGTTCCAAAAGTTCAAAGACACACAGAATATATTTGAGAATAAATCAGGTATTCCAAAGGACACAGTGAAATGGGTTAAAAAAGCCCAATTATAATCTATTTTAGGAGGATCACGACTAACCCCTATACTAAGTTTAATAGGAGAAAGGATGAACATGTGACTTACATCTTAAGAGCTAGATGGTTGACATTAAGAAATTGGTTCAATGGGAAGTAGAGTGAAATAGCACATTAGGAAAATGGCATGAAAACTAAGTTGGCAAGCCTTAAGGGATAGAAAAACTTAAGAATTAAACTATCTAGTAGTCTTTAAGGTCTCTTCTTGATCTAAATTTATAATACTCTAAAATTCTGTGGCTACTTGATAAAAGGATATGGACAAGAGTTTCACGAATCCATAGTCAGTGATCAGAATATTGATAGTGGTGAAATCACAGATATATCAAAGTATTAAGAAAAGTCTGACAAACTTTGAGCACAGAAAAAGATTTCTGGTAATTTTTGAGCTGTAAACATATATCCTATAATATTAATACCTCCATCCTTAAAAAAAACAATTTACATTAATTAAAGATATTTCTCTACTGTCTCTACAATATGATTTTACTACAAAATAGTGAGTCTGCCTAATAATTTTTCCTCTAGTGACTTCTTATTGGGTAAAAGCTTACTAAAATGTTTTTAAACTTAGAGTGAAATTTTGCACAAAAGAGATCTGACTTAGACCCAGGATGTTCATATTCTGAAAGTATATATTGAATTGAAATAAGCACTATAACTTAGAAGTTAAGAGGATTCAGATTTCAATTCAAGTTCAGCTGCTAACTTGTTTGTGTGAACTGGGGCAAGTCAAAGATTATAAATATAGAACTGGAATATAGAAGTGAAAGGGTCTTTAGAAGACATCTAGTCTAGCCTCTCATTTTTACAGATGAGAAAACTGAGGCCCATAGAAATTAGGAGACTTGGCTGAGATCACACAGGCAGTAAGAAGCAGAGTCAAAATTTAAACTCAGGTCCTCTCAATGCAAACCAACACTTTGGTTTGTTCTGCACTGGCTTCTACATATAGAGAGGGGTTTGAAGCTCTTTACTTCAAAGATCTAAGACTTCATTGTGTAAGTATGTCTTTGACAAGTGTGGATCAAAACTTTTCTATATTTTTCCCAGTTAACTGTTTTCTTTTCTGTTTTCACTACATTAATTTTGTTTGTGCAAAAACTTTCTAACTTTATGTAATCAAAATGTCCTTTTTATAAAAATATTTCATTTCTATCTCTTGTTTGGTCATGAACTATTCCCTATCCACAGCTGCAATGGGCATTTTTTTTCTTCACTGAAGAAGAACATTTTAAAAGACAGGAATAATAAGCAAGTTCACTCCAGGCAGAGAGCAGTCTGCACAAATGTGCAAAGGCAGAAGATGTTATTTCAAATTCATAAAATAGCTAGTGATATAATGAGGCTAGAACAAAGTAAAACAAATCCAATATCCATTCTTCTTATCTTGCCTGGTAAACCTATTCCTCCTTTCTGTTAGTGGTACCACCATTCATTCATCTAATAATTCACATTTAGAGTCTCCATGTTATTTCTGCCTTTTGCTTTTACAACTAAAAGTTGGCAGTGAATATAATGCCGCCCCTTTAATCAAGGCCTCCATTCAAAAATTTATTAGCTGTGTAACTTTAGGGAAGTCACTTAACTGTCTGCCTCAGTTTTCTCATCTGTAGAATGGGGATCATAACAGCACCAAATGCTAATTCACTTCTCATATCTAACTGGGCTATAAAATTATTCAGCTTATACAATATTTCTTTAATCTATTCCCTTCTATTTCCTTTCCTCTCATTGACAACATTTCTTCTTTGCCAATGGGTTGATATCCTAACATATCTTTCCACCTCTACTCTCTCCCTGATCAAATCTGTTCTTTACACTGCTGCCAGAATAATCCACATCATGCATAGATCATACAACTGGGACCAAAAATCTTCAGTTTTTCCCTCAACACTTTCCACAAAAAAGTTTCAGTTTCTTTGCCAAATCTTCATGTTCTTTCACAATCAGTTACCACCCTGACTTTTTTCAACCTTCACCTCATACTTCTCTCTACTACATACTCTATAATCCAAGCATACTGGACTATACTCTGCTGCTATGCCTTCTGATCTCTAATCTTTTATTTATGCTGCTTCCTATTCCCATAATATTCTTCACTTTCCTCTATATTAATTGAATTATTCTAAAGGCCAATATATCTACCTGTTTCAAAAAAACTTCTCTTATATCCCAGTTGGTAATGATCTTTTCCCTCAATGTGCTCATTACACATTGTTTTCAAGTATAAGCTGTCTATTATATATGTCTGTGATAAACTATCACAACATCACTTTCATTAGATTACAGATTTAGGACTGAAAGAATCCTTAAAGATGATTTAGCTGAATTTTGCCATTTTAGAGATCAGAAAACTGAGCCCCAGAAAGGTAAAGATAATAAAGTGCAAAACAAAGATATAAACCCAGATCCTCTGATTTCAAATCCAATACATATTCTACAGTAACATGTTGCCTCCAGGCATTTTCTCATCTAAACTTTACATTTATCAGAGTTTCTAGTTCTTTATGAACACAGTGGACAATAAGTGTTCATTGATTTGAATTTAATTTTTCCAGATTAGCAATTTGTACCTGGATTTAGTCTGAACATGTCAAGATAGCCAGCAGCATTTCTAATTGTAATTCAACAACCAGATTTTTTTTGAAGGGATGATAAAAAGATGTGTGCTAAGTAAAATGGATGGAATTGTGTGATATCCATCTTTTTAGCTAAAACTGCTTCTACTTTTTAGCTAAAACCATTAAACTTCTTTTAAAGGTTGAGTTGAGTTCTAGGTACCAGAGGTAGAAAATAATAACTGTAAGCTGTAGAGCATCTAGACAAGGATGGCTATTATAGGTAAGGAGATTGATATACCATATAAAGATCAATTGAAAGGACCAGAGTTGTCAAGCCCATTAAAGAGGAGACAAAATGGCTGTGTTTACAAGAATATGAAGAATAATCATGAAGACTATTTTATTTTGTCCCAGATAACAAAACCAGATGAGTGGATGCTTTTGAGAGGCGAATTGAGAAGTGTCAGAAATTCATGTTGTATGAAAGTGCAATGGCATTCTTCTTTGATGGCTGCTAAAATCCTAATTCTCAAATTCTGTGATTCTTCCCCAGCAATGGATAGATCTAAAGAAAAGCCAACACCTTCAGATTTGAGGGCAGCATCTCCCCATCCCAGTTTCTTTTTGTTCAATTGAGGAAAAAAATCAATTATTCTTAAGAACACTAAGAGTTCATGTGGAATGGGGAAGAGAGCAGATATGGAGAAAGATATATGATGGTATTCATCTGAAATTTTCTAAGAACCATGGTACCAAAAGAAAATGTAATTCAACCTACTAACATTTTCCCAATAGTTAATCCTCCCTCTTCTTTCTCATTGATAGCAATGATAATACTTCATGTGGATAGAAAGTTCATAGTCATAAAACACTTTACCTAAATTATCTCATTTGATCATCACAAAACTGTGAGATAGAGAATACAAGTTATAGCTTCAAATGAAAATTTTTTTCACCTAGAACAAAGCTTTTTTAGGGAGGGATACACTGTATATGCAATTAGAGGATATGGTGAATATAGCACTGGGCCTGGAGTCAGAAAGACCCAAGTTCAAATCCAGTCTCAATCACTTACTAGCTGTGTGACCTTAGGCAAGTCAATTAACCTTTGTCTTAGTTTGTCCCATTGAAATATGAGGATATGAGGATAATAATAGCACCTACATCCCAAGGTCATTATGAAGATTATGGGATAATATTTGTAAAACATTTTGCACAGCAAGTTAACAGGTACTTAACAAATCTTTCTTTTCTTTTTATTCTTTTCCTTTTTCCCTTCCCTCCTTGTTCCTCTCTTCCTTTCTGCTCCCCTTTTATCCTCTTTCCCTCCTTTTTTCTTTCTCCTTTTTAAAAATTTATTCTTTCCCCACTTCTTTATCTCTCTCCCTCCCTTCTCTTTCTTTCTTTCTTTCTTTCTTTCTTTTCTCTTTCCTTCCCTCCCTCCCTCCCTTTCTCCCTCCTTTCCTTCCTTCCTTCCTTCCTTCCTTCCTTCCTTCCTTCCTTCCTTCCTTCCTTCCTTCCTTCCTTCCTTCCCTCCTTCCTGTGCAACTTTATAAAGGACAGTCCAATTGTGGTTATAGAAGAACTGGGGGAGAGAGGGAGAAAGAAAGAGTTGATTGTTCTTCATACTTGAAAAAGACCAAGATGTCATCATAATGTTGAGGTCAAAGTACCATATGTCAAACTGTAGCTGATCAGACAGTTTGAAAAGTTCTATCTCAGGTCAAGCACAAATAATCCATATGAACATTTGGCATGGAGATGTATGTAATTTTGTGAATCCAATTTTTTTTGAGCTACTGCAACTCTGCTTTGCTAATGGAGTACAGCACTTTCTTTGATGCAGACACACCATGCCGAACAGTCTAATTCCAGTGTCTCCCATGCTTTACAATCAATAATAAAGTTACAATAAATACTAAAATTCTTCAGAAAGCTCTTGAGAGTGTTCTTGTATCACTTTTTCTGGCCTCCATATGAGCACTCACCTTGTGTAGCTCCTCTAAAAAAGTTCTTTTAGGTAAATGTACTTTTGGCATTTGAATGTGACCATCCTGTCAAAGTTGTGCCCTTTGCAATAGAGTTGGAATGCTTAGCAGCTGAGTTTAAGAAAGAACTTCAGTCTCTAGCACCTTATATTGCCAAGTAATCTTCGGAATCTTCCTAAGACAATTCAGATAGAAACAATTCAGTTTTCTAACAAAGCCCTTGTAGAATGTCATAAGCATACAACAATGAAGTCAGCACAATTCCTCTGCAGAACTTCAGTTTGGTAGGCAGCCTAATACCTCTTCTTTCCCACACTTTTCTTCAGTCTCCCAAATACTAAGCTATCTCTGGTAATATATGTGTCAAACTTCATCTTCTATATGAATATCATTGGAGAGAATACTGCCAAGGTAGGTAAACTTATCCATGGGATTCAACATTTCTGCATTTGCTAAACCAACGGTTCCACAAAAGTGAATGGGACAGTGCTGGCTACTAGAGAACCTTTGTATCCATGATCTTAACTCTCAGGCCAAAATGAGTACTAGTGGCAGAATCAATCCATACTCTATTGTATCTCAGCCTTATAGGCCACCTTAAATGCACAAGCATCTGTGAACAAAAAATTATACACCAATTATCTCTTCTCTTTAGTTTTCACCTGTAGCCTTTTCAAGTTAAATGATTTATCATCAGTTCAGGACTGATCTTGATGCTGCTTTCATCCTCACTAAAGCCATCTAACAACATTGCAGAAAACATCATGCTAAAAGGCAAGGGAGCAAAAAAAAATGCTTTATTCCATTAGTGACTGGAAAAATGCTAGAGCTTTTTTCATTATAGAATCCATGCAAATATGCCATCATGAAATTGGCATACAATACTTATAAACTTCTCTGAGCAATCAAATTTCACCATGATCTTTCACAAACCTTTGCAAGTAACAATATCAAAGGCATTGGTCAGATTGATGAATGTTGTGGACCTCTACCTTGTAGAACTCTGCTGAAATCAGTACCAGGTTTTTTGCCACCCAAGAGAAGCCCGATGGCTTTCAAAACCTATTTTTTAGTTGGAAGTTCCATTAGAAAGGGATTGACTTCAATCTGAGGTAAATGTCAATGACTTCAGCATTAGCAGATGATGGTCTGTTGAGAACACTATGGAAGTGTTCAGTCCAGGATCATGTTCTTATTACTAATCATTGTGGCTCTATCAGTGTTGAATAGTTGAAGTGTACCATGGGTATTTGGGGGACTTCATGGCACTAAGGATATGACTATCAGAAAAAAAAAAGAATCTCACCTGCCTTCTTACTGAGCTAAGAATCCTGTATATCTGTGAGCTTTGCTTGTACTTTACTTTTGATGGAGTAAGTAAAGTCTTCTTGGAAATGGGTGAAGTATCCTGGTGGTAAACCCTATTGAGTTCTCATGTTCCATTAGAGTTTCTGAATTTCACCATCATTTTAATCAAACCAATCCTGATGTTTGCAAGTATTCTGGCCTGGATAAGTAAATTTAATGCTGTACACCAAATCTCTGAAAATTGCCTTCTCTTTTTTGCTTCACTATTGCCAACAATGTGTTGGTTCAGCTTTCCCTCCAAGTTAGCAAGAAAGTGTTCACATATACAGAAGTACTCAAACCTGTTAATCTTGAGTCTTCTGACAGCCAACTTCTCTTAGGATCACCACTTTTTTTGAATGGATGTTTAGCTTGGAGAGAATAAGTCTATGATCAGTTCAGTATTCTACACTAGACATCAGTTTTATCACTCTCACAGCCTATCTCTTCACTTTATAATGATATAGTCTATTAAATACTAATATTTTCTGTGAGGGTACGTTCACAAAGTTTTATTGTATTTAGGTAAATGGAAGATAATGTTGGTGAGGAAGTCATAAGACGCACTAATCTTCAGTAATAATTGACCATTGATGATACAAATGCTGATTCCATTCCTCTCAAGAACTGCCTGCCATATCTGATAGTCTGTGCCAAAAAAATCTCCCAGAATCACAGAAGCTTGTCCTTTTGAGCACATTAGGGATGAAGTTCTCTAAGCCTTCATAAAATTTTTCTTTGACTTCCCAAGCATTCATCATGATAGGAACATATACATACAGATGATGGTGGCTTGGTACTTTCCTACAAGTGGTAATCCCATTGCCATGAACCTGTCATTCATTACTTTTGTGAGGTAGAAAAGCTTATTGGCTAGATTAGATTTGATTACAACACATATGCCAACTTCATAGCACTCCTCATCACCATTCCAGAAAAACATGTATCCAGCTTTGACTTCAGTAAGCTGGCCTTCTTTTGATAGCCTTATCTCACTCACGGATGCTATGGGGATAGGATGTCTGCTAAGTTTTCTTACAAAAAAAAAGAGAAAGGGAGGGAGGAGGAGAGTGAGAGAGAGAAGGAGAGAGAGAGAAAGAGAGAGCAAGAGAAAGAGGGAGACGAGAAAAGAAGAGAGAGAGAGGGAGGGAGGGAGGGAGGGAGAAAGAGACAGAGAAACAAAGAAAAGGAGAGAGGGAGAGAGGGGGGAGGGAGAAGGAGAACAAGAGAAAGAGAGATAAAGAGAAAGCAAGAGAAAGAGAGAGAGATGAGAGAAGAAGAGAGAGAGAGAGAGAGGGAGGGAGGGAGAGAGACAGAGACAGAAAAGGAGAGCAGGAGAGTGGGGGGAGGGAGAAGGAGAGGGATAGAGACAGAGCGATAAAGAGAGACCAAGATAAAAAGAGGAAGAGAAAGAGACAGGGAGAAGACGAGAGAGAGGGAAGGAGGGAGAGAAAGACAGAGAGAGAGAGACAGAGAAAGGGGGAGAAGGAGAGAGGGAGGGAGGGAGAGGGAAAGAGACAGAGAGAGAGGGAGAGGGAGAGAAAGAAAGCGGGAGAAGGAGAGGGGGGGAGGGAGAGAAAGAGAAAGACAGTGACAGAGAGACAAAAAGTGAGAGAGGGAAAGAGGGGGGAGGGAGAGGGAGAAAGAGAGACAGAGAGAGAGAAGAAGAAAGAGATGGAGGGAATGAGGGAGACAGAGACAAGAAGAGGGAGAAGAGGAGAATGAGAGAGACAGACACAGAGACAGAGAGGAGGAAGGAGAGGAAAAGGAAGGAAAGAAGAAGGAAAGGAAAAAGGGGGAGAAGGGAAGGATAAAGAGAGGAGAGGGGAGGGGAGAAGAATATTATCATTAATAATTAATTAATTATCATTAATAAGTTCTGAATTTTGACCCTTCAAGGACCTGGGGAAAGAAAGATACGGTATAGGAGTCAAAGTCATAGGAGCCTAGGGGCAGTGGCTCTACATAAGGAGGTGAAGATCATTTAGCAAGATGTGGGGCTAACAGTCCCTGCAGAAAAGAAATAAAAGGAAGCTTCCCCTGTCAGTTTCCCAAGGCAACAGCCTGTCTGTCTTGTGACAATTATGGTGCTGGTAACTGCAGTAGATACCTCACAATGTAGACAAAGAAAAGGCTCAGAGAAATTAGAAGATTTGCCCAACACACATAGAAATGATAGGACTTGTATAGGCCAACTTCTCTCATCTCAAAGCTCAGGGCTTTCTTTGCATTGCACTCCTTGCTACAATACATTCAATTCCAAGCTTTGATTTACATTAAGTTTCATGCTTACAGATACAGAAATAAGAGTATGTTGCTGCCCATGTCTTCGTGAGATCTATAACCCCTTGAATCCTCACAACTGACTCCTGGCAGAGGTTATATTAATTCCAATATTTCAAGAGTTCATGGGGCCCTCCATCCTTTAAATCCTCTATATATCATTGGACTATAGTCTCGAATTTCAGTGGCCAAAACACCTACCTCATTAGCTATTTCTTTATATCTATTTATTTATTTACTTGCTTACTTACTCATGAGGTATTTATTAGCCTAATTTCTCTAAATGGGCCTCTCAGAACATAATTAGACAGTCCTTGGTTACATAAGGCATACATATATGGGCTTGGTCCATCACCACATCCATGCATGACGTCTTTCTGGCTTGGCAAGATTTGCCATGGCTTTCAGGCTGCTGGCACAGCCCTGGAAAAGACAAGGCCATCTCTACCCCATTATAAGACATTGGAGTCAAAATTTACTAAAGGACTAGATCTTTTTTTAAGTCAGCTTTCCTTACTGCCAAGAGACTTTTTGAAAGACTTTTTCTCCTTCAGAACTGTGGTTGGAAGAGTAACTTGTATACTATACTATATATATTCTTTGAGTAGAAAATGGCTGTCAAATAAGATTTCTTACAGAAAACCTCTAGGGGCTAATCCCAAGGGCCCCAAATCTTAGGGTGAGAGACGGGACAACAGACTATTTTGTCTGATTAAATGATTTGCCTGGAAAGTTTTCCTTCGATAAAAGAGAATAAATTGACCACAAACTAGTTTCATAAATTTTTTCATTGGGTGGCTTTGCTCTGTTTATGATGACACTGCTGACTCCACCTAATGGATAGGTCTCAGTTTCTTGGCAAAAACAAACAAAAAAACCCCACCGTTTTACATTATGTAAAACAATAGTTTTTGACTTTACATCATACCTTCCTAAAAGCACAGAGATCATAAACTGAGGTAGTATTTCCCAATCTGTGGCCAAAAAACTCAGGGTACTCTCTATAGAATGAAAAAAGTTCAATGAGAAAATGTCAATGTTAGGAAAATTTTCTTTTGTAAAATATTAAATATGAAATTATACAGATATCAAAAATACTTATTATGGTGGTAATTTTCCAGTATGAAAATGAATTTAATTCTATGTTCTATGTTCTATGTTCCAACATTTTCCATTCTCTTTATCTCAAAGATATTTCATGCTCTCAAACTCTGGACCAAAATTCACACCATATCTATCAATATATTTCAGACCCCCAAAGGTTTTATGGTTAAATGAGTTTGGGAAATACTGAACTCAATACCCAACCATGTGTTGGGTAAGTTTAGTAATTACTTGACAAATCCTCCATATGATAAAACTTTGCTTTCACATATCAAGATCATATTTATCATATTAATGTATGATGGTTCAATTCTGTACTCAATTAATGAAATAAAGAGAAAGGGTAGGGGATAAGAATGAGATTATTTTTTTTTTTTTACACAAAGCTAAGCTTGCTAAAATTTGGAATCAGCAAGAAATACTGAAGATTTGAACCAACTCATCAGGTCTTCAGGTGTGAAGAAAATTTCTCAGCAAAGGAATGAGCAAGAAGTTTTGAACCCTAGGATTTTAGCTGGAAAAAAACCCTCAAAACCTGATAGCTATGGATTCAGAGGGAAGAAAGGATAAATCATTCATTTATGGTTGTAGGCTTTGCTTAAAACTCCATATTTATTTTATATATATATATATATATATATTTTATATTTTATAGGTTCCTAAATGAAAGTCTTAAGTCAGCTCACACTTTATTTGAACAGCTGGATATGTACAATATGTAATATGTTAGTGAAATAAAGTAAAATTAGGATTGATTTGTCAGAGGCTCCCAAGAATATTTCTCTTGCCCTTGGGTTATTATTATTCAGTTTTTGGTGTAGGGATAAAAGAAGACAATCAGAAAGCATAAGAAATCTGTATTTTGTGAACTACAAATGATCTTTAATTTGTTAAACTTTATCTTATCATCTCTGGAACTGACAAGTAATTTGGAACTATATCTACTTTATGAAAGTCACTAAGTGGGCATAGCCTTTGACCAAGTGATTCCTCTGCTAAGCTTATTCATCAAAAATACCAAATAAAGAAGAAAAGGACTCATTTGTACATTTTATTTGTACATTCAGAGCACTTCTTTTTTCAGTGGAAAAGAACTGGAAACTAAGGGGATATGGATGGGGAACAGATGAACAAATTATGGTGTGTAAACATAATTGAATGTTTATTGCACTGTAAGAAATGAAGAGAGATGATTTTTCATGAACCTGAGAAGATTTATATGAGCAGAACAAATTAAATAGAACCAGAACAACTTAAACAACATAAACTACATTAAGAAAAATAATTTTGAAACAGACTTAGGAATTCTGATCGATGACCATTTGTGATTCCTGGGAACCACTGACCAAAGATATTACTCACCTTCTGACAGGGAGATAATGAACTCAAGATGCAGAATGAGGTACAATTTTTTTGTTTTCAAAACACCATTCTCCAGGATAGTGTCATTTTTGGACATGACTATATGGGCTGACTGCATATTTGATACAAGAGTTTTTCTTTCAGTTTTTTTTAGAGCGAAGTATATCAGGGGAGAAAGAAGGTTATTGATAGTTACCAATTTTTTTTTAAAAAGAAAGAAAAGAAGGTCATTGAAGTACATGAAGTACACAGAACAGAAAGAAGATCAGTAGGAAACAGACAAGCAGGACCACTTTGAAAACAATATGTAGAATTTATTATGTACTTGAAAGTAGAGGCCAACTACATATACTGTGTATGGGCAATTTCTTTTTCAGTTCTGCTTTATGTATAAATTCTCATCATAACTGTGGTAAAATTTGAACTTAGATCTGCCTGACTCCAAATTCAGAGCACAGTATAATAACCTCACAGCCTCCTGGGGAGATGTGACTTAACAACTTTTGCATGTACTGAAGACCTACCTCCTCTGCAATTATACTATGGTTTATAGTAATGGTTTTATTAATGGAAATGACATGAAAAAAATGCATTACCATCTGCTTTACCACTGCATCCAGGGCTTTTCTATCTAGTTTGCAGGAGACTTTTCCTATATGTGTTGATTTCCTCTATTTGAATGTGAGATTTTGAGAACAAAGACTCAACTATTCTTCTACTTGCAGCCCTAGAGATTACCACAATGTTAATATAAACATTATATTAATAGAATAAAAACATTTTCATTCATTCCAATTTCTATGAAACCTAACTTTTCTAATACATGAAAAATGTGCCCACATCTACAAACCATATTAAGGGCCAATGCATTTGCACAATTTAGATATAAAGTAAAGGAACTTTTTATAGTAAAAAGAAAATATTTTGGAAGGTTTTTTGAAAATTTGTTTTTCCTAGACACAGGGGAGACAATGAGTCAGGAGAGCTAGGTTATGTCAGATCTCTTCTCATCTCCTTAAGCCAAATTTGTGACTTGATTTTTGCATTTGATATGCTTGGAAGAAAACAAAGATGATGAATGAGAGTATTTTGTATATTGCCCAGTACTGACTACCTGCTGTGGAATAAGCAAATGACAAGCATGGTCAATGTTCAGATGCAACTACAAGTTAAGAAACTATATGTGAGTAGAGAACCTAGTAGTAAGATTTCTGGAGGATAGTGGGGAGGAGAAATATGTTAAGTTTGGATTCTGGCCAACTAAGATGGCAAGCTTTTATCCACATTTAAATCAGGTAGTGGGTACAATGCATATCTTCCAACATGCCAACAAACCAGAATATTTCACTCTCACATACAGACACAAAGAAAGACATTGTTTCTTTTTCAGTCTGGAAAAGGACAATTGGCAATGGAGATAAAGAAGAATGGATGGGAAGGAAAAGAGAAAAAGACAAGAGTAGGTAGAAAAGACTCTTCTGTAAAATCAGTTATTTTAGGGCCAATCTGTTTTGCTTTGTTTTATTTTTTAAAGACTAAACACCAGCACTAGTTTCTTTGTTGGTCCTCAACACTGGGATTCATATATGTTTGGCATTTTAGAGGAGGGCTTTTCTCTATATTTCATAATATATATAAAACTATTTGTGTAAGTGGCATTAATCTTCTCTGTTTTTATATTTCCTGACGAATCCCAAAGAATACAAATGAACTCTGTGTATGTGTTAGCATCTCCAGTATTTACTCCATTGTTAGTATTGGACAAATATTTGTTGAATGAACTACAAATGTTCTTGGTTGGTATAGGTCACAGGGAAAGAACATTTATATTGTTCTTTGAAGAGACTGTTATCACCTTTTTGCCTAGAGCAGGGGTTTTAACCTGGTAGGTGGTACAGTGGATAGAATGCTGGGCCTAGACCCCTGGTCAGGGAGACTCATCTTACTGAGTTCAAATCTGATCTCTCACATACACACTAGCTAAGTGACCCTGGACTAGTCACTTAATCCTGTTTCCCTCAGTTACCTCATTTGTAAAATGAGCTGGAGAAGGAAATGGAAAAAGGATCCCAATATCTTTGCCAAGAAAACCCCAAATGGGGTCACAAAGAGTTGGACACAATTGAAATAACTGAGCAGTGAGCAAGACAGATTTCAAGGAGTCCTTTAACAAGGATGGAAAAAAAATACATATTTATTTCAATCTAATTCTTCTATATAATTCCTTTACAAATTTAAAAAACATTATTCTGGGGAGTCCATAAACTTAACCAGATTGTCAAAGGAGTTCATGACACACAAAAAAAAGATAAAATATTCCTGGTCTAGAGAATGTAAACTCAGGGAAATGACATTCATAGTTGGTTTAATAGGCATAGTTATTATTCATGCATCCCTTGCAATGCTCAGAGGCCTGTCAAATGTGTATCCTTGAGAATATGGTGAGAAAGCTTGAGTTGAAGGACTGAATCAATTATCTCTTTCTAAAGCTTAACTTAAGAATTCACAAATTAACATTATGTCACTGAGCTGGTCAAATAAAAATTCTGGGAAATAAATGCTTTTTCATATAGTTGGCCTCGCTATTTCTTGAGAGAGAAATACAAATTGGTATCAACAAAGCTTTAGTAGACAAATAGCAAAATCATTTTTATGTTGAGAACTAAAAAGTCAATCTAAGATGAAGGTTCTATATCTATTTTTTACACAATCTCTCAGTCTTTGTTTCTTCTAATTTTTTTTTTTCTTTTTGCTTTTTGGATTGTATGGATGTTAGTTTCTGGCTTTTGCTAAATATGGAAAGACATCATATTTAATAATTTATAATAACAATCCAATGATTCTATAAGCACTTTTTCATAGTCCTTTGAAGTAGTGAAATTTAAAATGATTCCACTCATTTATAGCCCAGATATACTAAGTCAGGATTATTTCCTATACTTAAGAAATCAGTTTAGAAGGCAATGAAAATGATCTAATAGGCTTCCAGTTGAAAAAGAGGAAAAAAAGGAGCTGCCTTACAGGTGAGAATGTGACTGTGAAATCAAGACAGGAACAAAAGATGTTGAATATATATCTTGAGTCCATCACAAGTTTTCAATGGTGAAAAAAAACTCATGTGGTTCTTTTTTTTTCCTTTACAAACAGGAGGGAAAAGCATCTGCTTCCTCTTCTGATCATAACTACTATTAAATTCCATCTTTTTTCTTTATATTTACAGACTATTTATTCACAGATTTAAAATATGCATTAATTAGTTTGTCTGTTTTCCATTTGAAATCAAATTATTATTATATTTACTCATTTAAATACAGCAATGAAAATCTGTAGATTTTTTCTAATTAGAAGGCTAGATTTGAATTTTATTTTCACATTCTATAGATTTTAAATATCAAATTCTAAATCAGGGGCTCTGAATCTGGTGGCAGGGAGTGACCCATGGAGAGATTTTGGGAGACCATTGAACTTGAGCAAGAAAAAAAAATTACATCTTTATTTTCATTGACTTCTAAATGAAACTTCAAATATCTTCAGATTATTGTTTCTAAATAATCTGATTAGAAATAATATTCTGAAAATGAGTCTATAAACATCACTAGATTTCTCTAAACCCATGTATATGCCAAAATTTGCTCTTAGGATTATTTCAAACTAGATAATGTGTCAAAGTTTTGAAGTTGAAAGCAGCCATTTACTTTAAGCCATATTCGAAAAAAGGAATCCCCACTATTATGACATCTCCTGTAGAAATCCAATTTCTTACTGAAGACCTCAAGAAGTATGCACTATCTCCTGAGCAGCTCATTCCAATTTTATACAGCTCTAATTGTTGAGAAGTTTTTCTAGATGTCATACCTAAATTTGACTCTTTGCAACATCTACCCATTCTTTACTCTTACTTTGGTCCAACTAGAATAAACCCAATCCCTCCAAACATGACAACTCTTCAAATATTTGAACTTAAGAGAGATCATGTCTTCCCTGATCATCTATTCTACCTATTCTTTTATATTTAAAAAAAAAAAAACATTTAAACAACATCCTGAATTCTTCCAACCAATCCTTCCTTACATGACATGAACTTGAGGTACTTCATTATTTTAGCTGCTCTCTTCAAGACATTCTCCAACTTGTCAATGTTCATAAATTGTAGTACCTAGAACTGAACACAACAATCCCAATTTAGTATGACTAGAGTCACTATTGCTTCCTTATTCCTGGAAGCTATGCCTCTCTTAATTCAATTCACAATCACATAAATCTGGGGGGCTCCCATATCAGAGATGATTCTCACTAAGCTGGTAGCATCGTCTATTCACCCTTTCCCCTCCCCAATATTTTTTCAGATAAACTGCTTATTAACCCATATTGAATTTGTTAAGCTGATTTTTTTTTTAACGCTTTAAAGATTTTACATTTATCCAGCCTGGATTTCATTTTATTAGTCTGTCCAATATGTTAGCCCACTGAAATCTTTTTGCATACTAACTCAGTCATCCAGTATGTTAACTATTCTATCTATGCCTTTATCCAAGTCTTGATAAAAATATTTTATCAGTAGCTAAAGGATCAAACCTCAAACCCCTAGGCACTTCACTGAATTTCATCTAATATTACATTGATCTTTGAATCCAACGATTCAACCAGTTCTAAAACTATCTGGTTATATTATTGATGAGTCCATTTCTCTCCATTTTTCCTATAAGAATAGTATAAAATACTTTATCTAATGCTCTATTAAAAACTGGTTAACTACTTATAGTATTGCCTCTTCCTAGTTTAGTAAACCTGAAAGAAAAAAAATAAATAAATTTAATCTGCCATGAGCTATTCCTAATAAAGTTAAACTTGCTCTTTGGAATCACTACTTCCTTTTGCCATCTCTATAATAATAACAATAAAACATAATTAGCATTTATATGGAAATTTATAAATTTTGCCTAATTTTATTCTCACAACAACCCTAGAAAGGAGGAGCTATTAATATCCCCATTTTATAGAGAAGGAAATTAAAGCAGTCAGTTGTTAAGTAACTTGCCCAGGTTCAAGAAACTACTATTCTCTTCATTTTACAGACTGAGGAAATACAGCCAAGAAGCTAAATTACGTAATACAGGGAGCAAGTAGCAAAGCCAGGATTTGAACTGAGGTTGACTCCAAAGTGAATGATCTTCATACAAACAAAATCTACCTGTGGCATTTTTTTAAATAAAGCAATTGAGGTTAAGTGACTCATCCAGAGTCACACAAGTAGCAAATGTTAAGTGTCTAAGGATGAATTTGAACTCAGGATCTCCTGACTCCAGGACTGGAGCTCTATTTACTGCACCATCTAGCTGCTTGTAAAATTTTTGTAAATGCTTATTGTTTACATAATGTGGTTTTTTTTTTAATATCCTTGGATAACATTTCTATATAGCATTAAATAAAACAGATACATTAACCCATATGAAGTTTAAAAAAAAAGAATTTTAATGAATTCTTCCCTTGACTAGTACATAAATGTCTGAGAGATTTTATGAAAATTCAATTTTCATAATTGTTTTTAATGGTATTTTATTTTTCCAAAATGATGCTGTTATAGGCCAGAACTGTGAACTTGAAACAAGAATTTTTACAAGGTGCTTAATTCAATGGAATTGATGAGACAATGGTTATCTAGTTTAGCATGGTGATTAATAGTTCTTAAGTTCAGTATGAATGATTTAATCTTATAACAAATAATGGTTTCCTAGTGATATAATGATTGGTTTATACTTGAATTCAAACCCAGATAGAAATGTATATAAGACTCAGGGCAAATAACTTAATCTCTGCCTATTTCAATGAGTCCTGGAGTATTATTCTTTTCTTGTCAAATTCTTTGAAACCAAGAGTGACTCATGGTCCAAATGAGTCGAAGTAGTATGCCCTCACTATTCAGAGCTATGCTCTCCATGATGAGATAGAGGCATTCAGATTTGTGTTTATGAACAGTGCATATGTTTCTGTGTTAATGTGTACATGTATTCTTAGTTCTTCATATTTGAAAGGTTCTTTAGGTCAAAAGAAGACATGCTATTTCTATGAGAGGAGTATAATCACTTTTATCTTGCTATCACCAATTATGAGTGTATTTTGGTTTTTTTGCATGTGTTTTGGGAATGCCTATGTCTATAGCTTTAATAACTATAAAAATATCACCTGGCAACATAATTACCAGTAAACTCATAGAATACAAAGAAATGTCAGGTTTGCTCTAGCTTCTAACAAAGTTCAATGCTTCTAGGCATGTAACATCACAGTAATATTTTTAAATACGTTTAAAAAAGGTAACAGGGTCCAGAAACAAATATCAAATGCCAAAGTACACATTCCAGGGGTTATCCCTGAAAAATAAGTTCAAAGACATTGTAGTCATAGTGGTTTCTTGTTGTCAGCACCACTAATCAAGACCAGCTTTTCATGTAGAAGCAACAACACAAATCAAAATGATAAATATTATGTCCATTCAAGCAATAAACATGTATCTTCAAAGTTAAGGTGAAAACACAACTCCATTTATCTGTAATTTGAATATTTTTTTAAATGTCCTTAGGATAAAGAGTTCTGTGAAGTAGCTTCCAGGTCAACTAGTCAAATAATCATAATTAGTGATTCCTGTCTACATAAAGAGATTACTGTAAACTCACAATTAACCTCATTACTTCCAGAAGCTTTAGTGTAGATAATGCAAATCCTGGATTATCTAGCCAGGGCTTTCCTGAAGGAGAGGGGTAGGGGAAATCCTGAGAAGCAAAAACTAAAGATTGTTGTCTCTAGAAAAAAAGTCTAAGAAAAAAGGAATAAATTCATGTATTTAACCCTACCCATATAATAAAGTAAATAATTATTCCTAGGAATGTTTGAATAGGAAAAAACAAAAACAAACCAAAAATCAAAACTTGAGACAGAGGAAAAAAAGTAGAAGGCACCAGAGGAAGACTGGGAGACATCATTGGAAGCCTGTATATATTCCTTTATATGAATGATACTTCAATTAGAATTATTAGAATTAGAAGATTTGGTTTATTAACACTAATAGATGGATAAAAAGTGTCTAGAATTTTTTCCATGAGGATATGGACTCTTGACCTAAGGAAAGATTTCAAGGAATCTACAAATTCAGAGGAGAAAATAAATAAATAAATAAATAAATCTTAACTTTGACTAACTTCTACCTAGAGAAAACAGGTATTTATTAAGTGCTTACTATATGTTAATCCTTTTTTCTAGAAGGCAACTTAGAGGCCTTCTAATCTAACCCCTCATTTTATATATAACTTACCCAATGTTCCATAACCAGTAAGGGACAAAGCCAGTATCAAGCTCAGATTTTTAGATTCCAAATCCTAAACTCTTTCCATACCATAAAAAAAAAAAAAAAAAAAATATATATATATATATATATATATATATATATATATATATACACATATATACATATATGTATGTGTATACATATATGTATGTGTGTGTGTATAAACATGCGTGCATACATATATTGAAATAAAAATGCATGTTCTAATTAGCAGCAGTACAGCCCTAAACTCCATTCAAATGAAATTTTCACCATTTTGTGATTATCCTTTATTTTGACAGGGGTTGTAATTTGCATCAGAAAAAAGTACTAAAAGGTCATTATGGTTTTGCTATCGTCCTGAAAATATATGGTTTTATACTATAAAAGCCATTATAAAATGGCTTTCATTTACTATAGGCTAAAATTTTAGTAAATAAAAATACTAAAACGTTTTCAGTTTAGTCATTTTTCAGAGTGTCTGACCCTTTGTGATGTCATTTGGGGTTTTCTTGACAAAAATACTGGAGGGGTTTGTCATTTCCTTTTCCACTTCATTTTACAGATAAGGAATTGAGGCAAACAGGATTTAATGATCTGTCCAACATCATACTTAAGCATCATAAGTAACCATCTGAGGCAAGATTTGAATTTATGAAAATAGGTTTTCCTAATTCCAAGGCTCTATCCATGTGCCACCTCTCTGCCCTGAAACATCTTAATGTAAACTGAAATTATGCTTTAAGGTTTGCAAAGTTTGCAAAGTACTTCACAAATATTATCTCATTTTATCTTCACAACAATTCTATAACTAAATACTAATATCTCTCCATTTTATAGATGAAGAAACTGAAGCAGATAGAAGTTAAGTGACTTGCCCAGTTTCCCACAGGGAGAATATGTCTGAGGCCATACCTGAACGTAGGGCTTCCTGATTCTAGCTCTAGCTCTCTATTTACTGCACCACCTAGTTGCCTCAATATCCTGGACTCATATACATAGACATTTACACAAACACCCACATACATACAATATTCAAAGAAAAAAAAGAAGTTCACTGACCTCCATTCTTAGTTGCCAGATGCCAAGTTAAGTTACTTACTCTCACAAAGTCATTGTGTGTTCGAAGAGGGAATTCCTCTGGCTTCACTAACAGTTCTCTACCCACTAGACCACAATGCCACTGGTTTAGGCATATATTTATACAGATTAAATAGTCTTTGATGGATTTGCCTGGCAACCTTACCCAACATTTATGACATTTTTTTCTATATGAAAATAATTTTGAGTTTTAAATAATTCACAAATGAATGTTTGAGAGAAAACTCATTTGCACATTGGAAAATGAATGCCTATTCTTAAACTGTATTTATGAGTATGTAATATGGAAAGGCAACATACATTTAAACACACATTTTGAAGTTAGAACAGGAATCTTGGCTCAATTTCACATGTAATTACCTTGACTTTCTCAACTTAACCTTCATATTTTACCCCTCCTTCAAAAGCAAGATTGCTCAATCAGGTACTTAAACCACTTACCATTTTATATTTGTGCCATTTATATATATTCCATAATTAGTTTTCAAAGAAGTTGATTGACCTAAGCCAAATCTTACATCCACCAATATGCATCAAAACATACTTTCAGCTTTAGTTCTGCATTCATTTCATCTAGAAACCAAATAGTGTCTTATAAAATTTTCAAATGGGTAAGTCGTATGTGATTTCATCAAGGTGTAAAGTTCACAGAAACTCTAGTAATAAAAAGAATGAAAACTTTTATGTCATTCAGTTCAACCATCCGATTTCTATCAAAGCTCAAGTCAAATATTAATTCTTCCATCAGGTTGTTTCTGATCTACTTCTCCTCCTTCCCTACAGCTCCCTCCTCCTTCAGTGAGCTTTGCATATACTTAATGTTGTTCCCTCTTATAGAATGAGAGCTGTTTGAGGACAAGGATTGTTTCACTTTTGTTTTCTGAATCCACAGGGCTTGCACAGGAAAGAACAGTGCAGAAAGTAAATGTGCTCAATAACTGATTGAGCAAATGTTTATTATGTGCTCACTATGTACAAGGCACTATACTTAAGAGCTGGGGATATAAAGATAAAAGTGAAACAATATTATCTGTCCTCAAGATGCTAACGTCCCACTCATTATTCTTTCTGCATGAGTTCACAGGCAAGTTAAAACTAACTTTAAATCAACCAAGCTTACTGACTCAATGGTGACACACAAAAAGTAAAAACAAGAGGGAAAAAGCAAGATTTCAATTCAATCCACTCATTTTATTGTTTAGTTTGTTTTGTAAAAACATTCAAAGGAATTGATATTAACTTGTTTGTAACTTTCTCACATTAATACATACTTTCAAACTAGCTTATATTTTGTAACTCTTAATTTATTTTAGTGGAGTATCTTATAAGAAAAAATGTTTTATTCACTTTTAAAATAAAACGAGTTTGTAAATTTATTGAACATTTAATTTTTAAAATAAATTGTATTGATGCCTTCTAGTTTGTATATTTGCTTTAACTTCTCATCCAAAATAACTTCTTTAAAACTGGAAGATAATGTATATTATACTATAGGAGATAAATTGATAGGATAGAGAGACAGTATCTGGACCTGTGATTTCATTGGTACAGGGAACTCCCTAGCTATAAGAACTCCTATTGTCTATAAATGGAAAAATCTTCTGTTGCAATTTATGGTCTTAGAGAGATGCCTCCTGAGAAGGTAAGTGACTTGCCACACAACCTATGCATGTTACACTATGTATCAGACAACGGACTTAAAACCAAGGCATCAGTTTTCCATAGTGCCTCTTCTGTAGCTGACAGACTGATAAACTATACAAATTAATCCTAATTTTTCCATTTGAAACTTCAAGCTTTGATTTATACTCCTGGGGTTCTCAATAGAGCTTTCCTCAGATGGCTATCCTAGCATCTGTAAGATTGACCATTACCAGAAAGTAGGGTCAGGGGGTTGCTACTTAATTAGTCCAAGCAGCATATGGACAATAGTGTGAAGTGGGATCAGTAGCATATGTACCTAACAAAGATTGACCTCAATTCTATTTGATCCTGGGCAATTCCTAGGTATTCTTAAAGCTGATAAGACTTACTTCCCATTTCTTTTTCCATCTTAATATATCTGTATATACAAATGATATGCAAGAGTTGGTTAGAATCCTTTGCCAATAGTTACACATATACGAGTCCCAGACAAAACAGTATAGTATAAAAAGTTTGAATTTAGCTTTTCCCACCCCCTGCCCCAACACACACACAACCTTCCTAACTCTTCTTGCTTCAAGTACCTACTTACTTATTTTCTCCATATACAAAAATGTGCTCAGGTAATGTCCTGATGTCATTTATACATTAGTATGATTTTAAACAATAGTTATACTTTAACTCAGAAGACCTAAGTTTGAGTTCTGGCTTTCTCATTTAGCTAGCTATATGCTCATGAGTCACAAGTCACCTAATCTTACCTTTGAGCAAAACAAGACCTGGCAGGCAATCAGGCAAAGATGTTGCCAACTACATTGCCAGATCCTTGATTTTCTGTCTCATACCTAACCATGACTAAACAGAGAGAGCACTGGACAACCAAAGGACAGCTGAAACAATTCATAATTATTTTTGGTGCCTATATTACAGCTTTATAATTAAAGACTGTGATCTTTGAAGTTGGGGGAGGTAGTGTTGCTAACTTTTTACTGTAAAATGTTACTTTTCTGGATTTCATTATATCAAAACAAAAAAATCCCTAAGAAAGAAGCTGAGGTAGGACATGGTAAATATAAAGAACTGAAATATATGAATTGACAGTACAACAAGCATTTTAAATAGCTTGTTTTTCTTATGACTTCCCACACTATGTTGCTTAACTTGGCAGGTGATTTCTCTGTGCCGAAAGTGAAGCCTGTTTCCATAGAATTAGTTTTAAATTTTTAAGTCCAAGGGAGCGAGTTTTAACTAATACCTAAGGCGTTTAACTCCATATATTCACCTTCTTAAAGCCATCCAGGCCACCAAAATAACAACAATAATAATAACTAACATTTGTACTAAGCCTTGGACTAAGTGCTTCACACTTATTACTTCATTTGATCCTCACAACATCCCTAGGAGATAGATGCTATACTATCCCCATTTTACAGAAGAGAAAAATAAAGCAAACTGAGGTTAAGTAACGTGCCCAGCATCATAAAAATAATGTCTTAGGCTGCATTTGAAGAGTGGATTGAGTTCAGGACCAACATTCTATCCACTAGCTGCCCTAAATATAGGGGACAAAGAGACAAAGGTTGAGAGAGTGAGGAGTGGAGATGTACTTGGACATTCTCACACCAACTTTCCCAGTTTCATCTGTCCTTGGCATTGTCCTCTAGATCTGGAAGCCAGGTCTAGTTCACAAGGTTCCGATATTCCCCATCTCACAGAGAATTAAATCCCTGGAGCATCTGGCTCATCAGCTTTCTGCCACAATGAAGAGAACAAATGGATGAGAAAGGCAGGAACCTCTCAAATGACAGCCAGAATGCCTACTAAACCCTCATTTTTCCTCCATTTAGAAAATCAATGCCAGTATCTGGAGGCATCTGCTAGTTTACAAACTGACAGATGGATACAAGAAGAGCCAAAGGATGGCTTTCAGGGATAGCCTTCTGGCTCTCTCAACATGTAGTCCTTGCAGACACAGGCAAAGGCCATGTGGACTCTTCTTTGACCCATGCAACGACATGCCTGTTAGGCTGAAGATAACACACTTTTATTCACATGATCACACAAATATAATCTGAGGTGTGCTTGAAACACTATCTCCATATGTAGGTCTAGCTAGGCTAAAATTTACAATATGTCCTGGTAAGCTGGAGAAAGCCATTTAAAGGGTGATGTGGTCTTTGTATTGATAATAGGGGCTTTTCATACTAATCAAGCTAATTAAATTAGGAAGGGAACCTAACTGAAAAGAGAGAGTTCAGCCCTGGTTGTTAAGTACTATCGCCTAAAATGATATTAACCAATGACATAGTTTGGTGAATAAAATAGCAGATGAGAAGTAAGTCTTAATAGCCTTAAGAATATCTAGGATTGCCCAGGATCAAAGAATCAAAACTTTAGAGTTTTAACTGATCATAAAATCTCTCATTATGAGACAATCATGGCTCTCTTTTGATCAAAAAATCTCAATATTTCTAAGAGGTCTGAAAATAAGATACAAATCACCTCCCAAGGTTAAATTAATTCCTAATCATCATACTTACTACACCAACAGGAAATGCCAAGACAGCCAATATCCAGTCCCGGAGAGAGATAAGCTTCTTTAACTGTCTTTCTTGTTCTTGGTTACTGCTCCCTCTGGTCAGGAGACTGGAAAGATCAGTCAGTACACAAATTCCAAAAAAGACAGCCTGGATAACCTACAAGAAAAGAACACCTCATGTCAACAATAATATGGCATCCAAAAAGAATGATGCAATAGGACAACAAATTATTATTATCAAAGATTGATCTTTTATATTCAATGAATTGATTAAAATAGCAAATGAAAAACTTTAATGAACAAAAAACCCTCTACTTAAATATTAATTCCTTCAGTGGAAAAGAATAGGCAAAGCAGATTTCCCACCTGATTTTTTCAGCCAAGGATAAGTTCAATTATAATAGGTCACCCTATGAGCTTTGAAATCTACCATCCCATTTGCCCTGGTAAACAAAGATACAAACTGCTGCAGTAGACACACTGAGGTTGAAACTAGATTCAACTTCATTTATCTTCCTTTCTTCCCTTCTTTTAAAAGTATTTTCAGACCACTACACACCTGTCAGATTGGCTAAGATGACAGGAAAAAATCATGATGATTGTTGGAGGGGATGTGGGAAAACTGGGACATTGATGCATTGTTGGTGGAGTTGTGAACGAATCCAACCATTTTGGAGAGTAGTTTGGAACTATGCTCAAAAAGTTATCAAACTGTGCATACCCTTTGATCCAGCAGTGTTACTACTGGGCTTATATCCCAAAGAGATTATAAAGAAGGGAAAGGGACCTGTATGTGCACGAATGTTTGTGGCAGCCCTTTTTGTAGTGCCTAGAAACTGGAAACTGAATGGATGTCCATCAATTGGAGAATGGCTGTGGTATATGAATATTATGGAATATTACTGTTCTGTAAGAAATGACCAACAGGATGATTTCAGAAAGGCCTGGAGAGACTTACACGAACTGATGCTGAGTGAAATGAGCAGGACCAGGAGATCATTATATACTTCAACAACAATACTTTATGATGACCAGTTCTGATGGACCTGGCCATCCTCAGCAACAAGATCAACCAAATCATTTCCAATGGAGCAGTAATGAACTGAACCAACTATGCCCAGAGAAAGAACTTTGGGAGATAACTAAAAACCATTACATTGAATTCCCAATCCCTATATTTATGCCCACCTGCATTTTTGATTTCCTTCACAAGCTAATTGTACAATATTTCAGAGTCTGATTCTTTTTATACAGCAAAATAATGTTTTGGTCATGTATACTTATTATGTATCTAATTTATATTTTAATGTATTTAACATCTACTGGTCATCCTGCCATCTAGGGGAGGGGGTGGGGGGTAAGAGGTGAAAAATTGGAACAAGAGGTTTGGCAATTGTTAACGCTGTAAAGTTATCCATGCATATAACCTGTAAATAAAAGGCTATTAAATTAAAAAAAAAAAAAGAGAGAGAATGACCCTGATTTATGAATAGATGACCCTTGAAAAGATTTTGTATGGTTGAGAGAGTTGTAATACATGTTGATAATTCTGTTATGTTAGCCTGATTACCTTTTTCAATAAAAATTAAAAGATTAAAAAGAAAAAGTATTTTCAGTTTTAATTCAACTTTTTTTTATTTTGACTTTAACAAAGACCAAATAAATTAAGCATTTCTATATACAATATGAAACAGAAGCATTGTACATGAAACTGCAGATACATAACAGGGATTATGCATAATTTTATTAATTCAACAAGTAACTTTCAAAGCTATCCTAATTATTTGCATTTCTTTCTGGATTTCTCACTTGAGGAACAGGGTTAAGGACAGAGAACTCCTCTCCCTAAAACTTAACTCCCTTCCCCCAAATATGAAAAATAAAAAAAAATCCTCGTAATAAATATGCATTTTCAATTCTTTCATTGGTCATGTCCACAAACATATATCTTGTTCTGCATCTTGAATTCATCACCTTTCTATCAAGAGATGGGTACCCAGTTTCATTACTGTTCTTCTGGAATTGTGATAATCACTATATTGTTATAGAGTTCTTATTTTTCAACATTATTTGCCTTTAAATTTTGTTATTATATAAATTTTCCTCCTGGTTCTGTTCACTTAATTCTACATAGTTTATACAATTCTTTCCAGGTTTCCCTAAAATCATCCCTTTCATTTCTTAGCAATCGATAATATTCTTATTCTTAAATTCATGTATTTTAAATTGTTCATACATTCCTCAATTTATGGGTACCTCTCCTTAGTTTCCAGTTTTTTTGCCACTGCAAAAAGGAAAATTTTTCTATATGGTTCCTTTTCCTCTTTCTTGGGACAGAAAATTAGATGTATAACTAAAAAGAGACATGGCAGTATAGAAAATCAAAAACAAAGTTAAAGAACTTACATTTTGCACATAAAAAGGATTAGTTAATTTACAGCTTTGTATCATTAAAAAAATTCATCTTAAAAATATGGGTTACAATTTTGAAAGTCTAAGAAGTAATAAAAAAAAAGATTTGAATGGAAAACAATAGAGAAATTGGAGTGAGTACAGACTTAACACATATTATCAGTATGCATAACCTGGTTCCATTCTGTAGCTAACAAATATCTAATAAGTGAAGAAAAACTACTGAAGATTATTCAAGGGATAAATAAAAACAGAGAAGAGAAAAATTTATGGTAAATGTAGGAAACAACAAGTGAAAGCTGGTTCCTTAAAAGTGGTACTGGGAGGCAGCTAGGTGGTGCAGTGGATAGAGCACCAGCCCTGAAGTCAGGATGCTCTGAGTTCAAATGTGACTTCAGACATTTAACACTTCCTGGCTGTGTGACCCTGGGCAAATCACTTGACCCCAATTGCCTGAGCAAAAAAGAAAAAAGAAAAAGAAAAAGAAAAGTGGTATTGGGAGATCTAGTGTTCAAAGAGGGAGAAGGAAAAAGCATTTATATAGCATCTACAATGTACAAGGCACTGTGCTATTTGACAATCACTATCTTATTTAATTCTCAAAAAAAAAAAAAAACTCTATTGGCAGGTGCTATTACAAACCTCATTTTACAGTTCAAGAAACTGATGCAGACAGAGGTTAAGTGTCTGAGATGACATCTGAGCTCAAGTATTCCTAACAAGAATCTATCTCATCTAGTTGTCTCAAGTGCCTCATCTAGTTGTCTCAAATATAGAGAAAGAGAAATCAGCAAAATACTGAAAATTATCTATTCAGGAGAATTTTTGTATTGACAATATGCAGATTAAATAACCTTGTAGGCCTTTCCAGATTCTCAGCTTTCATGAGGCAAAATCCTATCCAAAGTATGCTGCCTTAGGTAACCTCCACACTATTTTATGAAAATACTCCAAGTCATAGCCTCCCTATTAATCATAAACTGAACTGCTTATATCAGCTATGGTTTGTTTGGATTTGGGCTTGCTTTTTTTTTTTTTTGACAACCTCATGCAGAAACAAATTCACTAACACTATAATGCAATGATTTGCCATATTTAAGAAATCCCTAAAGGAGCTAAAAGCACAGAGGACTCTATGAGTTGAAGTAAACCTATTGTAATAGAGCCCAGCAAATGCAATAGAAGCTACAAAAAATATAAAAAAGGGAGGAAAATACATTCCCTTGGCTTGAAGTCATACCTTTTTCTGAGCCAGAGCTTGATACAGGAGAATTTTCCTGGCTCCTTCTACTTGGAAATAAATCACTGATGATAAACTTGTATAAGATACAATTCTCTTTTGCCCCCAAATAGAATGGAAAATCCTTTAAAAACAAATCTTGGGTAGAGGCTGGGAAAAGAAAGGGTTGGGGAGTAGGGAAAGAAAGGTCATTTCTTAGTAAATAACATAAGTTTTTATATAGGTGTCCCACAGAATAACATAAGAAAGGGCATAAAAGGACTTCAAGGTTACCTAGATCCACTTTTTTAATTTCAGTATAAGTACAAACCCTATATTATTCAGATTACATAATCTATTATTGAAAATCCCTAATAAAAGAGATTTTGTAAACCCTCTGAGTCAAATACTACAACTTAACTCAACTGATCATTTCTGACACTTTAAAAAACTTCCTCTATAGCAGATTGATTTTAAAGGTCCTTTATGCCTTCTTCAATGATCAAAG
Organism: Sarcophilus harrisii; assembly: GCF_902635505.1. Classification (NCBI taxonomy): domain Eukaryota; kingdom Metazoa; phylum Chordata; class Mammalia; order Dasyuromorphia; family Dasyuridae; genus Sarcophilus; species Sarcophilus harrisii. The sequence goes on from NC_045429.1 coordinate 150,612,686, forward strand.
ATTGGAGTAATAGAACTTAAGCTTACCATCTTTTGGGTTGGCTTCAACTAATTCAGGTGCCCGAGGTGAGACAATTGAAGAGATGGCAACATTCACTTTTTCATAACTAATACCTTTACTAATCATGAGAATGGTTTCACATATCTAAAGGAAGGATTTTTCTAGACCACTGCTTTCTAAAACTAGTGGGATGATTCCAAGATATTTCTAAGTAAATCCCAAGCATAATGATAACAAGTACAGTACTTCAATTAATAGATGATACTCATAATAAAAGACAGTCTTCATGGAAGTGGCCTCCATGCCCTTTTATTTCCTGTCTCTTCCTTTCTATCTCACTTTTAAAGCTTTGGGGTGGTATCAGAAAAGAAACTAAATCTGATAAAATTCAAAAGTAGTTTGGGGTTTGTAGAATCTACAAGAAAAATGAGGATTTTTTTAAAAAGAGAGACACTGTGTTGAACATGCTGTATAATAAGAATATTTGGGTGGTGGTCACAAGTAGAAAAAGTGTGAGGATCCCTTATCCAGAGGCATTCTTTCCAAGGTAACGTTTACTAAGAAGTTAAAGCATTGCCAGTTTCCTTTTTGTTTATCCTTTGAAATTTGTTTAATAAAAGCCACTGAGTCATAGACCACAAACAAAAGCAATAAGGATAGAATACACAGAAGGAATTCCTAGGATATGAATTTATTTCTCTGAATGCAGAGGAAGTGAGTGGCAAGTAGGCAGTCCAGGAAAAAATCTACTTACGTCATTCTCAAAATAATTTTTAAATTTTTAATTTAAAATTTTTAAAAGTATAAAACAAAAAATATAGGATTATATAAATATATAGAATTATATAAACTAAAGATTAATGAAAATAAAGATATATCATATCCAAATTCAGAGATATCCTGAAACCCTTCTACAAATCTCAGGTTAAGAACACCTAGTCTAAATCAACTAGGGTATATTAGTCTTCACAGATTATGCTTTTCTAGACTTATAAATTAATATAAAAGAAAATCTTGGCTTCCTCAAGCACAGATACTGTATATTCTATTTGAGGCTATATCAGGGAAAGTTTTCCAAGTTTTATATTTATTTTTAGGGGGGAGGGGAGAAGACTTATCTCGTTTGCCTATCACTTTCACTTCCAAATGCACCCTCTACCCTTCCTACCCTCATAACAAAGATGAAAAAACAGAAAAGCAATTAAACAAAACTAATAAATACATATCAATTGTGTCTGGTTCTATCAATCAATCAACAAGTATTTGGAACATCTAAGTGACACAAAGGATAGAATATGGGGTCTAGAACCAGAAAGAGCTGAATTCAAATCCAGCTTCAGACATTTATGTGACTTTAAGCAAGTCATTTAACCTCTAGTTTTTTCATCTATAAAATGGGAATAACAATAACATGTACTTCTGAGGGTTCTTATCAGGATCAAATGAGATATTAGTTATAACACACTTAGCAAAGTGCATAGTGCATCATTATAACCATATGTTATAATTATTATTGTTGTTATTAATTAAGCATCCATTATGTACCAAGCATTGATCTAGGTACTATGGATACAAGTACAAAGAATGAAACAATCTCTACTCCCAAAGAGCTTATATTCTAATGGGAGAGACTATATATACAAACACAGAAATACATAATAAATACATATTATATTCATATAAACACACATAATAGTTAAAAACAAAGTTATTTGGAAGGGAAGGTACCAGCAATTGAAGGGGACCAGATAAGTTTTCTTACTATAGATGGGCTTGAATGGCATTTTAAAGGAAGAAGAGATGCTATAAGGTTAATGTGAGGACAGAGTGTTTGCCAGGCAAGTGGGACACCTAGTCCAAAAGGCACAGAGATGGGAAAAGGAGTATCCTATGTGGGAGGGAGAAGGCTCATTTGACTGGATTACATAGTGAAGGAGGTAGAATAATGTCAAAGGAGGCTGGGAAGCTAAACTAAAGCTGGTTTTCATTTAAGAGCTAAAAAAGAAGAGTTTATATACATACATACATACATATGAAAAAAAAATATGTATCTTTTAAATGTATGGTTATTTTGTAAGGTTAAAACTCCTCAACACTTCAACTTTCATTCTCCATTTTCCTCTTGTAAGTCACCCACCACTCATTTTTGAAAGAAACTCAAAATTCAGGTATTTAAAATGTACCTTATGAAGGCCTATGTAAGATATTCTAAATTGTATAAAAATCCCCAAACTATGCAAAATCACTATGCTGTATAGACTATGGAAAGTCCCCATTTTATGATTCGAGGTAATCATAACTCAATAATGCTCACATTCCTAAAAATATATTGTGTCACTTTACTATAAAATAACTATGTTGGCTGACAGGGGTGTCCTTGATTGCTGAGAAGACTTGGGTCCCTTTTATTGGTAATTACTAACTTTGTTAATAACAGCATATAGGTGACATGACATGATAGAATGCCAAACCTGAAGTCAAGAAAACTCATCTTCTTGCATTCAAATCTAGCCTCAGACACTTACTAGTTGTGTTATACTATGCAAGTCACTTATCTTTTTGCCTCCGTTTCCTCGTTTGGAAAATGAACTAGAGAAGGAAATGGTAAACCACTCTGGTATCTTTGGCAAGAAAATCCAAATGGGGTCACAAAGAGTCATATATGACTAAAAATGACACAACATAACAAAACTTTGCTAATAAATTGATAACGCTCAAAACTTTGTTGCCTCAGTTTCTCTTATTTATAGATTTCAAATTCATATTTGATAGTAGAAGAAACAGAAAACCATTGGAGTTATTACTGCAAAAAGTACAGCGATGCATTATTTCCAAGTTATATTTCACACACACACACACACACACACACACACACAAAAAAAAAAAAAAAAAAAAAAACCCTTGCCTTTCTTTAAAACCACTCATGTTCCATTCTCAACAAAAGTCTGCTTGTGGTTTCCCTGATGTTTTTCTTTTGCTGTTTCCATGGAGTCAATATTTCTCGAGAGGCAATAGAGAATCTTTAACCTAGAGTCTGAAGATTTAGTTTCTTAATGCTTCAGACCTTTACTAGCTATGTGATCATGTGAAAGTCATTGAATTTGTCAGAACCTTAGTTTTCTATTCTGTGAAAAGAGCATAAATATTATTTGTACTACCTATTCAACAGGGTTGTTATAAGGAAAGCAAATTGCAAACCTTAAAGCTCTGTGTAAATGTGAATTCTTATTTTCCACTTGTGGAATGTGTTAATCTTTCCTAAATAATAAGATGCATTTATCCTTAATGAATATCATCCCATATAGTGTGAATAATTATTTAATTTATATATATATATAAAGATATTGACCTGTATCCAGATACACAATGAAAGAAGAATAAGAGTTATGCTATGCCCCTTCATTCTTTTTAATTCTTTGTCCTAAAGGATAGCTTTTTAGTTGGGAAAGGTATGTACTAGAAATGGGAGAAAACATCAATTAAAAAAAAAAAGATTTGCTTCACAGAAGGCTGAGAGTTAAAACTGATGAAGCCTAATATGTGTGAAGACAGTAGATGGTATTGAAGTCTACTGTTATCCATAGCAGTGGAAAGGTCAAGAAAGATGAAGATAAGAATGGAGAAATGAGCTTTTATTCTGTAGAAAAATGATAGTTTAAAATAGATAATACAATCTTATTTTCGTTTAATAATTCAAGTACTTGTGAGTTCATCTATATAGGTACTCCATTTAACTTTCCATCCTGTACTCTTAAAATAGTATTTAAGTAAGGAGTTCTTCACCTAGAATCCATGAACTTATTTTAAAAAATATTCTAATGATTTTATTTCAATGTAATTAGTATTCTTTGTAGCTCTCATTTTATTTCATGAATTACAAATGTTATTCTGAGGAGGAATTCATAAACTTCATCAGAAAATGAAAGGAATCCATGACACAAAAAAGAATGAGTTCCTAATCTGGATAAATTTATATGACACTTCCATGCATTCTACATTAGTAAGATATCATATGAAATACTATGTTCAATGCAAAGTGCTACACTGTGATATTTACAAACTTTGAAGTATTCAACACAACCTGGCCAGGATAATGAGGGATTTAAGATGTATGTCATGAGAAGCAGCTGAAGAAACTGGAAATCATTAGTCTAGAGATGACTTTCAAATGTCATGATAACTATTTCATTTATCTGATGACCTTTACAATGCTCAAAAAACTTTTGGGATACTTTTTGTGTATATGAACATGTTTAACCATCTATGTACATGCTTACTTTATACATGTGTGTGTACATATTACATATATTTATATATGCATGTGTTTCATCCTACATGGTAATACATAAATTTATGTATGTGTTTCATTCTATACAGTGGTCTCAGTACAGTATATATATATATATATATATATATATATATATATATACACACATGCATAGTCAATCCTTAACATTCATGCATTTAATTTTCTTGACTTCAAGCATTTACACAATTTTACGAGTAACCTCATTTTCATTTTCATATGGACAACATTATATCTGCAACTATGCACAGTAGAGAAAAAAGTAAGAAGCTCATTGTGCGAGTTTATATCTGCAAAAATAAATAGAAATGTTTTTGTGAAGCCACGCCAGAAAATGCTAAAGTAACTTCTTAATTTTGCAATGAGGGAATTGAAAAAAAAAATTTAAAAAAAGGAAGGGTAGTTAAATTAGTGAGTAAGTGAAATGGTTGTCACTGGTCATCCTCTCACAAGTAGTCCATTAAGGAGCTGGAATTCTGAGCTGTAGATTGGGGAACTGCAGACTCAAAATCAAGTATATGCTTTTCTTCCAAGAACAATTCAACCCCTGAACCAAAAGGAAGATTAGAGATGTCAGAGCCATCCCCCCTTTCCCTTTCTTTTTTATCTCAGGATTTTTCTGACACTGCCACCCTTATTTCTCCCCATGGAGGCCTCTTCTCTGCATTTTATGGGTTATATCACAGTCATTCTGTTAGCAAAAGTTATTATCAAAATTAGTGTTTTGTTATAAATAATCGTATGCACAAACATATTTTTAGCACTCTCTAATGTTATCTATTTCCTATAGGTTTAATTATCAAAATTCCTATTATTTTTACTTTCATACTGTTTCCTAGGAATGTTACTTCCACAAAAGTTGAGGACTGACCATCAATTTTGTTATCGTTCAGATATTTTAATCGCATATGACTATGTGACCCCATTTAGGATTTTCTTGGCAAGATACTACAATGGTTTGCCATTTACTTCTGCAGCTCATTTTACAGATGAAAAAATTGAAACAAAGTTAAGTGACTTTCTCAGGGTCACACAACTATAAATGTCTAAATCCACTGTGTACCTAGCTGCATGAGAGGGGTGTGTGTGTGTATGTGTGTGTGTGTGTGTTTATATATTTATTCATACATACATATATACATGTGCATATATGTTACTTAATCTTCTCTGAGCTGAACATAATAATTTTTATAAAATACTTTGTTTTACAAAATATTTTACAAATATTATTTATTTGATTATTATCTCCAAGCAAACTGAATTCAGTTCAGAAAAGTTAAGTGACTTGATCATGGTCTTCCAACCTGTGTCAAAGGCAATCTTTAATCTAGCTTTCTCTTAATTTGAATTTAAATGTTCATTTTATTATAAAATCCTGTCTCAGAAAAGTCCCAATTCTTCAACAGTTTCTCACATGACCTGGTGTTGCTATATATAGCACAACTTGTCAAGTTCCTTTAAAATGTGGTGTCAAGGAACTGGAAATTGAATTGATGTCCTTCAATTGGGACAAAGCTGAATAAGATATGGAATATGAATGTAATGGAATATTATTACCCTATGAGAAATGATGAGCCAGCTGATTTCAGAAAAGACTTACATGAACTGATGCTGAGTGAAGTGAGCAAAACCAAGGGAACATTGTACAAAGCAACAGCAAGACTATGGGATGAATAACTATGATAGACTTAATTCTTCCCAGAAATCCAGTGATTCAAGATAATTCCAATAAATTTGGGATGGAAAATATCATCTATATCAAACTAAGGAGACTAAATGTGGATTGAAGCATACTATTTTCACCCTTTTTTGGTTTGCTTTTTCTTTCCCATGTTTTTTTTTTTCCCTTTTGTTCTGATTTTTTTTTTTTTTTTTTGCAACATGACAAATGTGGAAATATGTTTAAAATTATTGTATTTGTATAACCTATATCAGATTGCTTGCTGTTTTGGGAAGGAGACAGATAAGAGATGGAGGAAGGAAAAAAATTGGAACTCAAAATCTTCCAAAGATGAATATTGAGAACTATCTTTACATGTAAATGGAAACATAAAATACTATTTGGAAAAAATAAAATAAAATGTGGTGCCTAGAACTAAACTGAAGTGATATGAGCAAGATATCATACACTGAATCTTGTAGTAAGCATACTCTTATAAAGATTATATAAATGTTTGCCAATTATATCATACCACTACTTCATTTGAGGTTTCATATGATCTAAAATAACTAAGACTTTTTTGCTCAATTTTCATATTTACTTGACTATACTGTTGTTTTTATTTTTATCAGAATAGAGGAGATTATATTTCATCTTAGTTGGGGAGTGGGATGCTAAATTGGACTGATAGAATTATACAGGAAAAAGAACTGCAGTTATCTTCATCAGTGGATTAAGTGTGCACAACTAGTGAATGGACAGAGCTGCTGACATATGTATCATCTTGTTAAGATTCAATACATTATTCCTGCTGCTGGATCCTGATAATATAATCCCCTTATCAGTACCTATCCTACCTTTGTCATCTACAAACTTCTTATTATTCATTATTTCATTCAAGTCACTCATAGAAATGCTGAAGGGTTGGAAAGGGGAAAGGCATGGAGATCTACAGTACTACTTCACTTAAAATTTTTGATTAAGGTCTAAGCATTTCCAGGCTTTGATATATTTTCATTTAACTACCAGTTCTTGGAAATTATGTTACTGTATGTTGTTAATTAGTACTCTGTGTTCTCTTAGACTTGTGAAATCCATTTTTTTCAATTTCTTGTCATAGAATGTAAGCTCTTTGAGGGAAGAGTTTGTCCCTTTTTTTTTTTTTTTTTTTTAAATCTTGGTATCCTCAGTACTTTGTACATTCAAACCATTTTAATTATTGTTTAATACAGAGAAAAATCTCATGGTTTCCACTTGCATAATGCCCAAGTGTTTAAATGAACCTGGTTTTGGACACTCAAGTAATTTAGCTCAAAGAATGTTTAGGTCTATTTAAATAAAATAAACTATGTCTAATAAAAACCACATGATTGGTTTTTATTATATTTATTATATTTGTAAAAACCAACATATGACCAAATCTTTTTTTTGACTTTTGACAAAATTTGAAATCTATTTCTATTAAAAACACTTGAAATCATAGGAATAAATGGACATTTTCTTAATATAATAAATAATATCTAAATCCAAGAGCAAATATATGGAATAAAAAAATAATTAATGCTACTAACAAGATCTGGATGAAAACAAGGACACAAAATATTACCATTTTTACTTAACATATTAAAATCATTTTATTTAATATATTAGAAATGATACAACAATAAAAGATACAACAATGAGGGAATAAGCATAGACTAAAAAAGAAACAAAACAATTCATATTTTTTTGCCAGTAATATGATATCATACTTAGAAACATCCTGTAATCAACTACAAATTTAACTGAGACAACTTTATTAAAGTTGTAGAACAGAAAAAAATCCACATCAATCATCAGCATTACTACAAATTTAAAACAAAAAAAACAACCCAATATACTACTGTTTATCTACATCTATCTTGATGTGCTTGAAAATCTAAAGGCCATGTTTTCTACAGAGAAATCCCAGAAATTAGACTGAGTGACATACATTTCAGTATATCACAAATCACAGATTTAAATAGTTTTCACAAGCTTCAAAGTGATTCAAATTTTTACCCAAGTATTTGAAAGTACATTTTGAAAAGTTATATCACTCCAACACATCAAAACACTGGTCATCCACATTTTTGCTTGAAGACAAGGAAGGAGGGGAGAATCTGCTTTGCCCAGAAACTCTTAGCTAGCTAGCTCTGTTGGGAAGTTTCCCTAAATTGGCTTCTTTGCAACTTCCACTCCCATTATTCTTAGTTCTGTCCTCTGATGCCAAATTAAGTAAGTCTTCCCCAAGAACCAACTTTTTATTGGTCCAGGAGCTTTACAAGTACTATAGTTATCTCCCTATTTGATAAATTGATCAATTTACTCTCATTAAAAATGAACTAGTAGACAAATAAGCTCAGGTTCTTGGAGACTAATTGTCATCATTCTCATACTAGGAAAAGGGATATTTTCCAAAACTCCTTTTATACAAGTGCCCTAAACACTTAGCAGCATTACATACAATGCCTGGCATTTGTAAGTGCTTAATAAATGTTTAGTGACTAACTCAAAGGTCTGCTTTCAATTCTTTGAAATCAAAGTGAAAGATTAGTTGAGAGGTTGAAAAAATTCTTGATATAGTTAAGAAGGGAGACAGATAAATTCATAGAAAGATAAAAGGAAAGGCAGATGGATAAACTGACTTTTTATTGTATTTGTATGAGGAAGAAGGAAGACAAAGACAGAAGGAGGAGGAGGAGGAGGAGGAAAAGGAAAAGAGGAAGAAGCAGCTGGTCTTCACAAATAACAGGCCTTGAATACATTACTTGGAACACTTTTCTGACAGAGCCAGCATGATATAACAATATACTGGATAAAACATTGGACACTGGCATTGGTAAAGATCTGATTTCAAATCCCACCTCAGATATTTATTAGTTGTATAACACAGAGAGAGTCACTAAAACTCTGACCCTAATTATACTCATCTATAAAATGAAATTAGAGTTAATGACTTTTAATGGTCCTTCCATCTCAATCTTTGATGTGAACCTGGATACATCTTACTTGGGTAAACATAAATGTGGCATTTGATGTACTTTAAACTATTACTATAAATGTCTATTATCACTGTTATAAAAACAATGCAATATATATGCATATATACACATATATGTTTATAGGTATGCATATGCGCGTGTGTTGTGTGCATATATATATATATATATACACATATATATGTGATAGTATTAGGTCAGTTTCAATTTGTACTGCTGTCATCAAAGTTTAGTTTGAGCTAGATATGAAAAAGAGAGTCATTGCCTATTCTCTTTAGTGCATTTATATATAGCTGCCACAGCTACTCAGAGTGGCAACTAAATTAATTGAAAAAATATGAAGAAATATCCAAGCAGGGGTCCTGCATCTCTACTGGGATGTTAACTTTAAACACAACTCCACCTCAGTTTGTTTAGCAGAGATGGAATTTCCAGCCATGAGCTCAGTTTGATAGACATATATACCATCTGTCTCTGAACTGAAATCTCTCACTATGTATCACATGGAAAGATGAAAAGGTCCAAGGTACTGAATTTCTCACAGAATTATAAATAAGCATTGACTAGATTGATGAGAATTGAAAACACTACATTATCTGAGGATTATATTTTCTTTTAAGATTTTTTTCTCTCATTATATTACGCCTTCTAATTTCACTCCAAATGTTCATATGGGACAATTTGTGCCTGATTTATAGTAGAGCATTCCTCATACAGATCTGAGCAGCCACAGTCAGATACAATGTTTCTTTGACTCTAAAATGGTGATGTGATTTTGGTCCTCTTTGAGAATAAAGGACAGAACAAAAACTTTTTCCAATTGTTCTTTCCTGTCCGAATCACTACCACCATCACCACTACTACCATATTCTCTTGCACTAAGAAATTAGACTCCCTTTTACAGTATGGTTTGAGACTGAAGACTGACTTACCCAATATGGAAGCAATGAAGTGTCATCCATATTACCATTTCATATTTCAACAGCTTTAAGTTCATTTTGTTTAACATTTTCTGTTTCTTTCTAGAATTCAAGAAATTACTACAACTTCCTATATCCTAATTACAAAGTTATGTCATTTCATTATAATTTTATTTGTTACTGAGTAAATGTGTAACATGGTTCATTGGATTAAGATATTAGAGTTTTCTTTATTAAAAATTATGATGTCAAAGCTATGTTCTGTCTTATTAGATTATGTCATTGTTTTTATTAGTTCCTAACTTTCTTATTTCTGCATCAGTATCTATTTTTCTTTTGGAGAAATCAAGAAATGCCTTAAAAAGGAAAAAATAGAAAACTGGAAAATAGATTGGTCAAAACTAAGTACACAGCAACAACTTCTACCATACACCAAGACAAGGTCAAAATGGGTTTATGATTTAGACACAAGGGTGATGTTATAAACAAATTGGAGGAATATGAAATAGTTTAACTGTCAGATCTACGGATAAGGGAAGAATTTAGGACCAAACAAGATATAGAGAGCATTATGAGATATAAAATGCATAACTTTGATCGTATTAAATTTTAAAAGTTTTAAACAAACCAAATCAATGCAACTAAGATTAGAAGGAAAGCAGAAAACTGAGAAAAAATTTTTACAAGTATCTCTGATGAAGGCCTCATTTCTCAAATATATAGAGAACTGAATCAAATTCCTAAGAATACAAATCATTCTCCAATTGATAATTAGTCAAAGGATATGAATAGGCATTTTTCATATGAAGAAATTAGAGCAATTTATAATCATATGGAAAAATGCTCTAAATCACTATAAATTAGAAATTCAAATTAAAATAGCTCTGAAATACCAACTTATACCTACTAGATTGGAAAATATGGCAAAAAAGAAAAATTATAAATATTGGAAGGGATGTGAGAAAATGGGGACACTAATTAATGCACTGCTGATTGAGTTGTGAACTGACCCAACTATTTTGGAGAGCCCAACGGACTATAAAGCCATGCATTATCTGTGATCCAGTATAGTCCAAGTACTATATCGGTACTCACTAAATGTTAAAGAATCTAGAGGAGGGCTTTTTTTAAACTGTTTTTGTGTCATGGACCACTTCAATGCTGAAATACAATTATCAAAATATTTTTAAAACTAAGTTGGCTAATCTAGGGGAGGAGGTGGGGGAAGGAAGAGAAAAACTGGAACAAAAGGTTTGGCAATTGTCAATGCTGTAAAATTAAAATTACCCATGCATATAACTTGTAACTAAAAAGCTATTAAAATTAAAAAAAAAAAAAAAAAAAAAAAAACTAAGTTGGCTAACCTGAAGTTAAGAACACTTTGCATACAGGAAATCTTCCTGTGTATGGATAGATCCTCCATCGATGATTTATGCAAGAATATGGGCAAGAATTACTTAGGATAAGAAGAAATCCCAATCTGAATCAATTAAGGGAATATTTATATCAGTGACATTGACCTCTCAACTAAAATCCCATCTTTTATGGAATTCTTCTTATTTCTATGTGTATTCCTCTGTTAATTATTTACTATTTATCCTGCATAGCTTGCTCCAAATATATTTGTCTGCTTGGTGAGATTAACTACTTGAGGGCAGGGATGGCCTTTTGCCTCTTTTGGTATACCTAGTGCTTAGCACAGTATCTAGCACAAAATAGGCACTTAATAAATGTCGATTAAAGTATTGAAGTTTTTATCAACCAAGAAATGCTCAACAGAATGTGAAAAATAGAACAAAAATGGTTACCAAAAAATCGAAACCCACTGTAAGTGATAAAATGAGGAAGCTTTTATAATTCTACTTGTTAGGTCTTCTTTGCTCCTTGTTTCTAATATATCTCTTCATGTCATATTCCTCTATGGAATCACAACAAGCAAATATGGATGTTTCAAAAAATGAACCAATTACATGAGCAGTATGTGTATTTATTTTGCTTTATTAAGTTTATTTGTCATAAATGATGTTCTGTTTTTTCAATTGGAAAAAGAGTGCAGGGTAAGTTAGAATGATGTCAAAATAAGAAAGAAAAGAAGTTCACTGAAGTATTTCAAAAACACGCAAAAAACAGAAGGAGATCCGGTGGGAGGAACAGATTCAAAATTAACAGGGTAAATTTGTGCTTTAAAAATTGTTTTGTTAAAGAGATTCACAATTTATCTTTTTCTACAGTATTTATATATGGAGATGTTCATATGAATTGGTACTTATTGAGTACAGAATAACAAAAATAAAAATAATTTTTAAATTAATCCTTCCTATTAAAAAAAAAAAAATGAACAGACTTGGAGATAAGAACACTTGTCCCAGGGTACTTGTAGCAAGACACTTGAAAAAGTCCTATGTGGTGGCAGCTAGGTGGTGTAGCCCTGAAGTCAGGAGGACCTGAGTTCAAATCTGCTCTCAGACACAACACTTCCTAACTGTGTGACCCTGGGTAAGTCACTTAACTCCCAATTGCCTTCCCCCTCCCCCCCAAAAAAAGTCCTATGTTACCTTTAGTGAACAGGTAAAGAAATGTGGATTGGGATAAGTGGATTCAGAACTAGAAGTGATTCATGAAATCATGTTAACCTGAAGCAAAGGCTGTTATTAGAATATTAAATATCTATCTCCTTAGTTTAAGCCCCACATCTTTATCACTGAATTAGATGAAGTACATATTCAGCATGGTTACCACTTTCAGAGAACAAAGACTGAAAAAGTTAATACATTAGATGACATAATTAAGGGACAAAAAAAAATCTTGCCTAGATAAGAGAAGCTGAGTCATATCTAATAAAATGTGATATAATAGAGTTAAATGTAAAATTCTGCCTTTGGATTTGAAAAATCAATTGCAGAATTGGAGCGGGGGGAGTTATGAATGAGATAGCAGTACATTAATCAATCAACAAATATTAATCTCCCATATGTCAAGTATTGATCTAGGTAGCTGTGATATAAGAACAAAGAATTAGGATATGTTTCTATTCTTAAATCAGATGTGCCTTAACCTTCCTTTTTAGCTTTAACTAATGCCTTTTGTAATCGTGTCACAGGAGGTGGACAAAGCTGCTGCATGGGTGGTGCTGACTGTGTCACTGCCCCACTGTCCAAAATGCAACAGGGGCTTCCATTGGGCATCAGAATGTAGAAAGACTCAGGGAAACGGGAAGCAGAGCCCAGGTCCAGGGCCCCAAGCAAAGAAACACTTGGAGCATGATGGCAGCTGATGTTATACTCAGAGAGTCTCTAGAAGTTTCAGTCTCCCAGAACCAGTCTCCCCCATAGTGCAGGAGAGAGGAAAGCCACCAAGAGGCTGATCAAAGATAGAATGTCTGTGGCTGACTTTGTCCTCGGTTTAAATACCCTATTACAATCCTGCAAGAGTCTCATCACGTCTTAGGGTGGTTCCTGTATGCCAACATATGGCACCTGAATGTAGGTCATACAAAAAGCAGCAGCAGTGTTTGAGAGCTGTTTGTGAGAAGGATCCTCTCAGAGTTCCTTCAGTAAATCGCGGGGAAGGAAAGGAAGAAGAGCCCTGGGAAGACTTTTTTAGTCAAGATTAATTAAATGGGCCAACACATCAAAGAGCTGAGCCAGGAGACTGATGAGATACTTAAATGCCTGTTCTGACTACAATCCTCTTTTCTCTTTGAAAGTTTGCCTCCATGACATCTCACAAGAGCAACACCTGCTACAACCATCCAGAAGTGATAGTGCGCTTGCATTCCTCAGTGTGCAGACCATGCTGTGGGGGGAAAATAACAGCAAAATAAATAAATAAATGAATGAATAAATAAAAACAGGCAATTGTTAAGGGACAGGTCAATTCTCAGAGAGCCTCCACAGCTGTGAATCATAACATCTAAGGGAGTTGCAAGGCAGTCTTTGCTGACACAGGTGTTGTGGACTGGGAACGAGATAAATTAGAGGCAGAGGGAAAAGGAGAGAGGTCAGACAATGCAACAACCTCTCAGACAGGTCAGAGAACAGCAACTGCCTCTCAGTCTCCTTGTATCATCCTCTCACAAAAGGAGATCCATTCTGGGTTGGATTTCCAGCAGTCACTGTGAGGTGGCTCCCGTGTATTCCAACAGCGCCCATATTACAATTCTGAAAACTGATTGGCTCTGTGGGGTAAGACTAAATGAGGAATCTAGGATAATACCAAATTACAAAATTGAAAGATTAGAAGGATGGTGATGTCTTCAACAGAAATAAGGATATTTAGAAGAAAGGAAGAATTGAAAGACAGGAAAGATTAGACAACACGTTCTTTTTTGGACATGTATCTAAGATGCCTTTTCAGCCATCTGGTTGGAAATGTCCAATTAGTAATGGATTATACAGATTGGAGCTCAGACAAGAGACTAAGGATGGAGAGAAATAGAGAGAGAGGGAGAGAGAGACAGAGAGAAAGAGAGAGAGAGAGAGAGAGAGAGAGAGAGAGATTAGATGTGGGAGTCATTTGGTTAGAGATTATTATTAAAATCATGCTAATGTATGTGAAGAATATGTGTAAAAGGTGAGAAGGCAAAAGACAAAAATCTTGGAGAAGCTGAGCAATTTGAGTTGAGTAATAAAGCTGAAAACCATATGACAAGTAATTGAGGAATATTTCAAAGCATGAGGGTAGACAGCTTTTTTTTTTAAGAAGTTTAGTGCAAAAATGAAGGAGAGATATAGGATGATGGCTTGAGAAGATAATAAAGATTAGTGATAGTTTTGTTTTATAAAGAACACAGATTAGGGTCTGTTAGAAGACAGTAATAAAGAAATTGGTAGAGAGAGAAAAGTTGAAAATCTGAAAGAGAGGAAAATGAATGAGAACAGAATCTGATGGAAATGTAGAAGAGGAAGTGTTGGCTTTGGCAAAGATAAAGTCCATTTTTTGTCAGAGATTAGGGATAGGAGATGAGATCGGGATAAGGGATAGGAGATCAGATGAGAGGGGATGGGAAAAGAAATGTCTGAAGTTTTGAAGAGGGAGGAGAAAGCTCCTTTGTCTTCTTTATTATGGCAACTTTTTAATAGATTGAAACTTCTCTATTAAATAGTGACAATCAAAGTAAATGTCTTTACATTTGTCCATTTTCCACTTACAAGGCCACTGGCTTATTTAAGCTGTTGAAATTGGAGCTGCAACAATTACACCTGCTAACTTCTTGTCTTTATCTTTCTAATATAGTGCTACCTCTAATTATTCTTTTAAATGACAGACAACAAATTTTGAAATGAATACATTTGTCGCTTTCATTTTTAATGATTCCATTTAGTGCTCACTATACCTTTTCTTCCAACTCTCTTCTTAAGTATTCATAATGTATATAAGCATGAAATTTCTGCACACATTTGGTCTCTTTAATTTTTTCATCCTGAAACATTTTCTATCAGTTTTCACTAGCCTCCCAAGAGCCCACTTTTGTACTGAGTGTCAAGGACTATATTGATAGAATTTTTTTAAAAATAAAGCTCTTCTTTTCCTTATTCTACTACTTTTTTTCCTATCACTAGGATAAAATCAGATGAAATACACTGTATCCAAAAAGAAGGGTGAAAAAAAAAAAGGATATCATAGATATTTTATATTTCGTTAAATTATCCCATGGTGCCCTTAGAAAACAGACACAATGTATTACTGGTCTCATTCTCAAAGCCCTTCCAGTTTGTTAGAACATGCTAGGGTTTGGGGTACACTGATGACCTTTGCTTACCTCCATGTCATGATTAGCCATCACAGTAGGACTTAAGGAAAGATTCAATTACTTAATAATAGAAATATTTTAATTAGCTGTTAATGAGAACATTTTAGAGGTCACTTTATTTTACATCATAAAAATGTCAATGTCATCTTTAAAAGGAGAAAATATCCATTTTCAATCAAGTATCAATGTAACTGAATTTGCTGCAGGAATAAAGAATAGAAACAAGAAGTGAGTAGTAACACTATAGTACCATTACACATCCTCATTAGAGGGATTCCCCCACCCCTTGACCACAAATGTCTTTCTTTTTTTTAATCATGCAAACCACATTCTCTCAATTTAATGATATATACCAAAGGTACTTTCAGCAATAGGAGACAGTGACCAGGATATCAGATTAACCTGAATAGGTTCTTTCAGGATTTCCTCTGCCCTTATATTCTGGGCCTCCCTTCCCTGAGTGACAGCTGAACATTCTTTACAAATTTTGCCCCCAGAAGGGCATGAAGCCTGTTCAGGATTAGGCTCCTTATTCTGTGGAGAAATCAATGTGCTTAAAATCTACCAGATTCACTTTGTCTCTCTCCTTTACTGAAGTTTTACCTTTTTAGATACTGCCAGCTAGTGAATTATCTTGCATTGCCCGGGGGGGGGGGGGGGGGGGGGGGGGGGGGGGGGGGGGAAGGAAGGGGGGAGGGTTAGATTGTGCAAATGAATAAATGAATGTGGTTGTCTCTCCCTAAGGATCATGGCTCAATTTTTCTAAATGTGATACTTAAGTGATATGGTTACATGCTACAATACCAAGTTTCCTACAAGAAAACCTCACTGCAGAAAACCTGTGAATAAGGATTAATTACAATATAAAGTCAATGATTTTCAAAACACAATTTTAGCCTCCACATGGGTGTGCATAGACATTTGCCTTATACTGCTCTATCTCATTACTGAAAATCAATAAAGTAAGCTATAAGTCACTTTTGGTAAGCAATCTACATAGAAAGAGAGATCAAGAAAAATGAGCTTTCAGTCAGAAATAATGCACTTAAATAAGCAGCTTTGGGAAAGGAGGTTGTCGACTAAATTCTTTACAATTCCACATAAGAGTTTTCAATGTATAATTAGCATGAAGAACAGTCAAAAGAAGGAATTTGTACTTGTTTCAGAAAGTAATGGATACAATCATGCCATGTTCAATCAACTAAACTGACAGAGTGCTGTGGGGTCATTTAAAGAGACTCCATTCTAATCTGCAAATGAGAGACTTTACTTTGGGTATTGTATCATTAGGGCCAAATCATTATGTAGGCAAGGCTTAGATTAAAAAAGAAAAATAGTGCACATTTCATGACTTCCTGAAGCTATTAGCATTAATTAACACTAATTTGTTCAGAGAACAGGTTACCACTTTTTTTGTGCAACAAATATTTTGCTGCATACTTTGTACCTAGGAGTTTCAGAGATTTAAGCTTGGAAAGAATTTAGAAGATCATCTAGTTTAATCCTTCACTTTACAGATGAAACTTTGAGGATAGCAAGATTAAATCACTTAGTCAATAATCCTGTAAGTGCCTACTATGTGCTGAACATAAGTGCTAAAATGGAGATACAACAAAGAAAAGAAAAAGACTTCCTATTCTCAAAGAGCTCACAGTCTGAATGGAAGAGCAACATGAAAACAAGTATGTATAAAGAAAACAAACACACACACACACACACACATACACACACACCCTGATCAATAGCATTAAGGGAAGCGAGGTAAGGCTTTTGTATGGAAAGCAGAATATTAGCTAAGACTTGAAGGAAGCAAGAAAATCCAAGAAGAAAAAGAAAGGAGAGAATGGAAGGGGAGAAGGGTGGGAGTGACTTTGAAAACACACAGAGTTAAAGATGAATTGTTTCGGGTAAGGAACAACAAGGAGACCAACATCACTGAATTGCAGAGTACTGCAAAGAGGAATAAGGTGTAAAAAGACTAAACAAGCATAAAGAAAGTAGGTTATGAAGGGATTCAAAAGCCCTAAAAATGATTTTATATTTGTTTCTGGAGATGGTAGACAGCTACTGGAGTTTACTGAATGGGAACTAACATGATTAGACCTGAACTTTTGGAAGATTAACTTAGAAAATGAGCAGAACATGGACTGTAATAAAAAGAAAATTGAAGAAGGAAGACCAACTTCAAAACTATTTGCAATAGTACTGGCATAAGGAGATAAGGGGCTCCACAAAGATATTAGCAGCATTTGAAGAGAGAAAGGTGAATAGAAAAAAGTTGTTACTAAGGTAAAATTGACATGACTTTTCAAGAAAATGGATGTAGAACCCTGGGCAAGTCCCTTAACCCAATTGCCTCAGGAAGGAAGGAAAGAAGGAAGGAAAGAAGGAAGGAAGGAAGAAAGTAAGGAAAGAAGGAAGGAAGAAAGGAAGGAAGGAAGGAAGAGAAGGAAGGAAGGAAGGAAAGGAAGGAAGGAAGAGAATGAAAAAAAGAAATTGGATTTAGGGGTGAGGACTAATAAGGAGTTGAAAACAACATTTAGGTTTTTAGCCTGGTGACTGAGGAGATACTACTCTAGATAGCAATACTTTACATAGATATTACTCTAGATAGCAAATTAGGAAAGGAGAATATAGGGGGAAAGATAAAGAGTTTGTTTTGGACATGTTGAATTTAAAGTGTCTATAGGACATTCAAATTGAATGTCTAATAGCAGGAAATAAGAGACTGGAGGTTAGGAGAGAAGTTGGGGCTGAATAAGTAGACCTGAGAATAATTAGCACAGAGAAGAAACTTGAATCCTCAGCCACAGAAGACTTCAGGCTCCAGGCTCCAGGCTCCAGACTCCATCTTGGACCAGCAGCGTGGCGACTCTCCTGCCTCCTTCACTTTTCCATCTAAAGACCAAGGACTTGGGCTGGTCCCGAGGCCCTCCAGAGTTAGCCCA
This sequence comes from Sarcophilus harrisii, assembly GCF_902635505.1. NCBI lineage: Eukaryota > Metazoa > Chordata > Mammalia > Dasyuromorphia > Dasyuridae > Sarcophilus > Sarcophilus harrisii. The sequence goes on from NC_045429.1 coordinate 150,631,292, forward strand.
AACTTTACATGAAGCCATCAATAATAAGTGGATAGAACAGAATTCAAGCCTAGATCCTTCAGTTCCAAATTAAGGACTCTTCCATTGGACAATAATGTATTCATTATACTCTTCCAGCATAGGATTCAACAACAGTTCCTTGTTCTGAAAATTTTAACATTTCAAAATTTGATTTTTTTAAGTCACCTCAAGTTTGATAAACATTTATAGTTTAAAAGTGCATTTGCAAATTTGATCTTAGCAGTAAACTTGTAATGGGTCACATTCAGGCAAAACCCCAATGTGATTCAACATTGCTACCTTTTGTTTCTAGCAATCTTGTCCAATCTCTGATTCTAGACCATGGTTCTTGATTTGGTTTTCCTTTCCTCACTCCCTAAACAATGACTTGATACTCTGTCTGCCCATCCAATTCCTTGACTTCCTGTTTATGCTTTGCAACATTCTAATAATCCCTTGTAAATTTTAAATTGGTGATTTCTAGTATCTAGATGTGACTAGTATTTACATACTCACTCCACGCTACCTGGTATGTCTCCTCACAAAATCTATAGACATGCAGTGATCCTGGGCTACTTTAATTAACCCCACATGTGTCACAGTCAAGGTATGTACCTAGAGGATCACAGATTAAGAACTAGCAGAATTTGGAAGTCATTTAGTCCAAACCATTCATTTTTCAAATATGGAATAGAGACACAGAAATTAACTAAATTGCCCAAGATAATGTAAGCAAAAAGAAAAATAGAATTTAAACCCAGGTCTTCTAAATCCAAATGCAAAGCATTTTCTGCAACACTATATACTTGTGAGCTATCATAGGTAAATGTTATTAATTCAATTCTATAGATGATGGAAATAATTCTCAAAAAAATTAAGAAATTTGTACAAGTGACCCTCAGCTAAGAAAGAGGTAAAACTGGGACTAGAATCCACATCTTCTAATTCTAAATTAGCTTTATTTCAACTATAAAATGATGCTTCTATATCATGGGGACTTAATCTGGAGTCCATGAACCAAAAAAAAATTTTTTAGAATTGTGTTTCAACATAATTGGTTCCACGTATAACAATATGTATTTTTATGAAACTTGAAAACAAATTCTGAGAAAGGGCCCATGACATAAAAAGGTTAAGAATTTGTTTTTATCCTACATTCAGTAATAAAGTGTAGGCAATAATAAAGGATATAGTATCTTTATTGACATATTTTATTTTGAGAGGAAAAAACAAATTTCTTATACATTTTATTTTAGTAACTTTTCAATAACAATTTATTTCCCATCAATAGATTTACTATATGGCTGTGAGTTCCTATTGCTACTTTCTTTCAAGAAATGAAATTAAGGACCACTCAGTGATGAATAAAAACATGGTAGCCACAGCAGACTGTATCACATCATTACAAGAAAGAAATTATGAAGCAGGAGTGGAATGAAAGATGTCATCACAGAAACATATGAATGAAATAGAATATTGGTTGGACATATGGGGAGAATGAAGAATAATTATTGGTTAGCATGTGTTTTTCAATAGTATCCAAGAGATATAGAGGAAAAAGAACAGAATGCCCCCACAATGTTAGATAGATCTCCTGTAGTAAATTCATGGCACAATATGGAGAAGAGTCTTGTGGGATATACAAGTATAGATGGGTTTCAAGCTATATCATTGTAGGAAATACCAACAAAAATCAGTGAAATCATGGAGCCATTTCAATATTTGAGAATTTTGGAGGAAAGAGTTAAAAAATAGTATGTCATTGCTTAAACTAAAACATGAAAATTATAAAATTCTGAGATCTAAAAGAACTTAATATTCCAGGAAAACTACTGTAAGAGCTATCCTTAAAACAACAAACAGAATACAGGTTTCTCTTTATGTTCAGAGTGACAGGCTAATACCATAGCAAGTAAATTAAAATTACAAAGGTATTATACTTGATAAGATTATATTAACTTTGAGATAAATAGAGGACAATAGAGTTGGAGAATGAGTGAACATCAGCAAGAAATCCAGACTCAGATAGCTGTGTGGCCCTTGACAGTCACTTATACTTACTCAGCCTCTTAAGCCCTTGAGTTGCCTTGGTTTCCTCATCTATTAAATAAGGGGATTGGATCCCATGGCTTCTAAAGTTCCTTCTAGTTCTTAATCTATAATCCTTTGAAATATTTATAAATACATAGATGAGAAATTGATAATCATTTTGTTCACATAAACGCAAAATCTATATAGTACTGAGTAAACATTTTTTTAAACGTTTATTTATTTATTTATTTTTGCTAAAGCAATTGGGGCTAAATGACTTAGCAGGGGATCATACAGGTAGGAAGTGTTAAGCAAATGAGGCCAGATTTGAACTCATATCCTCCTGACTTCAGGGCTGGTTCTCTATCCAATGAGCTACCTAACTGCCCCCTGAGTAAACATTTTAGCAATTAAAAGAATGAAGACAAAACTATGTTTTGTTGAAAACTATATTTTCAAAGGTTTATTTCTGCCTTTATGATAAATAATTAAACTGACAGAGATTTGATAATAACGGGAAATGAAATTAAGAAAATGTGCTTGTCTTCAAAAAAAAACCAAAAACTGCTGATGCTATAGATGTGACATAGTGGTCTTCACATTAGTTTTGAAATAGCTAGACTCCCAGGAACCTCAGGTTCATATCACAGCAGGAATAGAACAGCTGTTTAACTTCACCATATAATGCACAAAATACTAAGCAGCCACAGACATATTCTATGTCAAAATAAGCTAGATTTGCAGTTGCCTAAGGTTTTATTCATGTTCTTAAATGTGGCCAATGGCACCAGGGCAGATGCCTAATTGAAAAATGCACTGAGATTTTTCACATCCTCAAAGAAGATAAAATTTCAGCCAGAAAATTTATGAACTATTATTAAAATCCTAGTATATTATAGAAAGCTACTATTTTGTTGTTGTTGTTATTTTGTGTGGTTGGTCTTTTTTAACACTGTTTTGTTAAACTATCAGGACAATTTCAAAACTGTCACTGCTACAACATTAGCAAGTTTGATTTTTTCTTAGACAAATAAACTGCAACTATTTTCCTTTATTATCAGATCTTTATCAATTTAATAATGTATCATGATAAAAATTCAATTGAGTTTTTAAGAATGAAACAGAAATTTTCTTACTTGCAAAAACTTAGAAGAAGACAATATTCTTGGGGGGAGGAGGAAAAGGGAGTTCTTAAAAAGAAAAGTAAAATGTCTTCTTTGACAAAAATTGCTGGTCACAAAAACAAATACTGTTCTTGGAATCATTTAAAACACACTACCAAGTATTTTCTCTAAATATAAAAATTTTTTTTGATTTATTTTTTAATTTTTTGAATCAGCAAAAATTTTGTCCCTCCCATCACTTTTTCCAATTTAAAAGAAAGAAAAACAAAACCACCATTACAAGAACATATAGTTAAACAAAACAAATTTCTACATTGGTCATGTTAAATAAGTATGTGTCATTCTGACACTAAATATTTCACTTCTTGATCAGTAATTAGCATCATATTTCATCATTAATCATTTGGAACCATTGTTAGACACTATATTCTTTAGAATCCCTAAGCCTTTCAGTTGTTTTTATAACATTGCCATTATTTCAAAATATTCTGAATCAGTTCATACAAATCTTCCTAGGTTTCCCTGAAAGCATTCCCTTTGTTGTTTCTTATAATACAATCTTTCATTATACTGTTCCCTCTACCTTCTCCTTCCTTCCTTCCTGTTCCCATATTTAGTGAAATGTATCTCTGTACCCAAATATGTGTATTTTTCTTTCCTCTGACCAGTTAAGAATGAAATTTATCAGCTGCATTTCCTCATTTTTCCTCCTTATTGGCATACACTTTTACTTGCATATCCTATTATTTAAGATAATTTTCCCTAACGTTGGTCTCCCTTTCTTCCCCTAGTATATTCTTCTTTCCTTCTTTTAATTCCTCTTTCAAGGTTATCATGATACAACATAATACTCTCAGGTCTTTGCTTAATTAATCTCCCTCTAAAAACCCTGATGATAATAAGGTTTAGAGGGGCTGATATATCAGCTTCATATATTATAATGTAAACAATTTATCTATTATTAAAGTTATTTTTATTTAGTCCTTTATAATTATTCTCTTACTTTTATTATATATGTTTTTCTTGACTCATATGTTTGCACCTCCATTTTCCACACAATTCTGGTCTTTTCATCAGAAATGCTTAATGTTTTCTATTTCATTAAAGATCTATTTTTCCTCCAGTGGAATTAAGTTCAGTTTTTCTAAGTAAGTTATTCTTGGCTATAAGCTTAAACCTTTTGCTTTCTGTAATAGCATATTTTAAACTCTCGGCTCCTTTACAGTGGTGATTATTAAATATTGTGAGATCCTAACTGTGGCTACTTAGTACTTCTGACTGCTGGAAGTATTTTTCCTTTAACCTAAAAACTTAATCGATTTTAGCTTCGATGTTTCTGGGAGTTTTCTTCTGGCAGTTTTCTTTTAAGAGGTGACCAGTAGACTTTGTATTTTTATTTTGCTCTTTAGTTCTAAGAGTTCTAGGCAGTTTTCTTTATGGTTTCTTGAAATATGATGTCTAGGTTCTCTCTCTCCCTTTTTTTTTTTTTTTGGTTGCTAGTTTAAGAAAAATTTTTATTAAGTTTCTATTTGAGGCTTTACTTGTGGATGTTTGGGAATCAATTTTTTTTTTTTTTTTTTTAGGTTTATGTCTTAAGTCTTCTATAACCATAATAGGTTTTTATGGTAAGATTCTTTCTTGCTTATTTGTTTACTCATTTTTCCAACCTACTTCCTAAGGTTAGACTTTATGTTAGAGATAGGCTCTGTATTTCTGGGATGTCTGGGCTGGTCCTAGTGTTGCTTTCTAAGGATACTGAGGATTGTGTTATTTCAGGATCTCAGGAAAGTCTTCAGTTCAGGCTAAAGCTCCTGTAAAGGAGCTTTCATTGCTCCCAAAATGGTGTGATCTAGGGCAAAGTCTGATTTTTGCCTTCTTGCTCTGGTCTTTGCAAGTTCCTGATCTACATTTCAGTCTGAGTAACGTAAGAGTGCTGCTGAACTCGGTCACAATTATCCAGTTGGGAAATTCTAATTTTTAAGAATAACAGAACTGCAAACTCTCATTCCGGAATTACTACCCTGATTATTGTGCTACTAACTTCAGACTGGGACTAGAAGCTGTAACCAAGTTCCCACACTCTTCCTGGGGACAGAGTCTCACAACAACTGATTAGCGAAGACTCAGGACTATCACTCATTCTGGAACAACACCTCTAAGTGCATGTTCCTTCTCCTGTCTGTCCCAGATCTTGATAAGTAATTGGATAGTGAGAAAGAAAGCTACCAATTAACACGTATTCCTGCAACCTGGATAAATTCAGGTATTCTCTTTACAAAGATGTTTCATCTGATTCCCTATGCAAATCTGGGCTGGAAAAATAACTTACTGAGGCTTTTATCTTGGATTTCCCAAATCATGACTTGGTCTGGAACATCTTCTAAGTCTGTTTAGAGAATCTTTGGGGGAATTCATTATACTTCTTGCTATCCTGCTATTTTGGCACCACCTCTCCCAACTACTCTTTTCACAAATAACATTGCAAAAACTGAACTAAATCAAAAAATTATTATGAAATTCTATCAATGAAATCTACAATAATTTGAAAGAGATTGGTTTGACCATCTAGATCTGAAATCCAACATGGATTGAGGTAGGGAATAATCATTTATATATGTGCCAGGCACTGTGTTAAGTGCTTTTTTAAAATAGTACCTTATTTGATATTAACAACAACCCTAGTGAAGCAGATGCTAGTGACATTCCCATTTTATTGATGAGGAAACCAAGGTGAACAGAGGTTATGTAACTTGCTCAGGGTTACATAATTAGTAAATGTCGGAGGCTGCATTTGAACTTACAGGCTTCCTGTAAGCCCAACACTGTACAGCAGTACCAGCTGCTTCTGAAAAATGCATACTGTCTACTAGTTACATAAACAGATTTGTATGTTATGCACATGTTTTTGGAAAGGTACCACCACAGGACAAAGTGATAGCCCAGAGTTCACAAAGAGGAAATAGATCAAATTTAGGAAATTGTGCATTAATGTCAATTATTTCAAAGTGTTTAATGTTACAAAACTCTACTTCTTTAATAGCATTATTTTTCCAGAAAACATATGGGTATAAATCATGGAACACTATGATTTTGTAAGAATCAAATTTGTAGGCCACCAAAAAGGCAACTGAAAGAGTCATGATAGCTATAAGAAGGCTGTAGTATATTATCAATTAAGGGGATCAATTAATGGGATCCTAAAAAATATGGATTTAAAGCTAAAAGGAATCTTCTAGGCTATCAAGCCCAAGCCCACTTATTTTAACAGATGATGTCAAGGTTCTGATCATGGTAATGTCAGAATATAAAATCATGAGTTGAAAAAAGTCCTTAGGGTCACATACAAAGTGTGAAAGACAGGATTTGAACATACGTCTTCCTGGCTCCAATTCTAACATTATATTCACCATGTATTTTTTATAAATTTGTGGTTTATTTTCTTAGCGGTTCCTTCATAGTAATAACTATTCTTTCATCTCTTCTCTTCAGAGCACTTTCAATTCCTTATCTCCCTGCTTGGTCAAAAGTATCCTTTTGCTTCTTTTTATAATATGAATGTTTCCATAATATGTTTAGATTGTTTATATGCCCAAATTAATATCAAAAGCTAAAAATACTGGCTTATTTAATCAGAGAAGGCTTAAATGGGAACTTTTAAAGTATACTAACTATTAATATATAAGCCATCAGGTTCAAAAACGCTCCTTTTACAGAAAAAAAAATGGTTTGCCTAAGGTTACACAGCTAAGTATCTAAGGCAGTATTTGAATTCATGTTTTCACTGGGCTGCTTAGCTGAATACTGAACTAGTGTCATGAATACCATCAAATTATTTGTGCTGCTACTGTTAATGTTGTATGGCCTTCCGGACACATACCGACAGCTCTAATTATAGGAGAGGACCATCAACCTGAAGTTATCCCACTGATATATAAGTTATTATATGGAGTACAGACCTCCTATATGGAATTTAGGAGAAAAATAGTAGATTAAGAGTCAGGAAAATTAGGTCCAGGTCCTAGTTATGATCAGGACAAACCACTTTTACTCTATGTCTATGTTTTCTAATCTGTAAAATGGAGGTGATACTAATCATAAGAAAGAGAGAGAATATGCCTCTTACAAGGAATATGAGGAAAAGTTCTCGTAAACTGTAATATACTATACACAACTATACTAATTATGAGTTGTCAGCATTATTATGTAGAACAGCTAACAAAGCAAATGAAAAGTTAAATGAAGGAAGGCAAAGGAAATGATTTTATTCTGCAGGTGAACCTATTGAGCTTAGTAGCATTAAAGAATTTCTTGACAATAAATGAAATTTATCAGAGCTAAAACAAATGTGTTGCAAAGTTTGTCCTACATGGGCGCACACATCTACTGGGTATTAAGTAAGGAAGAAGAAGCCTAAAAGATGATAAAAAAAATAAGAGTCTATATTGAAGGGGCTTCAGAAAGACAGAAACAGTTATACACTGCTACTAGAGAGATGGATTTATCTAACTCTCATGGAAAGAAATTTGTAATTGTATCAAAGTGACTAAATTGTCTAAGCTCTTTTACTGGGAAATCTCATTGTGTGGCACATGCCACAAGAAGTTTCATTTATACCAAAACTTTTTTTTAGCAGCTTTCTTTGTAATTTGGAAGAACAAGAAAACAATAATAGAAAAATAATGGGTAATAGAAAAAAAATTCTGGCATATGACTATAAATGAACCTTTTTGAGCCATAAGAAATTATGAATATGAAAAATGCAGAAAAACAGGAAGACTTATACAGAATATTACAAAACCAAGTAAGCAGAACCAGGAAAATCATATATAGGGATACTACAAGCTAAATGAAAAGATTATAAAAAACAAAATCCCTCAATGATGTGTAATTATAATGATCAAATCCTGTCTCTGAAGAAATCACAAAATGTGTTCCTCTTCCCCTCCTTCTTTTCAAAGATTACTGAACAAGACATATTCTTGTTTGTTTGATGAAATAATTCCACAGACTACTTTTTTTTCTTTTATTTGTAGTTAAAAGGGATGGCTACATGCATATAATAGGAAAGATATATTTTGAAATGAAGATGACATAAAAAGAAATGATATCAATACATCTAATAAAGTAAAAATTTAGTCCTTGTACCTCTTCCTATAATAACTTCCTTCCACTAACCTTTCAAATCTCATGTTACTTGTTTCCTTCTGTTCATGTCAGGCCTTCAGTTTCTACCTCTTCCTGTCATTCTGTCCTATCAACATTTGTAATTGCTGTCCTTTCTTCCCAGTCCTATTTTCATCACTTTCTTTATCTAGTGAGTTTTCTCCACTCCACTTACCTCATTCCATTATTCCTTCCCAATGATTCACTTTTCCCTAGCCTCACTTTTAACCTTTAGGATACTGAGCCAGCAGTAGACAAAGCTATTTTCTTTCTGGGAGGCCCATAAGAGTTAACAAGCCCCTTATAACTCAGTACAATAACACTCCTAGGTCTGAAACAGCTCATCTTTAGTCTACAAGGCAACCATGCCATTTATAGTAACAGAGATTTTAGAAGCTAGTCCAAGCTGGGTCTGCAAATAAGCACAATGATTTAATAGCTTGAGTAAAATTATAATTCAAATCTTGAGCTGTAATTGTGAACACATCAGGCATGAGCTTTGAGAGTTTTGTTATCATTATAATTGTAGATTTTAGGGTGGAAGGAGTATAGCTGTAAAGTAATAAGATTAGAACATATCAGAATTTTAAGATCCAAATGGATATTTTCCCCCATTATTACCTTCAGAATATCCCCATTACTAAAAAATATTTCTAGAATTCTTCTTTTGGAATTCCTTTGGAATTACAAGGAAAATAACAGTCCACTTGCCCACCTTCCCAACCAAGCCAAACAATTTTGCAAACAGCCTTTATATAGATAGCAACCATTGGGGAAATCAATACAGGCATTGAAGAACTGGAAAAGAAAATTCCTGATATGAAGGTTCTTGGCATAGTTAAATGGTTCAAAATCAGAAATAGATAGGTTTTTATCAATGGAAATGACATTTTAAAAGATGCATTACCATCTGTTTTGCTGTTATAAATTAAATACCACGGGGTCTTTCTATCTGACTTGCAGCCTCTTATGCATGTTCTCTCTATTAGAATGTGAGCTCTTTTATAAACAGACAATTTTTAAAGGAGGAAATCTAGGCTTCCAATAAATTTTTTAAAATATTTTTTCCAAATCATTAAGAAGTACTAAATGCAAATTAAAACAACTCCAAGATCCTCACATCCTTCCCATGGCAAAGTGGATAAAAAGCTTGCTATCCAAGATACTTGGTTAAGTAACTGAGGTCATATTTGAATTCAGGTCCTCCTAACTTCAGGGCCGGTGCTCTATCCACTGCGCCACCTAGCTGCCCAATAAGCTTGAAGAAAACTTTTTAAAATATATTCTTTTAATTTATTTATTTTACATGTATTTATTAAACCCCAACTTGGCTCAAACTTCAGTGTTAGGAATGGTACTGCTCTCTTTACAGTTTCCCTTCTGCCAGAGGAAACAACAGGTGCACATACATAAATTATTTTAATACAAGGGATAAATGCTAAAGTGAAGTAAAAGGTACAAAATGCAATGAAGGTTAAGAGGAAGCTTCGTGGAGGACTTGGCATCTGTGTTGATTTTTAAAGGCTGGATAAAAAGTGAATAAATGATGCCGTTTGGGTGAGGGAGGGTATGCCTTGTTAATTAGTAAAAGAGAGTGAAGTAGCCAATGGGGCACTGGATTCGTAACAGCACCTAAGTTCCAGTCCTAGCTCTATCACACATTCACTGGATATAGCCATGGTCAATTGACTCAAACAGTCAGGGTCCCTGTGGCATCACCTGTTTAAAGGTGAGTATGGACTAAATATTCTTAAGATACCTCCAGCTTTAAACACTAACTCTCAAAACTTCAAATACCTCACCATCTTCATCATAAAATGAGGATAATAATTCCCCGAGTTCCTCCCTTACTGGATTGTTATGGAGTTCACATGAGACAATTTATGTAGAATGCTTAACTACCATCATCACATCAGACAACTCACTCTAGAGAGAGACACTATGCATGTAGCAAAGCACTGAGCCTAATCCTTATAAGAATACTGGAAAATGTATGCTGGTGAGAAACCTAAATATACCAAAGGTGGAAAAATCTTTAAGTAAAATTTAACCTTACTAGGTGGGAAATCTGGACTTGGAATCAGAGAATCTACATTTGATTTTTTTTATTCTACCCCTTCCTTTTTGGGTGCCTTCTACCAAGTAATCTAAAATAGAATTTTAGAAAGCTGCCCAGGATTGAGTGTTAAATAACTTATCCAGAATCACAATGCTAAAATGCAATAGCCCCTGTCGTCTTAACTCTGAGGTGGCCTTTTATGCCTTGCTACCTCTCTTTCTCTCTTTTTCTTTCTTTCTGCCCACCTTTTTTTTCCTTCCTCCCTTACTTGCTCTCTTCTTTTTCTTTCTTTTTTCTTCCTTCCTTCCCTCCCTGCTTTCTTTTTCTTTCTTCCTTCCATCTCTTCTTCCTTCCTTCCCTCCCTTTTTTCTTTCCTTCCTTTCAGTCTTTTCTTCTTGAGGAAAACTTAAAAAAGAAAATTACAAGTGTTGAGGGGCTACTGGAAACAAAAGAGATTGTTGGTTAATGGGGCCATTTTGAAAGCAAATTAATTCTATGCCCCCCCCCCCAAAGCTGCTAAACTTTACATATTTTTGCCTATTCAGTTATTCTACTACTAAGTCTCATATGAAGGTAATATGCTGTGAAAAGTGACAAAAGGGACAGTTTCAGAGAAATGTGGAAAGGCTTGTATAAACTTATGCAGAATGATCTAAGCAGAATCAGAAGAACAATTTATACAATAACAATATCATAAAGACAAAATGAATGACTAAGGAATTCTGATCAGCACAATCACCAACTATGATGATGATGATCATGATCATAACTAGCCTTTATAGAGTAATTTAAAGTTTGCCAAACACCTCTGTCAGGCAGGTAAAATTATCCCCATTATACAGATGAGGAAACTGAGGCTGAGATAAGTTATAGGACTTGCCCAGGGTCATACAGCTAGGGAATATTTGAAGTAGGATGTGAACTCAGGTATTCCAAATTCCAAGCCCAACACTCAATCTACTTCATCACCAGATGATTAATGATTCTACCATGATGAAACATGCTATCCACCCTCCATTATGGACTCAAGCTACAGAATGAGATACATATTTTTGGACACAGATAGTATAGAAATTTGTTTTGCTTGATTACCCACGTTTGTTAGAAAGATTTTGTTTTTCCTTGTCTTTTAAAGTTGAGGAGGTAGGAAGAAGAAAAAATGGTCATTTGTAATTGTTTTAAAAAATTAAATTTTTAAAAAGGAAGATGATTTGCTTGAAAGAAGGGAGCGGAAGTTCTTTCCTTTTCTATTTCTTACCTCAGTACTTTGTACAGTAGGTTTTTTTTTTCATCTTAATTCATTCATAGAACAGTGTCATTATTTAAAATATATGCCATTAGTTTTAGCCAAAAATATACTGTCCATCTAGATTACCCACATTATTCATAACATCTGACTCTGAATGATTTTGATTCATCCATTGCTAACAGATAAAGACTTGTCATTATTGAGGATAAGAAAATAATTGTGTCCCAGGCTCTGGAAACAAACATTTTAAGTAATACTAGTATTACTAGGATAAATGCAGAACTTACTCAGGTGACTATTTTGAAGGGGAAAACTCATCTGGATGCATAAATTCTAGGCTGTTAATTTTCTTTATAATTTATTATATTTCTTTATAGTTACGCTGAGACCTGGAGGTGGGACAAAAAAACATATTGTACTTTTCCATGTGTAATAAAACTGTCTAGATTATGAAAACCATTCAAGGGTGACTTGATTACCACGCATTCTTTTCTCTGCCACCATGGTTATGGTCCCCTCCATCCAAGTTGAAGACTTCTTTGCAGGTTAGTTGAATGAGAGGGGGATTAATCCTCTGGTGCTGATGACAGGGAAACCTACCATTTACAGGGGGAACTACCAATTTAAAAAAATTGGTACAGAAGAGAATCAACAAACAAAAAAGGAGTGACCAATAGATTAGGGAAAATCAACCTGCTTCCTTCCTGCACTAATCCTATTATCTTAAAAACTAAGTTTAAAAAAAGCTCATGAAAATACAAATGAGTTACATATATATATATATGATTATAGATATCTATGCTCATATATACACACACATAAACATGCACACACACACACATAAAATATATACAGATATATAATATATCTGCACTTAATTGTATCATTCTGTTGAGAGGAAGAATAGTGGGGAAAAATAAAATAAAAAGTGCCGAGCAGAAAAAAAAACCCTCTAAGAAAGCAAAGATGGACATCTCTGAACACAATGTGTAGTACTTATTATAGAAGCTTTCTTAAAACGTAAATTTACTGCTTTTAATCCTCTCTTATGTTCTGCTATGCACATAGCAATTTTTTTCATGTTTTATTTTGTATGCAAGGTTTAAATTAATTATTTTTTTAAAGGGTTAATGTAAAAAAGAAAAAAGAAAGGATCATGTCTCTCTCTGCCATATAGCTTAGAACATCATTTTATCACATAATGAAATTCACCAAATAAGGAGCTGAGCAAATGCCAAATGGATGTTTATTAAATCCTGATTTGTAGTGATTTGGAAGAAAAAAACAAAAACAATTTTCTTTTCTGTTACATGAATGCAATGCATCACCTTTGGATCTTATCTCAGTCTATTCTTCTGAATACAAAAGGTGAACTTAAATGTCAATCAAAAGAACAGCCATGGTTGTATAATGGAAAAAAAGGCCAAAAGTTCAGATAAGCATGCAACATAGAGGAATTGAGCTTGTCTCATCTTTTGCTGTGAATGGGAGAAAAAAAGTCAAATCAAAAGTTTCTTAGAAGTCCTGCCAGATCTTCACAAAAAGATACACATTTTCTTCTAAAATCAGCATTCATCCAGAAACAGTTCCCAAGGAGCAATTAAGTGCAATAATCAAGCCTCAGGAAATTAGGAAATTAAATAAAATGGACAGAGAACCAGGCCTAGAATCAGGAAGACCTGAGTTCAAATGTGGTCCCAGACATATATCTAGCTCTGTGACACCAACCAAGTTACTTAATTAAACCTGTTTTCCTTAGTTTCCTCATCTATAAAATGAACTAAAAAAGGAAATGGCAAACCACTTCAGCATATTTGCCAAGAAAACCTCATGAAGAGTTGGACATGACTGAAATAGCTCCATTTACTTATTTAAAGCTATAATCCAGATTTTTTTAAGAAAGTAATGGAGAAAATAACCATTTGAATTGTTTTATAAAAGATAAAACTAACAAGATATTTTCTCACCAAAAAAAAAAAAAAAAAAAAACTGGCCATCGAGAAGGTTTTACAAAATATGAGCCCAATATGCTAAATCTTAAGAAAGAAAGGTAGAGATGGAAAAGAAAGAAATTAGACAGAAAGAAAAAGGAAGGACAAGAGAGGGAGAAAGAAAGGAAAAAAAGAAAAAAGGAAAGAAGGAGGGAGAAAATACAGATAGCCACCTTTTATACACACATATACACAAACATACAAACATACCCACAATTGTAGATAATCAGCAGAAGAAAAGATTATAAAGGGGGTTCAAGAAAGGTTATCTTGAAGAAAATGTGTTTAAATCAGACTTAAAAGAAGCCAGGGAAGTCCCAGGTAGAGACGAGAAGAGAGAAAGTTTCAGGAATAAGGAATAGTCAGTAAAAATAGAGATGACGACTGTGGATTACAACATAATATTTTCACCTTTTTTGATGCTGTTGTTGTTTGCTTGCTTGTTTTTTTTCTTCTCATTATTTTTTCCCTTTTTGATCTGATTATTCTTGTGCAACATGATAAATGTGGAAATATATTTAGAAGAATTGCACGTTTAACCTGCATTAGATTGCTTGCTGTCTAGGGAAAGGGGAGGAAATTTGGAAACAAAGTTTTACAAGGATGAATGTGGAAAACTATTTTTGCATATTTTCTTTTTTAAATAAAAAACTATTATTTTAAAAAATGAAGGAGATAGAGCAGCATTCTTACGGAAGGGAAAAGAGGACAGTGTTTCTGGATGACCAAGTATAAGCTGTCATGATGTAGAAAGCCTAGAAGTTAAGAAGAGGCAAGGTTTGTAAGCCAAATTGAGGATTTTCAATTTGATCCTGGATTAGAGTGGTGAAAAACTCAAGGCTACTGTATTGGAAACACTTTAATATAATGATCATGTAACTGCAATGTGGCACAAGGATGGATAAAGTGCTGCATATGGCATCAAAGGACCTGAATTTAAATCCTGGCTCTGCTAATTACTATGTATGACTTTGAGCAAATCATTTTTACCTCTGTGATCTCAAATTCCACATATATAAAGGAAAGGGGTTGGACTAGATTGGTCTTCAAGGCAAGGAAAAAGTTCATAATCTTTTTGAATAAGATTTTAACAACAAAACATGCCATGAATGTCAATCAGCCTATTAGTATATGTTGGGTGAGAATCATTCTTGGCAAGTACATTTGCTAATCAAATGCAATAATTCCAAGGATCCTTAAAGGTCCTCAGTCCATAGGATAGAAGTTATTACTCCAAAGTCCTTTTGACCTTTGGAAGCTTTAAGTTCCTATTTTATGTTTTATTTTCTAAAAAGAGAATGTTTCTATCACTTGACAGGTTGAAAACCATGAAACTCCTTCTAAGCTAATAAGAAATATATTGGGTTGTTTCTAGAAGATTACTTTAATATCTTCTCTAAGGTGCTCATATGGCTTGCTTTGATATATCTATGAATTCATCAACACTAATATTTCACCCAATAGAGCATCTCACAATCCATCCACACCTTCTCTCTAAAGTGGAACAATCAGAGTTCAAATCCCACCTTTGATGTCTACTACAAGGAAGAGTTAGATGACGCAATGGATAGGGTACTGGGCTTAGAATCAGGAAGACGAGTTCAAATTCAGCCTCAGATATTTTCTAGCTATATGAACCTGGCTCAGTCATTTAACATGTTTGCCTCAGTTTCCTGATCTGTAAAATGGCAAAAATACCAGCACCAAACCCCTTCTTCCTGGTTGTTGTAAAGTTTAAACAGGATATTTTAAAGTGCGGGCGGAGCCAAGATGGCGGAGAAGACACACGCGTCTTTCTAAGCTCTTCTCTTACCCTCTTTATCAATAATATATCAAGCCTCAAAAATAGTCTTGACTGCTACAATTCGTAAAGATAAGAAGTAGAACAACTCACCGGCCGAAAAAAATCTGCAGTCTCGCCAAAAAAGGTTGGTTCCGGGGCCAGGGGGGAGATCGGCGCAGACTGGGAGAGAAATTAGGTTCCCAGGAGAGTCTCAAACCGAGGGTGAAGGCACAGATCTCAGCACAAGCGCGCAGCCCCAACCCGCAGTAAGGGGCTTTTCCTTGGGGCAGTTGTGATCCTGCACGGCAGGAGGACCCAGCCCGGGTTAGCCTCCAATCTGCGCAGGGGGGAGCTCGGCTTGGGGCCATAGAGCTTTTTTTTCCAGGGCCGATTTGCATCAGGCAGAGACGCTGGGCAGAGTTTGTGGCTGTCTGCGTTCTGCGGTCTGCGCTCAGCTGCTAATACTCACAGTCCCACAAGAGGCTCCGGCCTGGGCGGTGACACTTTCACCACTTAGTCTCTAGCCGAGGGCAATCGATAATCCACTCAGCCCTACTAAGCAGTTTGATAGCTCGGCCAGTGCTGAATCCACCTCCTGTTGGGGGAAGGGAAAACTCTCACACAGAGCACTCCCATACCTCGGAGCCGGAAATCGGTTTACATCTCTACCTATTCTGCAGAGGAAGCTGGTAACCCCCTTGCCTAGGAGACCTACCCTAAAGGCTTTAAAACATGAATAAAAAGATGAAAAGAACAATCGACAGCTTCTATGCAGAAAAAGAGCAGGTCAGCAAACCTGAAGAGACCTCAAACAGCAAAAATGCATCAGACTGTCCTCCTTTACATAATGCTCTCATAGAAGAGACCATTAAAAGTCTCAAAAGAGAGTTAGAAGATAAATGGGGAAAGGAAAGAGAAGCCTTACAAGAGAGCAACAACTTCCTGAAATACGAATTGGAAAAAATAAAGAATTCACTACAAAGTAGGATTTGTGATTTGGAAAAGACAAAGAACTCACAAGAAAGTAGGATCCATGAATTGGAAAAGACAAAGAACACGAAGAAAGTAGGATCTGTGAATTGAAAAGAAAATAATTCACTAAAAAAAAATTAGTGAAATGGAAAAAATTCCACAGACCAAAACAATACATTCAAAAACTCAATTGACATATACAGAAAGAAGTAAAAAAGCTATTGAAGAAAATAATTTTTAAAAATTAGAACTGAACAAATTGAAACTAATGATTCATTGAGACAGCAAGAATCAGTCAAGCAAAAACAAAAATGACAAACTGAAAAAACCACGAATTATCTACTTGCAAAACGAAGACTTGGAAAATAGATCTAGGAGAGATAATCTGAGGATTATTGGACTATCTGAAAACTATGATGAAAAAAGAGCCTAGATACTATTTTACAAGAAATCATCAAAGAGAACTGCCCAGATGAATAGAATCAGAAGGTAAAATAGGCATTGAAAGAATTCATCGAACACCTTCTGAAAGAAACCCTAAAAATAAAACCCCAAGGAATATTGTGGCAAAATTTCAGAACTATAAGATTAAGGGAAAAAATTTTACAAGCAGCCAAAAAACCATTTAAATACCGAGGTGCCACAATAAGGATCACCCAAGATCTGGCTGCCCTACATTAAAGGAAAGAAGGGCCTGGAATATGATATTCAAAGGCACAAGAACTTGAGATGCAGCCAAGAATAAACTACCAGCTAAGCTGAGCATTTTCTTCCAGGGAAGAAGATGGACATTTAATGAAACAAATGAATTCCATTTGTTTCTGAAGAAAACCAGAACTAAACAAAAATTTGATCTCCAAGAATAGAACTCAAGAGATGCAGAAAAGGTAAAAATAACTCTTGAGAATTGTATTTCTGTTGTGGATATACAAAAAGAATACATGTATAATTTGATTGTACTGATATAACATAAAAAAGGGAAGTAGATATGGAAAAGGGATGATGGCAGAATAAGGTGGGAAGGAGGGATAAAAAGAGGGAAACCACATCCCACAAAGAGGCTAAGGAAACTTATCATATCTGAGGGAATTTAGAGAGGGGGAGGAACATTGTGAATCTTACTCTCATCAGAGTTGGCTCAAAGAAAAATAATTGACATTTGTTTTAGAGAAAATTCCCTCGCCTCATTAAAAACGGGGAGAGGAAAAGGGAAAAGAAAAGAGATAATAAGGGAAGGAAGGGGAAAGAATCAAAGGGGGAGGGAGGGATTATAAAGAGGATAAGTATCGTGATACAAGAGGGGTACATAAGTTTAAAAGGGGAAAGAGGGTTGGGGAGGCAAGAATAAGTAAAGCACAATCTGGGGTTATTAGGATGGCAGGAAATACAGATTTAGTAATTCTAACCGTAAATGTGAATGGGATGAACTCCCCCATAAAGAGGAGGCAGATAGCAGACTGGATCAAAAGTCAGAACCCTACAATATGTTGTTTACAAGAAACACATTTAAAGCAGGGGGATACATATAGAGTAAAGGTAAAAGGCTGGAGCAAAATCTATTATGCTTCAGGTGAAGTCAAAAAAGCAGGGGTAGCCATCCTTATCTCAGATCAAGCAAAAGTAAAAATTGATCTAATTAAAAGAGATAAGGAAGGAAACTACATCCTGCTAAAGGGTAGCATAAACAACGAAGCAATATCAATATTAAACATATATGCACCAAGTGGTATGGCACTCAACTTCCTAAAGGAGAAGTTAAGAGAGTTGCAAGAAGAAATAGACAACAAAACTGTAATAGTAGGAGATCTCAACCTTGCACTCTCAGAATTAGACAAATCAAACCACAAAACAAATAAGAAAGAAATTAAAGAAGTAAATAGAATATTAGAAAAATTAGGTATGTTGGATCTTTGGAGAAAATTGAATGGAGATAGAAGGGAATATACTTTCTTCTCAGCAGTTCATGGAACCTATTCAAAAATTGACCATATATTAGGACATAAAGACCTCAAAATTAAATGCAAGAAAGCAGAAATAGTAAATGCTTTCTTTTCAGATCATGATGCAATAAAAACTACATTCAACAAAAAGTTAGGGGGAAATAGACCAAAAAGTAATTGGAAACTAAACAATCTCATCTTAAAGAATGATTGGGTGAAGCAGCAAATTATAGATACAATTAATAATTTCACTCAAGATAATGACAATGATGAGACATCATACCAAAATTTGTGGGATGCAGCCAAAGCGGTAATAAGAGGGAATTTTATATCCTTAGAGGCTTACTTGAATAAAACAGAGAAAGAAAAGATTAATGAATTGGGCTTGCAACTAAAAAAACTAAAAAAAGACCAAATTAAAAACCCCCAATCAAATACTAAATTGGAAATTCTAAAATTAAAAGGAGAAATTAAAAATATTGAAAGTAAAAAAACTATTGAACTAATTAATAAAACTAAGAGTTGGTTCTATGAAAAAGCCAATAAAATAGATAAGCCTTTGGTAAATCTGATTAGAAAAAGGAGGGAGGAAAATGAAATTAGTAGTCTTAAAAATGAAAAGGGAGAACTTTCCACCAATGAAGAGGAAATTAGAGAAATAATAAGGAGTTATTTTGCTCAACTTTATGCCAATAAATTTGATAACCTAAGTGAAATGGATGACTACCTCCAAAAATATAGACTTCCCAGACTAACAGAGGAGGAAGTAAATTGCTTGAATAGTCCCATTTCAGAAAAAGAAATAGAACAGGCAATTAAACAACTCCCTAAGAAAAAATCCCCAGGACCAGATGGATTTACATGTGAATTTTACCAAACATTTAAAGAACAATTGGCCCCAATGCTATATAAATTATTTGATAAAATAGGGAATGAAGGAGTCCTACCAAATTCCTTCTATGACACAGACATGGTACTGATACCTAAACCAGGTAGGCTGAAAACAGAGAAAGAAAATTATAGACCAATCTCCCTAATGAATATTGATGCTAAAATCTTAAATAAGATATTAGCAAAAAGACTACAGAAAATCATCTCCAAGATAATACACTATGATCAAGTAGGATTTATACCAGGAATGCAGGGCTGGTTCAATATTAGGAAAACTATCAATATAATTGGCCATGTTAATAACCAAATTAACAAAAACCATATGATCATCTCAATAGATGCAGAAAAAGCATTTGATAAAATCCAACATCCATTCCTATTAAAAACACTTGAGAGTATAGGAATAAATGGACTTTTCCTTAAAATAATCAGCAGCATCTATTTAAAACCATCAGTAAGCATCATATGTAATGGAGACAAACTGCAACCATTCCCAATAAGATCTGGAGTGAAACAAGGTTGCCCACTATCACCGTTACTATTTAATATTGTATTAGAAACGCTAGCTATAGCAATAAGAGCTGAGAAAGAGATTAAAGGAATAAGAATAGGCAATGAGGAAGCCAAATTATCACTCTTTGCCGATGACATGATGGTATACTTAGAGAACCCCAGAGATTCTGCTAAAAAGTTATTAGAAATAATCCACAACTTTAGCAAAGTTGCTGGTTATAAAATAAACCCACATAAGTCATCAGCATTCTTATATATCACTAACAAAATCCAACAGTCAGAGTTACAAAGAGAAATTCCATTTAAAGTAACTACTGATAATATAAAATATTTAGGAATCTATCTGCCAAGGGAAAATCAGAAACTTTATGAGCAAAATTACAGACCACTTTTCACACAAATTAAGTCTGATCTAACCAATTGGAAAAATATTAAATGCTCTTGGATAGGGCGAGCAAATATAATAAAGATGACAATATTACCTAAACTAATCTATTTATTTAGCGCTATACCAATCAGACTCCCAAAAAACTATTTTAATGACCTAGAAAAAATAACAACAAAGTTCATATGGAAAAACAAAAGGTCAAGAATTTCAAGGGAATTAATGAAAAAAAAATCAAATGATGGTGGCTTAGCTGTACCAGATCTAAAATTATATTATAGAGCAGCAGTTACCAAAACTATTTGGTATTGGCTAAGGAATAGATTAGTTGATCAGTGGAATAGATTAGGTTCAAGGGATAAAACAGTCAACAAATATAGCAACCTAGTCTTTGACAAACCCAAAGATCCCAGCTTTTGGGATAAGAACTTACTGTTTGATAAAAATTGCTGGGAAAATTGGAAACTAATATGGCAGAAACTAGGCATTGATCCATACTTAACGCCGTACACCAAGATAAGGTCAAAATGGGTTCATGACCTAGGCATAAAGAATGAAATTATTAATAAATTAGAGGAACATAGGATAGTTTACCTCTCAGACCTGTGGAAGGGGAAGGTCTTTATGACCAAAGCAGAACTAGAGATCATTACTGATCACAAAATAGAAAATTTCGATTATACCAAACTGAAAAGTTTTTGTACAAACAAAACTAATGCAGACAAGATTAGAAGGGAAGCAATAAACTGGGAAAATATTTTTACAGTCAAAGGTTCTGATAAAGGCCTCATTTCCAAAATATATAGAGAATTAACTCTAATTTATAAAAAATCAAGCCATTCTCCAATTGAAAAATGGTCAAAGGATATGAACAGACAATTCTCAGATGAAGAAATTGAAACTATTTCTAGTCATATGAAAAGATGCTCCAAGTCATTATTAATCAGAGAAATGCAAATTAAGACAACTCTAAGATACCACTACACACCTGTCAGATTGGCTAAGATGACAGGAAAAAATAATGATGATTGTTGGAGGGGATGTGGGAAAACTGGGACATTGATTCATTGTTGGTGGAGTTGTGAACGAATCCAACCATTTTGGAGAGTAGTTTGGAACTATGCTCAAAAAGTTATCAAACTGTGCATACCCTTTGATCCAGCAGTGTTACTACTGGGATTATATCCCAAAGAGATTATAAAGAAGGGAAAGGGACCTGTATGTGCACGAATGTTTGTGGCAGCCCTTTTTGTAGTGGCTAGAAACTGGAAACTGAATGGATGTCCATCAGTTGGAGAATGGCTGAATAAATTGTGGTATATGAATATTATGGAATATTACTGTTCTGTAAGAAATGACCAACAGGATGATTTCAGAAAGGCCTGGAGAGACTTACACGAACTGATGCTGAGTGAAATGAGCAGGACCAGGAGATCATTATATACTTCAACAACAATACTATATGATGACCAGTTCTGATGGACCAGGCCATCCTCAGCAACGAGATCAACCAAATCATTTCTAATGGAGCAGTAATGAACTGAACTAGCTATGCCCAGAAAAAGAACTCTGGGAGATGACTAAAAACCATTACATTGAATTCCCAATCCCTATATTTATGCACACCTGCATTTTTGATTTCCTTCACAAGCTAATTGTACAATATTTCAGAGTCTGATTCTTTTTGTACAGCAAAATAACGTTTTGGTCATGTATACTTATTGTGTATCTAATTTATATTTTAATATATTTAACATCTACTGGTCATCCTGCCATCTAGGGGAGGGGGTGGGGGGGTAAGAGGTGAAAAATTGGAACAAGAGGTTTGGCAATTGTTAATGCTGTAAAGTTACCCATGTATATATCCTGTAAATTAAAGGCCATTAAAAAAAAAAAAAAAAAAAAAAAAAAAAAAAAAAGGATATTTTAAAGTACTTAGCACAATGCCAGTCACATAGTAAACACTATATAAATATGAGCTATTGTTATTACCTATATGACCACAGGAAAATCACTTGACTTCCCTTTCTTCATCAGTAAAATGAAGGAGTTAGACTAAATGACTTCCACAATATATTGTGTTATTTTACCTATTGGACTGTTGTTAATATTAGTTAAATAAATAAATTAGTTAAATAAAAAGGTCATTTTAAACACTGATTCCAGTTTTCTTTATATTTCTGAAACTGTGACTCTCCTGCATGTCTTCCTTCCTCAACTACATCCCCTATAGGGGTTGTGCTTAAAGCACTTCTTTGAGAGTTCTTGATATTTCATGAAGAGCAATGGAAAGCATTCACCATTATTCAGTTATTCCATCCTCTTGGCTACATGATCAACCTCCCTCCTAAACAAACTTTTTTTCCCCCATAAGTAAAAGTGCAAAACTAATACTGTACATCTGTACGCTGAAGTACATTTGTATTCCAATAATGCATTTTCCAAAGTGCTATCTGAGGAAACAGAAATGCCAATAAAGAAAACAAAGTAGTGAAAAACTGTCTGACTTAGATCATGGGTACATACATACATATACATATATGCATGGATACATACAAGGTCTGTGCATGCCAATAAATTTTGGAGAACTCAAATAACTTATCTGATAATCATTTTACATATGGACCAGGAAAAAAAAGATTAGTGATATTCAAAAGAAAGAATAATAATAACAATAGATTGTATTTATAGCTAATATGTAAACTACTTTAACCACACTTCCATTTGATCACCACAACTCTGTAAAATAAGTGCCCAGATTAGCTTCACTCTGCAGAACAGGAAACTGAGACTTGGAAAATCTAAATGACATCTCCAGAATCACTAATACTAAATCTTTAGGGCATGATTAGGACTCAAGCCTTCTCGACTCCAAGTTTGTATTCTATCCACTATGTTAAGATGGTACACATGGTATGCAAATGAAAATCTAAACACAGTCTATCACTGAAAAATTAAGTGTGTGCATCACTGCCTTAAAATACCCAAGACATTAATTTATTATTTATATGGAGAGATAGCAAACTAGAGTGGAAAGAGTCTTGGATGTAAGAATTACAGAGAACAACAACAAAAAAAAATGACCATTCCTCTCTTCTCTCATCAGAGAGTAGGGGACTACTAGGCTAGAATACTCTGAACAATGTCAAACATTGTCAACAGACATTGACTCAAAAGAGATTTGAATTCTAATCCCACCTACCAAGTCACTTAAATTTGTAAGGCTTCAAAAAAATGAGGGAGTTGGATAGTATGATCTTTAAGGTCACTTCTGTATATCTATTCTATAACTCCTTTCCAAAAGTCTATTGGCTAGAATGCAGCTGAGTATTAGTTTGGTTTAGCTAATTACAGAGAAAAATGATCATAACATAACTGTGTTACTTTACCTTTATCACAAGAAGCATTGGTCATGATCATTAGACTGTTAGTGAGATTTATTATATTAATTACCCTTAACAAATTGGTCATCTTAAATCATACCACATAGCAATTCATTTATACTTCAGCTCACAAAACTTGGGTGCCAAGATTATATACATCACCTTTGACATCAAATAATTCTAAATGGATCCTAAGTATGCACAAAGGTTAATATTTAAAACAACTTGGCCTTTTCATGGACAAGTAATATGTTCTCTTTTGCTAAATAAATGTACCAGTGTATCCAGCTAAGTGATAGGTGTTATTTAGATATTTTAGAATTACTTGAAATTATCCAATTAGCTAGATAAAAGAATTGATGGGGGTGGGGGTGGGATGGTAGTAATAACCTTTCAGGAAAGAAAATAAGATCAAAGATGCTTATAAACTGTTGAAAGCATGTAATAAGATGTTCATTTTGCCTTCATAGTTAATTGTTCCACAGTACCCAGCTCTTTTGGAAAGCCCTCTCAAGTATTTTTGAGCTTGTAAAGTACTTGATAAAACTAATGGTTCGGAATAATTTCCCTCCAAAGTGTCCATCCACAGATATTAGAACACATTTCATTTTCTGGGCACATTTAGATGGGAGTTTGTTACCAGGAGTTTACAAGGGGCCAGAATAAAGAGCTGTTGGTTATAGTACAACTGCACCTACTACTATCTCTCAAAATGCCAGCATACTTTTCAAGATATAACATGGTTTTAAATTTTTTATGCCTTAAAATCTGTAATCCCAAGGGAAGACGTGTCAATGTTTCTGATTTGTTTGGAAATATGTATATTATAAATGGATATTTTAAATTGAAAATGCCAAAATTCCAGTACCAGTGTTCTGAATGCTCCTCCATCTTAAACCATAAGTATATCTGAATATATTCTCTTCCAGACAGCATTTCATGCTGTGAGAGAAACAGATTTGCCTTTTTTTTCCTACTTATCACTCCCAACCCCATCCCACCACCCCAGAGAAATGTCTGAGGCTATGGGTTTAATCCCCTTGATTTATGCCAAAAACTTGGAAAGGATTATTTTCAATTAGTTAATATTATCTTCCTATTCAAAAGCCTTTGTGGCAATAACTCCAGAGTCTCAAATCTATATATGACTGTCTATTAAGCTAAAAAAATAAACAAGTAACTTTCCTGTGTGGGAACTTTGAAGGGTTAAATGTCTTTTATCTAAAAAATAGATCTAAGTACTACACACCTATCAGATTGGCTAAGATGAGAGGAAAAGATGACGAATGTTGGAGGGGATGTAGGAAAACTGGAACACTGATACATTGTTGGTGGAACTGTGAACAGATCCAACCATTCTGGAGAGCAGTTTGGACCTATGCTCAAAAAATTACCAAACTTTGCATAGCCTTTGATCCAGCAGTATTTCTACTGGGCTTATATCCCAAAGCGATCTAAAAGGAAGGAAACAGACCCACATGTGCAAAAATGTTTGTGACAGCCCTCTTTGCAGTGGCAAGAAATTGGAAAGTGAGTGGATATCCATCACTTGGGAAATGGCTAAATAAGTTATGGCATATGACTGTTATGGAATATTATTGTTCTATAAGAAATAACCAGGAAGATGATTTTAGAGAAGACTGGAGAGACTTACATGAACTGATGCTAAGTGAAAAGAGTAGCACCAGGAGATCATTGTACAAGGGAACATCAATATTATATGACAATCAGTTCTGATGAATTCTTTCCAAAATTAGATGATTGATACCAGTTCCAATGATCTTGTGATAAAGAGAGTCATCTACACCCAGAGAAAGGACTGTGGGAACTGAATGATGATCACAACATAACATTCTCACTTTTTGTTGTTGTTCACTTGCATTTTGTTTCCTTATTCATTTATTTTCCTTTTTGATCTTATTTTTCTTGTGCAGCAATAAAATTGTATAAATATGTTTACACATATTGAATTTAACATGTATAACATATTGTATTGCTTGCCTTCTAGGGGAGGAGGGAAGGGAAAGGAGGGGAAAATCTAAAACACAAGACTATGAAAGCATCAATGTTGAAAAATTATCCGTGCATATGTTTTGAAAATAAAAAGCTTTAAATAAAAAAAATAAAAATAAAAACTCATCTATGTTTTTCGGAGTTTCTCATCACAAAGTGTTGGTCAACAGGCAATGAATGGAAAGATGGAGGGGCACCACTGTTTACAAAGACTGTCTACTAAATCAGGTTGTGATGAGTAGGAGATGGTTATCTGAAATGGTCAAAGGATATTAACAATTTTCAAATTAAGAAATTAAAGACATTTATAGTCATGTGAAAAAAAATGCTCTAAATAACTACTGATTAGAGAAATGCAAATTAAAACAACTTTGAATTACCAGGAAAAGATAAGTGCTGAAGGCAATATGGGAAAACTGGGACTCTAATGCATTGTTGATGAACTTGTGAACTGATCCCTGAAGAGCAATTTATAACTATGCCCAAAGGACTATAAAACCCTTTGATCCAGCAGTACTGTTGGGTCTATATTCCAAAGAAATCATAAAATCACATTGCAAAAACGTCTGTAGCAGCTCTTTTTGTGGGGGCAAAGAAGTGGAAAATGAGTGGATGCCTATCCCTTGGTAACGAGTTGAATATGTTATGGCACATACAAAAACTGGAATATTATTGTTCTATAAGAAATGATGAGCAAGCTGATTTCAGAAAAGCCTGGAAAGATGTACACGAACGGATGTTGAGTGAAGTGAGCAGAACCAGGAGGACATTTTACACAAAAAAAACAAAATTGTCTCTTAATCAACTATGACAGATTTCTTTCTTTTCAGCAATACAGTGATATGAGACAATTCCATTAGACTTGGGATGGAAAATGTCAATTCCATACAGAGGGAAAACTATGGCTACTGAATGCTTATAAAAGCATACTATTTTCACCATTTTTTTTTGTTTGCTATTTCTTTCTCATGACTTTTTCCCCTTTTATTCTGATTTTTCTTTCACAACATGACTAATATGGAAATGCGTTGTTTCTTTTCAAAGGTAGCTATCTGTATTGGTAGACAAAATACCCAATACACTGAAATAAAAGACTTTCTCAAAGTATTAGCAGTGAATTATTATATCATGCATTTAGGCTTAAAAATCACTCTTCCCCCCCCCCCCCGAGATTCTACTAAAAAACTATTAGAAATAATTTATAACTTTAGCAAAGTTGCAGGATACAAAATAAATCCCCATAAATCCTCAGCATTTTTATACATCACCAACAAAATCCAACAGCAAGAGATACAAAGAGAAATTCCATTCAAAATAACTATCGACAACATAAAATATTTGGGAATCTATCTACCAAAGGAAAGTCAGGAATTATATGAGCAACATTACAAAAAACTTTCCACACAAAAAAAGTCAGATTTAAATAATTGGAAAAATATTAAGTGCTCTTGGATAGGCCAAGCAAATATAATAAAGATGACCATACTCCCTAAACTAATCTATTTATTTAGTGCTATACCAATCAGACTTCCAAAAAAATATTTTAATGATCTAGAAAAAATAACAACAAAATTCATATGGAAAAACAAAAGATCGAGAATCTCAAGGAAATTAATGAAAAAAAAATCAAATGAAGGTGGCCTAGCTGTACCTGATCTAAAACTATATTATAAAGCATCAGTCACCAAAACCATTTGGTATTGGCTAAGAAATAGATTAGTTGATCAGTGGAATAGGTTAGGTTCACAAGAGAAAATAGTCAACTATAACAATATAGTGTTTGACAAACCCAAAGAGCCTAACTTTTGGGATAAGAATTCATTATCTGACAAAAACTGCTGGGATAACTGGAAATTAGTATGGCAGAAATTAGGCATGGACACACACTTAATATACCAAGATAAGATCAAAATGTGTCCATGATTTAGGCATAAAGAATGAGATTATAAATAAACTAAAGGAACATAGGATAGTTTATCTCTCAGACTTATGGAGGAGGAAAAAATTTGTGACCAAAGATGAACTAGAGACCATTATTGAGCACAAAATAGAAAATTTTGATTACATCAAATTAAAAAGATTTTGTACAAACAAAACTAATGCAAACAAGATTAGAAGGGAAGCAACAAACTGGGAAAAACATCTTCACAGTTAAAGGTTCTGATAAAGGCCTCATTTCCAAAATATATAGAGAATTGACTCTAATTTATAAGAAATCAAGCCATTCTCCAATTGATAAATGGTCAAAGGGTATGAACAGACAATTTTCAGATGATGAAATTAAAACTATTACCACTCATATGAAAGTGTTCCAAATCATTATTGATCAGAGAAATGCAAATTAAGACAACTCTGAGATACCACTACACACCTATCAAATTGGCTAAGATGACAGGAAAAAATAATGATGAATGTTGGAGGGGATGGGGGGAAAACTGGGACACTGATGAATTGTTGGTGGAGTTGTGAATGAATCCAGCCATTCTGGAGAGCAATCTGGAATTATGCCCAAAAAGTTACCAAACTGTGCATACCCTTTGATCCAGCAGCACTACTACTAGGCTTATACCCCAAAGAGATACTAAAGAAGGGAAGGGGACCCACATGTGCCAAAATGTTTGCGGCAGCCCTGTTTGTAGTGGCTAGAAACTGGAAAAATGAATGAATGCCCATCAAATTGAAGAATGGTTGGGTGAATTGTGGTATATGAATGTTATGGAATATTATTGTTCTGTAAGAAATGACCAGCAGGATGAATACAGAGAGGTTTGGAGGGACTTACATGAACTGATGCTGAGTGATATACTTCAACAACGATACTATGTGAGGATGTATTCTGATGGAAGTGAATTTCCTTGACAAAGAGAAGATCTAACTCAGTTTCAATTGATCAATGATGGACAGAAGTAGCTACACCCAAAGAAAGAACACTGGGAAATGAATGTAAACTGTTTGCATTTCTGTTTTTCTTCCCCGGTTACTTTTACCTTCTGAATTCAATTCTTCCTGTGCAATAAGAGAACTGTTCAGTTCTGCACACACATATTGTATCTAGGATATACTGTGACCTATTTAACATGTATAAGACTGCTTGCCATCTGAGGGAGGGGGTAGAGGGAGGGAGGGGAAAAGTCGGAACAGAAGTGAGTGCAAGGGATAATGTTGTAAAAAATTACCCTGGCATAGGTTCCGTCAATAAAAAATTATAATTATTTTTTTTAAAAACCACTCTTCTCACAACAACCCCATGAGATAAATAGCATGAGTATTATCCTTACTTAATAAAAATAAAAATGGTAATGAATAATAATAAAAGCAACATTTATATAATGCTTTCTATGTGCTTGGCACTGGGCTAAGCACCTTACAAATATCTTTATTTGATCCTCATAACACTAGGAGGTTGATGCTATTATTATCCCCATTTAATAGTTGAAGAAATTAAGGCAAATGGGTAAAGTGATTTGCCTAAGGTCTCACAGTTAGGAAGAATCTGAAACTGGATTTGAACTCATCTTCCTTTCTCCAGGTTCAGTAATCTATTCCTTATGACCTCTCACTAACCTAGTCCTATTATTAGTTGTCACACACTTGTCAGATATGAGGCACCTAAAGTTTAGATTTAAAGTGATTTGGCAAAGGTCACATAGTTAAATATCAAAAGTGAAATTCAAACTCTGGTCTTCTAACTCTAAGCCTATTTTCAAGAAATTCTCAGTTATTATGTACATTGTCAGCCATAAATATAGCAATAAAAAAAATGGTTTGGGGTTATGGTACCAATTCAATGACTATAGTTGTATTGATACAGAAATGCTAAAAAAAAAAAAAAAAAAAAAAAAAAAAAAAAAAAAAAAAAAAAAAAAGACATTTCTTTCTCTCTTTTTCTTATGTGTATGTACATATATATAATATGCGTCCATTCATGTATGTATATATATGTAAATATTAAATCAAACCCAAATGAACAGATATACTAGATCCTAAAAAGTCTAGTTTCTAGAAAGTCCCCAATACTAAAAATCTTTTCAAAATGAAATGCTACATAAATTTTGATAGCATCCTCTACATATTATGTTTTGAGATTTACATAAAATTCATTTTCAAAAGCACTTTTACATGAGACTTTTAATGATTCCACTGAGCCACCTATTCATTCTTCATATTACTGTCCTTTCTCTTTCAAAGCCACAACTTCCAAATGAAAGAAAAGCCCCTTAGCTTTCTTTTCAGGATTTTCATGCTATTTCTAATTCACAAATAGCATATCATGCACTATAATGCTAACAGTTCAAATTCATTAATGAAGAAAACTGTTACAGAAATTAGATCTACTGCTTTTATTCGTTTGTTTGCTCTCCTTCCAATTTCATCCTTAGATGATTTCGGGATGATCAGCTTTAACTGGGTCTTTTCTCAAGATTTTCCCACTGGTATCCATAGAATATTAAAAGAATTTGAAGATGACTTCAAGCTATGAGCAATATACTCCACAGAGAATTTATAGAAGCCCATGGAAAAACATTAAACAAGATGATAAAGAGTAGATAGTCTGTGATTTGTACAGCTGTATGGAATATCTGTTTCAGTGACAACATTAACAAATGGTAGGACAGAAAAAAATCATAGCTAAGAACAATTCTAGTCATCTTTAGAGAAGATAAAAATCAGACTGCCTTCATGTTGGTCTCCTTGTCTCATCTTTCCCCACTCCAGTCCATCCTCTATTCAGCAGTCAAACTGATCTTCCAAAAGCACAGGTTTAACCATATCAGCCCTATTATTCAATCATTTCTCAGCTAAATTATCACCTGTATTAGAAGCTTTTCCTGATCCCCCTCAATGCTAGTGCCTATACATTGCTGATTATTTCCAAAAATTTACACAAACACACACACACACACACACACACACACACACACACACACACCCCTCCTGTTTAGATATAATTATTTGCATGTTGTCACTCTCATTAGACTGTTAGCTTCTTGAAAGTAGGGACAGATTTTTGCATTTTGGACCTGAGTTCAAATCTGACCTCAGATATTTAACACTTCCTGGCTGTGTGACCCTGGGCAAGCCACTTAACTCCAATTGCCTCAGTGAAAAAAAAAATTGCTGAAATTCTGATTAATTCTACTAATTGTCATGGTCTATTTCTGAAAGGAACTTCTTGTCCTTGCCAGGAAGTAGAACAAACACTTTCTCCCTTTCAGATTTCAGTAGTAAAATATCTACAACATAAGATGAAAAATAATTTAAAATAAATACAGTAATTTAATCAGTAATAATATAATATATAAATAATATAAACCTAACCCTGAATTTAAACTTTTATAAAAAAAAAGTTTTAACAGTACTTATATTTATTTTTGCTGAAAGAAATTCATGTGATATACTATTAAATACTGCACATTTATTACTCTGGAAAAATCAAATTTGGTTTGTATTTCATTATTGTCAACTTGAGGCATACTATAACATCTGTGGGCTCCTGATGTCCTTCTGCAGAGAGTCTGATAGCAAGAAGAATGTGACCCCTTATTTTCCCATTGATTAAGAAAATCAAAGACTCTATGAGTTGTGCATTAATAATTTTTTGCTAAATTTCTATGGCTACAAAGGATGTGAAACAATTGCAGGATCCTTCATAGAGTGAGATACTCAAATGTTATTTGAGAGTATGAAGCATAAATATTAAAAACACTTAAAATTGTTGAATTGTGATGACAGTTACCACGAATTATACCAGTTACTTTAATCAAATCTGATTTGTTAAGATGTATTATTTGACAAGTACTATAATGATGTTTAAAAGGTTAAAATAAAAAGTCATTTACCCTTTGGATGGTTTTTAGTACTTCAAGATAATTATAGAGTATATATCAAAATTCAAAGTTATAAAATGAAGAAAATTAGAACAGGATGTTCGATTTGCATAGAGACACCTAACAATGGTTCCCTGACAAAAACAACTGCACAAAAAAGAACAGGGACAACCAGGATTAAAAAAGATATGTGAACCTTAGTTACGGAAAGTGAACTACTAAAGACAAGGTCAAATTATTAAAGTCAAGACCTACTTATTATCTCATCATTATAAAATTTTTTGAGAATATATGCTTTGAAATCCTTGCTAAGGACTTAGCAAGCCAAATTCCCCAGCAGACAATATTTTTACTTTAACACAATTGCCTAAAAGATGTAAGGAATACAAGATTCCACTGTACTTGATGGTTGACTATAAAAAGCATTTGATTTTATAAAATAAATAAATAAATAAAGGCTCTCTTCCAACGGTGTCTCCCATCCACATTCCAAATTTATTCAATATTGCTTGAAAGAGATAAAATCAGAGAAAATGCTAATCAACAACTCTGATTATAAACACCAGGCAAGTTATAAAATAGGGAGAGTAGTGCTCATCCAAAAGCCCACCACTACCATCTACTCCAAGTTGAAAAGATATTCCCAATGGATGGTGAGATCCTCCAGATGTTTCTGTTTGTTTATGCTATTTTACAGATATCAATTCCTGAAATATTGCAAAACTTCCTAGAAGAGATCTATTGTCACATAAAGAGTTTAGCCTAACTAACTACTCAAGCATATTTATTGTCCAAATTATGACATACAGACACAATCCATTAAACTTGAAGGTAAGAGCCCAGTTTCTAATAGGGACAACTTCCCGTTACTCAAAAGTCTGTTGGGGCAAAATATCTGAAACCATATAAAAATCTTAACTGATAAAGAAAAAGACAATAAGAAATGCAGGCATGAAGGAACATTTTTTAAAAAGCATAAAAAGCAATTATTAAAAAATTAAAAGCAAGAATTCTATACAGTGGAAATACACTAGAATCTTTTTCAATAAATGTAAGAGTGCAACAAGGATGCTAAGTCTCCCAACTATTGTTTGGAATACAGCAAAAGGACAAGAGAAAGAAATAAAAGGCATAATAAAAGGCAAAAAAGGAAGAGTAGATGAAACTATCCTTGTTTGATAATGATATGGTGATATACTTAGAAAATCAGGGAAATCAGCAAATATACTGATTAAAATAATAAACAAATTGAATTAAGTTGCAAGCTACAAAATAAATCCTCAAAAATCAATAGCATTTCTATATAATAATTTTCAAAAACTCAAGATGCAATAACAGAAATGGAAATACCAGTCTAAATCCTTACAAAATACATAAAGATCTGAGAATTAATCAATGAAAACATACAAAAGACAAAAAGAGTCAATTACAAAGTACTCCTTGAAAACAAAAACAAACAAAATAAGTTCATGCCTCAGCTGTGTCAATATAATAACAATGACAATTTTTTTTCCTGAGGCAAATGGGATTAAGTGACTTGCCTGGGATCACACAGCTAGGAAGTGTTAAGTGTCTGAGGCCAGATTTGAACTCAGGTCCTCCTGGGTTCAGGGTTGGTGCTCTATCCATTGCACCACCTAATTTCCCCAACAATAACAATATTACTGAAGATAATTTATACTTTTAATCCTCTATCAATCAAATGATCAATGAACTACTGTATAAAACTTGATAAAATAATACATTAACTCTCAGTGGTATTAGACTCTCAGTAGAGAAATGGTGATGGTACATGAACTGATATGTACATATATATGTATATTATTATGTATAGACATATACTGTGGATACCAATATGAGAGATATTTGATGCAAAGACTTGTTCCCCATTTTGACTACTTCCCCTTCTTAACCTAGGTGAATCACTTTTGTCTGTACAATAGTATTTTTAGTTTTATGTAATGAGAGATACGCATTTTATCTTTTGTATTCTACTGATAGATGTATATAGAATATGACTATAGAATACATGGATACCTCAAAAGAGAAATGGTCAAAGGATATACACAATTTCTAAAAGAAGAAATCCAAAGTATTTACAGCCACATGAAAGAACGCTCCAAATAATTAATAAGAAAAATGCAAATCAAAACAACCTTGAGGTTTTACCTCATATCCTGTAAACTGGAAAAAAATTTTTAAATGGCAATTGCAATTGTGGAATGATAGGCACTAATGCATTGTTGGTGAAGCTATGAAATGGTACAAACATGATGGGAAAAATTTGGAATTATGCAAATAAAGTGACTAAAATACCCACATCCTTTGAACCAAAAACTCCATTAATACCCACAAAGAAGTCATACACATCAAAACATTTATATTAGCACTTCTTGTGATAGCAAAGAATTGTAAACATAGTGGATACCTGCAGAGGGTCACAGTCAGTAGGGAAACTCTGGGTAAGGTATAAACCCTTTAGCCCAGAGGGAACCTGCTAACAATGTCTGGTTCAGTTTCCCGTATCCTCTAAGGGCTCTCGGCCTTCCTGAGAAGTCAGGGGGCAGTGATAACCTGTGTTGTAATTGAAGCAGAGTGATAGCAGGTAGAAGAGTGATAGATACCAGGTGGCAAACTACATACAATAGCAAGTTGTTTATGTGGTCCCATGTGCTCAGTGTTGTTTTTATTACATTACATAAAGGGGAAAGTCCTTGAAATAAACAGACTCCATTTGTCCCCCATCCTTCAGAGTCCTGCCTCATCACTTCTCCACTAGGAAGATATATTTTAATCACCCCAGTGTGGGGGCTCTAGAAAGCAGGACACAACATTTGTTGCCCAAGTGTGGGTATGTTTTGTCATCCCAGCTTGGGGGCTCTAGAAAGCAGGACGCAACATTTGTTGCCCAAGTATGGGGCTCTAGGTGAGGTCCTATACAAGTCAGCTTGACTGATGTGATCGGCTGAGTTCGGTGAAGAAGTCCCCATGACCCAGAAGGGTAAGTATAGAAATAGGCAAGCAGGAAGAATTAGTAAGGGCTAGTTTAGTCACTTTCATTTTTCTACCAAAATGAGGCACCCTACTAAGGGAAGTAAGAAGCAGGCTTAGTTAGCTAATAGAAAAGCAAGGTTTGTTAGTAACTCAGAAGCAGATCACTGAGTTCTCAGATGGTCTCAGCCTCTGTGGCTTTGTAAGAAGGAGAGTTTGGAGTCAGAGATGTGGAAGTTAGTGGGAGAACCACTAATTGAATACAATGGAGTAAAATTGGTTTTAATAAATTCCACAAGTTTTAAAACAAGGAAAGATTTTAATGTGAATGTCCAGGCAAGGAAGTGTGAGGAGAAAAAGCCTGAGAGGGATGGTACTGACAACACAGCTGAAAGGAATGGCCAAGTTAAGTACCTCAGGTACCCAGCTGATAAGCCTAAGGAATATGGTGCCTTTCACCTTCACAGCTGGGTTTCACTTCCTCCTAAACTGAAGCATGCACCCTTAGGATATTCCCCATATCCTGACCCTCCTCCCTCAACTCCGCCTTTATGGGAGAGAGAAGGAGTGGGAAGGGCAGTGACACCATCAGCACTGCCCATGTAGCAATCTTATCCACCCATTATATCCCTAATGTAGGAGGCACTAGTTAAAGCAAAGGAGGAGGGACAGGATACATCTGATTTGGGAATAAAGTATACCCTGTGATTGAAGAGCTTGACTCTTCAGTTCAAGTCAGGAAAAGATACACTCCTTTTAATTTGGAAACTATCAAAGATCTGAAAAAGGCTTGCACTCTTTATGGGTCTACATCTTCTTATGTAAAATGCTGTTAGAGAATTTGGCTTTTGAAATTTTAACACCTAAAGACTGGAGATCTAGAGCAAAAACATGTTCTGAATCTGGACAAAACTTCTTGTGGCTTTCTGAATATAGCGAACTCTGTAGAATACAAGCCCAATGAAATAGGCAAACTGAAGTTAATATACCAGTCACCTTTGACCAACTAGCAGGTGTAGGTCCTTAGGCAGATACTTTAACACAGATTAATTATTCTTTGACAGCATATGAGCAAATTGCTTCTTCTGCTATCAAAGCATGGGGCACCCTACCAGGAAGACAAGATAGAGGGGAAGTCTTCACAAAAATAGTGCAAGGTCCAATGAACCCTTTGCTGATTTCGTGGGACACCTGCAGACAGCTGTCATATTAACCATTGATGAAAATGAGGCAACAAAAGTTAAGGTAAATCAAATTGCTAAAGAAAATGCTAATGAGGTTTGTAAAAGAGTTATAATAGGACTAAAAAAGGATACTCCTTTAGAGATCATAAGACGCTATGCCACAGTGGGCACAAATACCTTTTATGCCCAGAATATGATGTAGTCTTTTCAAGATCAGAACATGGGAAGACGGGGTCTCTTTTGGCAAGGGACTTCTAAAGAGACTCATCAATGCTTTCAATATGGTAAAGCAGGGCATATGAAAGCTCAATGTTGGCAAAAAGATAAAGTAAAGAAACAGGGTGGGAGAACAAGACCCAAAACCCCATGTTCAAAATGTAATAAGGGCTTCCATTGGGCATCAGAATGTAGATTGACTCAAGGAAATGGGAAACAGAGCTTGGCTCCAGGGCCCCAGGCTTTTTAAAAAACACTTGGGACTTGATGGCAGCCAATGTTACATCCAGAGAGTTCAGTAATCCAAAATGATCAACAAATGAAATAAAATAAAACATCAATAAAACTTATTTTATTAAAATGATAAGGTTTTGAGACCTTTTCTAATGGAGAAAATGGCAGTTATGTTACTAATCACAAGATCTAAATATTTTATATTTGTGGTTTCCTTATTTTATATACAATATTTAAATTTCAACCTTGAAATTAATAAAATTTTTCTTATTTACTGAAAATCTTGCCATGGGTATTTTTCCATAAAAACTAGTTTAGCTCAATTAAGCACCATATATTTTTCTCTTTTTGCAACATTTAATCAAAAGTTGCTTTAATTAAACTTCCAAAAGGTATAGAAATTATCGGCAGACTTTTCATTCATGCTACTTTAACATTCAGTATATTTGAAGGATATTTTAGTCATCTCTTATTTGGATGAAGCTTATTTGAAATGATATCCAGGTACTCTTGCTACATGAGTTTTCAATAGTGTTCCTTTCCATCACTTTACATACTAGCTTACTGAAGATATAATATATAAATAATATATTTAGCATAATATAATATTTAACAGGGACTACAGAATATTTTGAATAGATATGTTAAAGAGTTAAATTACTTGTCTTTTGTGACATAATCAAAACAAAAGGAGTAAAAAGGCCTTAGATACAGGTTTGCTTTTTCCATAACTAGATACATGAGCTCAGACAAATTAACTATGAGCTGATTATTCCCTCCTCTATAGCTAAGTATGATAAAACCAATTCTGTCTACCACAAAGGATTGTTGCAAAGAACAAATGAGATAATTTGTGTCAATTTAGCTCTTTGAGAAAAAGAATTGTTTCATTTTTGTCTTTATTTCCCCAATATTTAACACAGTATCTTATACATGTTTGTTATTTGTTAGTTGTGGTAGTGTCTGACTTTTTATGACCCCTTTTGAGGTTATCTTGGCAAAAATTCTGTAGTTGCTTGCCATTTTCTTCCCTAGTTCATTTTACAGATGAGGAAACTAAAGAAAACAGGGTTAGGTAACATACCCAGGGTCACACAGCTAGTAAAGTGGGGGAGAGAAGAACAAGTCTTACTTGATAGTTTAAGTCCGGTTTAGAATATTTGTCTAGAACAGTTGTCTTACAATGACTGAATGTACTTCAGGTATATAAAATACACATATTAGTGTCTCCATTCAACCCCTGGTTAACAAAGACAGTAAATAAGCCTCCTCTTCAACACACTTGAAGTTTTCCTGCCCACACACATCTGCTACTTTTAAGCATATTCCAAAGCTTCCATCTGGACACAACATACTGCACCTCACTTACCTCTAGCCAATAAAATACACCTCCTACTCAAGTACGCAAAGACACTTCCTCTCTAGTTTTAAAAAGAAATCTCTCTCCTAACTACTAGGCTTCTATATGACAGCAGGTGAAGGATGAAGCTCTAATGGTTCCCTTGTGCCTTATGCCTTTTTGGAGAACATACCTATTCATTGCTCACAATGCATCTGATGCTTTTCTGAC
This sequence comes from Sarcophilus harrisii, assembly GCF_902635505.1. NCBI lineage: Eukaryota > Metazoa > Chordata > Mammalia > Dasyuromorphia > Dasyuridae > Sarcophilus > Sarcophilus harrisii. The sequence goes on from NC_045429.1 coordinate 150,668,812, forward strand.
CCTCAATGCTTGATCAATATATAACAACTCTCATTTGTATAATTCCTAAGGTTTTTTGAGCACTTTCCTTTCAACCAGAGCCATCATGAGGAATATTTTATCTTAAGGTAAGGAGTTGGGTAGTCGACGAGATAACTTGCCCCCCAAATAATAGAGGTACTAAATGGCTGAGCTAAACTATGACTTAAGTCCTCTGACTCCCATCCATTGCTTTTTTGCTCTTTCCCATGTCTCCTTATTTTATATATACAGGCTTTAGAGTAGGTATACCCCAGTAGCTAATAAGATTAAGATGATAATAGCTATCATGAGGAAGATGGAGAAGAATTGTTTTATTGTGACCCAGGAGGTCAGAAATGGGTACAATGGAAGGAAAGAAATAGAGATAGGTTTGAGGCTGGTAGAAAAAGTCTCCCACCCACACCCCCCCCCAAAAAAAAAAAAACCAATACAAAAGGAAAATGAACTGTAGTCCTGTTGATTATCTCAAATTTATCTTCACTTGTATGTATAGAGTTGTTTATACAATGTCTCCCCAAGAAGACTGATCTTCTTGATACCAAGGGTTGTCTTATACCTTTCTTTGCATTCCCAGTGCTCAGCATGGTGCCTGGCACATAGTAGACACATAATAAATGTTTGCTTCCTGACTGACTAATGTGATTCTCCTTTACTGCAGGTCTTCAATCAAGGATTAAAGGATTATTTGTGGGGCTGGTGATTCTCATTCAGATATAGGTTACACTAGATGAATACTGAGATGTCTTTCTCTAATATAGTGTGGTAATTACTACAACATGAGGCATTAAAAGAAGAAGATTTTAAGAGAAGAAAGGATATGTGATCAATGAGGCTAGCAGCAAGAAATCCAGAATGGAAGTAGAGGGCAGATGGTAGGAAAATCCAAACCTTAGAAGCCCCAAGTTGAGGATGGATTATCCCTCATATATATACACTGGGGTCTGGTGAAAAGGCAGTTGGGATTCCATAGCGTCAAAAACCCAGCAAGACTGTAGTGACAGAGGAAGATAAGTCAAGATTCTGGAACAATGGTCACCATGGGGATAACTCCTCTTGTGGATACACACACACACACACACAGAAAGAGAGAGAGAAAGAGAGAGAGAGAGAGAGAGAGAGAGAGAGAGAGAGCGAGCGCAAGAGCGAGAGAAACAGAGGGAGAGAGAGAGAGAGAGCGAGAGAGAGAGCGAGAGAAAGAAAGAGAGAGAGAGAGAGTGCAAGCACATCCTAAGACAAATTACTTTGTTACATTATTCAGGGCAGCTAGATGGTGCAATACACAGTGCACTGGTCTGGAGGACCTTAGTTCAAATACAACCCCAGACACTTATTACTTACTAACTGCGTGACCCTGGGCAAGTCATTTAATCCCAATTGCCTCACACCCCACCCCCCCAAAAAAGAGAACATTATTAAAATAATACTTCAAGGTAAATATTATAAGGATGAATATAAAAATTTTGTAAATGAGTTAACCAAGGGTCAAAAACCTTTACTATAATCTTATCTTCTAAGTTTGAAGAGAGATATATTAAACAAGTCTCGAGATGTCACAAATTAGTAATAGGATTGACATCAAATATGGAATGATATTGGAATGATAGGATATCTAGCAAATTCTGCTGAAAAAAAAAAATCTCCTCTGATATTCTTAAGAACAGCCTTATTTAATAGCTTAATCCTTCTTTCAGCCTGAACATCTGTTTGACCATAACAAATAATAAGTTTGGAAATCAGCATCAGCATCACCAGTGTCAATATTTCCATTAAGTACAATTATTCAACAAATGTTCTCCTAGTGGTCCTTTAAATCTGTCAACCTCCCCCCTCAATTCCAGTCATCTCTTTTCTCTTGGTCCTATAACAGTAATCACTTAGCAGCATCAGCAACTGACCTCCACTTCCTTCTGATTCACACAAATTTTTCATCTCCTTTAAGAGCTAAAAGACCATAAAATTGTGGCAAACTGTGGTTTCAAATGTCCACGATGGCTATTTAATTATCCTAGACTCACATCAAATGTCTACCAAATCCTCATGGCAGAAAACAATCTACTCAAAGTTTTTATTATTTTCACAAACAAATTCAGTTGATAATTCAGTAATACTGATTTTTTAAAATTTAAATTATCTATTTCATTTACATTGCCAACTCAAAGACAGACTTGTGGACACATTTTTTTGAGATAATTTTCCATATTGCTTTGTCTCTGTAAAATCTACACTTTTATCATTTAAAACCAATTTGAGAAAATTGATCCAGCTAATACGGTCCTAAGAAAATAAGTATGTAAAGATTTTTTAAAACTTCTAAATGTCTTCATTTTCTTTGAGGTCTTATAGTCCACTGACTGACAGCAGATTCAACTCAGTCTGAAGCTGCCTGAGTTCACCCAGGAGCCCCATCTTGAGACCAGCTTTAGTTTTCAGATAAATACACACAACTTCTGCCACACTCCCTAAAGTGGAGGGGCCTTTAGCCCCTATCTATCTATTCTGTAAATTTCTCCCTATGCCATTTCACTTCTAAGTATGCAATGATTCATATTTTTTTTTTTTACATTCACAAATGTCAATTCTCTTTCTTCCTTTCTTTCCTCTTTATATTTCTATCTCCCTCCATCCATCTTGTTTCACCCTCCTTGGCTTCCTTTACCTTTCTTTCCTACCTTCCTCCTCCTGGTTTTCTCTCTCTCCTCCCTCCTTTTCTTTCTCCCTCCCTCTATCTTCTTCTCCACATATCTCCCTCCCCAAATACTTCAACCTCTCATCTCCTTAACTTCTTACTCTAGCACACTAATTTAACTCTTGATGTATAGGGTTTTTTCTTAAACAATCATAGAAATTTAAGAGTTGGTAGGGACCACAGAGGCCATCTATTTCAATGAATTTCCACTACAGTAAAGCTTTCAAAGTCATCTAGCCTTCACTTGAATACCTCTAAAGAAGGGGAACTTACTACCTCTCAAGGCAATTCATTTCACAGCAAAGCTCTAGTTGATCTAAATTGTGCTGTGGCTTGTTGTAGAAAAATGAAGAAATGAAGAAAAATTGTAAAGAAAGGGCAGTCAGAAGTCTACCTCAGCATAGAGCATATATTCATTTTCTTTCCCAGAGAAATAAATTCTTTTGGAATTTAAAGCAAAAAAGAGCAGAGGGAGACTGATCCACCAGGAAAAAGAAAAAAAATATTGTTTCCATATTGAGTAAATTACACCTGTCTGTGTTATTATAATAGTAATTTAATAACCTAAAATAAGCAACAAACCCCCCAAAATGAGCAATTCCATTTCTTATAGCAGTAAGCTTAGTTATATATAATGTGCATGTAATACACCATCACCACCACCATGGTATTTCTCAATTGAAAGTGTATTTAAACTAGTTACACTTAAATGTCATATTATTTGTAGTCTACATTTTCTTAGTAGCAAGTATTAGTATGATGAATGACAATTGAGACTCATTTGAAAAATTCAACTTTTAATCTCACATTACAGATGAGATATGCCCAAATATCTTACCTGCCAATAGCTAACTGGAGGAATATATTTTTATGTGTCATCAAAAACACACAATTGTTTTAGGCGCTGCCTTCAAGTGCCAAGCATGATCATACATATTTTAGTAATCACTTCTGAAGGAATATTTTTCTCCTCTGATAAGGCCACCACTCTAGTACAGGTCCTCATCACCTTAGGCCTGGATTACTGCCATACCTGCTGGTGGGTGTGCTTGACTCAAATCTCTCCCCACACCAATCAGTCACTAAAGTTTCTAAATCAAAAGTCTTACGATGTCACCTTTCTATTCAATGAACTCCAGTGGCTCCCAATTATCTGGGATCACATACAAAAATGCCTATTTTGGCATTCAAAGTCCTTTATAACCTATATAACCTATATAGTTATAACTATAACTAGTCTCCTCCTAGTGTTTTTATACCTTACTTTCCAAAACATACTTTTTTAATCCAGTATCACTGACCTGTCTATTCTATAAACAAAACACTTAATCTCTTGGCTTCAGGCTTTTTTTTCTATAGCTGCTGCCCATCCCCCAACCTAGAATAGGATTCTCTAAACTTTTTCCACTCATAATCCCTTTTTGCTCAAGAAATTTTTACACAATCCTGGGTGCATAGGCATATAAATAAAACATTTATTGGTGATTATTTATCATATTTATATGATATTATGATAATAAATCATAATTTTGCAACCCTCACAGTTATATGACTCCACATGAGGTCACAAACCATAGTTTAAGAGTTAGTTTTGGCTTAGAATAATCTTCTTCCTCTACTCCAAATACTGACTTCTCAGAATTATTTTAAGACCCATCTAAAATCCCAGGAAACCTCCCCTAACTCCTCTTAATTCCAGTGCTCTCCCTTTCTTAATTATTTCCTTTTTATACTTTATATAGACTGCTTTGCATATATTTGTTTGCATAGTATCTCCCCCATTTAACTAAGTTCCTTGACAGCAGACCTATTTTTTGGCTCCTTTTGTATTTCCAGATTTTAGCAAAGTGCATGGCATGTGATAGGAGTTTAATAAAAATTTATTGAAGATTGCTTTTCTTGAATATTAGAGAGGTGTTGAGGTATAGCAGTATGAAAACTACATTTGAATTTAGATGTAGATTCAAATACATGTGTTAAGACTTACTAGCTGTGTGAGTTGGTTTGGGGGTCAAAAGATATGGATCCAAATCTTCACTCTGCAACATCTATCTTCACTAGACCATACATAGTTCATTTATAAGAAGAAATTGGACTAGACAACCGTTAGGGTCTTTTCCATGGATCAATTATGTGCATTTAGCAGGTGCCTATGTATCAGGTACTAGGCTATGTGCTGGTGATAAGACATGTAAATGAAGCAGTCTGACCTCAATATTTTATTGGGGAGACAACATATACATAAATACAAAATGAATATACACAAGGTAATTTTTTATGACAGAGAGAAGAAAACTAGTGACATAAGAGATTCTAGCTCTAAATCTATAATATTATGACTCCAGTTAAGTTAAATAATTTTTCTGAATCTCTCTTTCCTCATCTGTAAAGAAAGTTTGTTGTGAGGAAAATGCTTGATAAGCCTTAAAGTGATACATACAAATATATAGCACTGCACTCCATAATAAGTATGTTATGGTCAAGTACACTTTAACAAAAAGTTTTAATTTCTAAGAAAACACAAATAACTACTAAATATTTCATCTACTACTACATACAATTTCAAATTAACTCCATGAATCAAGTTAGGTCAATTATCAGTCCCCTATATTTTTCAAAGAGGGTATTACTATGTGAGAAATGGACTGAACTGGCACTTTTGAAGATCATGTCCTTATTTTCTCTTTAAAAATTACTTCCAAACATATTTACTTCCATTTTGCAAATGCATGCATGCAATTTAAAAAACAACAACATGATACCAATAGGGACTATTTTAAATGGAATGTTTTAATATTAAGTATTCTGGATGTTAAAATGAATTTAGTAAATCCCATATGTGATATTCTCCTACTCAAAAAATTCTGGCCATAATCTTTTTTTTTTCCTTCTGAACTCACAGGATCAGGATAAAGACTGAACCCCTAAATCCTCTTTATAATATTTTCTAAAATATCTGAATTTCAATCTTCTCAATACTCAAGAATTTTGTTCACTACCATCTAACTCTTCATTCTCCCTCCACCCTATCTCCTTGAAATCTCTACCTTCCTTCTTCCTTCCAGGAAAGTATCCCACGTTCCAAAATATGCTTTCTACTCACACTCTACTATCCCTAAGGTCAATCTCCATTAAGTCATAGAACCACTGGATTTTAAAATGAGAGAGGATTTTTAGAGACACTGTTCTATTTAGCCCCATACCCTCATTTTCCTGGGAAATATACCCAGTAATATCTGACTTTATCTAAAACTTTAAAGTTTGCAAAGCATTATGAATACATTATTTCACTTGATACTCACAAATGGCCCTATGAAATAGGAAAGTATCACAACTAAAACCCTCATTTTACAGATGAGAATATTAAACTTAAGGTTTCTGATCTGTAGGTTGAGATATGAATAGACTCTGTGTCCAGGATCCTAATGGTTAACAAGTGTTGAAGCAGGGACTCAAATCTAGACCTTGGGAATATAAAACCAATACTCCTATTACACAATTATAATTACAGATTCAAAGTCTGTGAGAGTTGGGAAAGATCTTAAGAGACTGCTTAATTGATCCTTCTATTTTTCAGATGTAAAATCTGAGATAAAGTGTCTTACATTATATCACACAGCAAGGTAGTAACTGAGCAGAGATTAAATCTCGTGTCCTAGGAAAAAGCTAATTTCTCAAAACAAACAAATGATATAGAAACAAAAATGTCCTTAAAAATAAATTTTTAAAGAAAAGAATGAACTAATAATTAACTAAAAATTTCATATACAATTCAAATATTACCAAATTGTTTACTCTTTCTCCATGAATAACTTCTGACACCAAGAGAGACCTGTGAGTTTTGTCTTTAGTACTAAAGGTGATTAAGACATACTGCAACATTAAGATCTAACATTAACTGCTAAGATCTGCATCTGTCTTCTATAACTAATTATATTTTAATCTTAACTTCTGTCCATTTCTAAGATGATTTCTGTTGTGTCACAAATTAAAGTTGTGACCAGATGCCACTTATCTTATACATATCACATTGAGAGAAAACAATAAAATGAGTACTACATTTAAATGGAAACACTCCCCCCCAACTATCTTTAAACCTAAACCAAAGCAAACAGCCATATTTTATGAACTATACAGAGTTTTTTCTAAAAGTAAAAGCCAAGATGCTTTTTATACAAATTTGCCACTATGAAGGGTCTACTTGGTAGCATGAATTGCATGCAGTACAAACAATGATATTGGAAGAAGGAAATTTAAACATAAAAGGTCATAAGTAATTTAGCTTGAACCACACAATTCTCTTTCAATCTTTATTTTCTCTTTGGGAATCTTCTGCTTAAACCTAAGAGTTCTCTGCCATTAACTCATCTTATAGCTCACCTTGAGCAAGTTATTCTACCTTTTTTGTACAGCACTTTCCCCATCTATACAATGAAAGTGTTGAACTAGATCTCAGGTTGCTCATAGTCCTGATTATATTATTCTATTCTATTCTCATGGATCTTTGATACTTAGCTTATTCATGTTATTTTCATTATTTTTTTTTAGTTTAGTCTTCTTTTTTAAAAAATTTAAATCAATTTTTTCCAACCAATAGAAATCCACTTATTTTCCCTCTTACTTTTCCTGACCACTCTCCACATTGGGAAAAAAAAAAAAGGAATCAAGAATTTATTAAACACCACTATGTATCAAGCACTGTGCTAAGCACTTTATAACTATGATAATCACAACAACACTGGGAATAAGTGTTATTATTATCCACATTTTCAGTTAAGGGAACTGAGGCAGAGAGAGATTAAATGACTTGCCCAGCAACAAACAGATCACAAGCTAGCAAAATGCCTGGCACATAGAAGTCTGAAGCTGCATTTGAACTCATCTTTCTGCTTCAAGGCACAGAATTCTCCTCATTGTACCACCTCATTGACTTGAGAAAATAAAGCAAGTAAGAAAGAATGAAAAGAAATAAAATAAACAAACAAAAAACCACCAAACAACCTTTGGCTTTCTTTCTGTTTTGATTACCTTTCCTGTCTGCTTTCTATAAAATTTATTGTGTATTAATCTATAATCTTTCCATTACCAGTTTAAAAAAAAAAACCTGTTCTCTAAGAACATGGTTTAAACACTATATCACAAGTCTAGATCTGAAAGGGATCTTATATGTCATTTAGTGGTCCGCCATTTCCTTCTCCAGCTCATTTTGTAGAGAAGGAAAACAAGGAAGAATTAAGTTAGTTGTCCAAAGTAACACAGCTAGTAAGTATCTGCAACTCAATTTGAACTTGCAAAAATGGGTCTTTCTGACTCCCAGCCTGGCATTCTACCCACTTAGCCACCTATATTTACACATTTACAGATGAGGAAATTCAGGACCAGATAATTTAAGTAACTTTGGCATGGTCACAGAGATAGAAATCAGCAAAACTAGGAACACTGGATTTAGGAAACAAAAGACATGAATTCTAGTGTCATTCTCTTATTTGGACTACACAGAGCCTTAGGTAAGTCCCTATATGTATTCACATATATAAAATACACGGATTGGACTAGATAAACTCTAAACATTCTTTTGGCTCTAATATTCTACAATCCTCCAACTTCTCATTCTAAACTCACAGTTGGCTCCATCAGCTCTCCCAGGGACATGGATTTGGCTTTTTTTCTCTTCCACAGTTACACCTAAGCACTAGAGTACAATAGATCCACTGGTTATTCAGAGCAGGGTTACAGGACCATAGCCCCTGACTGATACATGAAAGAATGTTTTTGTTTTTCCTTTTCATGCTAGAAAAGGTTGAAAATTTTCAAATAGAACTTTTACTAGGAAACTAAAAGGAAACAAACAAAACAAAACACACCAACCAAGAAATGATTAAGTTTACATAATGCATATTTCTGATTTTAACTTTTAATGTCTAGCCAGACTGGCTTCACTGGCACAGTGTACTGGAAAGTTTGCCCCTCTCTCCTTTCTCTAACCTCAACACCATTCAGGCTGGAACATTAAAATTTTTAGTCCACAGTAAATTTGGATTAACACCACTTCCAGATCTGGTGAGGTTCTCAATTCTTCCTAGAATTTACTTCCAGAGAGTTTTATATCTGGATAGGTGAGAAATCTCCCCTTTGGCCCCAAGCTACAGATCTCTTGGTCTTTAAAAAGAACTCCCTTAATTCCTTTGGTTCTCCAGCAACTCTAGCACAAAGGCATTTCTCATTAGGGCAAACAATCACATCTAGCACTCATATGGTGGATTCTTTTATATATTTTAGAAACATCTAGGTCCTTTAGACATTTGTATTTCTAAATTCTTAATCCTGATCTACTTTTAGGGTAGCAAGTATAGTGGAAAGAAGACTGACTGTGAAATCTAAAGAGATGAAAATCTAAATGTTGTTATTTATTAACTGTGGGCTGATCACTAGGTCTGAGTTTCCTCACTGGAGGTGTATGGACTAGATGTTTCCCTCAAGCTCTAAAATAATAACAAATTAATTTCTCTGAACCCTCCAGTTTCCCTGAAAGATACTGCATTTGTCTGAATACATGAGTTGCATTTTCCTCAAAAATACAGCTTGCATAAGGATGCAGATTATATAGGATGTTATTTTTTTCGAAAGAAATCTCACATCAGAAGAATGGGATACATTTAGATCTTGCCTATAGCCCTATCTTATATTAACCTCATTTTTTTAAACCTTTTTGCTAGTTTACTAGATGGGTAAATTAGGAAAATGATATGGTTAGGCAAACACACATTTAGTAAGTGTCTACTATGGCAAAAACAAAACAAAACAAAAGCAAAATGCAGTATCTTCTCTTAAAGAGCTCAAAAATCTAATGGGGAGACAACATGTAAAAACTAAACACACAGAAATTATATACAGGCTAAAATGTAGATAATCAGCATTGGAAAGACACAAAGATTAGAGAGGATAAAGAAAGGCTTCTTGCAAAATGTAGGGATTCAGCTGAGACTTGCAGAAAGCAAAGAAGGCTAGGAGGTAGAGGTTTCTATATCTAGGATTGGGGGCGGGGGGGGGGGGAGGGAAGAGCAGTCACTAAAATGCACAGTCCAGGGATCGAATGTTTTATGCAAGGAATAGTAAGAACAATGCCACTGGATCAAATACATTCAAGGGAATGAGATATAAAAATATTGGAAATGTAGGGAGGGATCAGGTTAGAAAGTGGTTTAAAAAGCAAGAGATTCTAGAGGAAATAGAGAAGACAGTTTAGTTAACTGAATGAATATGAGGGATTCAGATCCATGCTTTAAGATCAATCAACAGCTGGGTTAGGTTGAAGAGAGACTCAAGGCAAGGAAACCAACCAGGCTCTAGCAACTGTTCAAGTATGAAGTGATAAGGGTGGCAGCAGCATCAGCAGAGAAAAAGGAATAAATAAGGAATATTACAAAGGTAGAATCAATAAGACTTGACAAATAACTGGATAAAAGGAGTTGGAAATGAGAGAAAGTGAGGAATAGAAGATGACACTTAAAATGGAGCTTGGTCGGCTGGAAGGATGATAGTATCTTCAATGGTAATGAGGTAGTCATTGAGGGAAGTAATGAGGTAAAAAGTTTAGGGGAAAGATGAGTCCAAGTTTTGGACAAAAGCTATGTTAATAACACTTATCCTTACTATGGCTTATTGCATGACTAACATGTATGTGATCAACAATATCAACAATGCATCATGGTGATCTTTCAGTTCTTCAGGTACTCCACCCCAATGCACATTCACCTTTTTAGGGTACATCTGAAAACTCCTTTTCCCAGGTAGACAGAGTTATTCTACAATCTTTCTTTTTCACTTCCTCCAAGTGTCCTAATATGGAAAGACCACAAACAGTCTCTTTGTGAGATACAATGTCCTGGTGAAATATCAAACTGGTATTTGGCAGCTGGCCTGACAAAAGGGAAAGAGTTGGAAGGTTTTATTGAGGGCATGTGAGGACTTGACCGAGAAATGGTGTTCGATACCAAAAGATCTAAAGTTGAGGATAAAGATTAGGGGAGAAAAGGAAAAGGGCATAAAAAGATAAAGCCCATGAGGAAAAGGTTTTGTATTCAAAAAAAAAGAGGCAGTCCTAATGCTCTCACTTCCATGGAATTTGACACATTTCCCAAAGGCAGAAAAATGACGAGCTGGGCAGTGCAATCAAATGTACTCTAGATCTAACAAACAACTGCTAAAAACAAAGCTAAAAACAAACTGTAAAACAAAATTTTTGAATAATTTCAAATTATATATGGTTAAATTAATATTATGAAGTACACAAATAAGTTATTTTTTGTACTCTTGCTGTTCTTCTCCTTCCTCAGGTGAGAGGGAAATTAGGAACACATTTTGTAACTATCTCTACTCAAAAAAGTAGACTTATTTCCTGAAAATTTTGTCTCTGCATATCAGGAACTCTATTTGAACTCAAATTTTATTTGACAATTCTAATTAAGAGATAATGGAAGGAAAGATGTAAGAAGAAAAGACATGAGAATCTTTTAAGACAATATTGGAAATAAATATTCTTGACCCCCAATTGACAGAATCCAATTCTATTAAATGCTATTAAAATAGCATCATCATTTTTGACACAGAGAAAGACTACCAACTGACATTTCCCTTGTAAAATAACATTTTCTTTCTTTTTAAATCTACAGAGGGAATTCCAATTGTATTGTGTAACAACTAAAGTTTATAGTGTAATCAGTAATTGATAGAAATTTATTTCATTTTTTGACTTACAGTAAAAAATAAATAGGGAAACAGGTATAAGGATGGTTGATACAGGCAACTTTCAAACAAGTATCTACTTTTGATCCTAAATAGATTTGCCTGACTATAACACATAATTAATATTTTCTGATTTTGAGAACTTTTTTTTGCAATATTTATGATGAAATGTTTACATTTACTTGATAAGCAAGTAAATACCAGAAACAAGTCATGAAACAAGGCACTAAATAGACAAATGTTTATAGCTGACAAAAATGCAATGTAAGGAAAAGACAAGCTTCCATAAATCTACTGTTTTGGTAAATTAAGTGAAAATAACTACTCTATTATTAAATAAAGTTCTCTGCTAGGCAACATTTGACGGGGAACATTGGTTCTAAAAACATGAAAGTTGCCAAAGAAAAAAAGGAATCACTAATTCAAACAGATGTTCCCACTGAAGAGTAAAGTTTTACTTATTCATGTTCAGCTCTTTTGTTATGTAACCTTCAGCAAATCATTTAACCTTTCTACCAGATATGTCTATTTTCTAATTGTAAAGTTCAGGTAGTTTTTAACTCATAGGATTGCTATGAGAAAACATGTCCCCATAAAAATTTTTTCAAGAGATTTTGTTTATTTTGAGATGAGAATCTATTTCCTCAGCCCTAAAATCAGGTCTTGAAGTTGTTTACCACCATATAACCACCATATAACAATTAGGTAAATTACTTAATCCATCTAGTTAACTTCCCCCTCCTCCCTAGTTAACTTTCTCTACAATAAGAAGGTTGGAAGAGATTGCCCCTACAGTCCCTCCCACTTAAAATCTGTGATTCTGTAAACCATACCCTCATCCACTCTATATTCTATAATTCTACCTAATTTCTTTATGAAATTCTGGATGTATCTTGAACTCTTATAAGTTAATTTATAGAAAGGACAAATTGTGATTGTATGTTATTTTATATTATAATTTATATTATATTTACATTTATTTACATGAAAGAAAAGTTGCTAGGCTCACAGATATAGAGATGGAAGAAACCCCATCGCATTCCTTCAAGCAGCAAGCATCACAATCACAGGCAGAATTTGAACTTAGATTCTCTGACTCCACTACTGCTTCTACTATACCATATTATCTATGACCTAAAACCAGGATCAGATTAGGGAAGGCTGCTTTTCAGTCTTTAAAACAATGTCCTTTTTATTATAACTTGACTAAATATGATATATTTAACAAAATGTGCTATTTTCTCAAACTGTTGTATTGATAACTTTCTGATGTTTCTATCTACTTACATAAATCTATCTCTCAACTATTGTTTTCTGAGGTTTTCATTCAACAGAATTCATTAAATCCACATTGGCATGTCACTACTATTTAAAGCTCTATTAGAACTTGACCTGAAATATAGTGTGTGTGTGCTCTGTGTGTGTGTATGTGTAACACAAATTGTAATGCTGGAGAAACTGAGGCAAACTGTGGCACAACAAAATCACAGAATTTTGGAGCTAAAAGAGACTTCAATGATTATGTTCAGCCTATCCATAAAATGAATCCCTAATATAACATACTCAAGTAGTCCTCTAGCCTTTGCTCCCCCACCACTTTCTAAGGTAGCCATTCCCATTTTTGGACAGTTCTAATTATTAGGAAGTTTTTTCCTGAAATCTAAATTTGTCTCTTTGAAATTTATTCACATTGCTACTGGTTTCATCCTCTGTGACCATATAAAATTAGTCTAATCCTTCCTCCCTATAACAGCCCTTCAAATATTTAAAGATAATTATGACTCTTCATCAGTCTTCTCTCTTCTTCAGGCTAAACATACCGAACTCTTTTAATCAAACCTGTACTCTTTTTTTCTTAAATTGTAATGCTCCAAACTGGACACAGTACCGCTGATGAGCTCTGACAAAGCAGAGTACAATGGAGCTACCACTATACCTCTCTTAATGCAGTCCAAGGTCACATTAGCTTTTTCAGACAAGACTGCTGACATACTGAACTTGCACTCCAATAAAACCACTGAATCTTTTTCAGTTAAACTGATATCTAAGCATTCCTTCCCTCATTTTGTACTTACAGGGTTGATTTTTTTGTAGCCAAGTTTTAAGAACTTTTATTACATTTTCTCCTGAATCTTACTAAGATTCATATCAATGCTTTAGCTTGCTAAGATCTTTTTGGATTCTGATTAGTTTACTTGCATTATCTGCATTATTTTCTCTCCCCCAAATTTCTGGTGGTGTTGCAAATTAGACAAAAATGCTACCTGTGCCTTTGTCCAAGTCACAGATGAAATGATTCAACAGCAAAGCGTCAACATCTATACCTGAGGTAAATCCATTACAGACCTCTAGACAAATTAACGTTGAACATTTAACAATTAACAGACTTGGTGAGATGAAATTCAGGTTGATATCTCTGAAACACATTTGTCCTTCCTTCCCCCAAAAATAGAATGGATAAAAAAAGGAGAGAGGTTGGATAGTAGTACTTTGGGAAACATCACATATAGGAGAAGTTGTGGAGTGTAATGATTTGAATATTGGTTTCAAAATCAAAAAGACTACAATATATAGAATATAATACCTGTCTATATTGATGAATACTTACCTGTTTTAAAATTTATTTTGACCACAGCAGTTTTACTTCATAGGGAAATCTGTAATCTCCCCAACTAGTAGGCTTTCTAAAATACCTGCAAAACACTTCACGTTGTTCTGTGATATGAACAAAAATAGTTTTATCTTCGATCAACATTACCTCAAGATTAGTCTCTACATAAAGCTAATAGAATCCAATCATATCTCCCATCAGCCCATAAATAGATTACTGTGAACACTAAGTATAAACTCCAAAAAATCACCAATATATTATTTTGGAAAATGTGAGAAATTTTATTAAGAATATTGAATACAGATTCTCCAATACAGGGAGTGTACATAAATAAATGTATTATCAAAAGAAGAACTTTACCAAACAGAATGATAAGTCAAAAATTTCAAAAATTTTACTCAGTATTTTCTTCATTCAACAGAATTCACTGAATCCATATCAGCTGACCATAATTAGCAAAGACAATTTATTAGACCATAGGGAAGAGCACTACTTTATCAAATTAGACATTATCATAGTATTCATTAAAATGGAATCCTACTTGCATTTTCTAAGGGGGAGAATATCTGAAGTATAAAATTACTACCATGGATTTATTAGGATGAATTGATAAATTTTCAAACCTTTAATATAGTCAAATAATTCTTCTAAATTTAAACAGAAGTAATTCACATTATCTATCTGGAAGACCAACACATCACCAAAACAGATACAATTTCTTATGGAGAAAGAAGGAAATTACAAAGAAAGCCCTGAATATATGGGAGCTATTCTACTCAAAATAAACCTTAAGAAACTGGGCAAGTGGAAACAGCCGTTTCCTCCTCAGCAAATGTGAACAACTGAGTAACCCTACTGGATTTTATAAGGTAGAATTTCAAAAAGAGGAGGTACTTTAAACTTGAAATGAATGCATACATAGATAAAGGTCAGTTACAAAGCAGAAGGATAGAGATTAAGATACTTCCAGAGTACTTGAATTTACACTGTTATTTTTACAACAACTCCTCTCGTGTGGATAACATTAAATGCACATCAATGAAAGCAGCCCAAAACAAATTTAAAATATTCACTGTTTCTGAGCACCTAGTAAATTTCAAGCATCTTCTAAGCTGAATCCAAATATGATGTAATTTTAGAAGTCTGTCAAGAGTCCCATCTCTTCATCTTGTTCCATGCCATGCAAGTTGAGCCTTAAGTCAAATTGAAGCAGGTTGTGATCCCTTTAAGAAACTGTATTTCCTATTGATCTGTGATTCCTTTCAGATTCCCAGCCCCTCCAGGCTGAGGCATATCCTCCCCAGACAAGTTGTCTTTTCAGGATACCAGACATTCAATTACAAAGCCTGGTCAAAAGCATCCCTTTGAATTCCAATAGGAGATCCAGGCTTGTCCCAGGCCCCATTCTGACTTACTCGGGCTGCCCAGCCCCCACTGGTTCTGATCTGGTCAGGCTTCCCAGCCCCTCCTAAGATACCCAATATAATGAGCTTCCATCAACTAAAGTCTTTACAGATGGACTTCGGTAGCTTACTCAGCTGCCAGGACTTTCTGTCCACTGAGAACTGCATTCTCAGTGCAAAACTTTATTTTCCACAGATCTGCCATTATAGAAGTCAGTCTCTGGTTAAACTGATTTCTATCTAACAATAAACTTTCATTTTGCAACTAATATTCAGGAATGAGTGAATTATTTCACTCCTAGAACCTGTGGCCAATTTAATGGGGATTCTTAATAACTCTCTAATAGCCACTACACCAGGAATCTAGACCACTCTAAACCTCATCAAAATCTTCAATTTTTTTTTTTGAGACAGTGGGATTAAGTATATTGCCCAGGGTCATACAGCTAGCATTGGCTAAGGATGGATTTGAATTCAGATCCTCCTGACTTCAGAGCCAAACATTCTATTCATTTTAAAAAGAATACTACTCTAAGGAACAAAGAAGCCCTACAGCCATTTAGCCTTATGTTTCAGAAGAATTCCATGCTATCCTGGATTACCAGACTGGGGGATTTTTTCAAAGTAGGCCTTAGTTACAGGAACATCTAATTCAATATGGAAAATCATATCATTATGCTGGCTTTCCCAGTTCCAGTTTCTAGGAGTAACAAGACATTTCAGATGACTATAGGAAAACAAATGAAAACCTTACAATGTACCAACCAATTTTCCTAAATCCTACATAATGAAGGGAAAATTTAAAAAAAAAAAAAAAGAAACCTCAGCCAATGACCAAAAGATGCTCTGTAATTCCAGTAAGATTTGCAAACAGAAAAGGGAATCAGCAACTCTTTTCTCAACTCTTCAATATCAAGGAACCTGTTTTAATGAAGATGCATAAATAACACTCCTAAAGAAGATGAATTTTGCAAAACAGTTGATGTATTCCTCCTTTCTATGCATTAATTTGAGACTGCCGATCAATTAACATCCTTTTACTCAGCATCAGGCTTCCATTGTTTCTGATTATTCCACTTACAAAAGTGAACCAAATTTAATCCAGGGAGCTTTTGTTTAAATGGTTTTTCTTTTACATACTACATTATTGTTTTGTTAGGGAAAACATGACTGCATCTATATAATGGAATAATGAAATTCACTTTGGGAAGTTTTATAACATATGTTAAATCAAGCCATAAACTCTTACCTAAGATATATTTTACTACATGGTAAGAACAAAAACCAAATGTAAAATTTAGCATTTTATTCTACTTCTTAGGAATATTTGTCATTATAAATGGAAAAACATGGCACCCTGGGGATGGTTCAAAAGCCAAAGAAACATTCTAAAGATTGATTTTTCAGGTCACTAAAGTAATTTGAATGTAACTTCACTTTTTCCACACTATTATTATATGATCTGGCTATGGTTTTATTACCCTTTTAGTACTGAAAGAATAGAAAATAATGTAAATTCAACTTTACTCAGCTGCTCCTGGTCAAAGAGGAATGCATTTGATATTCCCCACAGTATTATACATATAAGATAATGCTAAAAGACATCTTCAGGATCAGTTAGTTCAATCTTCTTATTTATTTATTTATTTTATCCTGGACTTCACAAAAAATAAAATGAGCATTTCCATTTATAAAGTAGAACAGAAAATGAAGACTGTAGGTAAAACTGCAAATCTTTATTATATGATACAGTTTGCTGTTTATTTTAACACATAATAAATATAACATGTAACTTTCAAAGCTGTGCTGCTCCTATTCTATTCTATTTTGCAGGTATTATTTTTAATCCTTGGGCAATGACTTTTTTTTCCCCAAAAATTACCATCCCAACCTCACTCTCCCTCCCAATTCCATCCTACACTGAAGGGGGACGGAGTGGAGATAAGGTTGAGGGGAGAAGAGAGAGAAAGGGAGAAAAAACCTTTATAACAAATATGAATGATTAAGCTAAACATATTCCCACATTTGTCTGTCCTATAATATATGTTTCTTTTAACAAAGACTCCATTTTCAGGATTTGCAGCCACTCAATTTTAGACTTGAAGAACTTAGAGTCCAGAGAAAACTGAAATGTCTTACTAAAGGTAACACTTTTAACAAGTTGCAGTTAGGATTTGAATCCAGGTGTTCTATTCTAAATCCAATACTGACTGAGCTTTTAGACTTGGAAAAGGTCACAAAAAATTTTTTCAAAATCTATTTCTTAGTTTTTATTTTACTCTGATAAAATGTACAGATTATTGGGGGGGGGGGGGGGAAGGGAGCGGCGCTTTCCATCTCTACATGTACCTTTAATTCTAACCTGTCCCATCTTCCCTCAGCAGGCTGTATCCTCAATCCTCTGCTTCTGGAGCAAAGATTCCACTTTCCCCTATCTGCCAGGTCCTTCTCTTCTTCCTACAAATATGTCCAACTTTCTCCATTCTTTAAGGAAAAACAAAACAAAACACTTTCAATAAACCTTTCAATAGACCCAAAATATTTCCCTTTAACAACTAAACACCTAGAAAAAGCCATCTACAATTCACTGCCTCCACTTTCACCAAACTACCATTCATTACTCAGTCCCTTTCAAACTGGCTGTCTAACCTCATAATTCAACTGAAACAACACTCTCTCCAGTTACCAATGATCTCTTTATTGCCAAATTTGAAGGTCTTTCCTCAGTGCTTATCCACATTGGCTTATGTGCTGTACAGCTGATGCTGATGACTATTCTCTTCTCCTACATAAACTTTTGAGTTTTCCTGTCATGACTTGGTTCTCTTCCTACTTGTCTGACCAATCCTTCTCAGTTTCCCAATGTACTTCAATGTTCACATATCTGATGCCCAGTGTTACATTTCTCAACAATTCTTTAGGGGATACTTTCTGGAATTAGCTGGGAAAGAAAAACAAATAAACAAGAAATTGTGATTTGGTAACAGCTAAAAGTCACCCAGGGACTCCATCTTAGACTCTAAGAAGAACAGAAAAAAGTGAATTTATTTCACTGGTGTAAAATGGGTAAAATGGTGAAAAAAAATCCCAAACAATGGGATACAAATACAACTTTCCAAGGTGAAAGGCTTTTGTATACCACTTTCTACAATTATTAGGAACTTTATCCTGAAGTACCTGCACAATTCTGCTATTCACTGCATTTCACTGCTAAAAAAGAAAACTCTTGAGGAAATTAACTGAATAAGATTACCTCCACCAACAATCTTCAATTTTTGACTATCAGCTCTAACTCTAGAAAGTTAGGAGATCTGAATACAGTAAAAATATCTAAAATCAAATAACCTAGTGAACACATTTATCTTAAGACAACTAATTCAATTTTCTGTAAACTGATTTGTTGCTATTCAGTTGTTTTGTTACCCCATTTGGGTTTTCTTGACAAAGATACTAGAATGGCTTGTCATTTCCTTCTCCAGCTTATTTTACAGATGAAGAAACTTGAGGCAAACAGGGTTAGGTAATTTGCCCAGAGTCATACAGTCAAGTTTTTGAGCTGAAAAGATCTACTTTTCCTCTTGAAAATATGGAATATATTAAGAAAAAATAATTTTTACATATGTATTTTTTTTAAAGAGTTTCAGAGGAACCTTCTCAAATCAATTCTAGTTCAAGATTATCCCTATAACAAAAACAAAAGATATGTATACATAAGGAAAACTGCCCTCAGGACACACACCTGAAATGAGGGGAAAAAATGAATAGCTTCATATCAACATGACTTGATAGCATACTGTAAATATAAAAAGAGCAATAAAATGATTATGCCATATAGCCAATATTGCAGGATATATAATTATTATCTATCATTCTGGACCTGGCGTCAGGAAGACTTGTCTTTGTGAGCTCAAATCTGACCTTCAACAACAACCCTCATTAAGTCACTTAACCACTTTTTGGACTCAGTTTCCTCATCTGTCATATAAGCTGGAAAAAGAAATGGCAAATCATTATAGTATATTTGGTAACAAAACCCAAAATGGGGTCATAAAGAGTTGGACAAAACTGAAAATGATTGAACAATTCTATCATTCTTGAGAGGCAGCATTGAACCTGAAACCAAAAGACTTATTAGCTCCAAACCCAGCCTCTGCCACTTACTATATAATCTTGGATAAATTACTTAATCTCCATGGTATGTATTCTCACCTGTAAAATGGGGGTAATAATACTTACTCTGCCTCAAAGGGTCATTATAAGTATTTTGGAAATCTTAAACCACTATAGAAATGAGATTAGTTGTCTTTTTAAAATTGATTGATTGATTGATTTTTGCTGAGGCAATTGGGGTTAAGTGACTTGTCCAGGGTCACACAGCTAGAAAGTATAAAATGTCTGAACCTAGGTCCTCCTGACTTCAGGGCTGGTGTTCTATCAACTGCATCAACTAGCTGCTCCCATCTTTTTGTATTTTTAAAGTACTAAATCCATATCATATTCTATCTGATCTGAGTTGGAATGTCATTTAAAAACCCTGTGATTACTGACAGTCACTAAACCTCTCAAACCTCATTTTTTCATCTGTAAATGGGCACAAAAGCCATGACAATCAGATTGTTCTGGAAAGTATTTTCTAAATAACAAAGCACCAGTTAGATAGCTTTATGTCAACTAGAAAGTATTAACTATTCAATTCAATGCATCTGGTGCAATACAGTAAAAAGTATAATATAGCATCCTCAAGGAATCATGGGGTTATCATACCACAGAAAGATCACCAAAGCTACAGTACTTTCTTTGTCCTTTTCTTCTTTATATTTTCTAAGTTTTAATAGCAGAAAACTGCAATGTTTGAATAATGTCCTAAACTCTTTTCATTTTCTCAAAAGTACAAAAGAACAAGTACATAGTGCCTACATCTGCAGAGAAAACTTTTTCTAACAATGTGTTAAGAAGGAAAACTAAAGGAGGAAGGGTAGGTGTTATTAAAAGAAAGTAGCTACACACACTTATAGAATACCATCTGTTCATTCTACAAATGAAGAAATTTAAGCCAGAAGAGATTAAGTGACTTGTCCAAATAGTAAATCAAAGAGAGAATTCAAATCCAAATTTTCTTATTTTAAATGAAAAGCTCCAAGAAGTCTAAGAATTTTTCCTAACTAGTGCTGAATTCCAATCCCAACTCTGTCCTGGGTCTTTCTTCTTATTCTTTTCCTTTCTCTATTCCCTACTACTAGATCCATGCCAGAATCTTATTGCTGAAAGAGAACTCAAAGATCTCCCAACCCAACCACTCCAAAGATGGAAGTAGATTAAGTGACTTTTGTTACACAATAATTTATGCCTTATGTTCAATCAAGTTCCAACCTAATTTAATACTAGGAATCCAAAGCAAATGAGGTCTGTATAGTTTGGATGGATTCTCCCAGTTTTCTTTAGTAGCTATAGCTCAATATGCTTTCCATTCAATAATGACACAATGCAATGTAGTGAACAGGAAGCTTTGAGATCTTCTAGGGATTGGAAAGTACCTTACGTATAAAACCTTCCCAAAAAGTGTAACAATAAAGCAATATTATTAAAGACAAAAAGGATCCACAAATCTGCTTAAGAACTGAAGTAAAAATTTTGTTTATTTTGATTACTAACTACATATTATATCACTTACATTTTCAAAAGAGTACAAAGTCCTCACGGTAGCTTAGAGGCAAAACCTTCTCTAGGTGGCCAACTTTTTCATGACCTTGAAAATTTTCATTTCTTTTTTTCAATTTTTCATTCATTTTCTCATTTGAACACAGAGAAGTTATGATTTGGGTTGGGCTTTTTGGATTATGCTTTATAAATACACAGATACATACTCAAATTAGAAGGAAAAAAAATCATATACAGAGAAGGAACACTTTATAACCAAATTTACACACTTCACTTTTCACCCGGAAGTTTCTTCAATGAGAGGTGGGTTAGTTTTCTGACACATGTAGGCCCACTTTCCTTGGGGCTCCCAACTGCTTAAGATAAGTCAGTTCTGAGTGAATGGACCAGACTTCAGTAGGTATTATAAAAGAGGACACTCAGCTTTTTTGTAGACTATTACATATACATAATTTACTACAACTTAACAGGATAGCGAGAAAGTGTCCAGACTACAATAGATACTACCAAAAAAAGGAGACAGCTTTCTGTAGACCATTACAAAAAGAGAATTTGATCCAATTTAAAGGACAGTAAAAATGTTCCAGACAAATAGGTACTCAGTTTTTTGTAGATTACTACATACACATAATTTGCTCCAACCCTATAGGACGGCAAAAGTATCCAGCTCTTTGTAGATTACTACATACACATAATTTGCTCCAACCTATAGGACGGCAAAAGTATCCAGCTCTTTGTAGATTACTACATACACATAATTTGCTCCAACCTATAGGACGGCAAAAGTATCCAGCTCTTTGTAGATTACTACATACACATAATCTGCTCCAACCTATAGGACGGCAAAAGTATCCAGCTCTTTGTAGATTACTACATACACATAATTTGCTCCAACCTACAGGACGGTAAAAGTATCCAGCTCTTTGTAGATTACTACATACACATAATTTGCTCCAACCTACAGGATGGTAAAAGTATCCAAGATATGGAGTTAAAGTACTTGGAAGGAATCTTTTTAAAAGTCTCTCTTCAAAAGTTTAAAAACTCTGAGATGGGGGATGGAAGAGGGGAAAAGGTATTTCACTGTGTTTTCTGCTCTCCCTTCGTGCTGATTCTCCTATTCTGGAGAAAGTGAGGATCACATGAGTCACAATATTGCTCAGTTGGTCCCCTCGAGATCAATTAGGGGGCGGTGGGGTCAGACAGAGCAGAAAGCCAATTTCACAGTCAAGGTCATGAAAGCCTCCAGCAGTTCAAATGGAAGAGAAAGGAAGGGAGGGGAGGGGAGGAGAATATAAAAAAGGGGGAAGGAAAACCTGCCGCTCCGCCTCTAAGGATCCGAGAGCTGCGTCTCCCCCTCCCAAGATCCCTCCCCCTCTACTTCCCCCACCAGGTGGTGGAAGGAAGGTCGGAGATGTTAATGGCAGCTGAGAAAGTCTGGGTTGGGAGAGGTGTGCTGGAGGGGATCACGCGCCCACACACACACACACACACACACACAGGGGCGGGAGGCCTTACCAAGTCTATGAACGTCAGGAACTTCCAGCTGCCTCCGTAGGTCTTGTGCGCGGGCATCTCAATGGCTTTGTAGTTGCACAGGATGGAGCAGTAGGACAGCAGGATGGCCACTCGCAGCACCTGGCAGGGGATAAGCGCCATGTTCGCACGGTCCTGGGCTCCGCCGCGACCTCTGCACGCCGCCCTAGGAGAAAGGGACGGAGGGGGGAGGGCGTTGCTGGGGTGCCCGGTCGGGGAGGTGCCTGGCCTGGGGGGAAGGGGCGCAGGTAGGTGAGGGGGAAGGGCGGCCGGGGCTGCGGGAGCTGCTGTGGCGGGTGCGCTCGCGGATGCGCGCGAGGGGCCAGAGGGTGGGGGCGTTCCGCGCGCCCCACCAGGAGGGACAGTGTCGCGCGCGCGTGTGTCTGTATACGGATTTGTGCGCGTGTGCAAATGCCTCACACGCCCCGCGTGGGGCCTGAGCGAGCCCGGGAGGCGTCGGCGTCATCTCCTTCGTCATCGCGATCATTATCATTTTCTCGGGTCTCTGGGTCTGGCCTAGGCGTTTGGGGAAGGGGGTAGCGGTCACGTGTGCCGAGCGTGGGAAAACGCCGCCTGGCCGCCCAGCGTGGGAAGGAGCCCGCCTGCGAGCGGGCGGACGCACCCCCGAGAGCTGCCCTGTGTGGCCGTCAGTGCCCCGGGGAAGTGGGAGGGGAGGAGGAAGCAGGCTTTCGTCTCCTGGAGAGGATTGAGTTTCTTCTAATATAAATGCAGTACATATTGTCTAGTGTCTCTAATCTTATCTATATCGTCTATCTATCTAAATATCCTATCCCTCTATAATCTGTCCTATCATCCATACATACCATTTGTCATTTATATTATAGATACAGATTATTATTATATTTATTTATTTATTATTTATTTTTATATTTATTGTTTATTATTTTATTATTATTATATATTTTTATATATTTAATAATAGATTTATTATATATATATATATAATAGAAATAGAATCTAGCCGTCTATCATTTATCTGCCCTATCCATAAGTCATTTGTCCATTGTATTAGCTATCTGTATCTATAATTATATAAATAATTAACTATATATATCTATAATATAAGGTTCTGTCGATTTCATCTTATCTGTCGTCTCCCCTATCTCTCTATCGATCTAACAAAGAGTCCTTAGGCTTCACCATACTGCCAAAGGGGTCAGCGGCACCAAAAAGATGAATAACTCTGGTTAACCCTGGAATTCTCGTTGTTCCAATAATATGAGAGGGGAGGGGGCCGAGAACCACATAAGAGTAGTTGCTGAAGGGTGAAAGTGCAGGATGTGGAAGTTAAGACACAGTTCACTATTCACTAAACCAGTGTGGTTTTTAGGGGGAAAAGGAACTAATGGCAGATTATAGGGTTTTTGGCATGGTTGTGGTCATTGACAAAACTTAGGCACTTATTAAGTGCTGACTTCTGATAGCTCATTGAAAAAGCCTATTCTTGGCACTTTCAGACTTGATTTTTGTAGAAATAAACTACCTTACCGTAGGAATAGAGAATCAAGGATACTTAAAACTGCATTTTATTTACTTCAAAAGAGGAATGATTCTAAGTTTAAGGTTTAAATGTAAAACCTAAGCACCAAGCTGAATAAAATATAGGGACAGTTTTGAGATAGTACTATTTTGCTAAAATCCTAGTACTTCATGAAAGTAAAGCAGTACTTGATACTGTAGTAAATGCTGTCAGACTGGAATTGCATCAGTCTATGGGCAGCAGTGGATTTTTTGGTGTCTTTTTTTTTTTTTTTAATCATGGGATCATATTTCAGCCAACCAGATGCAGGGTCAGATCATGAAAAAGCAACATAGATATTTCCTGTAGATCCATTTAAAACAGGTGTCTTCTCCAAATAGTCTCTGAGTCAGAGGGTTTGGATCTTAGAGGGAAAGGAGAGGTAGAGGAAGTAACATATGATGAAGGTTTTCCCCACTCAACTAGATATAAGGAAATAAACTAGGAAAAAGATCACACTGAATAGTTTTATAATTATATTAACAGAGGTTGATTTCAGATATCCAGAAATGACTGCTAATGAAGGAGAAATATCGGTTAGAATGATCCAGCCCTATTCCTTGATAGAATCTGGAGCTTGTTTTTAAAATGAAGCATCTATATATCATCCACATTTTGAATTCTCAATATTGCTAAGGAGACTCTACCCGTACACAAACACCAAACTTTCTTGTATCTATCTCTTTTATGGCTTCCCTTCTGACCTTTGTTTCTTCTTTAAGTCACCCAGAAGACTAGTATGGCAGTGTTCAAATCTCATAAATAACTTCTGTTTCCTGAATTTATAAATCCTCATTGTGGACTCCCACAATGAAATATAATTATAGTTAAATAAAATCAAGGAGATTTTCCCCCCAGTAGTCAATTTCTTTTAGACAAAATAATCATTTTCATATTTTGTGAATGGTTTTATTAGGTACCTGTTTTTCGTTTTGTTTACTAGCATTTAAATTGACAACTAGTTGAATGGAACACTTCAAATTGTAAATTTAAGCATTTGTATAAAAAGGTGACTAATGATAATTTTAGAATAGAAAGTTTCATAATTTGACAACATATAAGTAATAGTCTATATATATATGGCAGTTGATTGTTCTGATTTTCAATACTTAGCTAATATTTTTGTTCAGGTATTACAGAGGAATCTTGCTAGGAAAAGGACAATAGACCTTTGCAAATAGAATTAGTATTTTTTTTTTAATGTAGGCTCCACATTTAGTATTTACATTCTTGTAATGACTCAAGTGCTATAATTTTTTTTAAGCCAGAAAATGGTTATCAAATGTTAATCTTAAAACATCATTATATGTTTGTAATTTTTTTTTAATTATTTTGCTCAATTAGAGCTAATTCTACAAAATTTAGGGGACAGTGAAGTAATTAGGAGCTACAGGGAGAGCTTTAGTTTTTAGCTGTTTCAAACTCAAATGGATCTGTGATTTCATTAATTCCAATGATACAGATAATCATCCATATCTGTCTGTGCTGTTCATCTCTTATACACATCCTCCCAAAAATTCACTAGAAGGGATCAATCCAACAAACATCTTCCTCTTTTCTCTGACATCCTTAGAGCAACAGTGATACTGTATTCAATCATAGTTCACATTGAATTAGATGGTCAATATTTTCCATTAATTTTTTGCTTTTATTTTATAAGAGGAAAATAATGCCCTTATGAAAAAAAGCATATGTCAATTCCACTTCTATTGCATAATTGGTGAAAAAGAAGCACCTACCCAATCTAACTTGAGAGGTAAAATTGTGTGTGTGTGTGTGTGTGTATGTATAGATAGATAGATAGATAGATGAAATAGTTTTGTTTCATTATTGAAGCTTCATTACTGAAACAAATGGCTGGTCATTTGGCAAGGACAAGAGATGACAAGATAACTTAAGTTTACCACTTGCTGTAGGGATAGCAGGAAAAAAGAGAAAAGCCTATACCATGTTATACTGATCCCCTATGATGAATTTTTGGAATAACATAGATAAGAGTTGAACAACCTAGGCAATCATAGATGGGTTGTTACCTGTTTCGTTGGAGAAAACTTAATCCCCAATTAATGAAAACACAAATCCATTTCAGTTTGGAACAGCTGGACAAATAGAGACCCTCCCAGTAGCTCCTGATTATCTCATTGTCCCTTGAGTTTTATAGAATTAGATCTATCCTACAAGCCAGACAGACCCTTAGAATTTCCCTGAAGTATTCACTGGGTTTCTACTGAGACCCTAAGATGTCTTTAGATTCAGTTTTGCCTGATGAAACCTTCTTTCTTATTACACTGACTTTGTTATAAATGAATACAGCCTTAGCTCCTAAACTGTTAAAATTCTTTCAAGTTATTTCCCAGAGGGGAGTTCTTTGGAGGTTTCAAGAATCAGAAAAACAGTACTATGTATATTCTCTTAAAAGAGGCATTCTTTACCATCCATGCCCATGTAATTTCAGGGAAAATTATTTGGGCTTGTTTTGTATATCACCATCATCGTTATATTATTAGTAATATTTATTAAGCTCTTATTCCTTGTTCTAGGTATTGGAGAAGATAGAAAGTATAGATAAGATTCAGTCCTTCATCTTTCCAGTACTCATTGTTAACACACATATCACTTCTGTCATATCTAAATTAAGCAAACATTTTCCAGTGTTAGGACATGAGTCCTAGGAACTGTCAAAAAGTGTAGATTCCCTATGAATTTCTCCCAAAAATATTTTACTGACACAATAATAACTTAAAATCTAGATGGCTTAAGCTAACAGTTCTGCCTCATATGCTGATTCCAAGATGCTTTGAAACCACAGCTATTTCCAGAGACCCTGATTCTAGCATCTGCCTGCCTTACCTATTCTCCTACTACATACCCTGAAATTCATCTAAGGTTTGTAATGGTTATACACATGAGGAAAAAAAAATAATCTATAAGTCCTTCAAGAATATAAGGAACTTTCCCCAGTTTTAGTACGCTAAATCTTACTAACTAGTTATCCTTTACGGATTAGTCAATATGACTTTGGCTATTATTTCTAAAAACTGGATCTGGAATTTCAATCATGAGATTTTTTTCCCTAGTGTTACTCCACCTCAGGAATCATGTTTTGCTTTTTTCTCCTGTCTTTCCCACACTATCACTACATTACAAATTCAGAATTTAATTTACTGGTCCATTTAAAAATCTGTCCCTGCAGCCTTTTCTAATTGGAACTGAGCCAACCTTCTTACTTGATCACTATTTCTTATTTATACAATGGCCCCTCTCTCCATGGAATAAATTTAGTACCATTAACATGGAGTCTATTTAGTAATCTGTAAACAAAAGGGAGTTGTTTTATCAAGTTCACATCTTAAAACAATATCCTCATATTTGATGGAAGAATTTTAAGTACCTAGAGACTGAATAATAAACTCATAATTAAACCAGTTATTCCTTAAAACTATACTGGTTGATTGATGTCCTTTCTTCTCGAAGAGAACCAAAATGACATCACTTTGTTAGATTCAAGTTACAATGTGTCTGGCTGTAACTGATCAGACCAATATGAACTCAGAATGCTCTGCCACAGGTTGGGCACAAATGTCCCTAAGAACATTTGGGACGGATTCTCTAACTTTGTCACTCCCACTTTTTTTTTTTTTTTTTTTTTTTTTTGAGCTACTTCAATTCTACTTTGTTCAGTAGAGCACAGTACCTTCTCTGGTAACTACAGCCATGCTGGGTGGTCCTGTCAGTGCCTCCCATGTCATGCAATCAATTGTAACATTAAGAGAGACCTACAAGTATCCTTGTATTGCTTTTTCTGACCACCACGTGAGTGTTTGCCCTGTGGTGACCAGACTAACACAGTTGTGCTCTCTGCGATATAATTTGAATGCTTGGTAGTTTAGTTTGAGAAAGAACCTCAATGTCTTGTATCTTGTATACACACACACACACACACAGATATATATAAAGTTAATAATATATCAGTGTTTGGTATCATATATATATACATATACACACTATATACACATATGTATATAGACATACATAAGTATATGATATTTAAGGTGTCCCAAAAGCCTTAGTGCATTTTAAAGCTTTATTAACTTCAGAAGCAGAAGTACTACAATAAGAAAAGCACCATTTCAAAGTGTAATTATTTAAATTTCTTTTACACATTTATTTTTAAAAATTTTGAATAATAATTTTTAAATTTTAATAAGATGGAATACTCTATCATTGTGCATTGCAGGTACAACAATTCCCAGATATTTTTTCAGATTGGTAGATCAGTGGAGCAGTGGAATAAATCCTTTCCTTGGATTCCTTGGTCATTTGTTTGGACTCCATTACACTTTTAATTGAGGGATCACAAAACATTCTCTTTTAGATTTTGTGTATTGCATTGAAAGGTTTGGGTAGGGAAAACTTCCTTCAATGTTACAGAAATGTGCTTTTTCAAAAAATAGTTTTGATATTCAGAACTTGATTGGAAAGTAAATATAATAACGTCATCTGAACCTGTGCATCTATCAGTATGGGAAGCTTCTGATATAGAAACTCCCTCAATCAACACAGATTTGGGACCTGTAATCTGAGAGGGCTCCACCAAACTTTGAGAGGTTATACGATTTATCCCATGGCTATATTACCAGACTTTCCTTTCCAATTCTTGCATCTGAACTTATATTCATCATGCTATATTACTTTTGATTGACAATAATAATAGTATTCATTGTAGAGGGCTTTCACAGCTTACAAAGTGGTCTTGTCACAATTCTATGAAACAGGGAATAATATATACAGATTTCTCATTTTACAGATGAATGAACAGGGTCTCACTTGCTAGAATGTCTTTTCCAGGTCTAAATCACAAGATCCTGTTATTACTGCTACTACTAAAAGTGCACTCACTATTAAAATGTTAAAAGACTTAAAGAAAGACCTTCAACACATTAGATAGAAAACCTATGTGTGGAGTTCTTCTTTTCTAAAATATATGATGGTTCTCTGTGGGCAGGTTTCTTGGGGAGGTTTTCTGGAGGCAGCCTTAGTTTCGATTCAGAGAAATAATCACTCCAAATGCAGCCAGATGTTAAAAGTTCAAATCTTTTATTGTCTCGTTCAATATAGCCCGATTAGTTTTCTTAGAGACCTATCTCACTCCTTGGTTCCAAGAGCTCTTGCAGCTTGTCTTTTAGCTCTTTCAGCTTCTGCTTCTAGCTCAATTCCGACTTGTGGCTTCTCAATCTCCAACTGACGCTCCCCTCTCCATCTTTTCAACTAAACTCTCCTGACTGAGCTCAGCTGTTTTTATGCTCTTTTAGAGGTGTGACTCCTCCTCTGAGAGTGGGATTATGGGAGCTGTGAATTTGGATAGCTCATACTGAACCCTGAAATCTCCCAAACGTGTGAACTCTCAAAGGTGTTAACTTAAGCATTATTTCTATCAATTCCAGTGAGTCAACACCTTGTTTCATCTACTGGTCATACTGCCATCTAGGGGAGGGGGTGGGGGGGGTAAGAGGTGAAAAATTGGAACAAGAGGTTTGGCAATTGTTAATGCTGTAAAGTTACCCATGTATATATCCTATAAATAAAAGGCTATTAAATAAATAAATAAATAAAATTAAATTAAAAAAAAAAAAAACACCTTGTTTCAAATTCTGGTTCATAATACCTATGGAAAGACACAAGAACAATCAAAAAGCATAAAAACGAATGGATAACTTAGTCATGTTCTGGTAATTGTTTAACAACCCAAAAATGTATGCACAAGATATTTTAAAGCTTAATCTGCTTTAGTAAGACTTTCTGTCAATCAACAAAACAAGCTTGATTTCTAAAATTTAAACATTTCTGTAGTGCAAATGCTCACATTTTTAATGAAAAAAATTTAACAATCAACTTGAGATGATTCTAATACAATACACTAGCATCTTAGATCTACACTAGTGAAGAGAGGGTTGCCCATACATTCAAATAAGATCACTCTTTTATGTAAGTCCTGAGACAAAAGTGTGTTAGAATTCTTACAAGGTACTAAATCACTTATCTAATTTAGCATGGCACTTAACAGTTCTCTAGCTCACTAATGTATTTAGTACTCGTTGGAGTTCTACAAGATTCACAAGTCAGAGAGGAGTCCAGGAGATTCACAAATCAGAAGCCCACAATCCCACTCTCAGAGGAGGAGTCAATCTTTGAGTTCACACCTCTAAAAGAGCATATAAAAGGACAAGCCCACTGGAAGCACTCTGGG
Organism: Sarcophilus harrisii; assembly: GCF_902635505.1. Classification (NCBI taxonomy): domain Eukaryota; kingdom Metazoa; phylum Chordata; class Mammalia; order Dasyuromorphia; family Dasyuridae; genus Sarcophilus; species Sarcophilus harrisii. The sequence continues at coordinate 150,699,259 of NC_045429.1, forward strand.
AGATTGAGAAGCCAGGATTCAGTTGGGCAGAGCAAAAGAAGACAGAGAAGTGGTGGCAGGCTGTCCTGTGGAGAACACTGAAACCAAGATCCGGAAGGCCTCTAGAAAGCTAGCTGAGCTCCAAGTGAAGGAAAGAGAAAATAAAGGCTCTGGACTTTATTTATTTTTTTTTATAGTAACTTTTTATTGACAGAATCCATGCCTGGGTAATTTTTTTTTTTTACAACATTATCCCTTGCCTCACTTCTGTTCCTTTTTTCCCTCCACCCTCACCCTCCCTAGATGGCAAGCAGTCCTATATTTGAATATGTCCTAGTATATCCTAGATACAAGTATGTTCAGATCCAAACATGTTCTCTTGTTGGGAAATTGGATTAGAAGGTAGAAAACCGGGAAGAAAAACAAAAAATGCAAACAGTTTACATTTCATTTAGTGTTTTTTTTTTTTCCTTTGGGTTAACTTTTTCCATCATTGATCAATTGAAACTGAATTAGGTCTTTTCAAAAACCCCATCAAATTACATCTTCATACAGTATCGTTGGGGCATATAATGATCTCGGTTCTGCTTTTTTTTGTCAGTTCATGTAATTCTTCCAACTTTCCACATCTTCTGGTCATTTCTTACAGAACAATAATATTCCATAACATTCATATACCAAATTTCCCAACCATTCTCAATTGATGGCAGGCACTATTTCCAGCTTCTACCACTACAAAAGGGTCCAAAACATTTTAACTCGGTCTCTTTTTCCTTTTTATATCTCCTTGGGGTAAAAGCCATAGAAACACTTGGGTCAATGGGGTATCACAGTTTGATAACTTTTTTGGGATAATTCCATATTTTTCAGAATGGTTGGATTTTCACAGCTCCACCAACAATGTTCAAAATTTCCCAGTTTTCCCATCCCCTCCAACCATCATTATTTTTCCTGTCATCTTAGCCAATCTGACAGGGTGTGTGGGTATCTCAGATTGTCTTTTTGCATTTTTGATTAATAAGATTTGGAATCTTTCATATGAGTGGTAATGATTTTAATTTCATCATCTGAAAATTTTCTCCTTTGAATTTATCAAATTTGGAGAACTTGGTTTTATAAATTAGAGCATCTCTTTATTTTAAATAGGCCTTTATCAGAACCTTTAACTGTGAAGAGTTTTCCCAGTTTGTTGCTTCCTTCTAATCTTTTTACATTAGTTTTGTTTGTACAAACTTTTTAATTTGATGTAATCAAAATTTTCTATTTTGTGATCAATAATGGTCTCTAGTTCGTCTTTAGTCACAAATTTCTTCCTCTTCCACATGTCTGAGAGATATTTTCTTTATTTTCTTTGACTTCTTTCTTATTTATTTTGTGATTTGATTTATCTAATTCTGAAATCGGGTTGAATCTCCCACTTTATAGTTTTATCTGTTTCTTTTGCAGCTCTCAATTTTCTTTAAAATTTAGATGCTATACCCTTGGGCATATATTTTTAATATTGATATTTTCATTATTTTGTACCCTTTAAAATATACCCTTCCTTATCTCTTTTAATTGATCAATTTTTTTTTCTTGATCTGAGATCAATGCTACCCTTTTTGACTTCACCTGAAGCATAGTAGATTTTGCTCCATCCTTTTACCTTTATTCTGCATGTATCTCCCTGCTTCAGGTATGTTTCCTGTAAGCAACATATTGTAGGATTTTTGCTTTTAATCCATTCTGCTAACCACTTCCTGTAATGGGCTGAGGTTTGAGCTGATGCACTGAGGTCCCAGGTACATGAGGCTAGATAGTAATTGGGCATCCATTAATATACATGATTGGATAAAGAAGGCCCTCCCACTTTCTTCAAGTCCTGATGTTTGATAAAATGACGATTTTTGGGTGGAGGAGAGAGAGAGACAGGAAGAGAAGTGGGGAGATTGGGCTGGGTTGAGACTCGGGTGCTGGTTGTGTGGCTGCTGGTGGCTGCTTGACTCAGTACACATTTAAACCTGATTCTCTTCCACCTCCAATCCTTCTTCCTGAAATAAAGACGCGTTTTTAACTGAATTCCCTGTCTGGTTGATCTTAAAATACACGATCTTCAATTTCCCAAGGTGGGAACCAAGGACTGAAGAAGTTTCCGTGACCAGGAACTTGGGTGAATTGTTAATGACAAATAAGGAACTTATTTTCTTAAAAAAACTAAACCAGTAATCTTTTTTTTTTTTTTAAAATGGGACAAAGAGTAAAGATTCCATCCCTTCAACCCCCCAAGGTGGTGCTATGAAGCATATTGCAAAAAACATGGGTTTTATAACTTGGGAACGATGGAGATTTGTGGGTATATTAAACTCATCTCCCCTTGGATCTAGAGGAGCAGATCTCTGAGATAACTGGTCCCGTTTGGAAAAGGGATGTCCATAATTTCAGAAATATGGTCCTCATTCAATTTCCATGGGGCATTTTATTTATACAATGTATTTCATTAGACTAAAATCCCTGAAGAAAAAAAAACCCTTGGTCCTTCCCTCCTCCTCCAAATTGCCATAATTAAGGAGGAAGACAAAAAATTAATGACCTATCCCCCAGGGCATGGGACAATGAGCAAGGGGTGGTGACCTTTCCCTGGGAGGCAGCTTAGTCCCACCCCAGGAGCAAGGATTGACCTCCTCCCCCCCACCCTCTGGGATAGGGAGGAGGAGTGGGGGAGTAACCAACTTGGGGTTAAGAGGGCTTAATGAAACCAAAGGGGGTGGACATCCGAGCTTCAACCCTTATGTTTCCTGTAATTTCCCATCTAATCCTCATCAACAAAGAAAATAAAGTCCTTTTAAAGTAAAATCATTAAAGATCTTAAAAAGGCCTGCACTAATTATGGGCACATCAGCTTATGTTAAGATTTTACAAATTTTTTGAAGTCTTGACTCTGATGACTAAATTTTGGGGTTGCCTAGAACCTGGACAAAATTACATGGCTTTTGAATATAGTGAGCCTTGGGATGGCCCAACAAAATAGTCAAAATTGTTCATCTGATCACCCTACCCACACTACAAGGTATGGTCCATATGCGACGCAAGCACAGGTTAATTATTCAGTAGCAATGAGCAAATTGCCCTAATCTATCAAAGGGATTGATTCAAAAAAAATGATAAAGGTGAGGCCTTCAAAAAATTGCCAACCAATGGCCCTTTGCTGACTTTTGGGACTTTGCAGACTGCTATCACAAGAACTAATGGGGAAAATCCAACAGATGTTTTAAAAGGCAACCTTTGGAAAATCAATGAGGGGGAAAGTTATTCTAGGATGTAAGGATTCCTTTGAGGGTTCATAAGCTGTACAGTGGGCACAAATCCTTTTATAAGACTATGATGCAGACCCCAAGATCCCAACAGGGTAGACGGTCCCTTCCAGCAAGGGACTTCTAGAGAAACCCAAGCTTTCAGTGTGGTAAATAGGGCATTGAAAGCTCAATGTTTATAGAGGCAGGGAAAGAAAACAGGGTGGGAGAACAAGACCCAGTATCCCATGTCCAAAATGCAACAGGCTTCCTTGGGCCTCAGAATGTAACAAGGTTCAGGGGAAACGGATGAGGGCCCCCCAGGGCCCCAGGCAAAAACACTTGGGGCAATGGCAGTGGTGCACCCAGAGGCCTGCGGCTAATACCCCAATAACCAATCAGAGGAAGCAACCTGATGGAAAAGAAAGGTTACAATTAGGAAAAGAGTTGTATGCAGCTGAGACAACGAGATACCCCGGAGAGGTGAAACCTGTTCCTCTCCAGCCCCATGGATCCCCCTCCAGGAACTAGATTGACCATTTTACCTCCTGAAAATTACAAAACATGTCCATCCACATCTGATGTGGGAAACTGGGAATTGTAGAAATATCCCGTCACCAAACAGGCAGACAATGTGGACTTATCACCCAGGAGAAAAAAGATCAGGTTTACCCATAAGAATCCTAATAAGCACCTGGTGATAGTCACCCAGATTCTGATTCCAGATCCAAAATCCCAATTTACTGGACAGCACTGTAACAACTGACCGACCTATGCTCAAATCTATATAAATGGCCTTCCATTGGAAGGTTAGGAACACTGGGCAGATCGACGTCATTAAGTGCCAGCTGGCCCATCCTGGAAAAATTAAAAGCAGACACCTACATTCTGGTTAGGAGGATCAATACGCTGAAGTTAGGCCCCCTATGGAAATGGACTTTTGAAGGCAAAACAGGAGTTTTTACCCTTTTATAGTTGAAAAAATCCCCATCAATCTGTGGGGAAAGCGTTTAACAATTGGGTTAAAAATGGTACTTTGGTTTTTAAGCAGGGCTGCTGTTGAAGGCCTCCAACCTTTCACCTGTTCCTATCCAATGGAAAATGATACCCAGTGGATGAAACGGGCCCATTAAGATAAAATTAGGCCTTATTAGATATAGTAAAGGAACAAGGACCAAGGACATTAAACCTTCTTAAGTCCTTTGGAATTCCCAGTGTTTGTTGTGAAAAGAAATCTGGAAAATGGGGATGATAACATTTAAGAAAAGTAAGAACAGATGGAAACTTGGAACTCTTGCCTGGACTTATCCTACTCAGTTGTAAGAATGGCCTCTTTGGGTCATAGATATTAAGGATTTTTCTATTCTATCCCTGGATAAAGGAGGAAGAAAGATTTGCCTTTTCAGTGCCCAGCGTTAACTTAGCTGGCCTTATAAAAGATATGAATGGACATTTTGCCACAGGAATGAAAAAAGCCCTACTATGTTCAAATGTTATTGTGCTCTTGCTCAGAAGATTCCCAAAAGTTATCTATTAATTACATGGATGACATTTGGGATGTGCACCTGAGGAACAAATGTTAGAGCATGTCTACAAAAGACCATAGAAACATAAGGAATTAAAATTATACATAGCACCAGAAAAAATTCAAAAGACATCCCTTTTAATTTTAGGATTGAAGATACCCTAAATGCTTAAGTTCAAAAAATCTCCTTAAAACAGAAAAGCTAAACACATTGAATGATTTTCGAAATTGATAGGAGATATCCAATGGATCGACCAGTGTTAGGTTTGACTACCTATCAATTCAACTGTTATAACATTTTAAGGGGAACATCTTTTAAATTACCCCCGGCTTACAAAAAGGTTCAGAGGTTTGAAAGGGAAGTTTTAAAATTGGTTAAATCCCAAAATTGGGTTTGGGTTTTAAAAGAGGCCCCCAACTCCTTTGGAGAAATTATAAAGGGTTTTGCCAACAAACAAAGCCACCCACCCAGCGTCTTTTTATTAAAGGAACAGCTAATTATTGGGAAAACCTCGCACCAACCAAAACAAATTAATTTTAAGGCTTTAAGTGGGAAATTTTATTAAAGGCCCAAATTTTAAGGGCCCAAAAGATAACAAATTTAATTTGGAAAGGGACCTTGAAAAAAATTTTAACCTTTAACCAAAATTTACACCAAAATAATTTTGTGTTGGACCATTCCCAAAAGAGGGCAAATTTTTCATCCCTCCAAATAATTTCCCATATTTCTAGCTTTAAAATTCCAGGAACTAAAAAATTCTAGGCCTTTCAAGGGGGACAAAATTCCACAACCCAAAAAAATTTTGGCCCTTTAATTTCAGTCTTTAAAACTTAAGAGAAGTAGAAAACTCCAGTAAGCAAATAATGTCCATTTCTATCTTAACCCAATTTATCCAAAGGAGATATTAATTTGTTGGCCAAACTTTTTAAAGTCAGAATTCCCCCAAATAATCAGGCTCTAATTTCGTTTCTTTGGAAACAAAAGAGAAGTAGGAGCATAGTAAAAGCCTGTATCTTGCCTTTCCAGCCCCCTCCCAGGAAAATTTTTGAACCCAAGAAATCGCAAATGGATGACCCATTATAAATCTTTTTGGTCGTCTGTCTTTCATCCATGTTGTGGTAGACCCTTTTCAGGATTCCTTTTTGAATACCACAGCAAAGAGACAATGGTCCTGAATTTCATACAAGCATTTGCCATTTGGGTGTGCCAAAGCAATAAAACAGACAATGGTCCTGCTTATACTTGAAACTTTTTGCACACTTTTGTACAGTATAGATTTACAACCACGGGCATACCTTTTTAATCCTCAAGGACGGAAAGGGAGAGGAAAACAGAATATTAAGAATCTCCAAAACAAAAAGGGCCACAGGTAACCTGAGAACTTCTAAATCTAGCTCTTTATACTATTAACTTCTTGATTTTTGACAAAGATGCACTGGCCCCTGACAGGTTTTATAACCCACCGGAAGGTCAGGTCCAATCGGAAAGCTCCACTATCTTTAGTAATCACCAGGTGATGTGGAGAACCCAGAAAGGGTGAATGGAAAGGACCAATAGGCTAACTGCTTTGGGGAGAGGGTTTGCTTGATTCACAGGTGGGAAAGGGAATCAGATGGGTGCCAACGGCCATATTCGCCTTGTCCATCAGAGGGCAAAAACCTTTAAACAAAGGAGAAGACCCAAGAAATTCGGGTGGTCTGTTGCTGATTGTGCTCACCATTGAAAGAGCATGGGTTAGGCGTTTGCTCATGGACATCAAAGATTGTTGGACTTAAAACCCTAAATCATTGGATTCTCTGAGCCATGGGACTTGAAAACCCTCAGGTTTGGACTCTGAGACATAGGACAAAAACTCCAGGAATCATTGGATTTCTGAGAAATGATAAGACTTTCAACACTTAAAATTCTGGAATCATTGGATTCCCTAACAAAAAAGACTTTTTCAGGACTTCAAAAACTCAGGGGGACTTGGATTCCTGACATGAAACAATGGACAATAGATTGGTTTTGGACTATTCTTGGCTGTTTGAAGAAGGTGTATTGTGACTGTTGTTTCATCCCCACCTTCTAGGACTTCGGGATCTTTTCCAACACCATGTTGATTTATATTGTTGCTATTCTGCTACTTGCGGTAAATTTGTTTGTTACACCACTGAGCCGACTGACTGGGGGGGTTTCATCCCCAAAGCCTCTGGTTATTGCTTGTGTTGTTCCTCCCATGCCCATGGGTTTTGCATAAAAGACCTTAAGGGAAACCCCTTAAACCCCATTTTTTGGTGCCATTCCTTCCTTAGATGTCAGGTGGGCGTGATCATCTCCTTTTAGTGCTTTCACCGCCTTTTCGAGAGTTGGGAGGGGATCCCTCCCTTGGGGCTCTGACCTCCCTGGGGTGGGGATGGCATACCGTGTTCTAAAAAAAAAAGAGGAAATTATGGGCTGAGGTTTGAGCGATGCTGGGTCCCAAGTACAGGGCTAGATAGTAATTGGGCTTACTCTTTAATATACATGATTGGATAAAGAATTCCCTCCCCTCCCAAGTCCTGATGTGTTGTATGAAATGACGATTTTGGTGGGTGGAGGGAGAGAGAGACAGGAAAGAAGCTGGGGAGATTGGGCTGGGTTCGGACTGGAGCTCTGGTTGTGGCTGCTGGTCGGGCTGCTTTTGACTCAGTGAACATTGCTTCGCCGATTCTCTTCCACCTCCCGACCTTCTTCACTGAGAAAAAGGGCATTTTCCCCTAACCGAATTCCTGTCTGGTGGATTTCAAAACACGTCTTACAGCTTCCTCTTTATGGGGAGTTTACCCTGTTCACATTTATGGTTAAAAATGACCAATTCTGAATTTTCCATCTTGTTCCCCTATTTATGCTTTTCTCCCTTTTCCCCTTACCCCCTTCCCAGTTTAAATGGGGCACCCCTTCTCACAGCCCTCCCTTTTTATATCCCTCTTCCCCATTTAGAGTTCCTCCCCTATCTTACTCCTTTCCCCTCTCAGTTTCTGTTTCCCTTCCTTCTTATTCCTTCCCTTTTCCTTTTCCCCTTCCTTTTCAATGGATGGAAGTTTCACCATATTAATTGAAATTTTTCTCTAAAGTCAATTTTATGGCAGTAAAATACCCATATTTCACCCCCTCCATTCTTTTCTCAATATAATGGGTTTCTTTGCCTCTTTGTGAGATATAGTAAACTTTACCCTTTTAATGATACAATGTCCTTTCCATTGTTTCTAGAACAAAAGGTAAATTTTTTTTATACATCTTTACAGCATAAATATAGTTCCCAAGATTTCTTTTTACCTTTTTAGGTTTTTTCTTGGTTCTATATTTGCAGTCAAACTTTTGTTAAGTTCTTTTTTCCACCAAAATAGGTGAAATTCCTTTTTTTTGGACCATCTTCTTCCCCTGGAAAAAGATGCTATTCTGGCCTTAAGTTATTTTGGTTGCATCAAGTTTTAGCCTTTTGGAATATCATATTCCGGCCCTTTGATCTTTTAATGTGGATGCTCTAGATCTTGGGTGATTTATTGTGGCTCCTCATTTTGAATTGGGTTTTTTCAGCCCTTGGTTTTTCCTTTGTTTGGGGTTCTGGCATTTGGCCCTTATTTCTTGGTGTTTTGATTTTAGGATCCCCTTTCATGGGTGAAGTGGCTTTCAATGTCTATTTTCCCTCTGTTTCTATGACTTTGGGCAGTTCTCTTTGATAATTTCCTGGGAAAATAGTGTCGGGCTCTTTTTTTCTCGATTTTTAGTCAAGTTCTCAGATTGTCTTCCCAGACCTGTTTTCCAGGGTCTTTTTTTCCCAGAAGGTATTTCCATTTTTCTCCATTGTTTGGTTTTTTTGGTTTGTTCTTTTCTTTCCCTCGGTCATTCAATTCCATTTGTTCTATTCTTATTTTCAGTGGTTTTTCCCTCACTTTTTTATATCTTTTCAATTGTCCAATTTGTTCTTGGAAGTTTTCCATTTCCCATTTATTCTTTTTGGAGCTATTTTCGTTTCCAGTTCCAAATCCTATTTTTTAAAATTTTTTTCTTTATCCATTCTGTCTTTAAGTGGTGGATGACTTCTCAACTCTCTTCCGCCTCCCTCTCCTTTTCCCAATTTTTTCTAGCTTTCTTGGAGAACCTTTTTAATTTCTTCTATAGATTCATCTGTGCTGAGGAAAATATCTCCTTCTTGGGGATTCCTGAAGATAATCTGTTTTAGTCTCCCTCAGGGTTTGAGTCTGTTCTCTGTATAAAAGCTGTCAACGTTAAAGTTCTTTTAACTTTTTCTCATTTTGTCAAGAAAATCAGAGACAAACTAGAAAAAAAAAGGAAAAAAAAGCACAAATGGAATCCGGGAGGCTGGGTGGGCAACTTTCTCGCTGCGGGGCAGGCGAGGCACTAGCAGGACTGTGTTCTCTGAGACTCAAAGCGGCTGAGATGCTGGGGGAGGGGTGGCGGTTCAGGAACCCACTGTTTGGTTAATTTTACCCCGGTGTTTTTAGCTTCTCTGTGGGTACTGACTTGCTGCCAGGCAAAGTTCCAATCCTGATGAAGCTCTCCCCCAGAGCGGCTGGATCACCCCACCCCCTCGGTCTGCTCGGGTTGGGGCCCTGCCGGCTCCCTTTGCCTTTCGCCTCCCAGCCTGATCTAAAACTGTCCCGGGCAAAACAGCTTTCTGGCTCCAAGGATGTCTTCTCTTGGAACTGGGGGTTTTTTTTCATCAGGCATTAATTCAAGGGCTTGTTGAGATGGACTTGAGGAAAAAGGGACACACTTGTCCTCCTTCCGCCATCTTCGGAATCAAAATGGACTTTAACAGTTGATGCTTTAAGGGATTATTATAAATTGAAAGAAGGCTCCTCAAATTTAAAAAAGCCCAGAGAACAATTATAATTTAGAAAAGAGAACATTACAAAAGTGAAACAATATCTGCTTTCAAGGAGTTTATATTCTGTGAATAAATAAATAAATATATAATAAATTGAGGTGTGAGTGAGTGAAGTCATTAGAACTGGAAGATCAGCAATGACTTCATGGAGAAAGTGACTTTAGGAGATTTTTGAAGAAATAAAGGGATATTAAAAGACAGAGGAGACACTTTGGAAAGATCATTTTGTCAGCTATGCATGAGAGAGAAGTTGGAAACCCTTAAGACAGGACTGTTGCAATAGTTTGAATAAGAAGTGATGAGAGTCTGAAGTAGCTTGGTAAAAATTGTTTATCCTTCATTCAGGACCATGATGTCAGAGAGGTGATGCCATGCCTAATGAATTTATTTAAGGAGGGAGGGCGGCAAGGGTCACCTCCCCTCACTTTTCCCCCAACCGGGTAGTAGCCAGGAGCTTTTTATCAAAGGACCACACCCATTTAGTAGTACAAATGGAGAGAAAGGGAGAATATTAGAAATATTGTAGTAGATTTGACAGCTGATTGTATATATTGGATTACTATGAAAGGGAGAAGTTAAGAATGATACAAAGGTTGTGAACCAAGGAAATGTGCAAGATAGTGATACCCCTAATAGAAATAGGCTGTCAGATTGGCTAGAATGACAGGGAAAGATAATGCAGAATGTTGGAGGGGATGTGGGAAAACAGGGACACTAATAAATACATTGTTGGTGGAACTGTAATTCAGACAATTTGGAATTATACCAAAAGTTATCAAACTTGCATACCTTTGATCCTGCAGTGCTACTACTGGGCTTATATCCAAAAGAAATCTTAAAGAAGGGAAGGACTGTATGTGGACAATTGGGCAGCCCTTTTGAGTGGCCAGAAACTGGAAACTGGTGGATGCCCATCAATTAAGAGTGGCTGAATAAATTGGGTATATGATTTATGGAATATTATTGTTTTGTTCTATGAAATGACCAGGCATGATTTCAGAAAGGCCTGGAGAGATTTCAGAACCAATGCAAAGAAAATATGGGACCAGGAGATCATTTATACTTCAACAACAATACTATATGATGATCAGTTCCGGGATAGACCCCTTCAACTAATATAACCAAATCAGTTCCAGTAAGGCGAATGAACTAACCAACTACTCCCAGAAAGAACTCGGGGATAAGAACTATTCAAAAATTAATCCCTCTAGTCATCATTTTTTTTCTTTCATGGGTAATAGTACACTATTTCAAAGTCCAATTCTTTTTGTACAGCAAAATAACTTTAGGACATGTATACTTATAAATTTATTTAATTTATGCTTTAACATTTAAATGTTTTCAACCTCCATCTAGGGAGGGGGGGAAGGAGGGAAAAATTGGAACAAAAGGTTTGGAATTGTCATTATAAAATTACCCACATATAACTTGTAAATAAAAGCTATAATTTAAAAAAAAAAAATTCAAGAAGAGGACTAAGTTTTGTTTTTGTTTTTTGGATGACTGATAATAATAATTGCTAACTGTTGAATCCTTTCAAAGTGCTAATTTAGAGGTACTTAAAATCCTCTAGCTTGCTAATGTTTTAATATATTAGTTCAAAGTATGGGAGATTCACAAAGTTAACTTTGACCTTTGGGAATTCCCCTCCCTAAATCCCTCCCTCAAAGGAGGGTCAACCTTTGGGGAGATCATATATAAAACTCTTAGAGCTTTCAAGTTGTTTGGAACATTGCCAAGATCGGAGAGGAGCCTCTGGGGAACCCACAAACCCACCTCAGAGGGTGAAGTGATTCATTCCAACACCTTGGTGCTGGCTGGAGACTTGGAAGAAGAAAAAACTCAGACAAAAATTAGGGAGAACTCCCAAGAACCAAAGGCTGAGGCCTCAAGAAACTCCCCAGGCCCAAGGAAGGAAAATAAACATTTGCATTTTTCTTTGACTGCATTTGAGGGGTGTACTTTTAGCTGAAACTAAGGCCCTCCAGAAACCTTCCCAAAAACCTCCCAGAGAGAACCATTATATTTTAAAGAAGAGAACACCACAGCTAACATATTGTACTCAATCATGTACTGGACGCTGTGCTATTGCTTTATTATCTCAACGCACAAAAATTTGGGAATTGGTGCTATTAATTAAATCTATTTTCCAATTAGCAAACTTTTGTTAATCTGGATCAAGTGATTGTCCAGGGTAGAGCTTATATATGGTTTGAATTCGATCTTCCCTGACCAGGCTTATGTTTTCCCCTTGCCCTTTGTCTGAGGTACAGATAGGGTTAAGATATAATCCACATCATTTTGTAAACTTTTTTTTCTTAGTGCTTTCCATGTCCAGTGTTTTTTAATTTTCTTCTTGAAGAAATAATTCATGATATATAGGTTTGAGATTCCTGTGTAATCTACAAATCTTTGATCTCTTTTTTTCTTGATCCTAAACTCTAATTTAGAATAACATCATTCCTCATGTCTGTTTCTCCCTCCCTCCCCAAGTATTAAAATACACATTGATTTAATTTCAAAGGTATTACCAATACCTTATCCTCTGCTACAGATGCTGGTAGTTTAAACTTTATCTATTTTCATGGTGGTCTTTTTCCTTATTCATATCAAAAGCACTATTATTTTGAGATGACCAAGTATCCTACTAAATGATGTTTCTTGCTGTCTGTGTAATTCCACCAGTTTCTTTATTTGATTCTCCATGGAGAATTTTTGAGCTCTTTCCATTTAACTGCAATTCATATGTCTTATAATGTCATTTGCTGAAAAAAAAACCTTCTTTTTCATTCATTAATGCAGCAAAATTTTATTAATCAGATATGATGAGCCAAAATACTGTGTTAATCCTATATGTTTTGTTTTGTTTTGCTCAGTTTCCTGACCCCAGCCAAGCTTTTCTTGACAAAGATACTAGAGTAGTTTGCCATCTCCCTTTCCAGCTCACCCCACAGATAAGAAAACCAAGGCAAACAAGGTTAAATGACTTGCCCAGGATCATGAAGCCAATAAGTATCTAAAGCCATATCTGAACTCTAGGCCAACTGTACTATCCACTGTACCTCCCAGCTGCTCTGACATAGTCCTATGTCAGAGATATAGAAATCAAAGATAAAGATTCTTATGTGCAGTTAGTTAGCCTAATAGATAGGACCCTGTACCTTGAGTCAGAAAGACTTGAGTTGTTTAAATTAGGCCATAGACACCTACTAGTTGCATGGGAAAATGTCAGTCTTTATATGATTTAGTTCCTTTAGTAGTATTTTGATATTTTGGTCATCGAGTTGGGATCTGCTACTTATATTTCACATGACGGATCTGCTATTTATATTTCACATGACAACACTTGTAGACAAACAAAGAACTGGGCCCTGATTTAAATAGGAGGAAAGAATGGGCTCTGTTATAATTCAAAAATAACACAGCGTTTTCATTGACCACAAGCTTTTCCCTGTTACAAAATTCCATTTCTTAAAATCACTAGTGTTGTTCTAGTGATGTTATATAACTACAAATTCTGAAAGAAGACAATAGCTAAATAATTAAAATGTTGTTACCCAAAAGAAAAAAAGATACACACATAGTAGTTGATAATAGATTGCAATAATCTTAAATATCAAATAGATTTGAGAGTTCACTGATCTGGGAGTTCCCTAAAACAATGAAAATTGTAACTAAACTATTTGTGATTTTTATCCAGTTTGACTTGGATAAAGTTCATAGCAAAGCAAGGGAACTAATGAAGAATTTTACTCTTGTTACAGGACCATGACCAGGCTCTTTTCTCTTTCTACCAAATACTTCTTTGATATCTTTTCCTTCTGTTCTCCAGCATTTCTCATAGGCTGTATGTTGCTGCTTGCTCACATTTTCCATGCACCTCTCAATTGCCTTGTATGTGATAACTCATCTTTAGATCTTTGGAGACAGTAACGTTCCATGTCTTGCTATCCCATAGCAATACCAATAACATATTAGTGTGGAACAATATAGGCCTTTATTTTTATGGGGAGCTTGGGGTGAGTAAAAGAGCTTTACTGTTTCCCAAAAGCAATTCAGCCTTTCTCTTCAATTCAGCCAGTTCCAGTCTGAACCCAACTCATTTTCCATCTGTACTTTGTGTCCAAGATAGAAATATTGTTGGATAAGCTCTTTGGAGTGTTTATCCAATGCATTTTGATATCTAAGCAATAGACATTCTTTATCTGCGTGTTAATTTATGCAGTTAGATAATCTATACTTCTTTCAGGGATTACATATGTTTTTGAGTAGGACCTGTAATAATCTTGGCCTTGATATTAGCACAAGGTCAAAAGTATATGGAGGACTTTACCATCCATTAGGAATCCCTCTTTATCCTGAACTAATCACGGACTAGATCTCCATTAGAATGGGAAATACCTTTGCTGTTTCATATTTTATTGGATGTTTGTTATGTTAATGAACAAGTTATTTTTGTTAATAAATATTCTATGAAATCTTATATATAGATATATATAGATAGATAAGGGACTCTTTGGCTCCAAAATTAAAAGACTGTATTTTATTTTACCAAAACAAGTGCTTTTTCATAACCTATCAATAAGAGCAATGGGATCTTATATTCTCTATATCTTTGAGATGGTTGGGAAATGCCAAAGATGTGATGTATTGGTAAGAAATCTACTTATTCCCAAATAAATAGCCTTATTTAGGATTTTCTCAAATCTTTTTTGACTTTTACAAAAATTATATACATCTCTATATAATATAAAATATATGCATATACATATATGCACATATATGTGTATATGTGTGCGCACACAAATACACATATGTATATACATAGGGCAGAGGGCAGCTAAATGGCATAGAACATAGAATGCCAGGTTTGAAGCTGGAAAGACTCATTTCCCCAAATTCAAATCAGGTCTCCGATACTTACTAGATATGTTATCCTAGACAAGTAACTTAATCTTGTTTGCCTCAGTTACCTCATCTGTTGAAATGAGCTGGAAAAGAAAATAGCAAACCACTTCAGTATTTTTGCCAACGAAACCCCAAATGGGGTCAGAAAGAGTCAGATGCAACTGAAATGACTGAATAAGAAAAACAATAATATGGGAACATAGTTATTTTTTGAGTAGCAATTATAACTATGATTAATGATTATAACCCATGATACAAGAGAACAGAAAAATGACTTAAAAAGTAAAATTTAACAATATGTTGTTTAAAAGAAACACAGTTAAAACATAGACTCACACAGAATTAAAATAACATGCCAGAGCAAAGTCTGTTATGCTTCAGCTAAAATTAAAAAGGTAATGGTAACAGTCACCTCAGAGAAAATAGCAGCCAAAACAGACTTAAAATGTGCAGTCAACTAATATCAGCACTAAATGTATGTCCACTAAGTGACATAACATCTACATTCATGTGTGTGTGTGTGTGTGTGTGTGTGTGTAATGGGGAGAAATAAACAATAAAACTATAATAGTGGAGGACCTCATTTCAGACCTAGATAAATCTAAAAATAAGAAAGAAGTTAAAAAGACCTGAATAAAATTCTAGAAAGTTTAGATATGATACAACTTTGAAGTCAATTGAATGGAAAGAGAATAGAATATACATAATTCTCTGCTGTGCATGGAATCTCAACAAAAATTGCCCGTTGATTGGGAGGTGAGGGAAAGCTCAGAAACAAATGCTGAAAAAAGTAATATTAAACATTGTCTTAGATCATAATAGGTTAATAAAACAATAGGCTACTATGTCAATTTGCTTCTGTATGTTGTGTACTTAATTTCTTATAGTAATCTATCTTTGCCCCGTAGTCAACAAATTGTCAAACAATAGGAATAATTTTAGATGAAGAAATACAAGATATAAATAATTATATGAAAATATGTTTCAGATCATTATTAATTAGAAAAATGCAAATTAAAACAATCCCATTTTTATCTCACATCCATCAGAATGACAGAGTTAAAAAAAAGAAAAGAAAAGAAAGTGACAAGTAGTGGAGATGCCATGGGAAAATAAGTATAGTAATGCACTATTGATTGAGTTATGAATTTGTTCACCCTTTCTAGAAATAAACTTAAAACTATTCACAAAGATTTGGTAAATTTTACTAGCTATTATAACTTCAATTGTCTCACCCCCCAAAACACAAATTGCTTAACTGTGCATATCCTTTAGTCCAGTTATACCCAAAGAATTCAAAGAAAGAGAAAAGGGATTCAAATGTACAAAATTTCAGTACATATTTTTTGTGGTGGCAAAAAAACTAGAAATTGATGGCATCAGTTGTATAATGGGCAGAATCTGTCAAGTTAGAACATTGGGCTGAATCTAATAAAACTAGAATGAATGGGAATAAATCTAAAGTCTCACCCTTGAGTTAAAAGCATCAATTTTATAAATATAATAAGAGGGATGCATGACTACATAACTGTTCATCCTACAAAGACCTGGAAGTTTTAGGTTACTATAAGCCCAGAATGAGTCAGTAGTTATCAATTAAAAGCAACCGATTAGAGTTTATTAAAAGAGACATAGCATTCAAGAATAAGGAGGCAACTCTCCCTTTATCACATTACATTTAAAGAATTGTTTTCTATTCTGGCATTCTTTCTTAGGAGTAACTAATAAACTAGAAAATATCTAGATGAGGGCAATTAGGATGGTGTAGGACCTTGGAATCATGGTGTATGAGGGTCAAAATCATTGGAACAAAGCGCCCCCCCCCTTTTTAACCTAAAGCACTGTTATTGTATCTTCTAGTGCTTAGTTATGACCTATACTTGTATTTGTATTACTAACACCTATCACAGTATCTAGCACATAGCAAAGACTTTATTGATTCCTTTTCTTAATACTGATTGAATAAAATACATATCATTTGTGCATGAATTCAAGCAGGGAAATTATTATGGGATTAAAGCATATCTACTTAAAGACATTTGAAAATGAATAATTAGCATGTACATAAGCAGATTCTGGCATAGAACAATAGTACAAAATTCTAGACTGACTCAGTGCTTTAGAACACACTAACTCTCATCCAATGAGAGAGAGGTGAACCTTATAGTTAACATCTCAACTAAAAAAAAACTTCATCTAATATGTTTTAATTTTTGTTGTTCTGTCATTTTTTAGGTCTGTGTTACTCTTTCTAATCCCATTCAGAGTATTCTTGAAAAAGATACTGAAGTGGTTTACTATTTCCTTCTCCAGCTCATTGTACAGATTAGGAAACTGAGGCAAACATGATTAACTGATTTGCCCAGGATGACACAACTAGTTAGTGTCTGAGGCTAGATTTGAACTCAAGGAGAGAAGTATTCCTAACTTCAGGTCTAGTACTCTATCCCCTGTGCCACTTAACTGCCCCAAGATATCTTAATACTTGACATTTGTACAATGCATTAAAGTTTGCAACATATTTTATATGCCTCATCTTTTTGTTGTCTCTCAACAAACTTGAAAGATATTCTTTATAGATATTATTATCCCCACCTTACAGATGAGGAAATTGAGGCTGTGAGAAGCTAAGTCACACATTAGGTATTGAAAAAGGTGCAGTTTGAACCAAAGTCTGGCTAATTCCAAGTTCAGCACTTTATTCATTATAATACCATACTGCTCCCCATGAAGAACAAAAAATGTTATGGTTTCATAATTAGCTACATATAATGATTAAGGATGTAAATGAAGCAGCATGTTCGTTATTTAACTTCATTATCATGAAAGGATTCATTGATCTTTTAAAAAGTGAGATTGATGTTTACAATTATAGGGTCACAAGGTTTGTTACTTTTAATTCATCTGGAATCTTGGGCACATTTTTCTTTTTGCCTCAAGAGCTTGATTGTCAGCTCATTTAGATTTGATTAGGTCATGCTGCACTGATTCACACTCACCAAAATCAAAAGTGACTTAATTTGTGAACAAAAAAGTCTATTAACCTATGTTAGGGGATGTACCTTGTTAGTACAGAAAGGAAGGGAGTGTTTCTGAGTTGTGAGGATAGTAATGCAACATCCATAGTCATGATCTCTGAAGAGTGCATCAGATTTGTCCATGCTGACCTAGGAGGAGAAAGAAGGATTATTGTTTCTATTTCTAAGATTTAGCTTAAAATGTAACCTTTGTAGAATTTTGTAGACGCAGTGTAGCATAGGTTCATAGATCAGATATCTGGGTTTTTGAAGGTGGTGTTTCCTTTAAAGTGTGAGGGTCATCCTGGCAATCTTGTATTGCTAAATAGCTGGAGATCTTAGGCACATAAAACACCAAAGTGACTTTGCTGTGATATATGTGTTATAGTTGTTGAAGACTGAGTCCTTAGTCTTTCTACCTACTTTAGAGTCAGCATGGTTTCATGGAAAGGGTACTGGAAAAGTCAGAAGACCTGAGTTTGAGTCTCTGCTTGGAAACTCACTACCTATGTGGCCTTGAGCAAATCACAGAATTTTTCAGGGACTCAATTTCTTAATTTCTAAAATAAGTCAGTTGGACTCCATGGCCTTTAAGATACCTTTCAAAAAACTCTGATTCCCCCATGTGATTGTTGTTTTCAGCTGTGTCCAACTCTCACTAACTCCATATTAAAGTGCTTTACCATTTCCTTCTTCAGTTCATTTTATAGAGGAGTCAGGCAGGGATAAGTGACTTGCACATAATAAGAATCAGAAGCCAGATTTGAACTCATGAAGATAAGTCTTCCTGACTCCAGGCCCAGCACTCTTGTCTACTGTACCACCTACCTTCCCTTACTCTGGGGTACTCCCTTCACAACAGTTTTTGATGTGAACTTTGGTGGCAAGAACTTTCTTCTCTAAGTCTTTATTATCTCTACCTTAGTAACTAGGCTTCTACTCCACAAGGTTGCTTTCCAGGATGAAGTCCATGGATCTGTGTAGCATTTGAGTATAATAGATTGCATTTTTATCTCATATAGTTTAAATTTTCTCTCCCAGCACCTGACTCTTATATTCTGTAATTTAGATCTTGCTTTTTGTCATCCCCATTCCTGAATCTTGTGAGACCTCAGTTTTGGCTCTGCTACTATCTCTAGAATTACTTGCTGCCTTTGTCCCTTTACAATCGCTTGAATGGTATGTCTGGGTCCTGGTATCTGGAGAGTGCTCTGGGTACCCAAATATCTTTACTAGAACTTTCGTTTCCCCCTTCCCTCCCTGTCACTGAAGGAAAAAATTGCCACATATATGCTTAGCCATGGTCTTCTCTCTATCCTGACCCACATGTCCCACTCAGGATCCTGGCTTTATAAGGTCAATTTTGTAATATTTCCAGCAAATCTCCCATGCCTTTTAAAGAGAAACTAATCCCCCTGGTGAATGCTCTCTAGAAGCAGTTGTTAGTACTATAGGGACAGTATATGAATCTGAAGCAGGAGTTAAATCATAATACAACTGAGAATACTAATATGCTTTGGGGCTGTACAAAGAAAATGGAACTTAGCAAGATATTGCTGCAGGGGGAGCAAACATCCCAGTAAAAACTCTCCAGATGATTAGATTGGTCATAGATATTAGTTCTGTTGCCCTAGTAAAACTATTCTATCACCTCTAGCCTTGGGAATTCCATTCTTAATGTGCTTGAATAACCTTTTTGATATCTTACCTTTAAGTCAGGCCACTTATTGACTAGTGTCTCCCTGATTGGTGACTGCCCTGTGCTAACAACTTTTGAGGAGAAGCTATAAAAGTTATTGGAGGCTTTTCTTCACATTTTTTCTTTCCTAAGACTGCCAGACAGCTTATCCAATGATTTTAGATGTATGGAACAACTCCACTCTGAAGGGTATTCAGATAAAATCTGAGTACTGGCATAGAACAGGTATTCTTCACCTAATATCCATGAAATTGGTCTTTTTAAAGAAAAAATTTGAGGGGCAGGTAGGTAGTGCAGTGAATAGAGCACCAGCCCTGAAGTCAGGAGGACCTGAGTTTAAATCTGGCCTCAGACACTTAACGCTTCTTAGCTGTGTAACCCTGAGAAAGTCACTTAACCCCAATTGCCTCAGCAAATAAATAAATAAAATTTAAAATTAAAAAAATTTTTGATAATTGTATTTCAGGATAATTGTTTTTTTTATAATGGCATTTATTTTATTTCATGCATTTAAAAACATTTTGAGAAGAGTTTCATGGAAGTCCATGATACAGAAAGGGTTAAGAATCCCTGGCCTTCATTTCCAAAATATATAGAGAATTAACTCTAATTTATAAAAAATCAAGCCATTCTCCAATTGAAAAATGGTCAAAGGATATGAACAGACAATTCTCAGATGAAGAAATTGAAACTATTTCTAGTCATATGAAAAGATGCTCCAAGTCATTATTAATCAGAGAAATGCAAATTAAGACAACTCTAAGATACCACTACACACCTGTCAGATTGGCTAAGATGACAGGAAAAAATCATGATGATTGTTGGAGGGGATGTGGGAAAACTGGGACATTGATGCATTGTTGGTGGAGTTGTGAACGAATCCAACCATTTTGGAGAGTAGTTTGGAACTATGCTCAAAAAGTTATCAAACTGTGCATACCCTTTGATCCAGCAGTGTTACTACTGGGCTTATATCCCAAAGAGATTATAAAGAAGGGAAAGGGACCTGTATGTGCACGAATGTTTGTGGCAGCCCTTTTTGTAGTGGCTAAAAACTGGAAACTGAATGGATGTCCATCAGTTGGAGAATGGCTGAATAAATTATGGTATATGAATATTATGGAATATTACTGTTCTGTAAGAAATGACCAACAGGATGATTTCAGAAAGGCCTGGAGAGACTTACACGAACTGATGCTGAGTGAAATGAGCAGGACCAGGAGATCATTATATACTTCAACAACAATACTATATGATGACCAGTTCTGATGGACCTGGCCATCCTCAGCAACGAGATCAACCAAATCATTTCCAATGGAGCAGTAATGAACTGAACCAGCTATGC
This sequence comes from Sarcophilus harrisii, assembly GCF_902635505.1. Lineage (NCBI taxonomy): Eukaryota > Metazoa > Chordata > Mammalia > Dasyuromorphia > Dasyuridae > Sarcophilus > Sarcophilus harrisii. The sequence continues at coordinate 150,719,875 of NC_045429.1, forward strand.
CCAGAAAAAGAACTCTGGGAGATGACTAAAAACCATTACATTGAATTCCCAATCCCTATATTTATGCACACCTGCATTTTTGATTTCCTTCACAAGCTAATTGTACAATATTTCAGAGTCTGATTCTTTTTGTACAGCAAAATAACGTTTTGGTCATGTATACTTATTGTGTATCTAATTTATATTTTAATATATTTAACATCTACTGGTCATCCTGCCATCTAGGGGAGGGTGTGGGGGGGGTAAGAGGTGAAAAATTGGAACAAGAGGTTTGGCAATTGTTAATGCTGTAAAGTTACCCATGCATTTATCCTGTAAATAAAAGGCTATTAAAAAAAAAAAAAAAAAAAAAAAAGAATCCCTGGCCTAGAACTTCCAGTGACAACAGTTACCACATTAACAGGTTATTGTTGTATTATTGTATTATTAGTGTCACAGATCCAGTCTGAGGTGTGCTATCCTGAATCAAGCCAGCAGATACTATTTTGGGGTACATTAAATGGTACATCCAAATCCAAGCCTGTCTAAGCATATAGCTGGGCCAGTAACAGACTCCCATTAAAGGAAACAATATTTTCCTCATACCTTTCTCTGAAATATCCATGTAATTCATAGGGTGTTCACCATAAATTGCAAACAACAAACTAGATTTCACACATAATGGCAGGAGAAAGAGGATGTGGGGAGAGAAGGGTAGCAGGTTTATACTGTGGCAAAATATCTATCCAAAGGTCATAATGTCTGGAATCTATGCTGAGGACATCACCAACAAGATAAAATTTTCTCCTTAGCCCAAAGACTTAAAAAATTGACCTATTTCATCCTGATCTTTGACTAAAAATTCCTAGAAGAGTAGATATTCTTCATTCAAGCTCTGATAGTTTCTGGAGTTTCTTCCAGCTTTTTCCATATTATTAGACTGTCATTTCTCATTCTAGACACTAAGCCTTTCTCTTACTGCAACCTCAGAACATATTATTTTTATTCAAAACTTCATAGAATTTTAGAATAGGAAGCAACCTCAGTGGCCACCAAGTTTAATCTATACTCAAAAAGAAGTCCTCACTGGAATATACTCAAGAAATCATCATTTAGCCTCTTCCAATTAGTAAGACCCCATTTGGCTTTTATAGGGTTCCAGCTTCAGCAGATATCTGGATAAGTGAGCATTCTATCATTACTTTATCATGCTTTTGGGCTTATAATTTATTTAACAAACTACTCCTCTATTTCTTCTGTCAACAGATAATAAAATCACTTCTCTTCATACCTCAAATGATCTTTATCTAAATGCTCTCAGCCATGTTTCTTCATACTAATTCCCATATTTCTTCATGTGACTACACTTGCTTAATAGATTGACTTCTTATTTGTTTGACCAATTTATTTTGTTTAGCAAGCTACTTTACCAGTTTAATTTGGCTTTTCTTATTTGCCTTGCCTTGCCAATGACTTTCTCCTTGAATTTATGCTTGTTTCTTCTTACTTTCCCTTGATCATCGTTGATCTTGCTCCTTCTCTTTCAATCTTCTCTCATAGAAGTTGGAAGTAGAATATGAACCTGCAGATTGTTTGTCTTCAAATTTCCCTCAACAATTCTCAAACACAATTTCTGGTCCTTTTCTCAATTCTATACCCATCATAATTTCTTTTTACTTTTTAACTTAAGTCTTTGTCTCTTCTAATCCTTCTCTCATAACCTTTTCCCATGGAAACTGAAAATAGTTTTGCTTGCCATATCACACTGTTGATTCAAATCAATCTTGTAATGACTAAAATTTATAAATATTTTTAAGATGGAACTACTCTCTTTCCAGTCTTTCCTTATTTTGTCCTTGTGCCGAATTTTGGACATGAAGTGTAAGAGTTTACATTTATATCTATAATATCATATGTTTTATGGCCCAGTGTTCTAGACTATCAGGAACTTTTTAGATCCTTTTTCAGTCATGCAATGTCTTATGTTATGTTACGTTAATGTTATGTTAATGTCATCTGAAAATTTATTAATCATGCCATCCATGTCTTTATCCAAGTCATTAATAAACATGTTAAATAGTACAGAACCAAAAATGGGTCTCTAAGTTTCTCTGCTAAAAATTTTGTTCCAAGTTGGCACTATTCTTTGTATTTAATCCTTCACCCACCACTATTGTCTATTTGATATCATCCTATATTCTTCACAACAATAATAATAATAGCATTTATATGGACAACTAGATGGTACAGTGGATAGAGCACTGGGCCTACAGTCAGGAAGAACTGAGTTCAAATTCAGCCTCCTGGGAAAATTTCCCTCCTGGGAAAATCACTTAAGCACTTGTTTGCCTCAGTTTTCTTGTCTATCAAAAGAGCTAGAGAAGGAAATGAATCACTCCATTGTCTTTGTTAAGAAAATGAGATCACAAAGAGTTGGATACAACTGAAAAATGACTGAAAAGAAAACAAAAACACTATATAGGGCTTACTATGTTCCAGATACTATGCTAAGCATTTTACAATTATCTATTTCATGTATCACAATAATATTATGATTATTATTGCAATAATCCTGGGAGATTTGTGTTATTATTATCCCCATTTTACAGAGGATGGAATTGAGGCAAATAGGTTAAATGACTTGTCCAGGATCACACAGATCTTAAGTGCCTAAAGACAGATTTAAATTTCGGTCTTTCTGACTTCAAACTAGGTGATTTACCTATTACAGAAGAATAGAATGAGTGATTTTATGAATTATTTTCCTCAAATCAATAGTTTCTGACCATTGCTTTAATTAAAACATTTATTGGATATGCTATATATGTTATGGCTAAGATTACATGAGAGCTGCCTCCTGGAATGATGTATTTTTCCCACAAAATGAACTTTTTTTGTAGTTGTTGTTGTTATAATTCATATCATTGGCTTTTGAATAATATGGAGGGCAGATTATCTGCTGGGTACTTCCTCAACACACATTCAGGACACATACCAATCAAGAATCCCATTCAATTAATTGTGCAAATTGAAGTCTGAAAAACCAAGTCAGGCATGCCCTCAAATATTAAAAATTTCAATGGAGATGACACAGTGTCATCTGGGATTTATAGTGGCAAAAAGTTTAGGGCATCAGCATTTGACAAGCTCTTTCAGGCCTGTAGAAACCACACAGCAAGTAATAAGCACTGGACAAAAAGATTACAGTGTTGCATATGTAGTGACATCATTAAGGGTGTTGTAAGCTTGTACTTAGGAAAGTGTCCCATAAGAGGCTTGTGAGTGGTACATTTTAATGAAAAGAACTTATAGAATATCTTGACTCATGTAATAACAGCTAAGGATTTGTTGTTAATTTGTCTAAAGCTTCATTGCATAGATGACATTGCTCTTGAGTAGTATAGCAATTGTTGCCTTTTGGCCACCTGGCACTTTGCCCATACTGTAAGGTGAAATGTCAATGTTTAGAAGCAGTTGTTTATGTTCATCATGATGTACTGACACAACTCAGAAGTCAGTAGCAGCTGTGACACCTCCATACCCTGCAAACACTTTTTTTTTTCAGAAGATGATGAAATATCTTAGAAATTATTGTCTTGTATGGAAGAAAGACAATAGAAATTGAGTAACCAGGAAACTTTGATGATGTTACTTTCCTTTTTGGATGGGATACATTAGTCAGTCAATAAGAATTTATTAAGTACCAAGTAGGCTTCTAGGTGATACAGTGTTCAGGTCTGAATTAAAATCCAACTCCAGACATTAATCCAAGCCCAGATGCTAGCTGTATGATCCTAGGCAAATCATCCTAATCTATATTTATCTCAGTTTCCCCAACTGTAAAATGGAATAAAAAGCTCCTACCTCAGGGTTGTTATGAGGATCAATTGAGATAATATTTATCAAGGGTTTAGCACAGTGCCTACCATATAATGGGCATTATAGAAATGATTATTCTTTTCCCTTTCTAAGTGCCTAGTATTGTGCTAAGGCTTGGAGATGTGAAGAAAGGCTAAAGATATTTCCTGCCCTCAAGCAACTCATACTCTATTCACCCTTGTATCTCACTTTGAATGGGGTGGGGGGAACCAATGGTGAACATTAGTAGGAATCACTGAGGCTACCTAAATAAATGACACTGAATAAATCCCACAAAATCTCAAAGTTAAAAGAAATTACATCTTGGATTTTGTGAGTGGTTTCTGTGGAAGAAAGACAATGTGATTTGGAGGACTTTGAAGTTTAAAAAAAAGGTTAAAAGTTGAGTTTTAAAGAAGAGAAATTTTGAAGAACTTGAATAAAAAAAAAGAGAAGGACCCAAGGAAAAAGATATGGTAATTAGGAAGACAAGTTGGCAAGACCAAGTAAAAAGTTAATAAAAAAAAAAATAATAAAAAAAAAAGGAAAGGAAGCTGGCTGGCTGTAGCTATCAACATGGTAAAAAAATAAAATTTATGTAATGAGAATTTCATGTCATTGAATAGCTGAAGAATGATCAAGAATTTACCACATACAGCATTTCTCTATGGGAGCTACTAACAAGAATAATAAAGACTAAGATGGTTAATTCAGAAAGTATGGAAAGGGAAATCTTAATTAACTTGCATAAAATATATATAAAGCATTTATTAAGTGCTTACTACATACTGGGTGCAATTTTTGTATTTCCACCATTCCTGAGTGATTTCTGCTCAAAATTCAAGCTGGTCTCCCTTCTAGAAAAGAAGGTAAAAGGGTTGAAGAATGCTTCTCCACTTTCAAGGATATCAAAGAAAATGAAGAATTCCTTTTAAAAAATGGAAAGAAGAGTTTCAATAAATTGACTCTGGAAGGGTATACCTTATTCAAAACAAAGAGAACAGATAAAAGGCTGGCAAAGTAGGGATAAAATTGCATTTTAAAAACATATATATTTGTAGGCTACATACAGAAACCAGAGCAAGGAAGCATAGAGGAGAGTGTTTAAATAAAGATCAGCTAGAGGCATAGACAGAAACATTATTATCATAATTGGTTCAAGGGGACCTGTAACATCCTGTCTTTTATATCCTCATCAGAGTTTTGGATGCCCTGAGAAGTTAGCAAAGAGGTCCTGCTTGTGGCTAGCAATTCAGGCCTACAACTTTCCATCTCCTTGCTAAACTTCTGGATTCCCCTGAGGAGGTCACAATATCACCAGGATATGCTTGATTAGACCTAAGGACATGACAGCCTCATGACAAGGAACATACCACTTGGGAAAAGTTATTTTCTTTGTATAATTTCAAAGTGCTTTCTAGAATTGAACCAAGGATTTGAGAAACCAGATCTGGGAGACTTTTTAAACTATATTTCTGTCTCATCTCAATGTATACTTGAGTACTATTTAGTCTGTAACACCGTTTGAAGACTTCCAGTGACAGAAAGCTCACTACTTTCCAAAGCAACCCTTTTTATTTTTAGATAGATCTAGTCATTTAAAATTTTTTCCTTATATTCTACCTCTGTATCACTTCCATTCATATATCTTTCTCTGGAATCAAGCAGAACATAGATGGATAATATTCACTAACTGTTTCAGGTTATTCAGGTAGTCACATCAATTAAACTGCCAGAAGAAACCCAGAAAATATTGCCTTAAAAATATTTTATATTTTTCTAAAATTGACTAATACCAATTAATATGAACATGTCCACATGTGAAGAACAGAAAAAAAAAAAACAGAATTGAATATGCATTCTCTCATTTTTAGGCATAATTTCCTCACCAATTATCTCATTGCTCATACTATGCATTAAAGGAACTTCTACACTGGTGCTCAATTATCTAGGCTAGGAACTGCTACACAAAGAACACTACTCTTCTCATCACTCCAAACACTTCTGTAGCTTCTTCTCCAACAACTTTTCTATCATATGTGTTGGAATCTTTTACAAACTGTTAAGCCATTGGAGTTAATTTAATCTTAGAAAGAGTTATTTTGGGCCAGAACTTGAAACAAGGTACTAAGTGGAACTGATTGAACAATGCTTGTGTTCACACCTTTAGAGAGCTCATAAGTGTCTAAGTACTCAATGGAGTTCACACGAGTAGGGCTTAGTCCCATTTCACACCTCCCTTATGGCCAGAGAGCACTCTGGGAGATAACCCAGAATCCCTCTCCCTCCAGAAGGTGGAGTTAACCTTTGGGAGATCACATATATAGGGAGCTTTTGAAGCTTGGGCTTAGTTCTTCTGGGGGGACTTAGGAGAGAGAGACTCTGGAAGAAACCCTACAAGCCCTATCTTTGAGGCAAGAGAGATCCATTGCATCTTCCAACTTGGTGCTGACTGGAGGCTGAAGAAAGCAGAGACAGAAGCCAAGGACAAAGCTGCAAGATCTCTGGGAGCCAGGCAGAGAGATAGGCCTCAACTAACCAGGCTAATTTGGAAGGAGAAATAAACGTTTGCATTTTTACCAGCTGGCTGCGATTTTGGAGTAATTATTTATTTCAACTGAGACTAAGGCTGCCTCCAGAAAACCCCCACAACATGCATTCCCTTTTCCTCTGTCTTCCCTCACTCCTTCTTCAGTTCTATATAGTCACATTCATAAATCATGATCAAATAAACTTTGCCATTGTTCCTGGATTGGATAATAATCTATTCTCCAATGGTCCTACAACTTTCTTGATCAAGGTGCCCTTCCTTGATTATAACTTCCCATGTGGGAATTGCCCCACTAGTATATAAGTTGCTTGAGAATGTGGTTCAATCCTTTTAATCATGTCTGACTCTTTATGAACCATTTGAATTTCTTGGCAAAGATACTGGAGCAGTTTGTCATTTCCTTCTCCAATATGTCCCTATTTTATAAATGAAGAATCTTAGATAAATAGTGTTAAATAACTTGCCAGGAGTCATATAGCTAGTCAGTGTCTAAGACCAGATTTGAATTCAGAAAGATGAGTCCTCCTAACTTATCCGATATTCTATCCACTGTGCTACCTAGCTGACAGGAATTAGCCAATTCTGCTATAATACTTGTTTTGAAAAAGCACTTGATATATTTGGAAAGATTTGAGGATAATAAGGATTTTATATTTGTTTATACATGATTTTATCAGCAAGAAAAAAAGTAGAAAACACAGAAAAATGTAAGACAAGCCTACTTCCACAAGCAAACTTCTGTAGCTTAACCTTTTTCATGTTTCCTTATTATTTTCTTTTTTTCTTTCCAGTTTCTGTTCACTAGATAAGTCACAAATTTTAGATAGGCTTAGAAATCATTACTCACTGCTGCTAACTCAACTTTTGCAGTTTTTTTTTTTCCTTCTTCTAAGTGTGCATTTTATAGCTGTGTATATCCATTTAAGAACTGGATATCAATTATATGCTAACAAAACTGATAATTTAGAGAAAGCAAAATAATATTTACAAAACTATAAAATAGATTAACAAAAAAAGAAAAAGACTGTATAACCCATTATCAGAAAAAGAAATAGAACAAATTATAAAGGAACTTCCAAAGAAAAAGAAAATGTCATGAAAAAAAATGGATCTACAAATGTATTTTATCAAAAGTTCAAAGAACAATTGTTTTTCATACTATATAAACTATTTTAATAAGAAGAAAAGAAGGAACCCTTCCTATCTCTTTCTGCAATACAAATATGGAAAGACAAAAAAGAAAGAAAAATACAGATCTAAAAATACTATCCCTAATAAATAAGGTCATGAACAAATTTAAATTAAAAAATTAAGTTAAAAATGACTGTAATCAGTAGGCTACAATATATTAAAAAGTATAGATAGGGCCAGATTGGGCATATTCCAAGAGTATAGGGTTAGTTGACCATGAAGAAGACCTTAAATATAATAAACAATATTAATAAAATAACAAAAACCATATGTAGTTATAAATAGATGCTGAAAGGGCTTTTGACCAAATCCAACACCCATTTCTATTAAAAACTCTAGAAATAATAGAAATAAACTTTTCTTAATATAGGAAGTATTTTTGTAAGTCCAAGAACAAATATATAATAGATAAAACTTTGAGGCTTTTTCAATAAGATTGGAGTAAAATAAGGTTGTCCATTATCACCTACTATTTAACACTGTACCAGAAATGCTAACTACAGCAATAGATTTGTTAAAAGAGAAATTAAGAAAATAAGCATAGACAAAGAGAAGACAAGAATATCACTTTTCTTTGCAGATGATATGATGCTATACTTAGAGATAACTGAAAATTAATTGAAATAATTACTTCAGCAAAGTTGCAGAATATAAAATGAATCCACATAAATCATCAGCCTATATATAACCAATAAAACCCAGTAGAAAGAGAAATTCTATTCAAAATAACTACAGAAATTATATAATACTTGCAAGTGTATCTACTAAAACCAACACTGAGACTATATAATAGACTTCAATTAGAAAACACTTTGCAGAAATAAAGATATACATAAGTAATTGGAGAAATATTCATTGCTCATTAGTATGCCAAGCCAAAGTAACAAAAATGACATTAATATCTAAATTAATTTACTTCTTCAGTGATATTTGAATCAAACTCTTGAAATTATATTTTAAGAAGCTCAAAACAAAAGAATTATAGCATTCACATAGAGGAACAAAAGAGCAAGAGTCTCATGGGTAATAATGAAAAAATAGGAAGGTAGGAAGTCTAATAGAAATAGATCAAAATGCATTGTTGGTGGAGTTATGAACAAATCCAACCATTCTGGAGAGTAGTTTGGAACTATGCTCAAAAAGTTATCAAACTGTGCATACTCTTTGATCCAACAGTGTTACTACTGGGCTTATATCCCAAAGAGATCATAAAGAAGGGAAAGGGACCTGTATGTGCACGAATGTTTGTGGCAGCCCTCTTTGTAGTGGCTAGAAACTGGAAACTGAATGGATGTCCATCAGTTGGAGAATGGCTGAATAAATTGTGGTATATGAGTATTATGGAATATTATTGTTCTGTAAGAAATGACCAACAGGATGATTTCAGAAAGGCCTGGAGAGACTTACACGAACTGATGCTGAGTGAAATGAGCAGGACCAGGAGATCATTATATACTTCAACAACAATACTATATGATGACCAGTTCTGATGGACCTGGCCATCCTCAGCAATGAGATCAACCAAATCATTTCCAATAGAGCAGTAATGAACTGAACCAGCTATGCCCAGAAAAAGAACTCTGGGAGATGACTAAAAACCATTACATTGAATTTCCAATCCCTATATTTATGCCCACCTGCATTTTTGATTTCCTTCACAAGCTAATTGTACAATATTTCAGAGTCTGATTCTTTTTGTACAGCAAAATAATGGTTTGGTCATGTATACTTATTGTGTATCTAATTTATATTTTAATATATTTAACATCTACTGGTCATCCTGCCATCTGGGGGAGGAGGTGGGGGGTAAGAGATGAAAAATTGGAACAAGAGGTTTGGCAATTGTTAATGCTGTAAAGTTACCCATACATATAACCTGTAAATAAAAGGCTATTAAAAAAAAAAGAAATAGATCAGAAACTTCAAAGCAGGAATCATTAAAATAATTTGTTAATGGGTTTAAAAAAAAAGCTTAATTAGTGCAACAAGTTAGCTACACAACATACAAAAGAAAATAAAATATCATAGTGTTTGAAAAACCCAAAGATCACAGAGGAAAAGACTATCACTTCACAATATACAACAAGATAAACTTTAAAAAGACTCATGGTCTGAATATACAAGAGATATCATAAATTAATTACAGAAACAAGGAAGAAATTATTTTTTCAGATATATAGATAAGTGAAGTGTGTGTGACTAAACAAGTGATAAGAAGGATTATATACAAAAATGGAATAGGTAAAAATTTTCATGCTCATCATCATCGGGATTGGGCTCATGAATGGCTGATGCACTTACAGAGTAAAATAGGTAGACTCAAATTCAAATTTAAAAAAGAAAGCATTTATATGCTGAGAAATTATTATCTCTTTTTAGCAGTCATGGAAGCTTTCTAATTGCTGGTTAGGTATGCCTTTTAAACCCTATGAAGTGGTCATGACACCAATCTGATTACTATGTCCTTCCAGAAATAAAAGAGAAAGAAGACAAGTTCTAAAAGTTTTCTGTCAGTTATATACTGCAAAAATGCTAAGCAAAAGTCTTACACTTCTTGATATTTGTAGTCTTCATGGGCTTGTAAAGTCTGTTTCTTAACTAGCTCTGGGTTAGTTTTCACCCATATGTATAAATTGAACATGCAGTGCTCTCATAGAGCAATATGCCTTGTGTAGTGCCAACTCTTTCTTGGTGCAATGTGTGAAATCAGTGACAGTCCGGTAGAACTCTTTTGCATGACTCCAACTTCTGCCATGAGTTTGACAATAAAGTACCTTCAAGGGGTTGGCACTTTATTCCTTTGACATCACCACCTTGCTTTCTTGGCTTTTATTCCATTCAGTCCTTTATTGACCATCTGCTCTCTTCACCAGTCATTGACAGATAACTGAGGCACGAAGGTTAATTCAGTGAAGCAAGGTTTCCATATGCTGTTGGCATTTTGTCTGGTGAATGTCCGAAACTTTCACCTGTACAGTCATTAATTTCTTATCTGTTTTCTTGAGTGTTCTATAAAGCTGTCACTTCTTTATGTATTATCACAGTTTTGATGTCATGGGACCTTCTAGGCAAGGGCTTTATGTCCATGTGAGGCTGATAATGTATGCTGAATTCATAGTTGGCTAGTCCTGCCACCTTCTCTGGCACACAACACCTTACTTGGCACTGAGCAGAAAGTTTCAGTGCATTATTATCAGTGCACATTTGGAACTGTTTTATACACATAGAATTTTTCAACAATCACTCATTTTAGAGACAAGACCTCCAGTTTGTGAATGGAGTGATGATTTCATTATTGTCCAACCCTTTTTTGAAAAATGCAATTGGTTTCTTATGACCACCACTCTCCTGGACATCTCTATCTTTTTTAAAAATTATGTATTTATCTAGTCCTGAATTAACGAACACTGCACAAACAAACATTTCTGTACAAGTATAAAAAAGAGAACTACACTTGAAACTACAAATCTCTATTACATATATCTTTATTTAAAATATATATATATATATATATATATATATATATATATTGCATAGTCTTTCAAAGCAGTCCTACTAGTCTATTTCCTTATTATTCTTCAGTTCTCTTCTGCACCTTACTTTCTTAAATGTTTCAATAACCCTCTTGGATTTTTAAAAAAAAATTTTTTTTGGTCAACTCTATTGTTTGTCTTTCCTCCAATTTTTTCCTTTCCAATTTGAAAAAAAAACTGGAGGGGTATATAGCAAGGAAGGGGGAAAAAGAAGAAAAAAATTCTGAAAACATTGGCTCTCTGAAAATATATCTCATTCTATGCCCTAAATCCATCACCTGTTGCCCTAGAATCTTGGCTGGTCATTGCATTGGTCAAAATTCTCAAATATTTCAAAATCACTTTTACTTATAATCTTTTAATGTCAAAATTATTTTTTCTGCTCCATATTTCACTCCATATTATTTCATATAAATTTTCACTATCTCAGAATGCTTCATTTATCACAACACCACTTAATTTTGCTTATATATTATAATTTGTTCTACCATTACTCAGTTAATGAACATTCTCTTATTTTCCTGTTTATTGCTACAAAAAAATGCTGTTATAAGTACTTTTGCAAACATGGTATGCCCTCTTTTGTAAAAAATTTCTTTGGGGTAAATACCTAGTAATAACTATCAAAGGATATCTGCTAATTTTGTAGAATTTCTTAATTTTCTGTAATGAAAACTTTTCATTATATTTTCTGTGATTCTCTTTATTTCTTGTTTGGTCAACTACTCTTTCCCATACCTAACTGCTTATTATGTGACCTTTTATCAGTAAGTAATAAATCCATTTAAAGCTTATTTTTACATATTGTTTAATATCT